>NC_133449.1:273074518-274274518 GCF_048565385.1 Saimiri boliviensis | reverse complement strand
CCAGCATTTTGGGAGGCTGAGGCAGGAGGATAACCTAGGTTTTGATACGTTGTGTTTCCTTTATTATTTCTTTCAAGAAAATTTTCAATTTGTTTCTTAATTTCTTTATTGGCCCACTGGTTAATCAGGAGCATGTTGTTTAATTTCCATGTATTTGTATAGGTTCTAAAATTCCTTTTGTTATTAATATGCAGTTTTTCATTTTGGTCAGAGAAGATGCTTCATAAAATTTCAATAAAAAATAAGGCATTTTTGTGGTTTAATATATGGCCTAACCTTAAGAATAATTAATGTACTGAGGAAAAAACTGGTTGTTATGCTGCCATTGAATGAAATGTTCTGTAAATGTCTATTACAGTCATTTAGTCTATATTGCAAATTTGTGTTATGTTTCTTTGTTAATTTTCTCTCTGGAAGATCTGTCCAATGCTGTAAGTGGAGTGTTGAAGTCTCCAGCTGTTATTGCATTGATGTCTATCTTTTTACCTCTAATAATAGTTGCTTTATCTATCTGGGTGCTCTAGTGCTGGGCATATATATATATGTGTGTGTGTGTGTGTGTGTGTGTGTAGTGTATATATATGTGTATATATATTTGAGAGAGAGATATATATATAATAAATATGTATATAACAATCATATCCTCTTTCTGAATTGACCCATTTCTCCTCACATACTGACTTTCTTTGTCTCTTCTTAAAATTTTTGTCTTAAAATCTATTTTGTATGATATAAGTATAGCTATTTCTGCTCTTCTTTTGTTTCCATTGTCATGGAATACCATTTTATAATCCTTTTATTTTCAGTGTATGTGTGTATTTATAGGTGAAGTGTGTTTCTTATAGACAACAGATCACTGAGTCTTGTTTATCCATTCAGCCTCTGCATGTCTTCTGATTGGAGAGATTAGTTCATTTACATTCAGTGTTATTATTGATAAGTAAGGACTTCTACACTTTTATTTGGTTTAGGTTGTTTTGTGATCTTCTGTTCCTTCTTCATATTATCCTTTTAGTGAAAGTTATTTTCTCGGGTGATAAGATTTAATTTTTAAAAAAATGTTTTTGTGTATCTTTTGTATGTTTTTTGATTTGTAGTTACCATGATACTTGCAAATACTATCTTATAATCCATTGTTTTAACACGATAACAACTTAACGTTATTTGAATAAACAAACCAGCTAAAACCAAGCTAATAGAAACTCTATACCTTAACTTCATCCCTCCACTTTTCAATTTTTTAAAATAATTTATACATTATTGCTCTTTCTACAATTTGAAAGTTGTTGTAGTTATTATTTTTGACTGCTTCATTGTTTCAGGGGTGTTGAATCTTTGACTTCCGGGACCAGTCAGAAGAAGAATAATTTTCGTGGGCCACACATGAAAGACACTAACAACAAACAACAACAAACTACCAAAACAATCTCATAATGATTTTTAAAAGTTTACAAACTTTTAAAAACTTAACAAATTTTAAAACTTTACAGGTGGCCCAAGTGCAATAGGTTGAAAAAATTTGCTTTAGTCTTTCTTTTTAAGATAAGAACATTTTATGTACCACAGTTACAGTGTTATTATATTCTGTGTTTTTCTGTGTACTTACTATTACCAGTGAGTTTTGTATCTTCAGATGATTTCTTATTGGTCTTTAGTTTTATTTTCTTTCTGATCAAAGTACTCCTGTTAGTATTTCTTGTAGGATAGGTCTAGTGTTGATGAAATCTTTCAACTTTTGTTTGTTTTGGAAAGTAATTATTTTCTATGTAAAGATTATTTAACCAGATGTATTATTCTAGGGTAATTTTTTTTTTTAGACTGGCCTGTAAGATTTCCACTGAAAAGTGTGCTTCAAGATTTATTGAAACTCAATTTTCTGTTACCTGTTTCTTTTCTCTTCTTGCTTTTAGGATACTTTCTTTATCTTTGACTGTTGGGAGTTTGTATCTTGAATTTCTTTAAGTTTCCTCAAAGCAGTTATTTTGAACTCTCTTTCCGAAATGTAACGTATCTCTGTTTCTCCATGGTTTGGTTTCTGGTAGTTTCTTTAGTAAAGTCCTGTATTCCTGGACAGTCTTGATACTTGAGGATATTCATCCATGTCTGGGCATTGAAGAGTTTGGTATTGTAGACTTTGCAGCCTGGGCTTACTTGTACTCATCCTTCTTGGGAAGGCTTTCAGAATATCCAAAAGTACTTGGGAATTGTGATCTAAACTGTATCTGCATTAGAATGCACCCCAAGTCCAGTAACACTATGGTTCTTGCAGACTAAAGGTACCTCCTTGATGGTCTTGGACAAGATCTGCAACAATTCTCTAGATTATCAGGAAGAGACTCTTGTTTTCTTCCCTTACTGTCTCCAAAATGAAAAAAGTATCGTTCTCTCCATTCTAGGGGCTCTTTCTGGAACTGAGGGTGAAACTACACAAGCATCTCTGTGGACACCACCACTAGGACTACACTGGACCAGTCTTGAAGCCAGCACAGCAGTAAGTCTCATTCATGGCCCATTATAACAACTCCGTGGCTACTACCTTTGTTCAGTCAAGGCCCTGGGGAGCTGCAACCAGCCAGTAACAAAGTCTGCCTGGCCTGTGTTTTTTATTTCTATGGGTACAGTGTTTCCTTAGGCCCTGGGAGTGTCCAGAGGTGCCATTCAGGATCTGGGAACTAGAGTCAAAAACCTTAGAAGTCTACCTGATGTTCTGTTGTACTGCAGCTGAGCTAACACTCAAACTAAAAAACATAGTCCTTCCCACTCTTTTCTCTCCTTTCCAAAGCAGAGGCGCCTCACCCTGTGTCCACTGCCACCACAGACTCATGAGAGTACTGTCAGGCTATTGCCAATATTCCCTTAAGACCCAAGGTCTCTTCTGTGAGCTTGTCATGCATCCTGCTTAGCACAAAACTCACTCTTTAGAGCAGTAGGCTCCCCTCTAGGCCAGGGCAGGTTCAGAAAAACTGTCCAATATCAGAGACTCCAAGAGCCCACTTGGTGCTCTGCCCCCATGTGGCTGCACTGGCACCTGAAGTGCAAGACACAGTCCATTTTCCTTTTCCTTCTGCCTTTCTCAAGCAGTGAGTTTTGCACCATAACCACCTCAGCTAAGAATGTGCTGAGTGCCACCCAAAGCCAGAAAATCTCAGTCTCACTCAAAGCCCATGACACACTTATCTGGGTATCAATGCTGGTTATTTAAAGCCCAAAGGCTCTTCAGTTAGCAGGTAATGAATTTTGCCACTACTGCGTCCTTTCCTTCAAGGCAACCAATTATCTTCTGACCCAGGTGTGTCTAGAAGTGTTGTCCAGGAACTAGGGCATTCTTCCTTATAACCATTGTATTATTCAGCTCCAAAATTTTGGCTTGACTTATTTTTACATAATTCAATCAGTGTTAAATTTATCTCATAAAATTCTGAATTTGTTATTTGTGTTATCTTGAATTTCTCTGAGTTTCCTTAAAACGATTATTTTAAACTGTCTGTCTGAAGTGTCACAGATCTCTTTTTTTCCAGGCTTGTTTCTTGGTTCCTTAGTTCCTTTAGTAAGGTCATATATTCTTGGATAGTCTTGATACTTAAGGATTTTCATCTATGTCTGGGTATCAGAGAGTTTGGTATTTATTGCAGACTTTGCAGTGACTCTGACCAGTGCCCTTTCCTGCCGTGACTAAGCTAGTATTTGTGATGCCAGTCAAAGGTTTTCCTTCTCTTTTCTCTCCTCTTCTCAAGTGAAAGGAAGCGGTCCATTTTGGAGCTATGAGCTATGGAACCCAGAGTCAGGAAGGTGTGGCACCAGCACTCCCTTAGCTACCGCACCTAGTGTCTCAGTAGGTTGAATGTCTCCCAAGTCCGCAGGCTCTGAGCCCTGTTCAGCACTCCTGCAACCTAAGAGTTATGGTCCTTATGGCCTAGACTGAATTTCAAATTTGTTTAGATCCCCAGAGCACTTTAATCTGTGGTAGTGAAGCAGGCAGGAAGTTACGTTCCAACTACTGGATGGATGAGTCTCCTCTGTTTAGCACTGGGCTTGATGCTCCCTCTGTCTGTGGGCATTAGCTGAGTTATTCCAGTTTTGCTTTATTCTATAACAGAGGACCACTGAGTTCAATGCAATGTCTCACAATTGCTGTGCTCTCCCTCACCCCAGTTGCTCAGATTTTCTGTCTGCACCACACCACCACTGCTGGGTTGGGGCAGTGGTAGCAATTCAAGACTGTTTTTTCTGCCTCTTCAGTATCTCTTTCAGTGACATGAAGTTAAAATCAGGTACCATGAATGCTCATGTAACTTTTGTTTCTTATGAAGGTACTTTTATGTGTAGAAAGTTGTTATATTGGTGTCTTTGTGAGAGGGATGATTGGTGGAGCCTTCTGTTTCACCATCTTACTCCACCTCCTCTTGATACGTTTTCTACAATGTGCATGTGACTCTTGAACAACATAGGTTAGAACTGTGTGGGTCTATTTACATACAGATTTTCTTTCCCTCTGCCACTCCAGACATAGTAAGACAAATCCCTTTTCTTTCTTCTTCTAAGATTCCTCAACATGAAGACAATAAGGATGAAGACCTTTAAAATGATCCATTTCTACTCAATAAATATCAAATATATTTCATCTTATGAGTTTTTAAATAACAGTTTCTTTTCTATAGCTTATGCTATTGTAAGAATACAGTATACCATATACAAAATTGGTTAATCAACTGTTTATGCTATTGGTAAGACTTTCAGTCAACAGCAGGCTATTAGTAGTTACATTTTTGGAAAGTCAAAGGTTATATGTGAATTGTGAACAGTGCAAGGGTTATCTCTAGACCCCATAATGGACAACTGTATACTAGCTCTTAATTCTTCAAATGGAAAACTGAATGAAAACCCCAAAAGCTGATTGGGAGCAGTGGAGGAGCAGGAGTTGAATGTGGAGAAATTTTTATAGGGAATTGAATTTATATGTTTATTTTGAGAAAACAATTGGAGCATCTAAATATTCCATTTTACTCTTTTGACCAATCGCTCCTCTGGGGAACATGCTTTACTCTATTACTTGAGCCAGGAATATAGGAACAGTGGCCTTAAAGGTGATGAACAAGCTTTCTGGTAGCATTTTAGGAGCTGGTTGATTTAGATTTCTAAGAAGCCTCACTGTTCATAGTTCAAACACTTTATACCTTATTTTATCTCCTGGAGTGCAATGTGCCTCAGGCCCAGATATTGTATGTTTCTTTTTTTTTTTTTTTTTCTTTTTTCTTTTTTTTTCTTTTTTTTTTTTTCTTAGGGAATAAAGCCTCCATCTCCTACCTAGGTAAAAAAAAGGCATTGCAATTCTGAATACTTTATATACAGACTTCAAATAAATTCATTTCTGTTCATCCCATTTCTCACCTATGAATTTTGAGGTACCCAACTCATACAATTTCTGAACATTTATTAGGTTCTACAGTGTGAAACAGCTTATTTCTCACTTATATCCTTCTTTGTAGTAGATACCCAAGTACCTGATTATTTGTTTCATGACTCCATCCATTTCAAATTTCCAAAAACTAACTGACATTATGAGTATATTTTTCTCCTTTTCCATTCTTTGTATTGAGACTACATTTTGTTGTATTTTTGTTGGTGGTGATGGTGTTTTGTTTTGTTTTGTTTTGTTTTGTTTTGTTTTGTTTAGTCAAAATGCAGGGCAATGTTTAAGCAATGTGCTCAATCCATTTTGTCTGCTAAGACTGTAATCCAACCAGCTTAGTTGAGCACCTGTATTTCTTTGTTTTTTCTTTCTTTCCTTTTTTTTTTTCTGAATAGACAGGCTCATGAAGACAGTTCTCATTGTTATTTATTTAATATATATTTTATGTTGCAACATTCCATAGTCTTGCTTTACTTGGAAATTTATTGTTATTATTATTAAATTTATTACTAACCTTTGTTTATGAAACTAAATTCTGGATTTTCTAAAGCTGTATATAATTGAAATGCTATTTATATGTAATTTAGATGTAACTGTATTTGTATAAATCTTTTAAAAATATAAATAAAAGTATCAAATTGATAAATTTATTCACAAAACATGAAAATGTATAAAAATAATTGATTCATAAAACATAAATCATATACATTTTTTGCATAGAACACAGTAAAAAAAGTTGATTTCAAACTTAATTAAAAGTTTTATTTAATGTTTTATGAGACCTGCTTTTTTTCTCTAATGATTCTCATTATTATATATTTATCAAGTTTTGGAATACCCCTTCTGTCTCTATATTTTGATGGCCAGTTCTTTAAATCGATAAAAATGATTATGCTGTCCCTAATCATCTTTACCAAATATAAGTAAAGGTATGTAGCAATTAAATTAAATTTTTATAAATGAATGGAAGAAAAAACCCTAACCTGTGAACAAGTAATCTATGTTACTATCAACATAATAATATTTATGATTTCTAAAATAAATATAAATAAAAAATTATTTTCTTAATTAAGATATTATAAACTTATTTGCTGCCTATTTTTCAAGTAATTATCTCAACAGAATTTCTAACATTTTAAATTTTGTATATATGGATTAGTTTGAATTTTTAAACATTTCACAGACTCTACTTTTTGCAGTGACCTATTCTGAATTAATATATCCTGAAGGTGTTAGAAAAATACAGACTGTTAAAGAGCTAATACACTGTTATCTTTTTAAAGAAAATCTAAATTCACTGTCTTTTAAACTTATATTTGGAAATACTCTCATTTTGACTGTAACTGATAATTTTACTTTTTAAAAATGTCAGTATATCATTAAAGCAGCTATTAAGCCACTAATAGGCACTTAACATTGTGGTCACTTATCATAAATAGGATTAACAATTCTACAACTTTTTTTTTGCAGGTCACTTAATATATCTCATAAAATTAAATTAAGTATAATCACATTACATAAAATTAAAATGGCAATAACTAAGCCAAACAAGTTCTGCATATGGACAGTATTAACAAAGCTTACAAGTGATTTATGAAGTCAGTTTTAAGAGCTTAAATTGTCCACACAATTATAATAATGTTTCTCAATTTTGACTTGCTCTCAATTGTTTAAAAATACAATTTAAATATGTGTGAGATATAATTTTTTGATAAAACACATATCTAAAATTTAAAGGATTTAAATTTAATGACCATTACAAGCAAAACAGAAGAATAGAAATTTAGCTTTCTTTTGTCAACACACCTGTCAAGAGCTAGAGTAAATTATTTCTACCCTGACATAAAGCTGCAGAAAATATACTGCCTAGATAGGATTTTCCTTTGAATGCTGTAAGTCTACATTATATATTATAGTTACTGATGATGTTTTTTCTCACTTAAAACATGTACACATAAAATCTAGTTCTTTATATTGTTTCTGAAATTATCCTAATAGCAGTGTTTCTCATTGCATCAAGTTAGCTAATATAATCTTGTAGAAGTTATAAATAATCAATATTTAAATTTGTATTACATTTTCCTGTAAGTGTTCAAGACTTATGCAACACATATTAAACAAAAATGCTAAAACAGATTTTCCTGCTTTGCATCTAATTTTTCAAAATATAGGGTAAGTTATATTTGAATTTTTAACCTCAATATTGCTTATATAAAAATATGAAATCTTTTAACTTAATTTAATTAATTGGAATTGGCATAAAATACTAATGAATATTAGCATGTAACTCAATTTTGACACATAGTAGCTACTTAAAAATATTCTCTGAATAAATAAATTCATGAATTAGTACATTTCACTGTTAATTAATATTGAATAAGTGTCAGAAATTTAAGACCTATTTAAAAATCTGTTAATACATCATCTTAAAAGTAACCATCCCTGACTTAGCTTTATCTTTGGAAAACATAGGTAATTCCAAAGGAATTGTGTGAAAAAGTATAATGTTTCCTGAAAAGAAACAAAACATTCAGCAGAATGTGGTTTATAAAAACTTACAGAGGTTGAGACAATTCATCTGGATTCTAGTCATGGCACTTGCCATTAGGCAAAACTCTGGGCAAGATTCTTAACCTCCCTAAAAATTGTTTATTTATTTGTAAAAATGAGAAAATAAGGTTTATATGAAAAAAGAATGTGGTATTTAGAAAAGAGTTTATAGGATAAAACTCATAGTAGGTACACCATATAATAAGCACTTTTTTAAAGCACTTTTATTATGTTTAGTATCTGTATTTAACAGGCACCATTAAGGGAATGAAATTGATATTATCCTTGATATAAAAAATGCATATTTCCCATGTGAAAACGTGTAAAACAGATAGTAATTAATTTACATCTTACCTCAAATAAGTAATTGCATCTGATTATTTTACTTTTTACAAATATTACATTGTGTTTATTTGAGGTTTACAACATGATGTTATAGGATCCATATAGATTGTAAAAGAATACTATTGTGAAGAGAAACATACATATAATCTGTCATAGTTTCTTTTTTGTGACTAGAGAAGATAAACTCTACTTGTTAAACAAAAATTCTAATATAATGCTGTTAATTTTAGTTCTTATGTGGTACATTAACTCTTCAGAATTGCTCATCTTACGTATCCACTGTTTTATATTCTTTGACATACATGTCTCTATCTCCTCTACAGACCTAACCTTGGTAACTACTGTTTCATTGTCGTTGAGATCATACAGTATTTTTTCTGTGTCTAGCTAATTTCATTTAGCATAATGTCCTCCAGGTACATCTGTTTAAAATTGAACAATATTCCCCTGTGTATATGTATACATTTTCTGTATCCATTTGCCCATCATGGGCAATTAGGTTGTTTCTTTATTATGAATAATGCTGCATTGAACATGGCAGTGCATTCTTTTTTTTCATGAGTTAGTAATTTCATCCAAAAGATTTTCCCTTCCCGTTTAGGACAAGCCATGGATGCACATTCTCCCCATTTCTATCTATCATGGTACTGGAAGTACTAGCATCAGCAATAAGGCAAAAAAGAAAAGGCATTAAATAGAAAAGGAAAAAGCAAAATTACAGTTATGTTTTACTTAATGACAGAGATGTGTTCTAAGATATATGTCATTAGGAGATTTCATCATTGTGTGGATATCATAAAGTGTACTTACACAAACCTAAATGTATAGCCCACTACACACCTAAGCTATATGTTATAGCCTATTTCTCTCATGCTACAAACCTGTACAGAATGTTAGTGTGTTACATACTGTAGGCAATTGTAACACAATGGTAAGTATTTATGTTTCTAAACATAGCTAAGTATTGAAAAGGTACAGGGAAAATATGATATGGAAGATTTTAAAATAGTACATCTGTATAGGGCACTCACCATGAAAGCAGCTTACAGGACTGAAAGGTGAGTGGTGAATAAATATAAAGGCCTGGAACAATACTCTACACCACAGTGTTGTTTCATAAGCATTGTACACTTAGTATACATGAAATATATTTTAAAATATTTTTACTAATAAATTTATCTTAGATTATACCTTTTAAAATTTCTATACTTTTGAATTCTTTAACTTTTTAAATCTTTTATAACACTGAGATTAAAAAACAGACATTGTACAGCTACACATAGATATTTTCTTATTCTTATTCTACTCTTATTCTACTCTTTAATTATTTTATTTTATTTTTACTTTTTAAATGTTTTTGTTAAAAACTAAGAAATAAACACACACCTTAGCCTTGGCTCACACAATACCAGAATTAACAATGTCTCTTTCTTCTATCTCTGTATCTTGTCCCACTAAAAAGTCTTTAGGGATAATAACACACATGGCTTTGTCATCTTCTACAACAGTGCCTTCTTCGGGAATACTTCTTGAAGGACCCGTCTGAGGCTATTTTACTGCTAACTTACTTTTTATAACTAAGTCAAAGTCATAAATTTTATATTACTATAAAAATGTAGTATGGTAAATACATAAACCAGTAACATAGTCATTTATGATTGTTGTCAAGTATCATGTACTGTGCATTATGGCTATACCCTGGTTTTGTATGACTCGCAGCACAGTTCAGTACAACCACAAATGAGTAATAATGACTTGAACTTACAATGTCATGATGGCTACAATATCACTAAGCAACAGGGATTTTTATTTTTATTTTTTTAACTCTAGTATAGTCTTAAGGGACCACCATCACATATGGTCATTAACAAAGTGTTAGGCAACACCATACTGTATTTTCATTTGTAGATGGAATAATCTATATATATAAAACCCTAAAGTTTCCACAAAACCTTTTATAACTAATAAATAAATTCAGCAAAGTTACAGAACACAAAATCAACACAAAACTCAGTATTATTGCTATACAAGTAATGACTCAGATGAAAAGAAAATCAAAAAAAGTCTCACAATAGTGTAAAAAAAAAAAACTAGTAATGAATTTCACCAAGAAAGTGAAATATTTGTACACTAAAAACTATAAAACATTAAAAATTAAAGAAAATGCAGTTATTTCTTGATTAAAACATTTTATTGCATACACACCTATTATTTTCTATGCATGGTAGTAGGCTCTGAAAGCATAATATTATCAAAGAAAATCTTTATGTGTATGTAGTATATATGTATTCTCCTTTAGAAAAATAAATGCCTGTTCTTTATGTCACTTATATTCTCTAGAATTCTCTCATTAAAATGTTAAAGCATTGGAGGATGGCAACATTATGTTATCTGGTTATAAATAGAGTACAATAAAATACTATTACATTATTTACACACATATATGAATGTATATATGAATATACAGCCTTTGATATTTAGAGAATAAGCTGTTCTTAATAAACTCATTTCTAATTTTACTGAAGCTCACTTCTTTAAAATCTAAATATTATCTATAATATATTAGCCCAGAAGTTGCAAGTTAATATGTATAATTTAGTGCAAATCAAGTTTAATTGAACTTTTCTTAGGGAGCATCCTTTTATTATTGTGTATTATTATTTGTAATTACTATAATACTTTAAAGTTTAGATGGTATATACAAAATTAAATTACACCAGGCAATTTTTGAGGCCATGTTATTTGTTTTTTAAAAATTATTAATGATATTATTTTTAGGTGACTTTCAGTGTGTCTCTATAGAAGTGGTTTCCACCCTTTTTTAAAAAATGGCTTTTTAAAATATTTTTATGAAGAAATCTGATCTTTTTTGTATCTTAAAAAAAAATCAGGATTTTTTTCCCTGAAGTTTTAGGAAATTATTTTAGTTGTTTACAAGCTAGTTTTTATTATTTCTAAATTTTTATTTATATTTAGAAATGTCAAAACATGTCTACTTATTCTTCAAAGTTCAACTTTTGTTACAACTTTTCCAATGATGCTCTTTTTTTTTGTTACTCAACTTATCCCAACTGTATATATCTAAATGTAGACAGAAATGTACACACACATATATAGTTTCAAATATATAATAAAAATATTTAGTAAAATCTGTACATATCATATATATTCTGTTTTGATTAACATTAGACATATCATAAATAACCCCAGGTTTGAAGCCGTTAGAAATGGTGGTGCCATGAACATTTTTGTATGTTCTTGATGCATGTATATTTTATTTAAATAGTTATTCAAATCACTGAATGTAAATATATGTATAAATACAACTTCAACATCTAATGCCCAACACAAACAAAAAATTGGAAAACATCAAGAGAAAAGAGATTTATCACATATAAGGACTACTCAATAAAATCAATAACTGACTTCTCACTAGAAACTCTACAGATAAGAGACAGTAGGATAACATATTCAATGTATTAAAATAAAAAGACTCTTCCAAGATTTTTATATCTGGCAAAATGATTCTTCAGAATTAAAGAAGAAATTAAGATAGTGCTAGATAAACAAAGCTAGTAGAATTGGTATCTAGCCAAATTTCCCTAAAAGAAATACTAAAGGCTATGCTTCATGCGAAAATAAAAAGAAACAAGATAGTAACTTGAAACCAGAGAAGAAGATAGAACATACTGAGGAAATTAACTATGCAGTTAACATTAAAAGACAATTTAGACTTTTATTTGTAATATTTTTCTTCTGATATGTAGCTTAATAGACAACTGCATATAGCAATAATTATAAAACTGTTGATGGGTTTATAATATATAAAGATGTAATCTATACAGTATAATAGATAAAAAGATGGGAGATGAAGACATATTGGAACAAAGTTTTTGTATAAAGTTGAGTTAATTCAAACCAGTTTGTTTCATTAATATGTTAACTATAATTTCCAAGGTAACAACTATAAAAATAAATTTTAAAATTAAAATAAAAAGGAAGAGTATAATATACTAGAAAATATTTAACAAAAAATTTGATAATGATGGAATGCAGTAATAAAAAGATTTTGGACATATCAAAAATAAATATCAATATGACAGCTGAAAAATCCTGTCTCAGTAAATGCATTAATGTAAATGGAATAAGTAATTCAATTAAAAGAAAGACTTTGGGAAACTGTTGAAAAGACATAATTGTGTTTTGAAATGTGAGGACTTGAGTTTTGAGAGGGGCCAAGGTCAAAATAATATGTCATGTTTTGTGGCCCCAACCAAATCTCATCTTGTAGTTCTCATAATCCCCATGTGTCATGGGAGAGACCTGGTGGGAGGTAATTGAATCATGGAGGCACTTTCCACCATGCTGTTCTCATGATAGTGAATGAGTTCTCATGAAATCTTATGGTTTTATAAGGGACTTTTTCTCTCTTTGTGCTGCACTTTTATTTCTTGCTGTCGTGTGAACAAGGGTCTCCTTCCCTTTCCATCATAATTGTAAGAGTCCTGAGGCCTCTCCAGTCATGTGAAACTGTGAGTCAATAAACCTCTTTCCTTTATAAATTACCCAGTCTTGGATATGTCCTTATGGAGGCATGCGATTGGACTAATGCATATATGTACTCAGTAATGGGATTTCTTTATCATATGGTAGTTCTATGTTTCATTTTTTGAGGAATCTGCATACTGTTTTCTATAATGGCTATAATAATTTTCATTTTTATAAGCAGGGTATAAATTAAAATTAATAAAATAATGGCTAGAAAAAATAGAGATAACACCAATGAAACCTGAAACTGGTTCTTTGAAACTATCAACAAACTTGAAACCTCCACCTGGAATAAACAAGAAAAAAGACAGAAAATCTGAAGTTACCAAAATAAGGAGTGCAAGAAGTTTGCTAATGACATAATTAACAAACATCCAGAAACCAAATGAACTTTAAGGACATACTCTGAATAAGTGTATGCTAATAAATTAGATGTTCTACATAAAATAAAATAAAATGCATTTTATGAAGGACACAAAGTCCTAGAATTACGAGTGTGTCTGGCAGCCTTTTTTTACTTTTTAAAAATAGGACATTTCACCTTATGAGTGGTGACATTCTACTGATTGAATCATTCTGTGTAATGTATGTTGATGTTTATTCATTCATTCTGTGTAATAATACATTCATTCTGTATAATAATACATTCTGTGTAATGTATGTCAATGTTTAACTAAATGGTGTATTTCTCCAAGGAATATTGATTATATATGTTAATTATCGATAAAAAGAGATGTATCATATTGAGAAATATGTCATTCTTGTTGACTTCATTAGAATCATTGTCATTTCTGAAAATAGCTTACCGTTTATTCCTGATTACCTTGAAATGGAAAAACTGTTATAGCTGTATAATGAAATGTTTCAGCTTAATTTGACTGGAAACTGTTCAACAGCAAATTTTAGTTGCATATCCTTGGTTTTGATTTTTTTAGGCTCATGTCATTGAATTCCAGAGAGACTGAATTGTAATAGAGAAAGCTCCTGGATATAAAAAGCCAATAGCCTCCACTGTAATTTCTACTCTGAGCAGAAATTTTGAAATTATATAATTTATGAGTTATGATTCCATTTTAACCAATACTCTGTATAGAATCTATACAGACACAGAGGAAACGGAAGAAAAAGGAAAAGAATTCTGGTGAATCATCTAGCCTGTCTTGGGAGCTGGGTTTAGAGCTCTCTTTGGGAAAACTTAGTGAACACCAAGAAGCAGACCATGAGGTAAGCTTCGTGACCTAACTGAGCAGAAAGGAGATATTACAGGTTTATACAAAGGCACAAAAGTCTATTTTTAAATTAAAAAAAAAAAAAAGAATGTGAAACTCAGTTATGAGCAGGAGTGATTTTTGTGTGAGACTTCCATTGCATTCCATAGAATTACCATTTAGAATGAGAAGACTTCCTATGTCTGAAGTGAAAGACACATTTTAGGATGCTAAAAAGACCCTGGGAGTTGAAGAGAGCACTGAAAACATCTTTCCACTTCATCTAGCCACCTTTTAGAAAGGAAGAATTTGTATTAATACAGCGTGCTCATCTAATGATAATTTTAAAATGTCAGAGTTTGCATCAAATTTTTATGATCTAGGAGATTCTGGGAGAGCAAAGAATGATTTAATATTTTTATAGAGGGAAAGATTACTTTCTTTGTTCTTATATTTTATACATCAATTTATTTGACATATGGGTACTACAAAACTGCTGTTTTACTGTTAAAACAGTGAATAAAGAGAAACAACATGCACATGCTGACTCTCACAAAGCTTTAAGTCAAGTAAGTGATATAAGTGATAAAGCATGCCAGATATAGAAGGAAGAGCTTCACTTGCATTTGGAAGCAATCTTGGCAATGTAGAAAGACCTCATGTCAACCAAAAATAAATAAATGAATGAGCTGGGTGTGGTGGTTTGTGCCTATAGTCCTAGCTACTTGGGAGACTGAGGTGAGAGGATCACTTGAGCTCAGGAGATGGAGGTTGCAGTAAGACATTATCATGCCACTACACACCAGCCTTGTTGATAGGCTATGTCAAAAAAGTAAAAAAAAAAAAAAAGAAAAAGAAACTAGATTTAATGTATATAACCTATAGAACATCATGATTTAGCCTAACTTACCTTAAACATGCTCGAAACCTATATAGTAGCCAAAAATTGGACAAAATAATCTAACACAAAGCCTATTTTATAATAAAATACTGAATATCTCTTGGGATTTACTAAATGCTGTAGTGAGAAATGAAAAACAGAGTGGTTGTGTGCTTGCTCAAATTACAGTCTCGCTGAATGTGTATACCTTCTGCGTCTCCATAAATTCAAACCATAATTAAGCAAACCGTGGTAAGCCAGGGACAGTCTGTACTTAGAAATACCTTGTATACTTAACATCTCCAATATCTTTCTTTTCAATCTCTGTTGAATGCCCTCAGTCATCACTTGGGCTTCTTCATGCCAAGAAACCTTTATTTTCAATGGCGCTGGTGCTCTTCACATTCCAAATCCAATGGCTAATCCTCAGTCCTCAACTTGCTTCACCGAGAAAAAATGTTTACAAAAGCTGTTTTTCTTTTTCTTTCTTTCTTTTTTTTTTTTTTGGCTTTCCCCAGGAATAGTCTCTCTACTTGATATCCAAGCCACTGATTTTTCTCGGGCTTTCCTTTTCAGATTTCTTTGCTGAATCCTACCCCTTTTCCTGACCATTTAATATTATTGCTGATCATTGTATGATTTTTAATATTTTTGTATACTTACTTCTTTGTGGTTCTCATTTCTTCTAAAGGTGTTTGATGACATTGACATATTGACTGCTTTCTTCTTCCTATTTCCTGACTGATTCTCCTACTCTCTCATTTTTTTTTTCTGTTCAAGTCTGTGCACAATATCACCACATAACACCTCAAATTTAATATCTCAAAAACCATACTCCAGATATTCACATTAAACCTGCTCAATTGATACACTTTCCTATCTCCTCTGATGGCAGCTTCATATTTCCTGTTGTTCAGATTATCAAATCTGGACTCTTCCTCAATTATTTCTCTCAGCACAAAAATACTTTGCCAGGGGATCTTGGTTTTCTTATAAAAATATGGAGAGCAATAACTATGAAATTTTCTCCCATCAAAAAAATAAACAAATTCAATCATACATATGAAAATTTAATTTTTAAGCTACAGAGTGTGTGATGTGTAGGAGAATAGTTAGTGCTATAGGAAAGCAATAAGATGAGTAAAAATGTGAATCAATCTGTGGCAATTGAGAGTGCTTCTATAATAAGACGATGACATGGGATTAAAAAGTGGGGGACTTCTGGATTTATAGAGGCTTAAGGCACACAATGAAGCGTAATCATTATGACTGGAAATTTTATTTATTTATTTATTTATTTATTTATTTATTTATTTGAGACGGAGTTTCGCTCTTATTACCCAGGCTGGAGTGCAATGGCGCGATCTCGGCTCACCGCAACCTCCACCTCCTGGGTTCAGGCAATTCTCCTGCCTCAGCTTCCCGAGTAGCTGGGATTACAGGCATGTGCCACCATGCCCAGCTAATTTTTTGTATTTTTAGTAGAGACGGGGTTTCACCATGTTGACCAGGATGGTCTTGATCTCTCGACCTCGTGATCCACCCGCCTCGGCCTCCCAAAGTGCTGGGATTACAGGCTTGAGCCACCGCGCCCGGCTACGACTGGAAATTTTATAAAAGGACATTTTTGATAAATTAGGGAAGTTTGATATATATCAGGTATTAGATGCTATTAAGTTATAGTTAATGTTGTTGGATGTTTAATATTATTTAATATAAGAGCATATTCTTATATTTTTAATATTCAATTATCATGGGCTGAGGATGTTATGATATATCAGATTTGTCTCAAGAAACTTTGGCAAGAAAAGGACAACAAAGGAGGTGACAGATGAAACAAGTATGGTGAAGGTATATAATTGTATCATCAGGGTGAGTCTGAAGGGACCTCACTGCTATAGTCTCCTCTTCGTGTGTGACGAAAAATATTCAAAGAAAAACTATTGAAATAGAATTTAGAATACAACTAAATCTCACCTCATTTATTGTGACTATACTGCTCTATTCGAAGTCACCCTAATTTTGATATTTAAATTTTATTAAATTTAATTATTTATATTTCTCCAAAGTCTTTTTGGCTTTATTTTCACAACACTTACATCATACAGGAACTGCTTCTACCCCAAACCCACCAACGAAACATTACCTACATTTTTCTTCCAATTACAGTGGAATAGATTCACTCCTTTTCCAATGTTTGGTGGACCATATCTGACCACCTCAGTAAATTTTTCTGATGACTTTTTTTTTTATTTTTAACACTAATTTCCTTACATGGGTTACAATACTTTCAGCCATTGGGGCATTAATAAAGGGATATAAAATCATAAATGAAGACTGAGAAGGAATTGGAAAACAATCAAAGATGAAAGGACCAGAGATAAAGTCCATGACCAAACACATTAAACCTAAAAATTAGTTGAGAAACAGGTCATAGTTAAGGAAATGAAACTTATCACAGCAGATACAGTGAAGCTTATTTCTGTAGTTTTTTTTTCTGTTTATTCTCATAGAATTAAATATTTAAGGTAGTGATGCAATTTTAGTATATTTGCTATACCAAATATATCTTCTTATTTCTCTGAGTGACTGCATTTGTAATAAGCAAACATTATTAGATTATCTAGTGAAGGAAAACATTCTAAAAGTAATTGTTATGAAAAGTATTTGACTTAAAATTGAGATCAATATTCTAGTTTTGAAACCAGTAAAAGGTTCTGTTCACAATAGGAAAACCAATAATATTTTTCTAAATAAAATCATTTCTCTTAAAATTTTAATAAATAACATTAAGCTTAAATCCTTATATATTTTATGTTTATTTAAAAAACATTGATATAGAATATAATTTCAAAATAATTGGAAGATTTCAGGTAAGGTACTTCTAGCACTCTATAGAATGTATTCTGGGGGGAAAAGTAGACTTTCTGCTTAAAATTACTTTCTGTGTGCTGCATACAAAAGTGATTATGTTTGCTCCATGAAATTTCCTTGAGTTAAGTTACAAGAAGACTAACTGAATAGCCTTGTTTGTTTGAATTTTTGGCATTGGTACTGTGAATAAGTGAAATTGATTTTCTACAGAGTTATTTTCATTCACTATTACCAATGAGGGTCTGGCTCTCTAAGTATGACAAACATGTTTTGAAAATGGATTATTTATAAAGCACAAGGAAGAACATTTTGGAAGACATAACAATACCCATGAATAATGCTTATGTGAATTAGAAGTTTGATTTTGAAGTGCAATATCCCTATGTTTTCAATAAGCTGTTCAGCACACCAAGGATTCTTGATTCAAAGCACATTCAGTGTTCATAGAGACCCAGCTTATTCTCTTGCTCAGTTTTCCAAGATGTATACAAAATTAATATAAGCTCTCTAATCAATTACTCAATCTTGGAACATAGAATATAAAAGGACCAAACCAATTTGACTGTCTTTATTAGAGCTAAATATGCTAAGAAATTTTATCAAGGTGGCAAGTAATTATTTGTTGTATACAATTATACAGAGGGTTTTGAACAGCTTTTTATAATAAATTGATATTTAAAAAACTCACCATAGTGACCAAAGACAGCATTTTGCTGAATGGCTCTGAAGTGTCTTAGTTAGTTAAAATTTCTGACATTCCCCAGCAAATTCCTAAAAATGGTTTACACAATTAGAGAGTACTTATAAAGAGTTAGTTCACTGTCGCACTTACATCTGAATCCTAGAAGAGGTGGAAGGTGGAGGGAGTTATTCCTAAAGGAAATCAGTAGCCTATTGAGTAAGAATGGAGAAAAGTAATCATTTATTTACCTACCTACATTTTAATCAATGTATTAGCATTTCTGTTTTGAAGTTCTCATTCTGTAACCACCTGTTTCTCTAATATGAATCCACACAAGCAAAATGAAGAAAACTCCACATATTATATAGAACAGGGTGTACCTCCGGCATTACAGAAAAGCTTTCTAAAATCTTATGCACACATTATTTTAAAGGACTACTTTTCCAGATCCTTAACTTTTATATGTGCTTTTTCTTAGTTGAGCTGCTTGACAACTATGATTCCTATTTCAATCTTTTCCTTCACACATAGGCTTCTGTCATTTTTACAGGTACAAGCGCATTTTACATCCCAATAAGGTGTATTGCACTATACTGTAAAATGTGCAGAACAATTAAGAAGAGAGTTCTAACTGTAATACTTAAAGTATTCCTTACAAAAGCACCACAACCCTGCCATACACCTTAATCAAACACATTTCCAGTAAAATTTATTTTATAGTTAAACATTTCCAAAAGTTGTAATATATCATGTGATTGCAGTCAAAGGTGAACTACTAATAAATGAAATGCTGTCTTAAACCCGAAAAACATTTTATTGGTATAGCCAATATTTTAAAGTGTATGTAAATTAAAAATAATTTAAATATAATGCAGACAATATATTTTCTGTTTTTAAATATATGTAAACACATGTATAAAACTATTGAATAAATGTTTTGGAGAAGATAAATTTAAAGCAAAGTTCAAGGATAAAGAATACGAAATTTATTACTGTTTAAGAGGAGTTTGTTTATTTGCTCCTTTTATGGATGATTGACTGTTACTCTATTTGAGTAAATGTAATACATCTGAAAGTAATGCAAATTTTAAACAACTTAAAATTTGATGGAGAATACATGCTTTTTTACCATTTACATTAATAATAAAATTTTTATAATTAAAAACATGACAAGCATATAAAAAATAATTTATAGATTCAAGAGAATAAATAATTGAGGATAACTAATCCGGAAGCCATTCTATTTGTCTATTCAGCTTAGTCTCTACTCTGTAATGTATTTATTGCTTTAATTTGTATAAATACTGTGGCTTTGTGTTAGCCTCAGGTATTTTCTTGGGTACACTGATAGGCAAACATGATTGGATTCATTTTTCAAGGCTTGACATCAATTTTAATTCTCTCAAAATGCATACCACTGGAAGGCAGCAACTCTAATCCCAAAGCTCTGGTATTGTTTCTCCATGTTTATCAATAAATTGTCTCTGACTGCCAGGACAGATAACCCTAACAATTAACACCACTGAGTCGTATATTAATTACTTTATGTATTTTTATTTTTAATGGACATACAACATTGTATGTTTTTATAATGTAAAATGTGATGTTTCAAAGTGTATATACAATGTGAAAAGGTCAGGTCTAGCTAGTTAACAAACACATACTCTCACATGGTTATCATTTTTCTGGTGAATGCACATAACATTAACTATCTACTTCTCAAGAATACAATATATCATCGTTAACTAATCACCTTGCTCTATAATATATTTCCTGAAATTTATTCCTTCTAACTGTAAGTATGTATCCTATGATTAACATCACTGCCACTTTCCTCAACCCCTACCCCTGATGCCCACCATTTTACTTTCTACTCCTATGAGATCAACATTTTATATACCAGTAGGTGTGATATACCTGTATTTGTCATTCTATGTCTGGCTTATTTCACTTAACATATTGTCCTCCAGGTTCATCCATGTTGTTCACAAATGACAGGATTTTCCTTTTTTTTTTCTTTTAATTGCCAAATAGTATACCACATTTTCTTTCTTTATTCATCCATTGATGAACACTTTGGTTGATTCCCTATGTTGATTATTGTAAATAGTACTGCAAAGAACATCAATATGCATACATCTTTTCAAGATAGTAATTTTATTTACTTTGCATATATACCCATATTGGATGGCTGAATCACATGTTAGTTCTACTTTTAATTTTTAAAGAAACACTTTACTGTTTTCCATTATGGCTGTATTAATTTACATCCCCACTAATAGTGTGTAGATATTCCCTTGTATCCACATCCTTGCCGACACTTTGTATAATGCAACTTTTTAATAATAGCCATCCTAACAAGGTGCAGAGACATCTCATTGTGGTTTTGACTTGGATTTCCCTGATATTTAGAGATGTTGAGTATTCTTCATATACGTTAGTCAACTATTTGTTTTCTTTTGAGAAATGCCTGTTAAGGGATATTGTCCATTTTTAATGAGGTTATTATTATTATTATGCTTTTTAGTTATTTGAGCTTCATATGTATTTTGGATATTAACCCCTTTTCACATATATAGCTTGCCAAAATTTTCTATCATTTTATAGTTTATCTATTTACTCTGTTGATTGTTTCCTTTGGCTGTGAAAAAGCTTTTTATTCCAATGTTATCTCATTTGTCTATTTTTGTTTTCATTGCCTTTGTTTTTGATGTCCTGACCAAAAACTACTTGCTTACACCAACATCATGAAAAATTTTCCCTGTTTTCCTCTAGTAGTTTCTAGTTCCAGGTCTTAAATTTAAGTCTTTAATTCATTTTCAGTTGATTTTTGTCTCTGGTGAAAGATAAGGGTCTAATTTTAGTCTTTTGCATTTGTGTATCCTATTTTCTCAACACCATTTATTGAGAAGATGATCATTTATCCAGTGTTTGTTCCTGGTACATTTATTGAGAATCAGTTGACTGCAAATGCATGGATTTATTTTTGGCTCTCTATTCTGTTCTATTTGTTTATGTAACCATTTTCATGCCAGGACCATGCTGTTTTTGTAACTATAGATTTATAGTACATTTTAGTCACATAGTATGATGCTTCTTGCTTTATTATTTGTGCTTGAATTTGCTTTGGGTTTGGGGGTATTTGTGGTTTCATACAAATTTTAGATGCTGGGATGGGTACTTGTAGGAAGTGGGAATGGTTAATGCATGCAAAAATATAGGTAGACAGGATAAAAATATCTAGTAATTGCTAGTGCAACAGTGTGACTATCAGCAATAATTTACAGTACATTTTAAAATTACTAAGAATATACTTGTGATGTTCATAACACAAAGAAACACATAAATGCTTGAGAGGAGGATGAATACATCATTTAGCTTGATGGGATTATTAACAATCATATACTTGTACTAAATATCTCACATATACATGAATATAGACATCTGTTATGTACCCATAAAATTAAAATATAAAATTAAAAAGATCACTTAACAAGATCAAGTGAGATGCATTCCAGGAATACAAGGATGGTTCAACGTAGGTAAATCAATGAACATAGTAAATTAATATCATGAAGGATTAAAAACTATATGGTAATTTTAATAGTTGAAAAAAATCATTTGACAAAATTCAACAAACATTTATAGTAACAACTCTCAGCAACTTATGTATAGAAATAATGTACTTCAATACAATAAAGATATATATTACAAATCTATGGCTAACATTATGCTGATTTGGAAAATGTTAAAATCTTTTCCTCCAGATCTGAAACAAGATGAGGATGTCCGCTTTCATCACTTCTATTCTATATGGTACTGGATGTCCTACCTAGAGCAATTACACAATGTAAAGAAATAAACAGCATCCTAATTGGAAAGATGAAAGTTAAATTATACTTATGTACAGACAAGATGTTACATATAAAAAACTCTGAAGATGTCACCAAAAAAAACGGACAGAAATAGTAAAAGAATTCAGTAAAGCTGCAGGGTACAAAACCAACACATAAAAATCAACAGCATTTTAATATGCTAATAACAAACCTTCCGTAAAAGACATTTTAAGAATTCCAACTACAATGGCTACAATAAAAATACCTAGGAGTAAATTTAACCAAGGTGGTGAAAAATCTCTACAATAAAGTTATAAAACACCAACAAAATAAGTTGAAGAAAACATTAAAAAATGGGAAGACAATTTTTGTTCATGGACTGGAATAATTAATATTGTTAAAATGTCTATACTATGCAAAACAATCTATAGATTTAATGAAACTCCTATCAAATTTCTTTGCCACTTTAGAAATTCCCTTTGGAAGATAGTTTAGAGGATTGTTTTGGAAGTTCTGCCTTCTGTCCTCTTGTTATAACCTTGTTCTACTCTCTCATATTCAAAAATTAATTGTTTTAAATTAATTTAATAGCTGTTATATAGTACCATTTTTAAGCTGAAGTTTCACTCTTGTCACCCAGGTTGGAGTGCAATGGTATGATCTCTGCTCACTGCAACCTCCATTCTCCCAGGTTCAAGCTATTCTCCTTCCTTAGCCTCCCACGTAGCTGGAATTACAGCTATGTGCCACCACAATCAGATTTTTTTTTCTTTTTTTTTTTTTTGTATTTTTAGTAAAGACAGGGTTTCACCATGTTGGCCAGGCTGGTCTTGAACTCCTGACTTCAGTTAATCCACCCACCTTGGCCTCCCAAAGTTCTGGGATTTCAGGAGTGAGCCACCATGCCCAGTTGTTATTTAATATTTTTAATATATTTTATTCAGAAAACAATGTTATTATTACATTTTTGATTCTACAAAAAATGAAAATTCAATTATATAAAATGAACACTACAACAAATTAGGTACTTTAAATGATGCATAAAAATAAATTATAACGAATTTAAAAAGTGCAATTTGCTTTGGAGAACAGAATATAAAATACGTATTCTGCTAATGGTATCTAGAAATAGTTGATGGGATGTTTAGCTATGACTTGAGTCAAAAAATAATGAAAACTAACATTTATTGATCCATTGTACATTATTATGTATTTTAGTTTTCTAATTCATAAGAGTAGTATATGGATTACTACTCTTACTATCTTCTTTTCATGAGAAATCTAGTCTTTGAGAAGTTAAATAACATAAAAAATCATGTTAGTACTAAGTGGAAGAAGTGAAATGAAAACTCAAGTCAATTGGATTTGCAACCACCTTACTACCACATCTTGGAGACAGAATTTACCGGTGGAATGAAGGACATAAACATTGGCAGGAAAACAGGAAAGAATGTAATACAATTTACTTGACACCTGAGATTATGCATAGTAGAACACTAGACATTAAAGCTTTAAAGTTTGATGGGAACTGATTGTGGAGAGGGCTGACATGTTTTTGTTATTTTATTTTATTTTAATTATACTATAAGTTCTGTAGTATATGTGCAGGTTATGCAGGACTGTTACATAGGTATACACATGCCATGGTGGTTTGCTACATTTATCCCACCAAAACCTATATTAGGTATTTCTCCTAATGTTATCGCTCCCCAATCCTCCCACCCCCTGCAATCCCTCCCCTAGCCCCCCATCCCCAAAAAGGCCCCAGTGTGTGATGTTTCCCTCCCTATGTCCATGTGTTCTCATTGTTCAACACCCACTTATGAATGAGAACATGTGGTGATTGGTTTTCTATTCTTGTGTCAGTTTGCTGAGAATGATAGTTTCCAGATTCATCCATGTCCCTGCAAAGGACACGAACTCATCCTTTTTTATGACTGCATAGTATTCCATGGTGTGTATGTGCCACATTTTCTTTATCCAGTCTATTATTGATGGGCATTTGGGTTGGATCCAAGTCTTTGCTATTGTAAACAGTGCCTCAGTGAGCATACATGTGCATGTGTCTTTGTAATAGGACAATTTATAATCCTTTGGGTATATACCCAGTAATGGGATTGCTGGGTCAAATGGTACTTCTATTTCTGAATCCTTGAGGAATCGCCACATTGTCTTCCACAATGGTTGAACTACTTTACACTCCCACCAACAGTATAAAAGTGTTTCTATTTCTCCACATCCTCTCCAGCATCTGTTGTCTCCAGATTTTTAATGATCACCATTCTAACTGGCATTAGATGGTATCTCTTTGTGGTTTTGATTTGCATTTCTCCAATGACCAGTGATGATCAGCATTTTTTTATAGGTTTATTGGCTGTATAAATGTCTTCTTTTAAAAAGTGCTGTTCATATTCTTCACCCACTTTTTGATAGGGTTGTTCATCTTTTTTTTGTAAATTTGTTTTAGTTCTTTGTGGATTATGGATAGTAGCTCTTTGTCAGATGGGTAGATTACAAACGTTTTTTCCCATTCTGTTGGTTGCCAGTTTACTCTAATGATTGTTTCTTTTACGGAGCAAACGTTCTTTTAAATTGCAAAAGAACAATTAAACTTAAGAAACTCTTAAGTTTAATCAGATCCCATTTGTCTATTTTGGCTTTTGTTGCCATTTCTTTTGGTACTTTAGGCGTGAAGTCTGCCCATGCTATGTCCTGAATGGTACTGCCAAGGTTTTCTTCCAGGTTTTTGTGGTGTTCAGTCTTATGTTTAAATCTTTAATCCATCTGAAGTTAAATTTTGTATAAGGTATAAGGAAGGGGTCTAGTTTCAGCTTTCTACACATGGCTAGCCAGTTTTCCCAACACCATTTATTAAGCAGGGAATCCTTTCCTCGTTGCTTGTTTTGGTCATATTTGTGAAAGATCAGATGGTTGTAGATGTGTGTATTATTTCTGAGGCCTCTATTCTATTCCATTGATCTGTATCTCTGTTTTGATACCAATACCATGCTATTTTGATTACTGTAGCCTTGTAGTTGAGTTTGAAGTCAAGTAGCATGATACCTCAAGCTTTATTCTTTTTTGCTTAGGATTGTCTTGGCTATGTAGGCTCTTTTCTGGTTCCATATGAAGTCTAAGGTTTTTTTTTGTTTTTTGTTTGTTTGTTTGTTTGTTTTGTTTTGTTTTGTTTTCAGTTATGTGAAGAAGGTTGGGGTAGCTTGATGGGGACAGCATTGAATCTATAAATTATAGTATGGCCATTTTCATGATATTGATTCTTCCTAACCATGAGCATGTAATGTTTTTCCATCTGTTTGTGTCCTCTCTTATTTCTTTTAGCAATGGTTTTAGTTCTCCTTGAAGAGATCCTTCATGTCCCTTGTTAGTTGTATTCATAGGTATTTTGTTCTCTTTCTTGCAATTGTGCATGGATGTTCATTCATGATTTCGCTGTCTGTTATTGGTGCACATGAATGCTTGTGACTTTTGCACATTGATTTTATATTTTGACACTTTGCTGAAGTTGCTTATCTCTAGGAGATTAGGGGCTGAGATGATGGGTCTTGTAAATATATAATAATGGAGGTTGCAAGTAGACAATTTGACTTCCTCTTTTTCTTATTGAATACACTTCATTTATTTTTCTTGCCTGATTGCTCTGGTCAGAACTTCCAATACTTTGTTGAATACGAGCAGTGAGAGAGGGCACCCTTGTATTGTGCCAGTTTTCAAAGAGGGCGCTTCCAGTTTTTGCTCATTCAGTATGATATTGGCTGTGGGTTTGTAATAAATAGCTTTTATTATTTTGAGATACATTCCATTGATACCTTGTTTATTGAGAGTTTTTAGCATAAAGTGCTCCTGAATTTTGTTGAAGGCCTTCTCTGCATCTGTTGAGATAATCATGTGGTTTTTGTCTTTGGTTCAGTTTCAGTTTATTTGATGGATTATGTTTATAGATTTGCATATGTTGAACCAGCCTTGCATCCCTGGAATGAAGCCCCCTTGGTCATGATGGATATGTTTTTGATGTGCTGTTGGATTCTGTTTGCCAATATTTTGTTGAAGATTTTTTCATCAATGTTCCTCATGGATATTGGCTTGAAATTTTCTTTTTCAGTTGTGTCTCTGCTAGGTTTTGGTATCAGGAGGATGTTGTTCTCATAAAATGAGTTAGGGAGGATTCCCTTTTTTTGTACTACTTAGAATAGTTTCAGAAGACATGGTACCAGCTCCTCTTTGTATGTCTGGTAGAATTCAGCTGTAAACCCATCTAATTCTGTACTTTTTTTGGTTGCTATCGTTTGCTGCCTCAACTTCAGACTTTGTTATTGGTCTACTCCATGATTCAACGTCTTCCTGGTTTAGGCTTGGGAGGGTGTAAGTGTTCAGGAATTTATCCATTTCTTCTAGATTTACTGGTTTATGTGCATTGAAATGTTTGTAGTAATCTCTGATGGCAGTTTGTATTTCTGTGGAATCAGTGGTGATTTCCCCTTTATCATTTTTTATTGTATCTATTTGATCTTTTTTTATTAGTCTGGCTAGCAGTCTATATATTTTGTTGATTTTTTCAAAAAAACTGCTTCTGGATTCATTGATTTTTTTAAAGGTTTTTTTGTGTCTCTATCTTCTTCAGTTCTTCTCTGATCTTAGTTCTGCAGAACTCACAACCACCTTAGCTGCTGCAGAACTCACAACCACCCATTTTCCCAGGTGCTCTGTCCTGGGAAGGTGGGGCTTTATTTATAAGTCCCTGACTGGCTGCTCCCTTTTTCAGACATGTCCTGCCCAGCAAAGAGGGAGTCTAGTCACAGTCTGCCTGCAGAGGCATTGCGGAACTGCTGCAGGCTCTGCCCAGCTGCTGTGTGAACTTCCTTGTGATTTTGCTTACACAGGCAAGGTTAGAACTGCCTCAGTAATGGCAGACGTCCCTCCCACACTGAGTTCACTGGTCTGAGGTTGAGATCAAACTACTGTGCTGGCTGTGAAAATCTCAAGCCAGTGGATTTCAGTTTGCTGGTATTTGTGGGGGTGGGACCCACAGAGCCAGATCACTTGGCTTCCGGCCTTCAGCCTCCTTTTTTTCAGGGAAATGGACAATTCTGTCTTGCAGGCATTCCAAGCACTGGCTAAAATGGCTGTCCAGTTTTGTGTTGGAAACCCACAGCACTGTTGTTGTTGGCACCGGCAGGAATCTTCTGGTCTGTGAGATGTAAAGACCATGGGAAAAGCGCAGTATCTGAGCTGGAGTTCCAGAGTGTCCAGAAAAGTCCCTGATGGCCTACCTTGGGTAGGAGGGGGGATCCTCCATCCCCTTGCCCTTCTCAGATGAGGCAGTGCTCCACCCTGCCTCAGTTTACCCTCCTTGGGCTACACCCATTTTTCAACCGGTCCCATAGAGATGAACCTGGTACCTCAGTGGGAAATGCGATCACTCACCTTCTGCGTTACTCTTGCTGGGAGCTGCGCTCCAGAGCTGTTCCTACTCATCCATCTTGGTGAAAGTGGAGTTTGTGTTATTAAGATGAATATGGTTCCATAGTCATTTACATCAAAGAGCACAGGCTACCAAAAAAAAAAAATCTATGCTTTATGAGGATGTGAAACACACAACATTTTATTGTCTTTGCTTTCCACTGTATTTTTTTAAACATTCTTTTTAAATTCTTTGTATTAATCTTTATGGGTCCAAAGACTTGTGTAATGCAAGATGTGAAATTCAGCCAGTGAGATGTATTACTTGCCAACAAAACCTATTCAAAACCCAAATATTGGCAGAAATTTAAACCCTAGGAAGATGTAGATGAAACTTGTGATTACATACTTTTTAAACTAATATAATGTCATCTTTTAAAAATATTAGTTAATGAGCTATTTCAAAGTAAAATTATGTAAGGATGAGTACCAAAAATGCATGTATAATAAACAAGCTGTTAAACTCTGAGCAGATTCTTGACCTTCAAAATATGATCATCTCCTATAACCTATGAAAGGATGTTATTCTTTGCAACCAGGAATTTAGGAAACCACAGCATCAAATAACTCAATACTGCTCTTATACCCAACTCTTATTATAAAATTATTCTCCTATCCAATTTATCAAGGTTTTCAAAAAAAATTCTGTATCATAAATCAACAGTGAAATATCTCAATTAAGGACTTATGTATAAATGCAAGCACATAATAATAATCATAAATAAGAATTATTCAAATTATATAAAATGTGATGCCAGATGAAAAGTTACTTTACTCCTAATTGTTGATTTCCTATACAATGAGCAATTTAACATACTGTAAAATTCCTGGACTCAACTCCATATCAGACCTAAAATTCAGACCATGGTAGCTTACCGAGTCTTACTGTATCTAGACGTGCCTTTGGATTCAACAAAAGAGGCATGAGGCAGGGGTTATTCTTAGCTAGAGAGTGAGAAGAAGTCTTGCACAGACCTCTATGGTAGCCAGCTTCTTGATGCAGATTCATGCAGTCACTTAATTCAAATATACAGAAAGATTTACTGATGATATAAGGGTTGTACAGTCCATTGAAAGGATATGCAATAAGTTGAGAGTTTGTAGGCAACTACTGAGTCATATACACAGGTTACTTCTTGGTTACTGAGGGGAATCTTTTTCACTACTGTTACCAAAAAAAAAGTAAGAAATTTAATAAAATGCAAGTTCCTTGCAGAGAAGGGAAGACAAACATTGACACAGGATTGCCCTGCTCTTATATCTGAATATTCTTTAAGAGATTTTTGAAACTACTTTTGTGTCTCCTTTTTTTTAGACAACTCTGTGTGTGTATTTGAATTTAGCTATTACTTCTTCAGCTGGGCATATTGGCTCTGGCTTTCTGTGAACATGATCAGTGGTCTATGGGGTCATATTCTATATGATTTCTAAAGCACTACACCCACCAAAATGTCCCAAGCCATTGAGAAAAGTCTCAGAGGGACCCAGTTAAAAATAAACTATAGAGATTTTCCAGGAGGAAGGAAAGAGGTGACTTGCAGAAGAGGTCTTATTGATGTGAGATAGATAGTATATCAAAAATACCTATTAGCGTTGGTTACCAATAGTGCAACTAGATAATTTTGAAGTAGAATACAACAAAAGTCTTGGAGAAGATAAACTACTTTCAAAGTGGCAATAGAATGGTAATTAATAGAGTGAATTTATTTCTTATTTTTTATTCAAACCTGATATGTTTGATAGTAAAGGGAAAAGCTAAAATAATTACACAGTTTCAACTACCTATGGCATGCCTATGACAGTTCTATCCTGAACAAATTAGGTGTTTTTTTTCCCCTCAGGTTGAAATGTGTGTGACTTTCTAGACCAGAAGTTCCTCTCAAGTTTTGAAAACTGCTTTCAAGACTCTCAGGCTAGAAAAGTTCTCAAGGATAGTCATGAAAACTACGATACCACTAATTGCTGAGCAAACTTAAAAAGCTTAAAGACTTCAAATGCAGACAAGATCATACAAATCCCATAGAATTGAAAGCATATCTGTCATCTCAAGAGTATCTCACTTTAGGGTACAGCTGAGATGCTTAATTATTCTCCAGCAGTTATAGGAGCTTAAGTATGCACTGTAACCCAAAGCTTAGCTTGAAACCTTTAAAATAACTTTTTACCTAAAAATTAATCTTTAAATTTTATCAAATCTAATATTTACTGGCTCATATCTTAAATATAAATTTATATCAGTAAACGTATTACACTTTCCCTTCACTAGGAAAGCATTTAATGTAGAACATGGTGGAATTACCATTTAAGTCATTTTGTAAGTCATCACACAAACTAATAGCACAGATGTACTATTAGTGTTTAGAAGAATGTTGAGATGAGGCTACCCACCTCTCAGCAACCAATAGCAATATTAGTTTGTTTGAGGATTTAGTAATGAAATGTAAAGTTACATGCAAAACTGGTATATACAGCCTGTGTTTAAATTTGTCACATTTGTTAAAGTCCAAAGACAATACTTATTACCCTTGCTATTATTCTTTGTTTTTCAAAGTTCTAATTGTAATTATCAATCATGCAAACACTCTTATAGCACTAATAAAAATGCTGTTTCACTCAATTTTTGAATCCTTATTTTTATTAGACAATATTTTGAGGAGGGCCTTTTTGGTTTAAACGATGTAAATATTTCAAGACTTGTACTTTTAGCCAATGAAATAGGCTAACATTAATGTAAGATTTAGTTTTAAATTATGTATTTTATTTTTATAAATTGTGATTTTGGCATATTTGCAGAGTCTGTCTACATCTCTACAATGTAATTTTATAGCATTTTCTTCACTCCTCAAATAAATCCTCTACCCAGTGACAATTACTTCCCCTTTTCTTCTCTCCCCAGCCCCTGGAAATGTGAACTTCTTTCTGTCTCTATGGATTTGTCTATTCTGGACATTTTATATAAATGGCCTTGATATCCTTCTTAAACCTTATTTTCTTAATATTAGTTATTGTTTAAAGATTATTTCAATAGAATTCAAAGAAAATTATGGCACTAAATCAAATTAGCACCATTTTACCATTTTACAATTGCATACACAGAAGAAAATGTATGCTATTTTCTATACTTTACAAAGAAAACTAGGTAAATATAATTACTACAAAAATAAAATAACAAGCAGTAAAATATAATATTGCAAAAGGAGAAGGAACAATTTGAGTGTGCTTGCTTAATCTTATTTGAATCTCCCTGAAAGAACAGCTATTGTTTCTTTACTTGGATAATCCTTCCTTGCTCACTCTTGTAGCTCCTTATGTAAACTTCCAGCACTTTAATTCAGAACTACACATTTCATGTCAATCCCTTTACTTAACCCAACAGGAAAGAATTAACTTATACATTTCAATGATATGTAGTACTTTATTCCACTTTTCCCCAACTTAAGCTGCCTTCCCTAAATATTGCTTAAGTCTGTGGTAATTTGGTTTCATGTTTTTATTTAAATTATATACATTAGCACTACTGAAATTAATCTCAATACAGCCTTTTAAAATAATCAGAAGAGAAGTAGACTAGAAGTAATTTAAATTAAAACACATACCAAAATTATATGGCTTCCTAAAGAAAAACAGTATTCAGAAATAATTAAAATTTAGGAAGGAAAAGAATCCTAATTTATATTCCATTTCAATATTGGGCTATAGGTTTCCATGCCACATACAAGTAGAAGATACAAGAGGAAAGATAAAATGATTATACAGACTGTGTATTAAAAATATATGTGTGTGTGTGTGTGTGTGTGTGTATGTATATATGTATACACAAAACTGATTTATATAAACCAAATTTAGTGATAAATTCTTTTTATGTTTTATAAAAAGCATTTAATCTGTGAATTTAGTGATCATAAATTCCTTTTTATGTCTTATGGAGACACTTTATAGATATTATATTCCTCGAATAATATATACAACTGTGACCCAATTACTCTTTAATGATTAAAGGCCTATGCTGTACTAAAACTAAATTGGCCAGGTCAAGGTAATTGACTTTTAGTCGTGACTCCGTTACAACTGGCCTAATGATGCAGCGGATCTTTCCCAAACTTAGTTTCATTTCTGAAATATTAGAGCTGTAAAGCACTTTGGCATTTCTCAAATCTTTATACATTTTACATTTGAAAATGTAATTTGAAAACACGTGAAAATATTGGGCAGATAACTTCTAAGTTCCTTTTGACTTTTTATTTATTTTTGTACCAGAAACAAAATGTGCTGGAAAGTATATACTTAGAACAATTTCTGATCACATATACCACTAATGAAAAATTTACTTTTTCACTGAAATTTCAGTGTTTATTTATTGCTTCCAGCATCTTCACATGGAAAGGCCACTATTATAAATTTTCCTTTTTGATCTGTATCAAACATGACCAAAGGTAAAAACTGTTTTGATTATATTTTAGATTTATACAGTAACCACATAATTTATTATCCAAAGCAAGGCTTTTTTTTCCCCCTTTCTTTGTTTCTTTTTATTATACTTTAAGTTCTGGGGTATATGTGCAAAACGTGCAGGTTTGTTACATAGATATACAAGTGCCATGGTAGTTTGCTTCAACCATCACCCCATCATCTACATTAGGTATTTCTTCTAATGCTATCCCTCCCCTATCCCCCCACAGCCTGCTATCTCTCCCCTAGCACCCTCCCTTGACAGGCCCCAGTGTGTGATGTTCCCTTCCCTGTGTCCATGTGTTCTCATTGTTCAACACCCAGTTATGAGTGAGAACACGTGGTGTTTGGTTTTCCGTTCTTGTGTTAGTTTGCTGAGAATGATGATTTCCAGCTTTATGCACGTCCTTGAAAAGGACATGAACTCGTTCTTTGTTATGGTTGTATAGTATTCCATGACGTGTATGTGCTACATTTTCTTTATCTAGTCTATCATTGATGGGCATTTGGGTTAGTACCAAGCCTGAATCACAGCACTATCTTCCACACTGATTGAACGACTTTACTCTCCCACCAACAGAGTAAAAGTGTTCCTTTTTCTCTACATCCTCTCCAGTATTTGTTGTCTCCTGATCTTTTAATGATCACCATTCTAACTGATATGAGATGATATATAAGTGTGGTTTGGATTTGCATTTGTCTAACGACCAGTGATGATGAACCTTTTTTCATGTTTGTTGACTGCATAAATGTCTTCTTTTGAGAAGTTCTCCTGTTCCCAACAAGTTCCTCATCTCCATCTGAGACTACCTCACCCTGTATTTCATCGCCCATGTCACTATCAGCATTTTGTTCAAAGCCTTTCAATAAGTCTCTAGGAAGTTCCAAACTTTCCCATATTTTCCTGTATTCCTCTGAATCCTTCAAACTGTTCTAACCTCTGCATGTTACCCAATTCCAAAGTAGCTTCCACATTTTTGGAAATTTTTACAGCAATGCCCCACTCTACTGGTACCAATTAACTGTATTAGTCCCCTTACATGCTGCTGATAAAGACATACCTGAAACTGGGCAATTTAAAAAAGGAAGAGGATTAGTGGATTTACAGTTCCACGTGGCTAGGGAGGTCTCACAATCATGGCGGAAGGTGAAAGGCACATCTCGCATGGCAACAGTCAAGACAAGAGAGCTTGTGCAGGAAAACTACTGTTTATAAAACCATCGAATGTCATGAGACTTATTCATTCTCAGAACAGCTCATGAAAGACCCACCTCCATGATTCAATTACCTCTGACCAGGTCCCTCCCACAACATGTGGGAATTGTGGGAGCTACAATTCAAGATGAGATTTTGGGGGAGACACAGCTAAACCATATCAATGCATTTTTGTGCCAAATGCTTGAGGGACAAAAAGAACTGAGGAATCTATTCTGTCAGTTCTTAACTATAATGCTTTTATCATAAATAAAAGGATCATTATGCATACAATATTCTTGAACTTTTACTAGAAATGATAATCCACTACTCCCTGATAATGTGTTTAATAGCCCCTTAAGACAAAAATCATTTTTAAAATCACTTAGTGTCTATTGTTATGTGGTCTTGTGTGAATCTTCGGTTAGAGAGGGAAAGAATATCACAGGCCCTGTTCTCAGAGAACTCACAATTTCATGGGAAATCAAAGAAGTAATCAAGTAACAAACATTGTGATATTTACAACAGTAAAAGTGGCACAGAGAAGAGAAACAATAATTTTGCCTGTAGTAAATATTTATTTAGTTGCATATGAGCTTCAATCTAGATCAATATATTTATATTACATAAGACCAACAAAGAATTGTCATCCAAAAATTTAAAAGCATTTTCATACATTGAGGGAAATACAAATAAATCAACATAAAGTCACAATAAGCTATAACTGAGTTATCCATAGTAGAGAATATCTGAAATCCCCATGAACATAATGGTTTACAAACTTCATTAGTAATCAGAGAACTTCAAATTAAAATAAAAAGTAAATAATTCCACACTGAGTTGAATAGCAAAACCACCAATCATTCAAAAAAAGAGTTGACAACAGTAGTGTTGCACTAGTACTAACCTCGGCAGTAACAGAAAATCAAGGGGCTTCTTATACACTCTTACAGGGTTAAAAATTAGTCACCAAATATGAGGAGCCAGTTAGCAGTACCACATAAATTTGAAAATCTGCATTGCCTACTTATTTATATGCACATATGTGTAAAAAGATAAATATAAGTATATCTGTATTAGTTATTAATTGCTAACAATTTATGTATCCACTAATAAGAGCAGTAACAAATACACACATTGTAGTTTATACACTTACATATTTCTTTTATGAAATGGAATAGTATTCCACAGTCACAACAACAACAACAACAACAACAAAAAAAAATGAATAAATAGCAAAAAGATAGTGAGACTATAACTTCATTTATTTAAAGTATTAACATATAAAAATGATTGAATTCTATGTGGTCAGCATATACATGCTGTAAGTCATAAAGACATTCATGGGCATAACCATTGTACTAGTGTCTCAAGATTGCCATAACGAAGTATCATAAAATGCATGGCATAAAACAACAGAAATGTATTCTCTCACATTACTGGTTGCTAGAAGCCCCAAATCAACGTATCATCAGAGCTATACACCCTGCGAATATTCTAGAGGAATCTCTTTCTTTAATTCTTAGTTTCTGGTTATTGCTGGAAATACTTGACATTTCTTGGCTTGCATCGGCATGACTCTAATTTCTGTCTTTATTATTATTTAGTCATCTTTCCCTTGAGTGTCTGTATCTCTCTGTCTTTCTCTGTTCTTAAATGTACACCAGCCATCAGATACCTAATCCAGTATCACCTAGTCTTGACTTGATTACAAGTCAAATACATTATTTTCAGATAAGGTGATATTTCTAGGTAAAGGGATTTTCAACATACATTTTTGGAGAGGTAATTCAACTCAAAAGAGCCATGTATGTCTAGAACTTCAAAATTCAATAATGTAGAAAAGAGAAGAAGGTGAGATCAGACACTGGCTATTACTAATGCATAGTGTTAAGCTGAATGGATCCACGTACACTTTTTCTTATTTAAAGAGACCAAATAATTTATTATCCAAAGCAGCCCACTTAAAGGAGTGAAACAGGAGGCAATTAACAATTACTTCAAAACTAGAGGCTTAAATTGGGATTGTGCCAGGTAGCTCAGGATATATGAACATAATAGTTTTTATATTCTTATGTTTATAATGTGTCAAAACAGGAAGATCACTTTACTTCAGATTAATTCACAGTAGTGTTCATGGCTTTTTCAAAAATGAGAAAAAAATTCAGATAATACTCTTTGACATATGGTAATACATTTTTGTTGAACTATAAGCTGCTGAATTTCATAGCAAATCAAGGAATAAGAAGTATCTCAAAAATTGTATTGCCTTATAAAATCCCAGAGCTTGGGTGTATTAAGATATATTAATCTTCAGTGCTAAGCAGGTAATATAATATAGTGAAGATCTTTTAATATATGTGTCACTAACTCTTTAAGTAAAAGAAAAAAAGTAACAGATTTATTTTCATTGAGAGCAAAAGTCTCTATAATAATTGACTGTTAGCCTTTAACCAGTGCCTTGAAATGAAGTAGCTTATCTTTAAACATGCTTATGTAGAAGAAATACATAAAGATAGGCTACATTTTCTTCCTTACTTATAGACCTGATATTTCATTATATCTTCAAATTTAACCTTCCTCTAACATTAAACATGATCATCTAGGCTAAAAGCAAACTCAGTTTTTCCAAAAGTCTGCCTTGACAATTATAGACAAGATTTGCTCCTTCCTTTGTGCTCCCAAAGGTACTTTGCTTCATACTTAATGCATTCTGTTCAATAAAATAGTTTTGCTTAATAATCTAATTCCATATTATTTAAGTTAAATTAATTTAGAATAATAATTTATATATTTTTCATAGAGAATAAGGTCATTAAGTATTTTTAAAATATTTTTAGAATACCTATTGTTGACTCAATACAGTTGGAATACCACAGGTAGCACAAACAGAAACTTGAGAATCATCTTTCTGATCTTTAGTAAAATACTATCTTCATTCTTTAGATACAGGAAATAAGATCTTGTACATTATTAAAAAATTTAGTGATGCCTTGTTTAAAAACATGTCATAATGTTGACTCTGTTTCACTAATGATATCCCCATTTTAATTTTTACTCTGTCTCCTCAAACGTTCCTTCCATTGGCTCTTACATGAAATAAAATCCCCCATTGAAGGTAAAAAAAAAAATCATATTAATCCCCAAAACTTTTATACCATTTGACAATGGATACATGAAAAGAGTTGAAAATTCAAGCCTTATATTCTTGCAGATGTTTTAATTTCAGCATAGTTTTTATTCAACCCGTTATAGTGCCATCACCTACATCTTTTCGAGTTAAGCGAGTAGGCAAGACAATTCTAGATACTTGTAATTAACCAGAACAGAGATATGATCAGGGCTAGGGCATAGATCCATGAGGGAGAGGACTTGACAGGATGTAAATTTACAGGATGTACACAAAATGCATTTTTAATACATTTTCTAAAGGTCATACACTGACAGGACTTTTAAGGCTAATGAAATCGTATTAGATTAATAAAACTGTAAACAAGACCATAAAAACTGTACAGAAGGTAATCAAAAACATGGCATTTATTTTCACTTGTTTCCTTCATGACTTACGGGCGATGACCAGTAACCAGATTAGTTGCAACTGGATTTTCCGGAACTCAGGAACTTGGCCTCTCCAATCCCCATAAATCAGGAAGGGGGCCTTGGTGTGGCTGCCAGAGTTGCAGCTTAAATAGAACTCATGGACCCAAAGAGTGTGTGGTAGTGCAATTTATTAGGCAGAGCAAAAGGATAGCTTTCCTGCAGTGGGAGGGGACCCTGAGGGGGTGCGTGCCACCGCAGGTTTGGACCGCTGGAGCTTACACCCCTTATTTATTCCCACCCCATTCTTGTTCTCGTCCAATGAGAGGCAGTCTTTCAACCTTTTTCGGGATTAATTGATCTTTGAATCCTTTACGGGATTGGTTGCTGTTTTAAACTCTGAGTCACTGAGCCTCTGACTCCAGGGGCCAGAAGCAGAAAAAGTACCAGCCCTTGAACAAGGCTCTAGGAGACAGAGGCAGAAAAGTCCTGCACTGGAAACAAAGCCCTAGCTGGACAGAGGTGGAAAACAAAGCCCCTAGCCAGCCAGAGGTAGCAAAATTTCTGTGCTTGAAACAAAGCCCCTAACCAACCCCGGAAGTTCCTCTAAAGCAGTCAATCAGACCCATACCCTTAATCTAGTCAGGTCATATTCAGAGTTTTCTATAATATTAAAACCTGGCTATACTCTGGCAAGAGGTATAAGGAATCTTATCATTGACAGAGGAAAACAGATTCTTCATACATGATCTGATTCTATTAAGAAAGCTGTTCTCTTTCATCTGAATAACACTGTGAAGGTAATTTACAAATGGTCCTATTTGAAATTGGAGAAATGTTTTCTTAATGATTTGTATCTGAAAGTGTTGTGATTTGCCTATTATATAGAAGGAAGCAATGACAGCCATCTATTTATTATGCCCATTTACCTTCAAGCACATGCCCAAATGCCTTTTCAGATTTGCAGAGCCGGCATTTGACTGTTTCTGTCAGAAGCAAATAGCAAAGAAAAATGTTTCGTTTTCTTCTCCTCTCCTCTAAAACTGCTCATTAGTAGTTTAACACTTTATGTATTCACACTTGTCTCTGTAAAGAGGTAGGCATTCCTGTTTTCGACTGAAAGCAATTGCACAGATTTTTGTTTGATTTTGCTAAGTGCATTTTACTGCTAAAATCTTTTCCTATATTTACAACTTCAAAAGCTAGTCGACCTAAACTTCTAAGGAAAACTGTTTATATGTCTGAGCAGTAAATGTAGAGGTGCATTACACTAATTATGTTGACAAGTGCATTTGCAATCAATAAATTAATTCAATTCTGGGTAACTAGCATAATAAGTATGGATTTGCATAAAATAAAAGCTCAAGAGGAAATATATGAAATATTAAGAGTAGTCAGAATAACTAATTGGTTATTATAATTTACTTTATTTTCAATAGTAATGCATATTTACCAGCATTATCTCAATTATGTTATTTTTATATAACCATAGCTCCAAATCTATGACAAATAACAAAATCAAGTTTGAGATTTTCTATAAAATTTAATATTAATGTGACTTAAATATTCTCTATATGTACAGTAAAGTTATTTTTATCTTCACTTTTTTAAAGGCTTGCAAACAACTAAAAATAGTCCAAATTATATAAACTAGTATTGAGTCAGACTTTTTTTAGTATTGGGGAAGTACCAGTATTTAGAGTCTTTTAAGCATTCCACCGACCACCACAGTATTTTGTATTCAAAAGAATTTTAGGATGAATCTAATAATGAGGTTTTCTTATTTTTCTGAGCAGAACTATTTTTGCATTATTTGTAAAATGATCTGTGTATGTCTATAAATATTCTGCATAGACTACGGATGCTTCAGTGATGAGCATTTTTAAGAAAGATATCCGTCTTAATTCTTATCTTCTGCTGACCATAAGAACACACAAGAAGTTATAGCAAGTTTGATGTAATGAAAGACAGCACACTCTCTGGAATTCTCTGCCTCATAATCTGTCATTTCTGTAGTTCTTTTCACTGACAAGTCAATGTCAAAAACATTTGCACTCTAGCCAACCAAGTGAATACAACAATTCTTACATATCATTGTGAACAGACTCTAAGGTGATCTTCAGTTTTCTACCTCCTGTTATCTACCCCTCTGTGTAATTTCATCCTCGTAGATGCAGGCAAGACCCGTCCCTTGCTTCTAATGAATCACTCAATTTGGTTATATTATATGGTAAAGAAAATGAGATGTCATTCCTATGGTTTTATTATCCTATATACAACTTTATCCCAGCATACTAGAGTGAAATTCTTCTTGTTGACTAAATTAAGTAAACAGCCATGTTAAGGAGACTCTGGAGCAAGGAAGCAGGGTTGACCCCTGGGAACTCTGAGCAGGGTCTAAAATGTGAAGGTTTCCTCCAGCCAAAAGCCCAGAAAACAGAGGCTCTCAGTCATGAAGTCTCCAATAAATGAATTCTGACGAAATTTGAATAAGCTTGAAAGCAAATTCTTTCCTAGTCAAGCCTCCAGATGACATAGCTCAGCTGATACTTTGACTGTAGTCTTGTGAAACCCCAAACAAGGCACCCAAGACAGCTGTGCCCAGATTCCTGAAATCGTGAATGGCCATGAGACTAAAAATATGTGTTATTTCCAGATATTAAGTCTGTGTTGTGATAATTATGTATGCACCAATAGAAAGCCAACACACCTACAGATATAATAATAACAACTATTATTATTGTTATACTGCTGTGGTCTGAATCTTTGTATTTCCCTAAAATTCACATGTAAAAATCTAATCACAAATGTGCTAGTGTCACAGTCTGTTCAGACTGCTATAACAGAATATCATAAACTGTGTGGATTATAAAGATAATTTTTTTCTTACAGTTCTGCTGGTTAGAAAGTCCAAAATCAGTGTGCAAGAATGATTGCATTTTGGTGAGAGCCTACTTCCTGGTTCATAGATGGTTGACGTCTTGCTGTGTCCTCACAGGTGAAAGGGAGCAAGAAAACTCTCTGAGATCTCTTTTATAAGGACGCCAATTCCATTTATGAAGACCCTAGCCTCATGACCTACTCACCTCCTACGAAAAGCTTGAACTCTTAATACTATTCCATTGGGGATTAGGTTTCAACATAAAAATTTGGGGTGGAGACAGCATTCAGACCCTAAGAGATGGGTTATTGCAATGATATTGGGAAGTGGGTCTTTAAATAGGTCATGAGTCAGAACCAGCATTAATGGAATTATTATCCTTTTAAAAGGCGTGCCAGTGAGTTTCCTTGTTCCTTCCACCATCTGAGGACACGGGGAGAAAACTCAGTCTAAAACCAGAAGCAGTCCCTCACCAGACACAGAATGTACCATTAATTTGATCTTGAACTTACCAGCCTCTAGTACTATATGAAATAAATTTATATTACTTAAAAGCCACCAAGGGATTGCATAAAAAAAATGTGTTACCTATACACTATGGAATATTTTGCATAAAAAGAGCAAAATGTTGTCCTTTGCAGGAACATGGATGCTGCTGAAGGCCATTATCCTAAGAAACTAATGCAGAACAGAAAACCAAAAACCACAGGTTCTCATTAATAATTGGGAGCTAAACATTTGGTACACGTGGAAATAAAAGTAGGAACAACATATACCAGGAAGTAGAAGAGTGGGAAGAGCAGGAGGGGGACAAGTATTAAAAATATACTTATTGGAAACTATGCTCATTATCAAGGGAACAGATTACACTCCAGACCTCAACATCATGCAATATATCTGTCTAACAAATCTTCATATGTGTCCCCTGAATCTAAAATAAAACTTAACAAATTAATAGAAAAAATAAAAGCCACCAAGTTTATGGTATTTTGTTATAGCATCCCAGAAAAAATAAGACATATTTTTGTTATCTCTCCAAATTAAAGTCTAGTGCACCAAACATATCAAATAGAAAGATCAATTGCACAGATGTAATGGTTTTCTTATCTTTCTTGATAATCAGTGTCACAAAAATAAGTTTGATAAAAATGCTGATTTGTTTTAGCCATCTCAGATACACACTTGACCAAGCCACAGAAAACACCATGTCATGAAATCATCTTTCTGCAATATCCTGAGTTCAAATAAATCTTATAAGTCTGTCTTGTGGGAAAATAAAATGGTGGAGTAGAGAAGCCAACATATGTGGAGTGAATTTACGAAGAAGTATCAGGAATACGAATGGAAGCTTCTAACTACAGCGTCGGCTTCTTTTAACTGCAACTCTCATCTTCAATGCAACTCCAACTCCAATGCAACACAGACCTGTTAAATTGGAAATTTTTTTCTATTTGAAAAATGCTCTGGAACTTCAAACTTACAGAGAGAGAGTTCATTCTCTAATAATAAATAGATCCATGTTAGTAAGAAATAATTCATTATTTTTTACACACCAAAAACTATTTTGGACTCCCAATAATTTTAAAAAACTACATAAAAAGATTTACATTTTTGAAACAGAAGACTATATTGATTTTGTTATGACATATTGAGATCCTCAAAGATATATTTTATAGAAACTAGTCTAGTGAAGATCAATAAATTTTGAATGTATTCATCTCAGAAACAGATTATGAAATAAACATGGATTGCCTATCAAAACAGCATATGTTTTATTTCAAACTAGGTTATTTGATGAGGAGGTGTATACTAAATCTTTCAGCTTCTATACATACCACAGATATGTTAAAATAATAATTTATGATTTAAAAATGTCATAAATAACTATTACGTGGCCTTTGACAAATATTGCACTTAAAAGTTTACAATATAGCTGATGTCTGTTAATCAGGCAATGGAATGTACTCAACAGTTTCCTTGTAAACTTTGCACTGTAATTTTTTGTGGAAGACAAAACAAATGAAAAGTGTAAAACTGAGCCTACCTGTTTTTCCCCATTGAGGGAATTTCTGCCATATGTTCCATGTTCAGTACATACGAACAGATTGGTCAATGCTATGTCTGTGTCACTATTCTGCTCCCAGAGCCATATCAAAGCAAATTCATACATGAGGCCTCTTATTCAGGCATTAGATTTTAATACATTCATCTAATGTTTTCTAAAATGCTTCCATTGTTGGCCAAATTCTATTTAATTTATATATATATATAATTTACCAAGTAAATGAATATATTTCGCCAAGCAAATTAATACTTACTTAAATAAATAAAATGTATGGGAGGCTGGATAGAGTGGCTCATACCTATAAATTCAGTACTTTGGGGGGCCAAGGCAGGCAGATCACTTGAGGTCAGCAGTTTGAGATCAGCCTGGCCAACATGGTGAAAACTGGTTTCTACTAAAAATGCAAAAATTACCCAGGGATGGTGTATATGCCTGTCATTACAGCTACTCAGGAAGCTGAGGCATGGGAATCGCTTGAATCCAGGAGGCAGAGGTTGCAGTGAGCTGAGATCATACCACCGAACTCCAGCCTGGCCAACAGAATGAGGCTCTATCTCAAAAAATAAATACACAAATAAATAACATATATGACAAACATTCACCTGAAATACTCATATTCCTAAAAAATTGTAATGATAGGTTGAATAAAGATATTATTCAAATAAAACATTAATAAAAGTCCTCCATTTTGTTATTTAACTATAAAGAAAAATTTTGACAAGCCTTAACACAAGAAAACCACAATTTAGGCCAGGTGTGGTGGCTCACTTCTGTAATCTCAACAATTTGGGAAGCCAAGGCAGAGGATCGTTTGAGGTCAGAAGTTCAAGGCCACCCTAGGCAGCATAGTGAAGTCTCTTTTGCACTAAAAATTTGAAATCCTTAACAAAATATTACCAAGCTAACCATATTCAGTAATATATATATATATATTTTTTTTTTTTTTTTTCACCATGCTCAAGTGGGTTTCATACCAGAGATGCAGGGATGGTGGTTTAATGTATGCAAGTCAATAAATAAGAGACACCACATAAACAGAATTCAAAACAAAAATCACATCTCATCTCAATAGTTGCAGAAAAAAGCATTGGACAAAATCCAGCATCTCTTTATGATTAAAACCCTATGCAAAATCAGCATACAAGGGACATACCTTAATTAATAAAAGCCATCTATGACATACCCACAGCCAACATAATACCAAATGGGGAAAAGTTGAAAGCATTCCCTCTGAGAATGACAATAAGAGAAGGATGCCCATTCCCACCACTCCTCCTCAACATAGTACTGGAAATCCTAGCCAGAGCAATCACACAAGAGAAAGAAAGAAAGGGCATCCAAATCAGTAAAGAGGACGTCGAACTGTCCTGTTTGCTGGCAATATGATCATTTACCTTGAAAACCCTAAGGACTACTCCAGAAAGCACCTAGAACTGATCAAAAGAATTCAGCACAGTTTATGGATACAAGATTAATGTACACAAATCAGTATTCTATACACCAATAGCGGCCAAGCAAAGAATCATATCAAGAGCTCAACCCCTTTTACAATAGCTGAAAAATAAAATAAAATAAAATAAAATACTTAGAAAAATACCTAGCAAAGGAGTCAAAATTCTACCAAAAAGTGGACTAGGACATGGAATTGTCTTTTGAGAACAGACAATTCTCAAAAAAAGATATATTAATGGCCAATAAACATGAAAAAACGCTCAGCATCCCTAATGATCAGGGAAATGCAAATCATGTGATACCATCTTACTCCTGCAAGAATGGCCATAATCAAAAAAAAAAAAAAAAGAAAGAAAGAAAAAAGTAGATGTTAGTGAGGATAGAATAATCAGGGAACAATTCTACACTGCTGGTGGGAATGTAAAACAGTATAGCCCCAATGAAAACAGTGTGGAGATTCCTTAAACAACTAAAAGTAAAACTATGTGATCCAGTAATCCCACTACTGAGTATCTACCCAGAGGAAAATTTGAAAAAAGATGCTTGCACATGCATGTTTATAGCAGCACAATTCTCGATTGCAAAATTGTGGAACCAACCTAAATGCCTATCAATCAATGAGTGGATAAACTATGATATATATTTATGTGAGAGATATGTATATATATATATATATATATATATATATATATATGTGTGTGTGTGTGTGTGTGTGTGTATATATATGTGTGTATATATATATATATATATATATATATATATATATATATATATAAAATGAAATACTACTCAGCCATAAAAAGGAATGAATTAAAAGTATTTGCAATGACCTGGATGAGATTGGAGACAATCCTTCTAAGTGAAGTAACTCAGGAATGGGAAACCAAACATTATATGCTCTCACTGATCTATGGGAGCTAAGCTGTGAGGACTCAAAGGCATAAGAATGAAACAATGGACTTTGGAGACTTGAAGAGGAAAACTGGAGGGGGCGAGGGATAAAAGACAACATATATGGTGCAGTGTATAATGCTCAGGTGATGGGTGCACGATGTTCTCACAAATCCCACTAAATAACTTACTCATGTAACCTAATACCACCTGTAGCCGAATAACTTAAGGAAAAATTACATATGTGTGTGTGTGTGTGTGTGTGTGTGTGTGTGTGTGTGTGTGTATCTGTAAATAAAATAAATAAAAAATTAGCAAGACATTGTGGCATTTGACCGTAAGCCCTGCTACTCGAGATGCTGAGGCAAGAGGACAGTTTGAGTCCAGTAGGTCAAGACTGCAATGAGCTATGATTATGCCACTCCATTCCAGCCTGGGTGACAGAGTGTGAACCTGTCTCTAAAAAAGAGGCATCAGAGGGAGGGAAAGATACAAGAGAAAGGAGTAGGGGATGAAAACAGCAATTTAAACCAGCAATTTTAGTTGACTGTAAGTTTATTTTGGATTATCACTGTAAAGCAAATAAATGGTTTAATTATTCTCATCTGTATTAAGATTTCCTGTGCTATTAATGTGTCCACTTCAAAATTCAGGTGTTGAAGCTTAATGGTCAAAGAAGTGGGGTCTTTAAGAGATGATTTGGTCATGAGGGGTTGTTCCTGGTAAACGGGACTTAAAAACTTCAGGCAGCAGCAGTGTTGGGCTTGCTTACCTTACCCTTCTGCAATGAGAGAACACAGTGCTCCTGCCCTCCAGAGGAGGCATCATCTTGGAATCAGAGAGCAGTCTTTATCAGACAACTGAAGGTCCTGGCCTCTTGACCTTGAACTTCTCAGTTTCCAAAACTGTGAGAAATAAATTTCTTTTTTAAATAAATGACCCAGTCTACAGTATTTGATTATCACAGCACAAGTAGAATAAGACAAAGATGGAACCTCACATAAATTTGCAGTAAATTAGAGTAATATTCCAGAAGAATTCAAATTGTAATAATATGTTGTTAGGACACTAGTCCACTTCGCAAATGATCAGGCCAATGTTATTATCTTGGAGAAATAGTGAGAGAAACACAGAATGAGAAAACAATATCAGAAATTTTTTGTGTGTGAAACTCATCTTGACTGATCATAAGGCAATAGATTGCTCTCAGACTCCTGAGAGGTACAATTTTAAGTGAGAAAACTATTGATTTTGTTGTTTCAGTGCAATCTCTCTGGAAATTTACAATTGGGTCCAAATAACTGTAGGTTTCCTGAGTCATTCCCTGTTAGTGTCCTGGAAGCTTTACCAAGCCACAGTAATCAGAATCATTTGGATCTCCCAGCAGGACTTCTGGAACACTTGGACTGTCTTAGTTCTCTCTAGTTATGTTTTTATTCTCAATAAGTCACAAATAATAATTTTAAGAAATTATGTTTTTGAATCTCACTTATTTAAATGGGGCCTGATACATTATGAAGAAAGGCGAGAGGTGAGACACTATTTAGAACTGTTGCCTATGTTATCTTTGATTCTAAGAGATGCACATGAAAATTGTATAGATAAAGAATTTTCTTTAAAATAACCATTCCAGTATTGAAATTATGTTGAAATATGCCTGGATGTAATGAGTTCTGTACACTGTTATTTAAATTGATAGCTGAGAGACTGGCCAACCACTTCCACAAATATTGTATACAAAAGTGAAATACGTTCTAGATATGGATTCCTTCCACAAGGTATCTCATTCCTGATTTTCTATGTTGTTTTTTTTTTATGATCCAAAAATCTTTACAATGATAAACTAGGTAGCAGTTGTGAGATTATTTTTGAGAATTTATTTTTATTTTGTGTACTTAAAATATAAGTTTGATATCATTTATACATATGTATACTACAATCAATTCTAGTGAAGCAAATTAATACATAATTATCTATCTTTTTGTAATAAGAACACCTAAAATATACTCTTATTAGCAAGTTTTCAATACACAATAAATATTATTTACCATAGATTTTCTGCCGGACATTAGATCTCGGCTCTTTCATCCTTCTTAACTGTAAATCTGTGTTCTTTGACCTACATTTTTTCTCTCTCTCCCTAAGCCTGGTAACCGACATTCTATACTCCCTTTTCATGTATTTGACTTGTTACAGATTTCACAAATGAATGAGAAAATAAATTATTTGCACTTCTATGTCTGACTTGTTTTATTTAGCATATATAAAGTCCTCTAGTTTCATCTATGTTGTAGCAAATGACAGGATTTTTTGTAAACAGAATAGTGTATGTGTGTACATATACATATATATATATATATATATATATACACAATTTCTTCATCCATTCATCTATTGATAGGTGCTTAGGTTGATTCCAAATTTGGTGATTATGGATAATACTCCAATGAACATACAAGTCCCGGCATATCTGTGAAGTGCTGATTTTATTTCCCTTGGATATACACCCAGCAGAGAGATTACTAGATTATATGGTGGTAATATTTTTAACTTTTTTGGAAGAGTTTTTATACTCTTTTCCATAATGGCTGTGCCAACTTATACTCCCACCAACAGTGTGCAACATTTGCCTTTTCTCCACACTCTAGCAAAAACATTTTTTTTAACAGGTCTAAAGTAATATTATATCTCATTATGATTTTTGATGATTAGTGATATCATAAGTAACCTTTAGTGAGCACCCTTTTGTGTATCTGTTGGTCATTTTTCTGTTTTATTTGGTAATATGTATATTCATACCCTTTGCTCATTTTTTAACAGAACTATTTGTTTTTTTCTGTTTGTGTGTTTTTGCTTTTATGATTGAGCTGTGTGAATTTCTTAATTACTTTAGATATTATTTTCTTTCAGCTACATGGCTATAAACTATTATCTTCTAATTAGCCAGACATGGTGGCAGACGCCTGTAATCCCAGCTACTCAGGAGGCTGAGGCAGGAGAATTGCTTGAATCTGGGAGGCAGGCAGGGGTTGCAGTGAGCTGAGATCCTGTCATTGCGCTCCAGCCTGGGCAACTGGAAGAGTGAAACTCCGACTCTCAAGGAAAAAAAAAAAAAAAAAAAAAAGAAAAGAAATTCTTCTAATCTGAGTCCCCTCTTCTATTTGAAAAGTAGAATTCTTACTTCTTGGACACAGTAGAAAGAAAAGTGCTTGGGGATTTAAGTCAAACATACTTGATTTAAAACCCTAATTTAGTCATGTTCAAATTAAGGAGTTCTAGGCAAGCTACTTAAAGTCTTGGGAATTCAGTTCCTTCATGTATAAAATAGGGTCAAAATAAAATTACAGAGTTATTGCTGGGACTGCAGAGACATACTTATAAAACGACAATTGCAAGGCTGTGGACCTGAACAATAGAGATTGTGGCAAATAACAAAAAATACACAATGCTAAAATCTAAAAATCATGTGATTATTTGATATAACATATGCAGTAAGACCCAACATAACCATTTTGAATAAATAAAGATTGTAGACTCTGAAAATTCTATTTATAAAACTGTCATGTTTATTTACTCTTTAGAGTTTAACAAATTACAGTATGTACATATATTGTAGCCTTTTATATTTCAGATTTATCTCCATGTCTCCTATCACATGTGAACTCGTGTTGGAAATGTTTCCTAGGCACCTTACTACTTGTCTCACCATGGCTTGCTGTACTTCACTTGTTATAGACGAATCAAAAATACTATTTGTGTTGATTTACAGTGGGGATAACTTGTGATTTTATCCTTAATGATATACACGTCATAGAATAAACAAAAAAGTCTCCTTATATTTTATGATTAATGCGATCTTCATTGTAGTTGTGTACCATCTATTTTATGTTTTTGTGTTAATAAAATATCACTGGTTGAAAATCTAACAAGCACATATTTTTCCTCCATCTGTTTTTAAAAAGAAAAATAGAGTAAATAGGAATCACATTAGCAGGAAAAATTATTTTGCACATGAATTAGTATTTTAATCTCAGCAGAGAGTAGATGAAAAAAAGTGTTCAATGTTGATCAGTTACATTTCTATTAACATCATTTTTTATACCACTATAACCCAATTTGTGGCCGCTATGGACGAAAGGTAAATTGCTAGATGGGCTTTTTAAACAAACACCTTACACAAATTAACATGACAGTATTTTTCAACTATTTTGTCGTGGCATGATGTTAGATACTGGCGATAAAAATATAAATAAGCAATAATCGCTGACCTCAAGAACAGATTGCAGTAGACATTAATTTAAACAGATACTGGTCATCTAATGAGATAAAGGTTGCTATCAAGGCACATATATAATTATAAAATGCTATAAGAACACAGCCAGTGGAACAATTAATTGATTTATCAAAGGGATTCAATAGTAAGAAAGATAAATAATCCTTTAGGATAAAGAACTGATCTAGAATAGAAAAGTACATGAAAGTACAGTTATAATAAGAATTTAATTATATTCTATCCAGAGATGTTCCAAAAGAAATATGAGAAAAACTGTACATTTCCACTTACCAACTTTGAATTGACGTTCTGGGCCTAGGTGTATTATCAGGACCTGAGCAAAGCAAATAATTTTACCAAATTCCTAAGGGCAATAAATCCTAAGAATTAGTCAGAAACAGATTTTGTGAACTAGCCTCAGCAGATCACAAAAATGGCAGTAATGTGAAAAATGACAATTTTATAGATAACCCTTTCTGAGTCTGTAAACTTGTTTTTTAAATATATTTCTACCTTGATCCATGTTCAATTAATAAAATTAATTTTTTAAAAAAATATAAATTTTGCATAGGCAGTCACTCTTTCTTGCATGTTTTCTGTTATATTAATTTGAATAATTTGCTTATCTTCACCAATAAGTAATAACTCCATTATTTTCTCAATTATGTGTTGAAATCATTGATAATTTACTCAAAAGATCAGTTGGATAATCAAAATATATTTATTGCTGTTTCAATAATTGAAGAGAATGTGCCTTACATCTTTTTAGGTGGGTTTTCTGAGAATGAAAAGAATCTTTCATCCCACACACTATCCTGAGGACCAGACAGTCTGCTGAGAAAACCTCAGATCCTCTCCTTGATAAGAGCCATTGAAAACTGGAAAGATGGAACTGGAGAATACCTGCAGTTTGATTCTCAAACAGAAAAATGGGGAGGATGGGATGGTTTTTTATGTACAATTTCTCCTTCCACATTGATGAGTGAGAATAGATCATCCTTCTTCTGATGGGATGAATAAATAAACAGGAGGACTGAGGTCAAAGAAGATTGTAATACTAGAATTCTGTCTATGTGAAAACAAAAAATAGGGTTAGGAAGAAATGGTCCCCTGCCCAATAAGAATTGACCGTGTACTATAGAACTTGAGTATGAGTAGGAAACCCCCCATTTCTCCAATGAAAATTGTCTTTGTGAGTTGATCAGCCTCATTAACTGGTGTGATTTCTGTATAGTTAATGAAGAAGGAATATGAAGGAATATCACACCAGCAAATCAACTGGTGTGATTTGATGTGTAGTAATGAAAAAGGAATATCATCCTGAGACACTCAAATGGGTGTTTTCTTCCTCCTCCCTTCATTGTGGAAACTCAGAGAATAAATCCCTGTTGTGTTTGGGAAGAGGTGATCTTATTGCCGAATTCAGATGTTTTAGTAAATTTAGTTAATCTATTTTTTAAGAGGTGAGGCCTTCATTGTTGCCCAGACTGGACTTGAACTCTTGGACTGAAGTAATCCTCTCACTTTAGTCTCCAGAGAAACTGGGACTGCAGTTGTTTTCTATTGTCACATAAAAGATTACTGTAGACTTAATAACTTGAGACCTATTTATTATTCCTCCATTTTGTAGCTCAGAAATCTGAGCAAACTCAATGGGTTCTCTGCTTAGGGTCCTCTGCTTATGGTCTTGCAGGGTAGATCAAGGACTCAGCTAGGGGGAACTATTATCTGGAGACTGAGGAATCTACATGTAGGTTATTCTGGTTGTTGGCCAAATTCAGTACCGTGAACTTGTGAAACTGAGGTTCCTTGTTACTTGCTGGCTGGCGGCTGAGGCTGCTCAGCTCTAAAACCTCCATGCATCATTTGCATATGACCTCTTCCATCATCAGAGACAGATAATGCTTCAAATCTCTGATTTCCTTTTCTACTGTCAGCAAGTGAAAACCCTCTGCTTTTAAGAATCTAGTGTGATTACATTAGATCCCCAGTTTAAGAGGAACTGATTGGTAATCTTAATTACATCTGCAAGATTCCTTTTGCTGTGAAACATGGCACATTAGAAGGCATTGTATTTTACTGTTTTCAAAGTCCCCTGAATTAAGTGGAAAATCTTTGGGACCTGTATATTTTTAGAACCTTGCCTACCAGAAAAAAATATTAATCACTTCTGTGTCCTGTCCTACCCATTTCCCCTGCCTACATGTTAATTTCTGCCTTCAGTGGAACTTGTCTACCTCTGGTTTCTGAAATACCAACTTGCTCTTTATTAGCAGAGCAAGTGTTCTCTTTCTCAGCTCTGCTACATCAGTTATCATGCTCTCACTTGTTTTTCACTCCAGAGCATTAACGACATCTCCCTGTTTGTTGCCTGATTGTCTATTCTCTGTTCTTTTATCTCTTCCTGTAGTATACTTTGTTTTTTTAAATGTATCAGAGATAACGTGTCATTCAATTCACCATGTTTAAACAGATGTCCAGATAATTTCCTCCAGGTTGTACTGTGTGGTGATTAGGCAGATCGAATAAGCAGTTAATGCAAATGACGATGTAGTGTACATAATGCCAGATAAATTTGATCTTTTTGGAGTCAGCTTCTGCAAGTGTTGCTTTCAAAGAAATGGAAGTCTGCTGAGAGTCTGGAGGAATTTTATATACAGTGAGAGATGAGGGAGAAAGGAAGGGAGGGTTAAAAAAAAAAAAAAAAAAGAAAGAAAGAAAGAGGCCGGGCGCGGTGGCTCAAGCCTGTAATCCCAGCACTTTGGGAGGCCGAGGCGGGTGGATCACGAGGTCAAGAGATCGAGACCATCCTGGTTAACATGGTGAAACCCCGTCTCTACTAAAAATACAAAAAATTAGCTGGGCATGGTGGCGCGTGCCTGTAATCCCAGCTACTCAGGAGGCTGAGGCAGGAGAATTGCTTGAACCCAGGAGGCGGAGGTTGCGGTGAGCCGAGATCGCGCCACTGCACTCCAGCCTGGGTAACAAGAGCGAAACTCCGTCTCAAAAAAAGAAAAAAAAAAAGAAAAAAAAAAAAAAAGAAAGAAAGAAAGAATGGAAAGAAACAAGGAACACTAGATGTCTCATTGTCACCACATTTCACATTCCTGTACACAATCTTACTCCTACCTTTGCATCTTATATGTAAGATTATCTGAAATCGGAAAATCCTGGACATTGAATAAACCCAAACATTATGTTTTATTTAGGGTATTGGTTGAGGCATTCTCAGGATGAGCTAAATTTAACAGTTTTTTAAAAAAATTATCTAAGTTCTGGAACAAGTTATAGATAATAACACCTTACCCTTCTGTAAAATTAATTAATTTATATAAAACACGTTTACTGAGGTCTTGAAGTGCTGGAATACTATTTTATTATAGGTGCTGGAGATTTGTAAATAATTATGGTAATGACAGCACTAATAGAAAAGCAATCATTAAGGAAACCATTGCTAGGTGTCAATCATGGTGCTAACCATTTCATGTGCATTATGAAAGGGCTTGAAGTTTCATATTTTGTCCCTAATTGATGAAACTGAAGTTTAATAAATGCAGCAATTTGTTAAAGTCTGGATATCTAGGGTTACATTTTGGTCCCTGTCTTAGGTCTATCACAAAAGTCTATGTTCATGGTTTAAATAGTTGAATCATGTTAAGCCAAGAGCACTTAGACTTCAATGTAAGTATGTAACAGGGGAAAGCCCAGAAACTTAGAGGTCAAGACAAGTGAATATAACTTCTACATGATTTACCTGAATTGCATTACTTTCTAAGGTAAGTACTGACATTTTTGAGGAATTAACATGTGTTCATAATGAATAATGAAAGTAAGTATGGAAGATTTGAGGAATATAAAGAATTTTAGGCAAGAAAAGGGCTGGATGGTTACATTACGAAGCATTGGGTAATGAGGAAGCACCAGGAAGGCACTGGGGTGCCAGAGGCATAAAAGGTTGGGACAAGGGCAAATGAATAATGTTGGGCTCCAACAAAGACAAATCTCTTGTAGTATATACTCTCCTTTTTCTCTCAATTATCAATTCCTCCATTCTTTCTTGCTAACAGAATCCTACATTTGAAAATTGTATTATTAATTATTCAAATCAAATAACGTCTTTGTCTCACTAAGTGACTGATTTTTTCATAAGTATATTAGTGAAATCTCAACTTGATAAGAAACCAGGTTTGGTAGTGGAGAAACCTCTGGGGAGAGGTCTCTTTCCTCTAAAAGAGACACATTCAGTATGAATTCTTCTGTACCTAGGATTATATTGAATGCTTAAAGATATCAGCCTAACATAAAAGTGAAGATCCATAGAATAGCATAGCAGAAAGAAGGTAATAATTTCCATCCTTAAGGCTATCAACTGATACAGCCACCTCTAATAGTTACCCTCCTTCTCAACTTACTGCATTGTGAAAAACATTGTCTTAGCGTAAGCTAGTTTGTAATAGCATTAGCTGAACTTGTAGCCAAACCATGATACATATTACATATCTTGTATTGATATTTGTTGTTTTCTAACTAGGCTGTGTGTAACTCACAACCTTAAAGTATCAAGATGAACTGTATTTCAAACTGTTGTGCTATAACTGACCTGATTTATCCATATTTACCACAACATAAACCAAGAAACAAAGCTGGAATGAGTGAGAAGATGAACAAGTTTGAGTAAGCTAACTTAGCAATAAAACTTGAGATTTATGCTTGGAATTTAGATAGATCTGGAATTAGCTGTTCACAGCACAAGGATGTCCATAAGGGATTTATGAACTGCTTTTTACTGATTAATAGAAGTTGTCCTTAAGGTTTAGGAATTTGTTCCTTTTCAAATTGGTTTAAAGCAAATCAAAGAACTGAGGGCTAACCCCCATAATTACTTATCAACAGAAAGGAAAGGAGAAAATGAAAGAACATTTAAATTCTTCTCTCTTAGTCTCCATACCCTTTGATCTCTATTTTATTGATGTGTTCCATGTTTTCTTTGACTGAGGAGGAGCTTATTAGATGTTCTACTTCCATCTAATCAAAATAATGTGAGAGGAATCAAAACTCTCTAGCTTAAAACTGATATGTTTTATTCCCTTGATTCCATTAAGCCAAGCTTAATCTAATGTTATTTCAACAGATAAATACAAATTTTCAATTGGATTATGCATTCATTCAACAAAATTTATGAAATATCTCTTTCTAGTTCATGCATCTTCGTAAGTGGTAAAAACACAAACACACAAAAAAGTTAGAGAGAGAGGAAGAGAGAGAGAACTGTCCCTAACCTCTTCAAATTTATATTTTAGAGAAGGCCTTATTTTTTTTAAAAGTTAATATTTTAAGGAAGTATTTATTCAGAAAAGTAAAGCAGATAAATGTCACAGCCAAAGCCACCTATATGAGTTGTATCTGGTATTGGAGAATGACATTTTATAAATGATAATGGGAGACGACCTCACTCTAAAGACAATGTTTGAGCAGACACCTGAAAGAAGGAAGCATGCAAGCCATGTAATTCTCTGTTTAAGGCATACTGCAAGCAGAGAGGGAAAAAAATGCAAAAATATGGGAACTCATATGGGAACTTGTTTGAGACTTTTCAGAGAGACCACTATGGCTGTAGAAGAGTGACATGTCAAGAGAGAGGATGAAATCGGAGAAGTATTAGAGGACCAGGTATTGTGGGACATTGTAGGCAATTAACTTCAAAGATGTTTGTTTTTATTCAGAGTGAGATGAGAAGTCTATAAAAGGTCTTACAAAGAGTGTGACATATTTCCAAATGAAGTTTTTGTATGTGATTTTGGTCAACATCATTCTCTTCTGCAAGGAACTGCCATATGCATTATAGGATGTTTAACAGCATCTCTGGCCTGTACCCACTAGCTTTTCCCTAATTTTGACAATGAAAGATACTTCCCGACATTTCCAAGTATCCCCTATTAAAGGATAAAATATCCTCTAGTTAATAACCAATGTTTTAACCAGATTACATTTTTAGAAATTCTCTAACAATCTGAGAAACATGTAGATAATTTGGTAAAGGCTTTTGCTAATGGTCAAAAAACACTCTATGGGTATCATCACAGTAGTGAATATAGTAAGGCAGGGGTGGATTCTGGGAAGATTTTAAAGTTACAGCCTACAGTATTTGTTAATTTGGAATAAAAGAAAACAGAACAATGATTATTACCCATTTTTGTCTCAGTACCTATAAAATTGGAGTTGCTGTGTACTACTGTAGGGAAGAAACAACCAAAGTTTGGGTTACATTGACACAATGTAAATTAGGACATATGTTCTGGACCTGATAAGCTTTGTATATTTGTTGGAACTCCAAATAGTGATGTCCAATAGGGATTTGGGAAAATTAATGTAGAGTTGAGGAGAGATATTTTGATTTGGGTTATACACTTGGGAGCCATCACTATAGACACTCAACCTTGTAATTGGGTGAGATGAACCATGCAATGAGTATGACTAATACTAAATGTAGTTAAATATTAGGAAGTTAGGGAGATATTGAGAAAGCAAGAAGACTGAAAAGAAGTTAGGAAGGCAAGAGTGAACCGATTGCAAGTGATGTTAGGAAACATGTGATAAAGCCATCGAAACATAGTTTCTAGGAGAAGAAAGAAGAGGCAGAAACTTTTTTAAAGAACATGTGACCTTGTTTGCTCTTTTGGGGGGTTAGTGTGATGCTCATCTATTATAGTGTACTCCAAACAGACTAAAAAGTAAGGAAATAACACATAATTTATGAATAATTCATTTAAAAAGTTCTGCCTTAAAAGGGAAGAGGTGGGATAACTGTGGGAGAGAAGTAGAATAAAGAAAATCATTTGTGTGTTTGTGCGTGATTTTTGTTTGTTTGTTTTTTCGAAACTAAGCGGGATTGGAATAGGCTTGCATGCTGAAGGGAATGATTCATTTGAAGGGAGAAATCAGAGCAGACTGAAGAAGAGCAATTGCTGAAGCAATAGATGTGAGTAAGCTGGAAAGGATGAAATCTAATGCAGTGGAGAAGGGTTGGCTTCTGCTTAAGAGTTCTTCTGTGATAAGAGGAGAGAGGGCTAAGCATGTGCTTAGCAATAAAGGTAAGTTGGTGTGGAGATTGGAGCACAATAAAGCTCTCTTTTGGTTACTTGCATTTTCTTGAGATTGAGAGTAAGACCTTCAGCTGAGAGACATGTTAGAAAAAGAGCTCTTTGAAGTTTAAGGTGAAAATGATGTGAAATAGTCATTTAAAGACTAGAGAATTGTTCTAAAAATAGAGCATAGGCTTCTTGGGACCAATCAGAGCTAAGTTTGTGGGTGGATATGACTATATGAATGTGTGTAAATATATTCTTTTATATAAAATGTTTAGCAAGTATTTTTACATTTAATCTATATGTTACTTGGATTTTTAACTAATCTCCCTGCACATTCATCTATATCTTTTTATAAATATTTAGATGGTTCTCAAATATAGCTCAGTTAGAACATTTATTGTATTAATCCTAAGCCTAAATGTACTTTAACTTGAAAGGATGTGAATATCCCTTGACATAATTAATGAGATCGCAAAATCTAGATGCAAAATAATCACTACTTTGAAAGTAAGATGGCTTATAAAAGAAAGGATTATAAAATATGGTGAAATTTAGTCATAAATTAGGTAAGCCCCTATTAGTCTTCTATGACTCTGTGTCCTAAAAGCATAAGCATATCATTCAAGAACATAAAACAGGTTATTTATCTCATTATAAGAGCTCTAACTGGATTTTTTTAAAGGCATGAATAACATATTTGGGATTAAATTAATTAAAAGAGGAGAAATGTTGGCTTCTGCTGAAGAGTTCTTCTGTGATAAGGAGGAAAGAGGACTCAGTATGTGGGTTTTTATAAGAAGAGCTTCATCAGGTAGGTAACATTTGTTCTAGAACTTAAAGAATGAATAGAATAAGAGTGAAGAGTATTCCAAACATAGATATAAGAAACCGGAAAGACATTTTGGGGATGGTATGAGGGAAGAACAATCAATTCTGGTTAAAACCATTTCCAAGGGAGGGTAAATAAACAGACACATAGATACTATCAAGGTTATATTGAAGACATTTCTGAGGCATTTGGAAGTTTACCTTTAGACCAGGAACAGCTGACCTTGTTCAAGGTAACCAGACCAGGAAGAATTACATAAGCTTTCTACTTTAGAAAGTTAATTGCATGGAGAATGGACTGAAACGTGGATAGTTGGATACAAGAAGGTCAGTTAGCTGATTCACACAGTCTGATAGGTCCTGAGGAGTGGCTGACTCAGTGAGTTTGGTAAAAAAGCAACGTTTAAAGGCAACGTTTAAAGACTTCCCTGACCAGCTGAATGCAGAGGAAGGAGTGATAAGTGAGAGAAAGGATCAGTTACATCTCAACAGTTGTCCTTTGAAACTGCTGTCTTATGACTTTCAGTGCACTAGACTTAGAGGTGTTAATTAACATATTCAAATGACTCATGATCACATGTGAATGTGATTAATGAAATAATTTTTTGGATAAAAGTGAAGATACTTTCCCTTTACTTATCCCAAAGCAGATAAAACCTAGATAAATGTGTTTTTGATCTCCTTAACAAATACGTTTAATCAGATTTTTAAGGATTTTCTGATGATTGCTTGTGAAATGGAGTTGATTTTGGTTAATCATTGGGGGAAAAATAAGGTCTGCATTATTTTCATTCTTTATGATTCTATGATTTATACTTTTACTTGAATACCCTGATGTTTCCTTATTTCTAGTTCCTCCAGTGCCATCTACTTCAGAAAGTAGCAGTTAATAAAATAAAAGCCTAGAGCATACAAAATGTTTTTTTATTAGCTCTGCAACTGAGATAGCCAAACTTTCAAAGTAGTAAATCCCTATCTTTAAAGGGTAAGAGGCTGAGCAGGCAGTTCATATACTAAATCCAAGGGCAGCAAATTAAATAGCCTCTGAAAATTAAAAATCACTTTACAATGAACATTCTTATCACAAAGCAAACCATAATAAATAACCGACCATCTCTTTTCTATTGGAAAGAACTATACATAGTAATTGGGTAAAATTAATTTCAATGAGACTCATGACTTTCTTTTCCCTGATGAAATTAGTATAAACTAACAAGACCTGTGAACTGTTAATTTTTTTTAAATCATCGCACTAAAATAATCAGATTATTAATTCTATTTACATCCTCAGTTGTAGCTATTTAAATCACTAACACAATAGTAATGCTGCCAGAAATAAATATGCTGCTGAGGGTTTATCTCCTTATAGATTTGCATTCAAACAGTCAGACATCTGCATTTTTCACCTTCCTGAATATAAAACTAAGCTAAACAATTGACTTAATTATAATCAGGATATTCTGGCACATTTGCCATGAAGAACCCTTTTAAACTAATAATAAAATAAAATAAACACTTTTGTATGTAACATTCCAATGTGATGTGCAATTTCCTGATAGTTTACAGTAATTGTTTAAAATTAGCTAGTTCATTAAATATAATAGTTTTTAAAACTAATGTAAGCTTAGAAGAAGATAGAAATTTCTCAAAGAGAAAAATTGTTGTTTGAAAAACAGGTTAATTCATAAGAAACTTTTCTTTGACACCAAAAATGAACAAACAAAAACCAAGAGAATGGTCAAAACCCCATAGAAAAAACAGTGATGCTGATTTTAATTAATTTGTTTTGTGGCCTTTGCAGGTTTACTGTTATAAACTGAAAATTATTGATACTTAACTGTATTTATGCACTGATAATCATATGAGTATGCCTGTAAACATTCTATAATTTTTGTTTCAAATATGTTTTCATCTGTTTTTCATGAATGGTCACAATTGGATTTTTGAAGCCAGAAAAAGTAGCAATTGAGTTTAGAAAGGAGCCCATACTCTCTTGGATCTTGATTATTCCTTCCTACTTGAGAAGTAATTTTCAACATAAACATATGTTGCTATGAACTGATCAGAAGTGTTTGGGTCAAAGAAATCAGCACAAAAATTCTTTAAACAGCACCAAAAATGCCTCAAAAATCTTTTGCTATTGAATGAAGTGTGGTTAATCATGGAGTAGTGTATTGTGATGGCTTTGTAAGATACTGGCATGTATTATCTGATTGTGCTTTGCTTTAATTTGCTCCACTTTTTGGCACTTTACATATATTGTGCTTTTTACAAATTGAAGGTTTATAGCAACCCTAGGCTGAGCAAGTCTATTGGCAACATTTTTCCAACAGCATGTGCTTACTTCATATCTGCATGTTAAATTTTAGTAATTCTGGCAACCTTTCAAACTTTTCTATTATGATTATATTTGTTATAATGATCTGTAATTGGTGATCTTTCATGTTGCTATGGTTATTGTTTTGGCATTTCATAAACCATGTCCCCCATATAAGACAGCAAACTTACTTGACAAATGTTGGTGTTCTGATTTCTCTACCAACCAGCAGCTCCCTCATCTCTCTCCCTATCCTCAGGCCTCTCTATTCCTTAACACACAATAATGTTAACATTAGACTAATTAATACCTCCACAGTCATCCCTAATGTTTAAGTGAAAGGAAGAGTGGCACATTTCCAACTTTAAATAAAATGCTACAAACTATTAAGCTCGGCAAGAAAGACATGTTGAAAGCTGAGATAAGCCTAAAGCCAAGTCTCTTCTGCCAGTCAGCCAAGTGTTGAATGCAAAGGAAAAGTTACTGAAGGAGATTAAAACTGCTACTCCAGTGAACACATGAATGAGAAGAAAGCAAGTCAGCCATATTGCTAATATGGAGAAAGTTTCCTTGTCTGGATAGAAGATTAAACCAGCCATAACATTCCTTAAGCCAAAGCCTGATCCAGAGTATGGCTCCTAATTCCCTTCAACTTACTAATGGCTTAGGTGAAGAAGCTGCAGAGGGAATGTTTAAAGCTGGCAGAGGTCAGTTCATCATTTTTAAGCACTGGTGCCATCTTCATAACATGAAAGTACAGGGATAAAACAGCAAGTACTGATGTAGAAGCTGCAGGAAGGTATCTAGAAGATCTAGCTAAGATCATTGATGAAGATGACTACCCTATACAGAAGATTTTCAATGTAGATGAAACAGCCTTGTAATTCAAGAAGATGGAACCTGAGGCTTTCATAGCTAGAGAGGTAGAGTCAATGCCTAGCTTCAAAGCTTCAAAGAACAGACTGACTTTTCCAAGGAGCTAATGCAGTTGGTGACTTTGAGTTGAAGCCAATGCTCATTTACCATTCCAAAAGCCCTCAGCTTTAAGCATCATTCTAAATTGACTGTCTATGCTCTGCAATAAGAACATCAAAGCCTGGATGATGGCACATCTGTTTACAGCATTAGTGAACATTTTAAGCTCCCTGTTGAGACCTACTCCTGAGGAAAACAGAAATTCTTTCAAATTTTTACTGCTCATTGATAGTGTACCTGGTTACCCCAAGACCTCTGATGGAGATATACAAGGATATTAATGTTGTTTTCATGCCTGCTAACACAATATTCATTCTGTAGCCATGGATTAAGGAGTCTTTTTAACTTTCAAGTCTCTTTATTAAAAAATACATTTTGTAAGGAGATAGCTCCCATAGATAGTAATTCCTCTGATCAGTCAGGGCAGAGTTAATTAAAATCCTTCAATTCCATAAATTATACTGCAGTAAGAAAGTATTCATCATTATAGAGGCTATTAAAAATATTTGTGATTCATGGGAGGAAGTCAAAATGTCAACATTAACAACAGTTTGGAAGAAGTTGATTGCAACCCTCATTGATGACTTTGAGAATTTCAGGACTTCTTAGAGGAAGTATCTGCAGATGTGGTGGAAACAAGAGACTACATTTAAAAGGAGAGTCTAAAGTCGTGACTGAATTGCTACAATCTCATGATAAAACTTGAGCAGATGAAGAGTTAATTCTTATGCATGTGCAAAGGAAATGGCTTCATGATATGGATTCTACTACCGATAATGATTCTATGTACATTGTCGAAAGGACAACAAAAAATTTAGAATTTACATAAACTTAGTTGATAAGGCATTGATAGACTTTGAACATACTGACTCAAATGTTGAAACAATATTTAATGTTGATAAAATGCTGTCAAACAGCACAGCAGTCTGTAGAGAAATCTTTTATGAAAGGAAGAGTCTATTGACATAGCAAACTTCTTTGTTGTCTTATTTTTAGAAATTGCCATAGCCACTCGAACCTTCAGCAGTCACCACCCCATAGCAGTGATTATCACCGAAGCAAGATCCTTCACCAGCAAAACTTACAACTCACTGAAGGCTCAGATGCTTGTTAGTATTCTTGAGCAATAAATTACTTTTTAATTAAAGTATGTACATTTTTTAGACATAATGCTATAGACTGCAGTATATTGTAAACATAACTTTTACATGAACTGGGAAACCAAAAATTTGTGTGACTCACTTTATTGTGATATTTATACAATATCACAATATTGGTCTGAAAACTGATCTCACAGTATCTATGGGATATGCTGGTAGTATGTAATAGCTATGCATTGTGACCTTGAGTGTGTATGTGTGTATAAATATGATTTATTAAAGCAATGAACTGTGAAAGCAATGCACGTGAGTTAAAAACCTCACTCTAACTCATGTTCTCTTTTATTTTTTAATGGCTGAATTCCTTGTCCTTACAAAATTTCTAAAGTAAAGATAATACAGTGAAGTAAAGTAGGTAGTATTTAGGCACCCTCAGGTTTTATTAACAATCCCATGAACCTTCGAAATCTGGCAACATGGGACTCTGAAGTGAAAGTGTATTTCCAAGTTATAATATATTTGTGGCAGGACCACTTAATAAAATATTAAATTATTATTTGCCTTTACATGTTTTCTTCTTCCTCAGGTTACATATGTAGTTGGGATTTGTAATTCTTTGTCATCCAAGAGTTTGGAGAAACAGAAGTTAAATGAACATTTTGTTTTCATAAATGTCCAATGCAGTGAGGGAAGAATACATTCTGTTCTAGAACAGTTGAAAGAAAGCAGAGAATGTGAGGGAAGTAAGTACAAAGTGAGAAATCCCAATAGTGAAGAAAGGATTAGCAACTCTGATTCTTTTTTTTTTTTTTTTTTTTTTTTTTTTTTTTTTTTTTGAGACGGAGTTTCGCTCTTGTTACCCAGGCTGGAGTGTGCAATGGCGCGATCTCGGCTCACCGCAACCTCCGCCTCCTGGGTTCAGGCAATTCTCCTGCCTCAGCCTCCTGAGTAGCTGGGATTACAGGCACGCGCCACCATGCCCAGCTAATTTTTTGTATTTTTAGTAGAGACGGGGTTTCACCATGTTGACCAGGTTGGTCTCGATCTCTTGACCTTGTGATCCACCCGCCTCGGCCTCCCAAAGTGCTGGGATTACAGGCTTGAGCCACCGCGCCCGGCGCAACTGTGATTCTTACCAGCGATGATGACACTGATTCCTAGCTGCGCCCTGGAGAGGTAGTAAAACCTCTGAGGGAAATGGTTAAATGGTAAATGTATAGGTGCTGGGCTCAAACTCAGCAGTTTCCAGCCTTGTTTGAAATTTTCAAGTCCTCTTTATGACATTGAAGCAGCTTAGAAATATACAGAGTTTTTTTCCCCATGGATTACTTGCTGTAAAGATGGAGAAACCTTCCCATAATAAAGTACAATAATAGACAAGATAGTAGAATTTTAGTGTTACATTAGTCTTGACAGAGGGCCGGTAGGCAGATCAAAAGGTAGAGAGTGACAGAATAAAAATTTCAATATATTTTGCACAATGAAGTCTTAGAACAAGGTGCACACACAGAATTCATTTAACCTTTTAACAATCAAAAGTGCTAAATCATCTGACCCTAAACTACTGTTTAATTTTTTTTTTTTTTTTTTTTTTTTTTTTTTTTTTTTGAGATGGAGTTTCGCTCTTGTTACCCAGGCTGGAGTGCAATGGCACGTTCTCGGCTCACCGCAACCTCTGCCTCCTGGGTTCAGGCAATTCTCCTGCCTCAGCCTCCTGAGTAGCTGGGATTACAGGCACGTGCCACCATGCCCAGCTACTTTTTTGTATTTTTAGTAGAGACAGGGTTTCACCATGTTGACCAGGATGGTCTCGATCTCTTGACCTTGTGATCCACCCGCCTCGGCCTCCCAAAGTGCTGGGATTACAGGCTTGAGCCACCACGCCCGGCTAATTTTGTTCTTTTAAAGAACTCTTTAGTTATTGAAATTGTTCCCCCAAACCTTGAAATAAGTATTTTAATACTATGAAATAGATCTTGTAGTATTTTACCTTTCTTCAACCATTATGTTTCAAGTATGAATTGTAATTCCAAATGTCCATGAATTATCGTATTTGCGAGCTGAAAACCAGTAGCGGAATACATTATTTCTCTTCTGCAAATTCTATCCGGGAGTTCTTCTTTTTCTTTTTCTCTCTTGGAACATTTTTTTTCCCAACTTTACAAATGTCCTCATGTTATTATGTACTCACACTTCCAACAGGGCAAGCAATGATCCTTTCTGTCTGGAAGGCGTCACTGCTCCATGTGTAAAGGAGGAGACCGAGGGACCTCTGTGAAGCATGTAAGAGCTACTCATTTTAGTTTTATGAGTTAGGACTCAGAACTATGATTTTTCTCTCTCTTTTTTTTTCTTTGCCTTTTTAAACCAAGCATTTTATAAATACTAAATAAGGTCGTCACAATTCAACTTCGTCAATGTTGCAGCAAACATGGGCTTTTAAATCAGATATCTTCTCAATTAGGATAAATTCTAAAATCCAGGTAGTCTACATTTTTTAATTGGTAATATTGTGAGGAAAAGAAGTGACTTCCAAACTGTGTGTATGTGTGTCTTTATACATAGATACATCTCTTCATTTGTAGTGTGCATATTCACACTCAAAATTCCATGCTTTGCTTTTTCTATGGTTTTAGTCATCGGTAGCAGGAAATAGATTTCTATCTGGAAGTAATTGTCCATTTGACTTAAAGCGGCACACATTAGGACTAATTAAAAGTTAATTGGCAAGTCTTTCAAATGTTACCTCTACACTTTTACAAATAATCTATATATGTCAGCCTTCAGAAGCTTGTAAAGGCAATACAGATAAGTTCTTCTCCTGCCAAGTAAACAAGTAAAAATTTCTTCTGTATTTCAAGAGGTTTTTTTTCAGTGTGAGAATTCTTTTTTGAAAGATTTCTCTTTCTCATTTGCAGATCACAGGACTATTTTCGCTTCTTGTCCATTCTCACATTTGGATAAAACGACTTTGTTTTTGAATGCATACATAAGCCACCTGGCTTGCTTTTCATCGTCAGCCTAATGGGTGAATGGAATGAGACTGCCAGCAGCTTGCAGCAAATCTAGAAAGGGCTGTTCTGACAATTTCTAAGTCCTGAAAATAGCACACTGCCTTTCTGATAGTGTATTCAATTTATTTAAATGGTTGTGCTGAGGGAAAATCATTTTTCCTTCTGTTGCTCCCTTCATTATTTTCAGCTTGTTTTGCCATTTGACTTGATTCACTGACTCTAAGATCTCTGTCACCTTCTTAAACACAACTTGAAAATAGATTATTTTCAAGGATGAGGCCTTTTATATTTTTCACTGATCAAATTCAATTGCATATTTATTTAGTAAAATACACATATGCAACATAATATAGATATTTTTGCAACTGGAGATATATTGATAAAAGCAGCACATCAGCCAGTGTTAATTACCCATATAGGGTTTGAACTCAAGCAAAATCCACAGTAATGCTTACTGGCAGACTGATTGGAGGGAAGAAAGAATAAAAAAGCATGGGACATCAGTTTCCTCACTTTTGTAAAGCATTTATCATTTTGAGATAGAAATAGTAATATGTTTCTTTTCATGATTGTTAGTTTATACCCTGTACTTTTGAAATTTTTTGTTGTTCTTGTTTATTTATAGGTGTCTCACTTAGTTTCAGCAAACATTGAAAGTGACTTAAATAGATAGAGTAAAAAAGGAGACACTGAAAAAATCACTTGGAAAATAAATGGCATAGAAAAAAAAATGGCAAGGAGAAAGACCATGTAAATCTCGCCGGGAACACACAGCACATGTTATGGTCAAAATTATTTACCAAATCTATTACTAATGGATGGCTACAAATTATCTCAAACCAACCCCACAGTTAATGCCAAAAAGATGGAACAGTAAGTTAAATGATTTATGATATTAATAAAATCAAATTACTTAGGGGAGAAAAATGTTATACCCCTGTTAAAACTAAGTGCAAGTTAAATGTCAGTAAAATCACTGTTTAAGGGTTTGGAATAATGTGGGCCATATATTATTTTCTAGTATTGTCAATAATAATTAGTTAAGTAGTTTTATTGCATTACCTAACATAAGCCAGTTAAATATTGGTGTACAGTGATAACAACAAAGGAAACACTATATACCATAATCTTGACTCAGTAATTTTTTTATATAAAGCCCTTCAGTTGATTTTGTTATAGAAAAGTAAGAGAAAATATAGAATTCTCTAGTGGAGACTGCTATATAATTAATCAAAAAATAATGCCCACTAACTCTGATTCTCTATGAATATCATTTTTATAAGCATCAGTATCCAGAAGCCTGTGTTCAGCTTAACTCCTTTAACTTATTGTAACTTGCTTACTTCAAAACCAAAGTATGAGAAAAAGTACATCCCAACAGAAATCTCCATAGGTTTATCATTTCTATATTGTACTGGAGGTCTTAGCTAAAACAATTAGGCAATTAAAGATATAAGACTTGGGAAGAACTAAGGCTATATTCTTTTGCAGATTACATGATCTTACATGTAGAAAATTGTAAGAACTAAAAGTAATTGCAAAAACTGCAATAAGTTTTGCACCAACCTAATAATAAATGAGTTCAGCATTATTGCAGGATATAAGATCAAGATACAAAAATCACTTTCTATACATGAGTAATGAAAATATAAAAATAAAATTAAGTTACCATTTCCATTTTTGAAAAAAAATTATAAATTTATTTTACAAAGGAAGTACAAGACTTACATACTGAAAGCTACAGAACAATATTAAAGGTAATCAATAAACGGGAAGTCAGCTCATGTTCATTGGGTTATTTTAAAGTTGATTTACAGATTCAACACAATCCCTATCAAAATCCCAGCTTGCTTTATTGCAGAAATCGTCAAGTTGACCAAAAAAATCTATCTGAAAATGCAAGAGACCCAAAATAGCCAAAAATTCCTGAAAATAAAGAAAAATTTTGAGGACTCACAATTTCCAATTTCAAAACTCACTACATAGCTACAGTAATCAAGATATTGTGTTAGTAGCACACTGTTGATGAAAATTAATGAAATAGAATTCTGAGTCCAAAAATAATCTCTACATTAATTGTTAGTTGATTTTCCACAAGTGGCCAAGAAAATTCAATGAATGGAAGAAGTCTTTTCAACAAATGGTGCCAGGGCAAATAGAAACTCATGTGCAAATGAATAAATTTGGAATGGTACTTCATAACATAGAAAACATTAACTCATAATAGATTAAATGCATACATTTAAGAGCTAAAATTACAAAGCTATTAGAAAAAAATATAAGCATGATTAGTTTTCTTTTATTATATTTATTTTCTCCATTGTACATCCATTTCTTTGACCTTGGATAAGGCAATGGTTTTTAGATATGATATGAAACCACAAGCAATAAAAAAAAGCATTCCTTAAAATAGTATTCACTAATTTTAGTGATTACTGTATATCTACTATAGTATAATAATATGCTATAATATACATATACTATAGTATAATAATATACTATAATATATTAAAACTCTTACAACTCAACATCAAAAAGAAAAGTAGCACATTCTTTTTTTTTTTTTTTTTTTTTTCTGAGATAGAATTTTGCTGTGTCACCCAGGCTGGAGTGCAGTAGTGCAATCTTGGTTCACTGCAACCTTCGCCTCCTGGGTTCAAGTGATTCTCCCACATCAGCATCCCAAGTAGCTGGGATTATAGGCATGACCCACCATGTCTGACTAATTTTTGTATTTTCATTAGAGATAGGGTTTCACCATGTTGTCCAGGCTGGTTTTTAACTTCTTACTTCAAGTGATCCATCTACCTCAGCCTCCCAAAGTGCGAGGATTACAGATGTGAGCCACTGTGCCTGACCACAAATAGCACAATCATAAAAAAAATGAAAGATTTGACTTGATGTTTTTCCAAATAATGTATATAAATGCTCAATAAGCATGTGAAAAAAAGCTCCATATAATTGGTCAAACCATGATATACTATTTCCTATACAATAGGTTACCTAATCAAAAAATTGAAAAGTAAGGGTTGGAGGTGATATGGACAAATTGGGACTCATGCATTACTGTGGGATTGCAAAATGGTACAATCACCTTGGAAATCTGTTTAGAATTACTTCATAAAGTTATACATAGTGTTAACATGTGATCTATCAATTCTTCTATTAGGTATAAACTCAAGATCAGAAACGTACACACACAAACACACAACAAGATTGAACGCATCACTGGTTATTATAACCATACGGTAAAAACAACCCAAAATTTCCATCAGTGAATAAACAAAATGTGACTTATTTATGTCATAAAATTGTATTCGTCATAAAAAAAATGGGTAACTGATACATGCAACATGATGAATGAATCTTGAAAACATTGGATTGGCTTTTCCTATTGTCTGTTGTTTATCTTTTGTGATTTTTCACTTTTTCTATGTTTTTGCTTATTTTTGTACTTTTGGATGCTCTCCCAAGTTTACGGTTGCAATGAAATGGAGACTAGGCTCATAAACTCAGTGTTTGAATCCAAAGCATCTTTAAGATATGATTCAGTCAAGTCCTTTTCACTCTGAAGGGAAAATAAAAATAATCCAATTTATTTTATCAGAAATAAACCATTTTTGGCTCTGGAGTTCTAAATATAATTACTTTTTTTAAAGGGTGGCTCAGAAGGGAAATAGGGACTCTTCTAGGTGAAGGCTGAAAGATCCAACTGTATTCTGTCAGCAGATCCATGGTAAGAAACAGCTTGGGAGAGCAGGATAATTTTATGGGAATTATCCAATTTAGGAGTCATTAAACAAATAGAGTTTTGCTGCTATGATTTTTTTAAGTGTAGAAATAAGAAGTGATAACTCTGGTTTGTGTTGGATCGCCAATTAAGAAACACAGGGAAAGAAAGAAATTTCTCCAGAATATGTGCTGATGAACTCTCTACAGTATATTTTATTTTAAATACCTGGGAAAATGTAGCTAACCTGTTTTTGGCAAAGTTTTACTGCAGGTGTCAGTAAATCTTTATTGAGTGGCAGGAAAAGGTAGATAAATATAGGAGAAAATGAACCTCCAAAAATTAGTCTATAACAAAAATAAGAGAATAAAATTTAAAGTCTGTTGCACACCAGTTCATGGAAGACATAGAGTTATTAAAAATCTTACCCCAATTTTTCCAATATTTCCTTAAAAATCCATTTTAAAAAATATAATTTGAATCATCATTTTCTGAAAACATTATACGATTTTCATATCTTTGTCTTTGTTTGACCAATTACCATTGTTATCACTTTTATTTTGAAGTTCTATATAGACATAAGTAGCCAACTGATATGGCTATCTCTTGCATTAAAATCCCCTTGTGCTATTGCAAAACAAAAACAAAAACAAAAATCCCTCATGTGCTCTATGGCTCCCTTATAACTTAAATTTTAATTAAATTTCTTCTATGACACTTCTATCTTTGTGAAGCATATAGTAAACTCCTGACAATTATCCCATAGCTCCTAGAGGTAGTAAATTTCTCATTAACATTAACTTTTCTCCTCCTTGAATGTCTAACCAGTTGAATTGCATATGGTAGATAAAAATCAAACAATTTTTACTTTTCTTTTATGGTATATGAGATACTGATGGCTTTCAAAGGGATAAACTAACTTTCAAATAAACTTAGGCTGAAAAAAATGAATGGAATATTTTCTTTCAATTAGCTTAACTAGTAAATTTGGATAAGTGTATCTCCCTTCTGCTTCCAATTCTATTTGCATTTGCTGTTAGGCAGGTATTTTACACTTTTAGTTTGTATATTTATTGTAGAAAACAGAAAAGTATCTGTTCCAGGAAACGTTAGCCGGTCAACTTCATGTCCAGAAATGTTCTGCTCCACATTTGGCTCCTCCTTTAATTTTAATAGCTTCTTGTAGGTCTTGAGCTTAATTGAAAGGTTCTTCTTGATGTAATAACTGTTCTATGACAACAATTTATTACTTTAATTATGGATAATGTAAACAATAAATAGAAACAATATTGGCCCCTTAACTGAGAATATCTTCTGTTAGAATGGCAGTTTCCTTCTCTCTGTTTTAAATCAGCCATACGTTGGACACAAAAGGATACAGTTAGGTTTACCTGGGTCTACGTCTTTGAGAAAATAGGTTTTAAATAATTGTGGCAAAATAATAATTTGTCATCATCACATTTTCAAAATACGATGAAAAAGAAAAATCACATTTTTAATTGTTTTGATTATTAAGATGTTTAAAACCTTATATTTGAAATCCATTATCTTTTAACATGTATTGACATTTTGTGTCCTTTAAAATGGACCATATACATTCAGGGGTATTTTAATAAAAATAATAATTATAGGAAACTAACATCTTTAAATATTATCTTTAAGTTCTTTTTCTGCTTATGAACCTATGAATGTTTATAAAAGACAATTATTACCTTGATCCAAGTATTGTAAATGACTTTTTACATAAGTAGTCTAACAAACATGAGATGAATTTTTTTCTCACAGCCTTCTATCTATTATATAATTATCTTTTTAAAATTCTATTCTGTTTCTTAATTTGCCCTCTCCAATGTCTACATCCCACTCTTATGACAATATGACATTTTTGTGAGAAATGTGTGAAAATTTGCAAGTGCAAGGAAAGGTACAATAAAATCTAACAAATAGTCAAAGCCCAGCTGCACTTCATGTTTAACTGCTTTGCACTGCTCAACAAGAAGCTTTTGGTGAAACTCTGATAGAACCCTTCTTTCACCCTCATCAATTTTATTCATTTTTTCCCCAGCTCTCAGTTATAGATTATAGGGGAGTTTGTTGGAAGGCAAATGAGTGAAGTATGCTTGGTAATGGTTGGTTCATTCCCTTTTTCCTTCATCTCTTCTACAATTCATGAAGTGCCTTTTGAATTTTGTAAAGCAGTTTTTAGATCAGTTGGAAGTCAGCAAAAATTTAGCATTAATGAGTTCATTTCCACAAAAATTGGCTTATTACCATGCAGGCTTCCAGTGTTATATGGTTCTGGTTTTATAGTCATTTCTTTTATTCATTTATAAAGATATTCTCTTACCTGCCATGTGTGCAAATAATAAGACTGGTAAAACATCCACTTTTTAAAAAAGTAATTTCAAGTAAGAAAAATGTAACTTCAATAACTGATAGTAACTGAACTAAGTAAAATAAAAATTGTATACAAAAAATTGCATATGATCACTGAGACATTTTATTCACCCTATTCTTTTATAAAATAAATATAGTGATGATTCTATTAAAAATAAAATATCAAATAATAAAGTTTTATGTATAAAAGAAATTCTAGATCATTATAAACAATTGAAGGAGATTATAAGTCAATATAATTATGTTTAAGGAATGTATATAAGAAAGTTATGTATGCAACAGATTCTAATATAGTTAAAACACAGGCAGCTGAAAACAAATTTTATATAAAAATCATTTAGAATAGCAAACTATTAATATTACATAATTTGTTAGTTGAATTTCTAACATATATGTCTATCGCAACTTCTAAAAGTGATATTATGTGCATATTTCTTCCCAATTTTCTCTTTGTCTTAGTTCATTGTCTTTCCGTGATATACAAATATCTAAAAGTAATGTACAATAAATTTTTTATCTTTAAGATAGGAGAAAATCTGACAAGGATTGTGAAAGACCTGTATAGGGAAAACTATGAAACACTCCTGATGAAAACTAAAGACAACATAAATAAATGAAGAGTTATACTGTGCTCGTGTGTCAGAAGCTCAGTATCGTTAAGATATCTATTACCTCCATTCTAATCTATACATTTAAAATAATCTCAATCAAAATCCCTTCAGGCTGTTTTGGAGCAATTGATAAACTCATTGTAAAACTCATAGGGAAATAGAAAGGATCTAGAATAGCTTTCGAAAGGAACTTTCAAAAGGAAAACCAAGTTGGAAGACTAATTCTATCTTTATTTCAATACTATAATAAAGCTACAATAATCAAGACAATGTGGCATTGTAGCCAGGGAAGGGAGTGGGGTGTCCTGAAGCTGCTCCCAGTTCCCCAACCTGCCAAGGAGCTTGGCCTCTCTTACCCTAAAGAATGTGGAAAATGGCACTGGAGGTGTGGTGAGCTTACAATTCAAATAAATATTGTGGACCCAAAGAGTTTTGCAGAAAAAGCAATTTCTTAGGCAGAGAGAGACAGAAAGAGAGAGAGAGAGAGAGGTCCCATGCTATTGTGGGAGGGAAATCCAGAGGGGACATCTCTATAGGTAAGGAGCCTTGGAGTTTTAACCCTGGAGTTACTCCCGCCTCATTCATGTTCTTATCCAATGAGAGGAGTGCTTTCAAACTTCCTTTGGAGTGATTGATCTTTGACTCTGAAACCAGATTGGCTGCTTGATCCACAACAGAGCCCCCTCCCCCCAGAGATTTCTGCAGGCTTTTTGGACAAAGAAGCCCACCTGGGTTCCTTCTAAGTAACCCACATTGGAAACCTAGACAAAGAACTTTATGTTCCTGGATGGGGATGCGGATGGAAGTGTGGTGCTGGGAAACTCTTGCCTTTGAAACCACGCCCCTGGTGGACCTGGGAAGAGAAGTTTTTTTTTTTTCCTTAACACAGTCCCTCAGTCCCTTGCCTGAACAGGAAAGTCCAATTGGTATTGGGACACAGGTGTCAATTGCTCTTTAACTATTTCCTGGTGAATTGGGGCCTAGAAAGGGCCTTGCAGTTGAGGTTTCCTCCAGATGGGAAACTTCCAGGGGTGCAGGTTGATCCAGAGGTACATGACAGAACTCATGAGCCAAGGACATCCAGGGTTCCATTTGCAGGACCATTTATGGCCTCATGGCCTTAATTCTAGAAGAAATGAATTTGGTAAGAAGGTTAAAGACGAGAGGCCCAAAGTCCAGCAATAGTAGAATGGTTATATAAACGGATCTAGAAAAGGGTAAAGCCAGGACAGCCAGTTGTTAAACAAGCTCCATGGTCCTGTTTCTTGAAGGTGTTTAGCCATGTGTTTGATTTGGTCCCTGAGTTCTTTAACTTTGTTAAGACAATACTTGATTGTTTTATAAAGTAGTAGCATTCTTCTCCTAAAAAGAGACAGGTTCCTCCTCTCTCTGTTGTTAGCAAATTCAGGCCCCCAAATTCAGGGCCCTTCTATTTTGAAGAGCTACAACAGCTAAAGAGTTAAGCTGCTTCTGCAGAGAGAATTAGCAACCTTTTTTATGTCATTATTTAACTGCTGAGAAGCTTATAGTAAAACTGAGTAGAGGTAGTAACTTCTCCAATGCCAGTACCAAGTTCTTCTATTATTTCACCCTCCTGCCACTATGAAAGGCATAACAGGAGTTTGAATATGGCATGGCCTTGGTAAGAGAAGACTCTTTACCTGAGAGTCAGTGTAAATTGTTATGGCGGGGGTGGGGGGAGCACTAGGAAGAAGAGGAGAAGAGATACTAGGTGGATCCGTAGGGGCAACCACATAGAGTCCGGTCGCAGATAGCAAAGTCAAGAGTGATAGTCCTGTTAATGCCAGGATGTAAGTTAGACTCATGAGTAGTTACTTTCTTGGGAATCTCATCAGAAGAGCAAACATAGACCCTCTAACAGCTCACAGGTGTATGAAGGGTTGTCTCCTGGAACTTCAGGCTGTGGAGTGGAGGGACTATGATTTTCTTTAGGAGGTGTCCAAGGCTTCGACCAAGTGTGATGAATCCACCATAACTGCCATTGGAGTAGACAGAATAACCAAAAATGGACCTTCCCAAGAGGGGCTCAAAGAGGAAAAGTCTGAGGGGAGAGACTTAACAAGCACAAAGTCTCCAGGGCAGAACAACTCTCCCCTTTTCACTAGGGTGTCCTTCTGGTAAGGTCCTAGAGCCTGTGGGTACTTAGACAAGGGGATTATATCTTCTATTAGATCTGCAGTTTCTTTGTCTAATACAAGATCATTAGAAGGAAAAGGCTGTCCATAAAGCATCTCCTAGGGGCTGGAAGAAATATCCGGAGACTTCTTGTCCTAGGGCTCCTTGGACAGTTACAGACTTGGAGGACAACTATCCAGGACAGGAAAGCAAAACTGAGAAGGCTGTGGCAGTGTCCAAGAGAAGATCAACCTCCAGGTTCTCTATGGTCATCTTTACCCAGGGCTTGGTGAGGGTAACGGCTTGTACTGGCATTTGCCCCAGGTACCCTCATTCCTGCTGTTGGGTCATCTGGTTAGCCACCTCAGGCCCTGGGAAACTTCATTCCCCGGGGCAGTGTGTCTTCTAGTGAGCCCTTTGGCACTGTGGGAAAGGATGAGGATGTGCTCCATTCCTCTGGGGACAGTCTCTCTTAAAGTGTCCCAGTAGGCTGCAGTGGTAGCAAGCTCTGCCAGATTAGTGGCTAAACCAAGCCTTTCTCTCTTCTGAGCCTGGTAGGTCTACTTGCTTGAAGACCACGACTAGGGCTGTGGCCTTTCTCTGGTCCCTCCTGTTCCTTTCAGCCTGTTTCTCCTGGTCTCTATTATAGAACAATGAGGTTGATAGATTTAGTAATGATTATAGACTCTGTTTTGGCCCCAGCGCCAGCTTCTTCTTCAAAGATTGTGGCTCAAATTGGTCCCAGTTATCCAGGATACACTTTAAGGGTGATTTTGCCTTGGGAAGAGTAGCACCCATCTGAAATTGAACACAGTGATGCCTGCATTTCTAGTTATTCCTTGAAACTGCTAGCCCTGGGATGTCCCGCAGTTATAGCACCTTGTAACTTCCTTGGCCCTAGATGCATGATCATCTTCTGGGCCCCACATGTGCTGAGTTTTATCATACTTACTGGTGTCATGGGCATACCCTTACTGTCTAAATGTCCTTATGGCCACCTTGAGGACAAGGGGACTGCCGGGATAAGTGGCCCTGTACTGCCTCATCCTTGAAGAACTAGGCCAGTGAGGCTTGGGAGATGGATGCTACTATTCCCCAGTAAGAGTTAAATTAATGTAGACCTGACCATAAAGCTGCCCTAAGAGGATAAACTTCTTGAGAGGGGCCTCTAAGTACAACAATCTTAAAGAAGGAATGTCTGGCCTTGGGACCTGGACCTCCTCCCCCACCCCACTTTCCATCATAGGAATAAGTCTTAGGGTTGTGGGGCCTATAATTAACTATTTGAGCCTCAGATCAGGTCTGACTATGGTATTTTAGATGAAGAAGTTTTGCTGTACAGAGAGCCAATCCTAGGCAAGACAAATTGTACATTATTCGACTCTGGCACCAATCAGTTGGATTGGGAAATTGCAGGTGACAAAAAACAAATGTCTTATAGCCTCTCATACCCACTGGTAGACTGTGGCTCTGTTAGGACATAACCTAGCACCGAGAACTAAGGGAACTGTCCCTGTACATTGTAGTAGTTCCTCATGCATAAGAAATATCTTAGAGGTAAGAGCCAGGAGGAAGTTTGACTTATGGAAATCTAGACCCAGGAGGTTGGGGTCTGAAAGGCTGGGCATAGCTTGCATAGGAAGCTTTTTCTCTGGAGGTTTAAGTAGGACCCCAACCTCTACTAGGCTGAACTAGGAGTTACGGACATTGCTCTTTCCTCCAGTCGGCCCTCAGCTTGGCCCGGAGAAAGAACAGTAAGAAATGGAGCTGGTTTGGGCTGACTGACACTCCCAGTTCTAGAGAGCTGGAGGTTGGAGAGTCTGTTCCCAGAAAGCCTGAGGACTAAGTCTTTCTGTCCGGCAACCACACTACTCACACTCAGATGGTGGACAGGCACCTGGTTTTTACCTCCTTAACAAATTTAAAAGAAGTACAAGTACAATTTAGCAAGCGAACGGGGTCTGATAACACTCACCGCTCTGAAGTCTGACGTTTCTCCTGTCTGTGTCACCAAAGATGTAGTTGGGGGAGGGAGAGGGTTGTCCCAAAGATGTTCTCAGTGCCCTGATGTACCCAGATCCTTGGCCTCTCTTACCCCAAAGAATGGGGAAAGGGGCCCTGGAGGTGCAGTGAGCTTAGCATTAGAATAAATATTGTGGAACCAAAGAGTTTTCTAATACTTATTAAGCAGAGAGAGAGAAAGAGAGAGAGAGAGAGAGAGAGAGAGAGAGAGAGAGAGAGAGAGCGCGCTCCCAGGCTATTGTGAAGGGGAATCTAGAGGGGATATTCCTATAAGTAAGAAGCAGTGGAGTTTTAACCCTGGAGTTATTCCCTCCTCATTCATGTTCTTGTTCAATGAGAGGAGTTCTTTCAAACTTCCTCTGGAGTTCTGGAGTGATTGATCTTTGACTCTGATACCGGATTGGTTGTTTGGTCTGCAACAGAATCCCCTCCTACCAGAGCTTTCCGAGAGCTTTTTGAACAAAGAAGCCCACTTGAATTCTTCTGCCTAGCACGTGCACAGGAAACCTAGACAAAGAAGTTTATGTTCCTGGACGGGGGCTTGGATGGAGGCATGACACTGGGAAACTCTTGCCTTTGAAACCATACCTCTCGTGGACCTGGGAAGAGAAGTTTTTTCCTTAACACGGTTCCTCAATATTTGTGTAAATATGAATAAATAATTATTAGAACAGAATAGAGGGCCCAGAAGTGGAGTAAATCATATCTGGACAAATAATCTTTACTTAGACATAAAGGCAATTCAGCAGAGAGAGCATAGTGTTTTCAAAAAGTGATACTGAAATAATTAGATATTTAACTTCAATTCATACCTTAGAACTGATACAAAGATTAATTCATAATGAAAGATTGGCCCAAAAGAAAAACTTAAATATTTAAAATACTTAGAAGAAAACAACAACAAGAAAAAAACTTTTGCAGCTGGGTTTGATGGTTAATTGTATGCATAAACAAGCTTGACTGGGTCACAGAGTGCCCAGCTTAAACATTACTTTTGGTGTGTCTGTGAGAGTGCTTCCAGATGAAAGTAGTATTTTAATTGGCAGACTCAGTAAAGTAGACCACCCTCCCCAACGGGGGTGGGTACCCTTCAGTCTGTTGAGAACTTGAATAGAACAGAATGGTGACGGAAGGGAATATTTGCCCTCTCTACCTGTTTGAGCTAGGACTTCAATCTTCTGCAATTGGGCAGGGATTTGCATCATCAGTTCCCAGGTGTATGGAGTGGGACTGGAAAAGAATTTACACCACTGGTTTTCTGGATCTCTGTAATAAACCTCCTTTTATTTGTCTGGATTAGGCAAACATTTTCCTAACTATGACATCAATTTATTTTTTCAATACTACTTTTTATTTATTTATTTATTTTCTATTGCATTTTAGGTTTTCGGATACATAAGAAGAACATGTAAGATTGTTGCATAGGTATACACATGGCATTGTGGTTTGCTGCCTTCCTCCCCATCACCTATATCTGGCATTTCTTCCCATGTTATCCCTCCCCAACTCCCCAACCCCTGCTGTCCCTCCTGTATTTCCCCCCAATAGACTCCAGTGTGTGATGCTCCCCTCCCTGTATCCATGTGTTCTCATTGTTCAACACCAGCCTGTGAGTGAGAACAGGTGGCGTTTGATTTAAATACTGCTTTTCAAAGACACTTAAAAAAATGAAAATACAAGTAAGCACTAGAAAAATCTTTGCAAATTATATCTGAAAGGGGAATATATATACACACACACACATATTCTCAAAACTGAATAATAATAAGAAACAAATAACTAAATTTCTATTCCATAGATTTCAACAGATGCTTCACCAAAAATGATATGTGGTTGGCAAATAAACACATAAAATGAAACTACATCATTAAACATTAGATAAATGTAAATTAAAAGTCCAATGAGGTTTCACAGCAGATGTATTGAAATGGCTAAGACTGGTCATACTATGTGTTTACAAAGATATAAAATTACTAGGGCTACACTATACTGATGATATTAATGAAATACATTCATTTTGGAACATAGTCTGGCAGTTTCTAAAGAAGTGAAATATATATCTGTTCATCTATGATCCAGCCATCCAGCTCTTAGGTATTTGCCCAAGAGAAATTAAATCATATGTGCATACAAAGACTTGTAGTAAATATTAATAGCAGCAGCTTTATACATAAAAGACAAACGTTGGAAACCATTCAAATGTTCATCAATAGATGAATGAATAAACAAATCATAGTATATCTACACAGTGGAACACTACACAGCAATAAAATAATGAATCATTGATATGGGCTTTAAACTTGATTGAATTTCAGAATAAAAGTATGGAGAGAACGATCTACCATCAACTTCATAACTTCCTATAGATTTTGGTCCATTTTCTGTGATCGGTGAGACATTTCACAGAGAGTCTCATCTGTTACGTCTCTTCCCACTTCTCTCAGTCTTCCTGGGAGCTACCGGAGAGTTCTAAAACTCTTACAAACTTACTAAATCAATTGTTTACTAGTTTTTGTTTAAAATCAAAAGCATAAATATCATCCAGGCTGCTGACAGGATTCATGTTCTCTTGTGTAGAGAGATTCTTATTTGCAGTGAGTTCCTTGATAAATTCTGATTTGGAAACAGACAGCTAGCTTTAAGAGAAAGACAAAGAGGAAATAAGAAGAAAGTTGTTCCTGGAAAAGTCAATTGGATACCATAAACTGGAAATGTACAAATAGTCTAAATTCTTCATGTGACGGTATAAACAGCATGAGGAAGTTAAATAATAGTGGGATCCTTTGGGTTCAGAAACACAAAAACTGTCAGCAGATCACATGGGGAGGATCACTGCACAGGCTCTGAAAATTAAGGGCCCTTTTTTTGACCTTAGGCCAGTTCCTTAACTCTGAATCTTGATTGTGTCATCTGGAAAGTATGGAATGTAATGTTAACTATTTAAAGAACGATTATAAAGATTAAATAGAATAACTGATATACAATGCCTAGCATAAAAATAGTACTTCATAGATGTCAATTAATGTTAAAGTACAACTTACATTGTATATTAAATTTAAAAATAAAATTACTAGAAATATTTATATTTTATTATTAAAAGAAATATTTAAAAGTTTATAGTAATTAACATGATGAATTAAGCTGTACTTTCAATAAATAACTTGTTTTGATGGAAATTTATCACCTTGGTGGGCAACTGAATAAACCCCTTTTAGTAAGAAATAAAGATTTAGATATTGTGGAATATCTTATAGCCAGTAAAAAAAAAATTCCAAGTAATGCCATGTCAATTTTATAAAAATATATGCATAATTTCTTTGAGTAATAAGTATTACTCTTCAGTGGATTCCATGTTTATATTTGACATGATAAAATTTGAGTTTTTATCCTCTGTTAGACAACAAGCATTACTTGTTGCGGAGGGAAAACTTTTGCAGCTATTTCGCTAAACACAAACAAAATATGAAATCAGTTTAAAGTATTCATTATGATGTTTTGTTAATGAATTACAAAATTATTTTATCAAGTATTAGATAAGATTCTTCTTTTATTATATAACAATCGTTTAGACAAATATTGGAATATTGTCCACTTATTATTTAAGGCAACTGACACTCCACTGGCCTGGAAGAGATGATCAACAAGGCTTTACTAATCTGTTCGATAATCACCTGTTTTATGTGCATAAACCTTTTATATTGCAAAACATTTTCTGGCAACAGTAGGCTAAACTGCTTTGTTTTCCAGGGGATTGTGGTTGGTAAGTTGGACGAGGTACCATCAGAGCAAATTACTGAAGAGAATTTGTTTAAAAACACAACTTCGATAGCTAGTACCTATTTCTTAGTGAATTACTCAAGATTCCAGCATATCTCAGCAGAAAACAAAAGGAAAATATACTCCACTAATTGTTTTCTAGGAAAAAAGTTTCATATCTTATTTCAGTTTCAGGTATAAGACAAACAAGTAATATTTCTATTTCTCTATATAATTTATCAGAAATAATTATTTCTTTTCATATTTCACCTTATTTGGAACATATTTAATCATACCTTCCTCCTTGTTTTTCTCCACTCATTTTTCTTTAATTTTAATTTTTTAAAAAATTTTTGTTAAGGCAAATTTTACAAGAAATAAAACACTTTGTTAGTATATTCTTAGGGGATTTGAACAAATGTATTCATGTATGCAACAATCACACCAATTAAGAAAAGAGTACAATACTGTCATTCCTGTATGTGTCACCTTGTAGTTGAAGTAGTTGAAACACACATACCACCTCTAAATGTGTCACTTTGGCATAAGAATTATTTTGAATTAAAGACATTTAACAAACAGCAGGTGCAAGAAGAATCACTCTGACCTTTCTTCCATTTCTTAAAAGGAGGAGATGAAATTTGCATGTGAAAGATGTCTTCCCTATACCAAAAGGAAAATAACATTCTTATCATCAAGTACAGGGAGTTGAGGCCAAGAGAAATCTTTACAAACAACCCTTATCTTCCTAGTCACTTCTTTATCCAATTAATTACTCTAGCCCAAGTCCCATTGCCTTATCACATTTTCACAACTTGCTTTCTTTTGTTCAAGTCAGTATACAACTGTCTGACTCTACCTACTTCCTTGGGTCTTCATTTCTTTGTGAAGTCTTCAGTGCCACAACTTGTATTAAATCAACTTATATGCTTTTTTTCCAGGCGATTTCTCTTATATCAATTTTAATTCTCAGATCCAGTCAAAAACGAAACAAAAAAAGAAATAATCAAACCAAAACTCTAGGAGAGTAGAGGTCAAGTTGTTCCTATTCTACATAGTCACTCTACATTCGCCACCACTGATCTACTTTCTGTCACTACTACATTTCACTTTTCCTAGAATTTCAAATAAATCAAATTATACAATATATATTGCTTTATTATATTTTTCACTCAGCACGTTTCACAGATTTACTTCTTTATGTTTTTTGCATAAATATAATAAATAACTGGATTACTTTTACACTAAGTAGTATTTAAATAGATGAATACGTGAAATCATGCATATCCGGTTATCCACAGAATTTGGATTTATTTATGTTTTTGCCTTTTCCGAGTAACACTGCTATGAACATTCTTACACAAGTAGTTTTTGTGGACATATGTTTTCATTTTTCTTTAAATAATACCTTAAAATAAAATTGTTGGTACTACAAATGTGTGCATAACTTTGCCAAAACATGGCAAATGGTTCTACTGAAGCTGTGCCATTTTATACTCTCAAATGCACTATATGAGTTCAAATCAATTTTTACCCTGGACAACATCTGGTGTTGTTATTTTCATTTTAGCCATTGCAGTATATATGTAATGGTAATTCTTTGTGGTTTTATTTTGCATTTCCCTGATATATAATGACAGTAAGCTGCTTTTTGTGCATATATTGGCTGTATATGTCATATTTTATCAAATATCTGCCTAAAACCTTTGTCCAAATTCTATTGGATTGTCTTCTTTTTATTGAGTTGTTATTTAAATTTTCTGGATAAGATCACTATGTCAGATATAAGATGGGAAATATTTTCGTCCAGAGTGACTTGCATTTTTACATTTTTGATGGTACAAATATATTTATATTGAAATGTAATGATAATTTAAAAACATTTTTGTAAATTTTAAAATCAAACTTAGCAATCTGGAGTCCTGAGTAAAATGTATTTGCCTGCTATATTGTTGAAAATATTTTTTCTTTTGATAGCTATTGAACCATTTTTTTGTGCATTTGGTTGATTTGGTTGGTCAAATGTTATTTATTTTTAAAAATTGGTGGTGCTGAGTTGTTATTACCTGCTATAAAATAAACTGATAGTCAGTGTATAGTTTGATAATTTTCACAAATACATAAACTCATGTACCCACCATCACAACGAGAGATATAACTATTGATTGTCCCCAAAAGTTATCTTGTTCCCTTTTGCAGTGCCCCCCAACCCCACCATTCTCAGGCAAGAAATGATCTGCTTTCTATTTCTCTGGATTTCATAAACCTTTCCTGAAAATCCACATAAATAGAATTACTGGATCTGTGATTGTTTCAAAATCTTCTTGTTCGGTGGTATTGACTTTGAGATTCAATCATGTCATTATTTGCATCAGTAATTCATTTTTTAAAGAATTATATTTAGTTTATTTTTAGTTGACAAATTAAAATTGTATATACTCATGGTGAATAGTTTATAATGAGTTTATAATATTTTCTTGCAGAGTAATACTCCATTACATGGATATGTCACAACTGTTTATTCACTTACATGCTGATGATCATTTAAATTTTTCAACATGGCTCTTGTGAATAAAGCTTCTATGAACATTTGTGTACATTATTTTGTATGCACATAAGTTTTCATCTGTTTAGCATCTTTTTGATAAAAAACTCAGAGCATAATTTCTGAGTTGCATGATAAGGGTATATTTAATTTATAAGAAACTACCAAACAGTTTTCCAAAAGGGTTAGATTGGGTATAGCTTAGTTCCAGAGATCGGGGTGCAGATTGCAAGGGGATGCTAATTTGATGCACATGCTTGCCTCTCTACTCAGAAAAAGGGTGCTCCTTTTCTGACCTGTGTTTGGCTGTTCATTTTATTTAGCTTTGGTATTTGGAGCACCTAGATCTTGATCCAAATGCATTAGCCTCTTTTTTTTCATCTCTTACATAGAATTTTCATCATTTAAATCCTGGTTAACTTTTACAGATACAGAGAGCTTTTCAAAATGTTTTTACATTTTATTCTCTCTGGAAGGGTTTCAAAAGATATTCATTTATACTGTTAGAAAAATTAACATTAGTTTTTAGAGAGAAAACATTATTTCCTGCCTTTTCTATTTTCTGAAAAAAATTGTGTGTGATTTGTAACGTTTCTTTATCAAATATTTTATACAATTCACCAGCGTAACCATCTGTGCCTAGAATTTTCTTTGTGGTTAAATGTTTAATTATGAATTCAATTTTAAAAGTAATTATATGAGTATTTAAGTTTTCTTTTTCTTAAGTCAGTACTGCATTAAAATTGTTAATTACTCGTCTTTATTATCCTTTCAATGTTTGATGTATGGTGCTGTCTTTAATTCCCAATATTGTCAATTTGGGGTATTGGAATTGTTTTCTTTCTTTAAAGCTTTTGTAGATTGTTTTGGCAAGAAATCAAATTCCTTGAGAAATTTTTGGAATCTTTCAGTGCTTTTTGGTCATTATTTGGTAATTTGTGTTTAAAGGCATTGAGTTAGATAGAAGTATGCCTCCCTACTACTTCACAAGCTATTCATACACTAATTCCCATACCTGTGCATAAGCTATATTACATGGTAAGAGGGGATTTGGGTGTCAAGTTTATGGGTGCAATTTTGGTTGATAATTAGTTGACCGTAAAATAAGAGTATCCTGGATTATCAAGTGAGCCCAATGAAATCATAATAGTTCATTAAAGTAAAACAGGGAGGCAGAAAAGACAATTAGTGTCACAGTGATGGTGTAAGAAACATATGAGATGTGAGACTCAAATGGCCATTGTTGGCTTTGAGGATGGACAGGAATCATGAGCCCAGGAATGTAGACCGCCTCTAGATGCCCAAAAATGAAGGAAATGGACTCTCCTCTAGAGCCTCCAGAAATAATTGCAGCTTCACACCTTGATTTTAGCACAGCGAGACATATTTTAGACTTTTGATCTTCAGAACTGTAAGCAGCATATTTGTGCTATTTTAAGCTACTAAGTTTATGGCAATTTTTTATGACAGTAGAAGAAAACTAATGCAAAGTCTTCACTGTAGTTTGAGGTGAAGACTACTGCTCAAGCATGACAATTCTTATGCCTCCACTAAAGGAGGCATAAGAAACCTCCACCGGTTTTTCAACTCTTTCTCCATTCTCATGGATGGTAAATCGAGCATCTCCCATCCCACATGTCTTCTGATAATTTTTCAGATATTATCTCCCAAATAGTTATTCTTCCACAGCAAGTTCTTCTTATGGGATAGTTATCCAAATGATCAAGTGGGCCCTGTGCGGGGAGAATCTGTATGCTGGGCAGTTCTCTCCCTTCTGATACTCTGCCTCAGTTTCTTGGAATTTCAGAAATATGCTTCTTCACTGTTTAGTCACTGTTTAACATCCCACTTATTCACATTCATATTTATATTCATATTCATGTTCATGCTTACTTATAAAAGTATTTCTTCATATGTAACTTCATTCACTTTTTCAGGCACATACACATATAGTCTAACTACTTTGCTGAACTTAACAAAGAAAAACTTCAAAACATAATGTAATTTTCACATCCTGCCTTAGGTGACTAGTCAGCTTTCCAAGTAGGCTGTCAAACCTGTTCTCAGGATAGCCAGTAGCAGATTTTTTCACTTCAGGAATTAAACCCAGAGAATCACCTGAAAATCTCCAGAGAAATGTATACAAATTTCATTTTTTCTCAGTCTTTCTTTATCACCACCAGCTTGTAGAAGGGTAAATAACAAACATATTTAGGAGAATAAAAAGGATTATATAATCATGCTTCCTGTTGCTTGTATAAGATAAAGAAATTAAGACAATTACTACTTACTTTTCTACTTCATGCCTTATTCTATAATCAACATTAATTCTGAAAATTTGCCTATAAGCATTGTTTAAAATTAAATGTACTATTGTGCACTAATTAATGATTTCTTGACACATTATTTAAATAATGAAATTGATAGCCAGTAAATGTACCAACTTGTTTGACTGAGTTTAAAATGTGAAGTAGCAGTCTGTAGCAAATCTTTCAGCTTTATATAGTGCTCTTTCAGGTAAGGTATAAGAATATAAATGGGTTATTTTGAGAATCTAACACTAACATTGTTAGCTCATTCAACTTGTGAATACAGGCGTTTGCTTTAATGCCTTCAAGATAATGTAAATATAATTTATATCATACATAATTCATAAACAGTGATTTGTATGCCTGATTTCATCATCATGTAGAAAAGCTGCAATAGAATATTGTGAATTCAGGACCTTCTAAGAAAATAGATAATAAATTTAATATTTTAAGCATTGATCAAAAAGATATATACACATTGTTGGCCAGGCACGGTGGCTCTTGTGTGTGATCCCAGCACTTTGGGAGGCTGAGATGGGTGGATCACTTGAGGTCAGGACTTTGAGACCAGCCTGGCCAGCATGGTAGAACCCTATCTGTGTTACTCTATTTCACACTGCTGATAAAGACATACCCTAGACTGGGCAATTTACAAAGAAAAGAGGTTTAACTGGACTTCCAGTTCCATGTGACTGGGGAAACCTCACGATTATGGCAGAAAGAAAGGAGGAGCAAGTCCTGTCTTACACAGACGGCGGCAGGCAAAGGGAGAGCTTATGCATTTATATTCTGCCTTAGAAAGCCACCAGATCTCGTGAGAATTGTTCACTATCATGAGAACAGTGCAGGAAAGACCCACACCCATAATTCAGTCATCTCCCACCAAGTCCCTCCTACAACTTGCTGGAATTCAAAATGAGATTTTGGAGGGAACACAGTCAAACCATATCACCATTTCTACTAAAAATATAAAACTTAGCCAAGTGTGGTGGCATGTGCCTGTAGTCTCAGCTACTTGTGAGGCTAAGGCAGGAGAACTGCATAAATCTGGGAGGCAGAGGTTGCAGTGAGCCAAGACTGTGCCACTGAACTCCAGCCCAGGTGACAAAACAAGATTGTCTCAAAAAAAAAAAAAAAAAGATATATACACTTCCTTGTTGTATATGCCTTATTCTATAACCAACATTAATCCTGAAAATTTGCCTTATATATTTGAAGCATCCCAACACTGTGTATCACTCAACTTGGGCATAAGTCATTTTCTTATAAATATATTTTCTGCATTAAAGTACTTCTGATTAAAAACTTCAGAAATATGTATAATTATGTTTATTAATGTTGAATGTATTCTATGATGCAACTGATAATCCTTTTACTGTGACTTCCCTGCAAGCAAACATGCTGGTAATTTTCTGAAACACAGTATAACTCACAAATATTACTCTCCTAGAATGTTCCCCCATTGTATGTGGTAAAAAAAAAATTACTAATTAGGTTTATATTTGCTTCTGCAAATGTTTCTGAATTTGTCATATTTAATATTGATAATGGTCCTACAATCTGTGATAAAATATGCTATAGAAAATATGTATAGCAACATCAAAATCTAAGATGATTTATATACCTGGCAGAACTCATTTTTTTTTACCCTTCTGCTAATGGTCCTGATAGGGTTTGGTTCTGTGTCCCCACCCAAATCTCATCTTGAATTGTAATCTCCATGCATCAAGGGAGGAACAGAATGTGATTTGATCAAGGAGGCAATTTCCCCAGTGCTGTTCTCATGACAGGGAGTGTGTTTTCACAAGATCTGGTGGTTTAAAAGTTCTTTGCAGTTTCCCCCTACTCTCCTGCTGCCATGTAAGACATGCTTTGTTTCCCCTTCACCTTCTGCCATGATTTTAAGTTTCTCAAGGCCTCCCCAGCCATGCAGAACTGTGAGTCTTTTGTTTACAAATTACCCAGTCTCAGGTAGTTCTTTATAACAGTGTGAAAACAGACTAATATGGGCCCTTTGTAAATTCTAGGCCTCTGTCCTGTTTCAGGCATAGAATAATATTCTATAGGAGTTCTGTGGAGTGATTCACTTGGTAAAGAATGATTGGACATGATCATTGTTGAGAATCGCATGCAATATACAGGGAAGTGTGGGGTGAGATTTTGGTAGTTGATTGATTCTTTTTCTGTTTTTGGCAATGTTCTTTTTATGTTTCTGGCAATTTTCTTTTTATGTTTCTGAGGAAGCCAAAATAGAAGTATTCCCTTTTGTGTTGGAATTGCTTGATATTTAGATGCAGTTATCAGAGTATGATGCCTATCGCTACTGAAGTCCAAAGGGGGAGGCCGGTGTGTCACAAAGGAGATTAGCTGTGTGGCATTGTGACACTTCAGAGTTAACTGTGTAACTATGCAGACTCTACTTTTATTGTTTCAGAGTATTTTAATGACTTTTCTATCATTCATTGAAGGTATTAATTATGTAAATTTCAACACATTAATAGAAGTATATGATGCTCCTGTTAGTAATATATATTTATTGCAGTAATAGAATCATTTACTAGCTGTTATTTATTACATAGAAAAGCAGAAAATCTTAAAATGTTGATATCTAAAATTATTAATGTCTTAGAAAACATTTAGTGATAAGGCACAAATCAAAACCATATTAATTTGTGAAAAATATTATCAAAACCAGCCTTATTCCCATAATTATATAATTAATTCTACAATTATATATAATTATAGAATTACAGTTTCTCTTTCTTCTCTCTTTGACTCTCTCTCCCAAATGATATATTTTTTCCTCAATTGATATGCATTTGAGATTATCTTAAAGCCATAAGTTTATACAAATCTAAATTTCTCTCTAAAACTACATAACAAAATTGAGCATGCTGAATAATAGTTTCATTGTCTCAATTAAATTTCACTAAATTAAAATGTTCACAGAGAGTGTGTTTGAAGTAAACACTTAAGATATGCTCTATTTAAAAAAATCATTCATGCTTACTGTTAAATACCATAATGTGTCATCATTTTTATATAACAGAAGCAGAGACAGAGCATTTTGGTTGTTGATGTAAATAAATGTTCAATTCTGTGAGAAATAATTATGTCGAAAATAATTACCTGGGTTTCTGTACATTATTAACAACAGATTTAATATGTATTTAAAAATTAAAATTATCATTCAAATATATGATTATCTATAATTAAATAACAAATACAATACAACTTTCTGTCAAAGTTACACTTCCTTATAAGAATATTAATGCAGAAAAACTGGCTTTCAATATTTAATAATTTATTTCTATGATTTAAAATTCACACACAATTTAAAAATATGTGTAAAAGTCAATACAGAATACAATGAATATTTTCCAACTAAACAAAAGATTTGGAGTTATTTGTTACTATTTCTTAGGTAAAATTCAAAATGTGACATTTTTTGGCCCTTTAGACTATATATATATTCTTCCTATTAGAAAGTATACAACTTCCTTTATATTTCAGTTAAATAAGTAGGGTTGTGTTGGCATACAATCAGTTAATTATAATAATCATAAAGACCTCTTTGACTCTACTTACGTTAAAATGGAATTTAGTAGACTTTGTAAGGCCTTTTCTGTTATTATTTTCATTAATTTTCGCTATGCTCAGCAGTATTGGTACTGATTTGCATTCCAAAAGATAGTTTCAAATGGTATCATGGATTTAACTTGAAACATAAAAGCTAAGAAATTGAAAGTAAAGCTCATATTCGATTTTGTTATAATCCCATTAAAACTGGGCTATTATTTTTAATTTGCATATTTTTCATTTATAATGCTACTTAATAGGTCTAGCATTAATGCTCAAAGAGACAGAATAAATGCTCTAAGACTTGCGATTTTAGGGACTTTTTAGAACCATTTCTCCAGCTGTGACTCTCTTTACTCTAGTTTACTTTAAACTGTATTTACTTTGTTAAAACAACCCTTTTTTCATTCAACAATACTCAATGTTTATTACTATGTGTGGGACGTAGTTTATTCTTGGAAATTCATGGAAAAAAAATTCATAATATCTTGCCAGGAAAATTCTTACAGTGTAATAAGGAAGGCAAAAAATGAACTCAAAAGCTAAATTTCTAGTCAAAAGTACTTTGAAAAGATACTCCTCGTAACATGTCCAGAGAAATGTCAACTACATTAGATTGGGGCAGGTGAAGGAAGTATATTTTGAAAGTTTCTTGGAGAAGAAAAATTGACTCTAAAGAAACAGTGAAGAAAAAGAACTTCCAGTTGTTGAAACTCACCTTGCCTTGTAATAGATTCCTTTACCCTCTGGTCTTCTCTCTGCAGAAGTAGTATGCAATTACGGTACTGAGTAATGCATGGTTTCTCTCTCTTATTTTGAGCAAGATAGTTTTAACATTCCTCAGTTTGAGTGACTTTTAGACAGTGACTCTAAACTCCTAGCCTCCCTTTCCTTAGAGCATTTACTTAAGAAAACTTTTAAATGTAAATTCTTTCCCTGCCCCTTTGAGATGGAAATCTCCTCCCAGCATTTGGCCACTTTTATCACCAGCTAATAACTTTTTTAAGAACCTGGGAGCCATCCTTTTGAAATGTAACCATCCAGAAAGATATGCCCTTATCTTCCAGTCTCTGTGTAGAGATTAACTTCAATAAGCACCAATTAGCAAACACAGAACGCCTAATCACATTGACTAACTTCTCTGTTAGTACCTTCCAGTAACTTTTACACTAGATCACCCCAGGACTTGAAAATTTTCTTGATTCATTTCAGCAGTTAGATTCAATCTCTTTTCCTTCTTGAAATAGTTGTGAATAATGTCTTCCTTACCTGTTGAACTGCTGGGTGCAATTTTTCTTTTCAGAGTTTCAAGGTATAATTTCCTCATGAACTAACTTTGGAGTAAACTACATGGAGTCACTCATAACGAGAGAAATAGCTACATTTAGACAATGGATTTTGCAGCTTATTGTAATTTTTTGCCTCCATAAGAAGTAATGAGCATCTTGGTAGTAGAAAAGCAAAAGTAAAATATAAAATAGGCATTTAGATTCTTGTCTAACTTTTCAGAAATTTTAACCTAAATGTGCAGCATTCATAATAATCTTAGTGATGTCAAGACTGGTGTCTCAGTTCTTTTTGTGTTGCTATAACTGAATTCTTGAGTCTGGGTAATTCATTAAAAAAAAAAAAAAAAAAAAAAAAAAAAAAAAAAAAAATGATATGCTACTTCTTATGGTTCCGGAGCCTGGGAAGTTCAAGATCAAGGTAACACATCTGATGAGGCCTCTTTGCAATGCCATCCCATGGTAAGAGGTTATCACATTGTTAGGCAGAGCAAGTGTACTAGCCCAGGTTTCTCTTCCCCTTTGTTTATAAAGCCACCAGTCCCAACATGAAGCCCCCACCCTGATGACCTTACATAATTCTAATTACCTCCCAAAGAATAATGAGGATTAAATTTCAACACGAATTTTACAGAAAACATCCAAACCACAGCAACTGGTGTGTAATTTATGGGAATTGCTGAAAGTGCTGTCAGTCTATTTTCTGTGCTATTAAACGTCAGAATTCTCCATAGAGAGATACAATTTATTTAATGTAGTAATGACAGTGCAGATTCATGATATCCTCTGATAAAGGAAAACTGCCTTTTTAACAAAAATGTATAATCCCAGATGACACCTTTGAAGAGACTGCTACGACAATCATACTTTCAATGATTAGTTTCTACTCTGCTATTTCCAATTTTTTCACTTGTTTTTTAAAAACTAATTAGTGAACTATACCAACACTACTATATTACTTTCAAAATGGATGTATGGATTTATAACAAAAGACAGCGTGCAGTTAAATCATTAAATTCAAGGTAAATAGCGAGACTCAAATGTCTTCCTGTATTTATGTTTGCACATCTATGTGTATGTATGTATTATACAATGTAAGGAAATCACCATTTATAGAACACTATCAAGGGCAAAGTTCTACAGAAAAGAGTAGGATTCACTTCAGTTCTGGACTCTATTAAATCATTTTCTTATAAGTGTCAAAAATATATAATTATTTAAATGTAACAATGTTTACTAATATCCCAATGTCATTTTTCTTATGTCCGTGAGCTTGTTCTTCTAAGAATTCTGCTAAATAAGCACAGGTAGAAAAGGCACATTTGTTTAAGCTTAGACTCCTTTTTACTTGCCCTACCTCATAAATCAAGAACGTAGCAAACTTGGAAAAGAGCTTTCCTTTTAACATCCATGGCTTTTATGTATTTCTGAGCAATTTAAAATGGTTAGAAAGCTGTCTGCACCAATTCATAGCTAATATGTTACCCTAGCATAATCTTGACTTGAGAAGATATTCTCCTCCTTGAAGTTGCTCCAGAAAAAGCAAGAGAGAAACATGATACGGAGCAAACTTTCATTAGAAAATGTAGACCAAAAGACATTTGATTGTCCCTTTAAAGTTTTCATTTCTCTCCTTGACTCTTCATACAGAGCTGAGGTAAATAAGTTACCTGTGCTAAGTTATTGCTTCTCAATTGTAGAGAATTCATTTATAGCTAAGCATGAGATATATCCATTAAATGTTTGAATATTGACAAAAATTCTTAATTGTAGGCAAGTCATTTACATTTATCTAAGCATGAGATATATACATTAAATGTTTTAATATTGACAAAAATTTAAAATAGTAACATGTAGTTAGGCCAAAAAAAAAAAATAATAGATTTTTTATTTAAGAAGTGACAAGATGCTAACTGAAACTGCTGTACATTTATGTTAACATCTTGTCATGCGTTAAATAAAAAATTTAATTAAACGTTTTCTTACTCTTTAAATAAAAGTAAAAATATTGACATAGATAATGATTTTTATTTGCATTTTGTTCAAAATGGTTACAATTGCAATCTCTTGTTAAATATTTCAATGCTTGTATAAGTAAAATCTATCAAGTTAAAATACAATAAAATAATAAAACAATTGAGGATAAATACAGAAAATTAAGGTTATCTTGTCATTGTTAACAGAAAATTTTGTATATATGTTTCACAATATGATGATTTAAGTAAAATTTAATTGATTAATTTAAGGTAAATTTCTATTAATTTTTCTTTTCAATGTACCATAGTGTGCTTAACAAGTAAACTAAAAACTTTTTGGCTGATTTTCAATTTCATGCAGAAATAAATATTTTTTATATTTAATAAAAAAATCTTACTCATACAATTTGATAGACATAATAATTGTTGATTTTTCCAACAAAATTATAGCACTCCAGATGACTTTAGGAAGACAAAATACATAGGCTATAACACTGAATAAGAGATATGAAAAACAAGTATTTATTTCTAAAGAAAACAATTTATGTTAAAATATTCAACTTTAATTTTAAATTCTTTAGGGGAAAAAGCAGATAGCTTTAGATCATATTTATAATAACATATACAATTTAATGTTACCTAGTATTCTGTACTATTAAGCCACTCTTTCAGTAAGTAGTTATTCATGACTCAATTGAAATGCATTCACTTTTAAATAGATTGTCATACGAAACTCATATGAAAGTATTATAATTTGAAGCACTTACTCAGCATACTTAGCCAGTTCTCAGTACATGATTAAAATTATAATGTAATAATTTATGCTTGATTTACTTTTTGGCTTATCTTTTTTGAATTTTTTTCATCCTACAGTGCAGGTTTTCTCGAACTTTATTGTGCATAAAACTTCCTAGGGATCTTGTTAAAAATAAAGATTTCTATTCCCTGTCTACAGATTTTCTGATTTAGTAGGCTTGGTTCAGAGCCAAATAATCTTCATTTTTAACAAGCATATCAGGTAATTATTATGGATATGATTCCGGGACCACAATTTTAATAATACTCTTTAACATAACTATTCATACTCATTCTTTTAAACATTTGGCTTAATTTCAAATGTGTTCTTTTCTTTCACCTTCTTCTGTTTCACCTGTTTCTTTCTCTGCCAGTTTCTTTTTCTCCCTCCAATAAATTAAGCTTGGAAGAATTGTGGCAAAAAATAAAATAACATGTAGAATTGATTGTATGTTTAAGAATTTTTTTTGAATATTTCTACCCCAATGTCTTAAAACCATAATGAGAACTTAATAAATGTTATTTTTAATATTGTAATTATATTTTCAGCCCCCTTAGTTGCATTGTTTTAATAATAATCTAATATTTATTACTCACAACCCTTTCATTTTGTTGCTATGAATTAGGACTTTATAAAAAAGGACACTTTTGTAATTTTATCACCTACTTGTAAAATAATATCTACTATAATATAAAATTACTGTATTTTGTAAAATTGATGTTATCATTATTTTAGTATATTACTAATATGGAAACAAATATTGCAATTAAATTGTAATTCAATGTGTTTTACTTATTTCATTTGAATTTTAGCTACATGAAAATTAAAACATTCATCTTAGGATTATGAAAACATGATAATTTAATAAATAATCTTATAATTGTTTCTTAAGTATCCTTTATTATTTAACTTGCAAACAGGGGCAGTAAGCATTCCAGCATCAATTTTGTGGTGGCTGAGATCATGTTTATTCTCTTGGAATTATACTCCTAAAGCTTCCAAGTTATACTTATATCCATTGCATCGCCTGTTGACTTATTCTACAGTCAATCTCCAGTAAATTATAGCTTATTGAAGCAACTTTTCTATAGTAATCAGGATCATTTTATTTCAAATACTTCAGATTACAAATAATAGATAAGTTGAGACTGGGTTATACATCCATTTAGTTCTCTCTTTTTTTTTTTTAACAGCTAACTAGGTGTGTAACTTAATATCTGCAAATCTTGGTTGTTTTAAACAGTAATACATATAAAAGCCTTTGCATATGATAGTTTAAATCAGTTTTAAATATCTTCTCAATACCGTCTCTTTTTGACTAATATATATGCACTCAAGATACATAATTTTAAAATGATATCTTTCAACACAAATTGAATTGGTATCACCAGCTAAGCATTTCCCACGTATATACAGTCATTTTAATTTCTCTCCCAAATATACTGATGGAGTAGATCAAAACAGAGGAATGGAGATGTTCGCTTTCAGACACTTCTTTAGCTCCCTAATGATGTGCAGCCTTGGAGGCCAGGAAAGTATTTTCATGCATTCCTTTTTTCTTCTTCTTCTTCTTCTTTTTTTTTTTTTTTTTTTTTTTTACACTGAATGGATATTTATGAGTTGCATGCTTTGGGTTGACCACTGTGCCAGCCAGTGGGAATACAGCAAAAAGAAGTGAAGAGATAGACTCTAACATCATGAGACCTTCACATTAACTGTGCCCTGGGCATGTTGGCAGAAGAGTTGGACTCTGAAGTTAGTGCTGTGCTGAAGCTAGCCTATAGCAGCTCATAAGAACAAATTGTTAAATGTTCAGAAACTGGTAACCTTTTAGGAATTTTGCAGATCTGTTGATGTCACGCTACTTGAAATCAAAGATGCTGGAAATATTTACAAAATAGAAATCAACAAAGGTGAACATAAAAGTTTTGTTTTGTCCCTCAGGAATTGGTCTTAAACAGTTTTTATCATGCCACTCTTTGTAACATAAAATAAGGACACTCTATGTATTCAAAAGTTGAAAGAGGTATCAATGAAAATCTATTGAATGAAGTTGTTTAAACTGAATAGTGACACAAAGACCTAACAGATCTCATGGAGAGGGCAGAGTTAAATAGCATAAACACAAAAACACTTAGAAAGAGTGTGAGATATTGAATATAATGAAATGAGTTCAAATATGGCTTAAATTTTAAAAAATAAACAGTAGAATGATAGAAATATAAGATGTGGAAATGAGGTGAACAATTATCATGTGAAATCTTCCCAATCATATAAACATCTTGACTTTTATTTCCAAGGCAATGGAATATAATGCAGGTTAATTTAATTATATCTGCATTTTAAAAATAAATTTAACTGTGGTTTGCAGAATAAATTGAAGAAAAAAGTTCTAAGGAAATGGATGCGTTTTTTTTTTTTTTTCCCTCAGTTAGGGAGAGAGATGATTTTTGGCTCAGATCATAGTGGCAATAGAGATGAAGAGAATTTGATGTAAATTAGAGGCTGTTTCATGAAACATCGACAGGATTTTTGTAATAGGGATATGCGAAGCAACAACAGCAAATGGGGAAATTATTACTTACAGGTGTCATACTTAGTCAAATCGCTCATTTAGTGAGTGTCATTGAGGCATGAGACACCCAGAGGCAAAAGTGGAAACTAAGGAAGATTTAGGAATATACATTTGATATATTTAAAGTTCCTCTACCAGTAACGTCTTCAAAGAGACCTTGAGAAGGTAGTTAGGTGAGAATCTGTAGGCCGGAAGGAATTTAAAGTGTGAAGATATCCATTTGGGAATGATGAAAAAGGAATGCGGCCATATAGGAGAATAACATAAAAGAAACTTTAGAAAATTTGTCTCATATATCTATTTTTACATAGCACGCCATCTTAAAACCAAATAGTTTAAAAAAATAACAGTTTCCTTTACTTTCACTTGGGTCAACAATTTAGATTGGGTTCATGGAGTGGTTCTTTGGTTGCTTTCAACTTAGATCACTCAGTGCATTGTCTTGGGCTAAGTGCTGTAAAATATCCTTCCCCACATGACTGGCAGTTGGTGCTGGCTGTTTTCCAGGCCACACATTTCCATCAGGCTAGTTTGGGATTCTTCACATGGAGACTTCATTCCACAAACAGCAAAAGGCACAGCAATCCTCAGTGGCCAAGCCTTTCAAGCCTTTGCTTGCATCATATTTGCCATTATCTCACTCACCAAGGAAAGTAACAAAGCCCATCTTAGGCAATGTGAGAAGGAAGAATACAAGGGTATGGATACAAGGACACAGGACCCATTGAGGGCTGCTTCTGCAACAAGCTACAAGAAATTTCCATGGTCAAGTAGAAGACAAGCTAGCAAAGAAGATGGAAACAGAACAGCTAGAATGTTGGTAAGAGGAAAATAGCAAAAAGAAGCAACACAAATGACAAAGACAGTAAAAATGACAGAATTTTTAATAAATAGGTTACAATTTTGGTTGCACGGTGTATCTTTATTATTTCTTTCATTCATCAGTTTTGTGTCAGGTAGGATTACATTCAATTGTACATAAGAAAAATAAGCTCTTATTGTGGCTTAAACACAAGTATATGGTATAATAACATTTGATGAGGTTCAGATATAGGTTGTTCAGCCCTGGTACTGTGGCTCAACAAGAACTAGATACTTTCTCTCCTCCAGCATTTATATTGTCATCTTCCATCTTCATATATGTTGTTCCATTGTTGCAAGATGACTGCTACTAACTATTCCAGGCAGGTAGAAGAAGGAAAGGTAAAGAAAAGTAATGGCTTTATTTTAATGACATTATGGGAAAGGTTGCTTCTAGCTCTTTTTATTGCCCAGCATCCTGTAATGTGGTCATATCTGAATTCATGAAATGAGGAATACTAGAGTACATTTAACTGGCCACAGGACCCCCATAGAATCAGAGTTCTGCTAATAAAGTTATTCTATATGAAAGCAGCAGAATCTGCTTCAAGCTTCTATTTAATTTGACATATATATTAATGCTGTGTTGTTTCGAAGACCCTAGTATCTATGTCATTCATATGTCTCACCCTTTTTTATCTACATACCACTTACTGATTTTATGTACTTTCAGGAATTGATTATCTGACCAAGTAGAGAATTTGTTATTTAGTGATAATAAGAAACTAACACTTATTGAATATTTAATTTGCACCCAGCAACTTCGTGTTTACACATTTCACATTAATTAAATCCTATAACAATCCCTTGAAATAAGTACAAATATTGTTATTAAATTAGAAGATAAGAAAGTCATCAGAAGATATTAAGTAATTTACTCAAAATCATGTGATTAATAGAGTTTTAAAATTTTCTTTTATAAAAATACAAGTTCTAACTGCTATAGCATATATAACACTGCCCAGTAGTGTAATAGAAAGTACATAAAAAAGAGTGCATTCTGTTAAGTATTCAGATTTCTACCTAATACTAGATGTTTAGAGAAATACATTTTCCAATAGAGTTTTTAATGTGAACAATTTCAGTCTCACTATCGTTTTTAAAATATGACTTCCTTCTTTGATTTTCTGTTCAATTATACTCACTTGCATAAAAATATTCTGTATATTAATATTTTTGGATTTCTACTCATGCTTCCATATGAATAAATTTGTTTGTTGCATGTGATTACCAGAGTTTGCTTTCAAAACCTCTTAATCATTTTTATTAGGCCAAATAAACAATGTTATTAAATTTTAATAATCTAATGGGGGATAAAAATAACACCATATAAGAAACTTCAATATTTTAGAATGTTTTGAATGTAATGAATTTTGAAACTTTAGATATAGTCAAATATCAAGTAATTCCTTTTATATAAAATAATGTGAGGCTTTAAATTATTAAGCAATAGAAGCCTCTTGAGTCCATGACTACTATTCGTTAATAGTCAAAGGTTTATTTAAACATAGGTATCTTACACCAACAAAAGAAAAAAAAGTCATGATATCTTTTTATTGTGCCTTTCCTTCTAAAATATAAGAAACATCCTGAGAAAGTCTCTCAAGGTAGAAAGCCTGCATATAATGAGAGATGCAACTTGGACGAGTATCCTACGTTTCTTCAAACTGTAAAATAGCTAGTATCCAGAGGACTTGTGCTGAATCAACTTTATTTAAATGGGATATTGCTGCATGTTCACAACAGAAGGCCATACCTTTTCCTCTGCATAATAATATAAGCCTTTATGTTTTTCAGAAAGAAAATTCTCAGAACATTAAAGAAAGTAGAAACTCTCATTATTCAAGAAGTTAGGTAGAAGAAATGTGATGACTCTGAATTCAATAAAAGGCGAGTTTTATTCCAAACAGTGGATTCATTTTTATTAGGCACTCTGCGTTTTTATGGTAATTGCCAGTACAGTTTATGCAGGGAAGTCTGAACTATGGGCTAATATAAGTTTCACAATCTTCTATACAAAGAAAGCAAGGTAAGCCTATCTCATCTGTAAGACTGATACGATAACATGATTTTGTAATCTGTTTTTTTTACAATATCCACTACATAGACTTAAAAGTTGAATGTTTTATGGAATTTCAAAGTTAAATAGATTTGCTTTATTAACCACATTTCTGTGCATTCCTAACACCTTAAAAAATTCTCATCATCATATTTTATGATCTCTTTAAAAGGTTTATTTAATGCCATTTATAACTTCAAGGTTAAATATTTTAAGTATTTGCATATCTGCTGCTACCACCAGTGAACCTCATTAACGCCAATTAAATTCCCTTGAGTCAGTGTTTACTGTACACCTAAAATGTGCCAGGCACTCTTTTTGCCAAAAAAGATAAAGTGACAGTTTAAATAATTCACACTACTGATGTGCTCATTAATTTATTTTTTATAATTAAGTATTCATTAAACAACTACTCTTATTCAATAACTATATTTGTTTCTGGTTATAACGCATGGCTACAGCAAACAGACTTCTCAGGTTTCTAGTAACATTTTCTTTTGTTTAGAAGATATGTGGCTGGTGGTGTTGCCATGTATGAGCATAGGAAGAGAGGCAGATGCAATGAGAGATGAAGGTTTGTGATGTAGCAAATGGCAAGATCGTGCCTAATGTTTCATAGTACAGATTCGATGTTTTAATTTAAGTTCAGAGAGACGTCTTTTAGAGTTTAAAGAAAGAAAATAATGATTCAAATTATGTTTATAAAATTATTTAAGAAGAAGAAATAAAATCTTGGAACATAAAATAAGAACTCCAGATGGAGAAACTAGAGAAGAAGCAATATTCAGAGACAGTATTTTAAAAATAATAAAAATCATCATTTCTCAGATGGACAAAGGATAGTTTGTTTAGGGCAAGACAAGTATGTATAAATATACATCAGCAGATCAAATAGAACAGTGGACATCATTTTAAAAACAACTAAAAATGCACATCATTGGATAAAGAGCATACATCTCAAGAACAGAAGTATACACCAGGAAGCAAGAAAATAATTTATTTAAAGTGCTGAGAAAATACACTACCAACTTATAATATTATACCATGATTTAAACACAAATAAAGTATTTTTGGTAAAAAATAACACATAAAACTAAGATAAATGAACCACAAGAATTATAAAAAATGGCATTTCAAAAAGAACAACACTGAACTTATGTATGAAGATAAAATGTAAGAAAATTTTGAAGAAAACAAATTACTCAATATAGAGATATTTTTAAAATTTTTGTTAATTCTGGAGGGGAAATGTGTTGTTATTAATTTAACAAACTCAAACATCATAGAAGACAGGAGAGAGAAGTGACAGATTTAAATCATTTTCCATTTGCCCCAAGAATACTGACCAGTGGTGCTTGCAGCTGCAGAGTTTACCCCCAAATAACTTTTCTACAAATATCTTGCTTTTATTATTATTTTTACATCACTCTAGTATATCAACTTTCAAAACAAAAGACATTATTCTATTTATAGCATTCCCTTTTTAGTAGTGGTATTTCCATTTACAAAATACAGTGATTTTCGGTTGCTGAAAATGTCAAGTTCTAGAAGTATAACATTCCTATGTGTGATATTAACATAGTTTTCATACAGGTATTAGCTGGAAATTTATTTGATGAATTCAATGTTTCCAAAATAAACAATTCTGATGATTCAGATGATTTTGATGTTAGTTCTGTTTAGAAATGACTCAGGAATAGTTTTTGTGTTTTACCTTCATAATGAAAATGAGTCAGATTTGCTTCAGCCTCAAAGAGCATGTTTATGTAAAATTAAATGAGCACTGGCAGTGAACTGCTCTTTTTTTTTTTTTCTAAACAACAACAACAAAAAGAGTTAAAAATATTTCAGCAGCATTCATCTAGAAGGGGAGGATACAGTTAAATTTCACCTTTTAAGAAAAATTTCTGATGCTTTTTTATTTAAAAAAAAATGGTAGAATACAGAAATTCTAAACCCCTGGATTAGGGGGAGAAAACAAAGGAAAAGAAAGCAGAAATTGTGATGAATCCAATGGGAGAGAAAAAAAGAGAAAAGACAGAAAAATGAGACATAAAAGCACAAAATAAAGTAAACTATAGTAAAAATGATTAAAAGTATATTACTGATAACAAAATATAGTAAAATGATTAAAAGGATATTACTGATAACAATAAATAAAAAATTCACCATGACACTGAAAATTACTAACAGAATGAATACAAATGTTAACTAATATACAGATTAATAAAGATACATCCAAATAAAAAATCATACGAAAAGTTGAAAGATATGTGATGTAAGAATAAATAGGTTGATAGATAAATGGATAGACTGTAGCTAGATGAATGTAGCTCAGATAATTTTATAAAACAAGTAATGCTGGATTGCTTATATTAATATTACAGAAAATTATCTTATATGAAACATCATTGTTAAAGATTAAGGTAGACACTAAAATAAAGTCTACAATTTCCAGTAAATCATAACAATTGTAATGTAGCATGCAGCTAATAAAGCCTCCAAGGTCCATGAAGTGAAAAAATAAAAAAAGAAAAGAAAAGTCAACATAATCACAAAGGTAACTAACAAATATCCAATCAAAATGAGAAATTCTAACACATTTTTCATAGATTGGGTAGAAAAAAATTGATAAAAATTTAAACAATTGGAACAATATACTGAATAATTTTGACTGAAGATACATATAAAAATTACTATATCCAATACACATAAATAGAAATAATGTTGATCTACATGATAAATATTTATGATATTTTAACATAGGCTAGGATATAAAGAAAATCTCAGCAATCTCCATGTGTTAGTCAATTTTCACACTGTTGACAAAGGTATAGCCAAGACTGGGCACTTTCCAAAGATAAAGATTTAATGGACTTACAGTTCCACATGGCCAGGGGTGGCCCACAATCATGGCAGAATATGAAAGCCAAGTCTAACATGGCGGCAGACAAGAGAAGAAAGAACTTGTGCAGGGAAATTCCTGTTTTTAAAACCATCAGATCTTGCGAGACTTTTTCACTATGATGAGAACAGCATGGAAAAGACCTGCCCCCATGATTCAATTACCTCTCACTGAGTTCTTCCCATAGCATGTGGGAATTCAAGGTGAGATTTGGGTGGGTACATCGCCAAACCATATCACTCCACAAAACAGCAAACATTAGAACTTGTTCTTTAATCAAAATCCAACTATATTGACTATATTGACATCATTGGCAAGCATAGAATAACACACAACAACAACAATAAAATCTTTAAAATGATGTGTTTTCATCCAAGATGACAAATTAGAGGCATTTAGCATGCCTTAGCCACTTGGAAACAGCAAAACAGTGCAGAAAGATCAACTCTGAGAGTTTTTAAATCAACAAGGAAGTTGGTATTTCACCAGAAAAATGAAGAACAACTCAGACTCCAGAAATGACAAAGTGGACAGCAGTCCCTGTGATGGTGATTGGCTGATAAAGGTGAATGAAGCCTCAGTAAAGGAGAGGGACAGCCACTCTCCCTCTGTGACTCGCCTTTCCAGTAGGGATCTGTGTAACTCAGAACAAAAACAGCACAGTTTCTTCCAATCGCTGGAGCTAACATGGAGAAAGGCTGAAAGATGGAGAGAGGAGAAGGCACCAGGAAAAGCTGTAGGCATTTTCTCAGTTCCAGAACTAAAAAGAAGGACACTGTTTTTTAATCCAGGCTCACACAAAGTCACGTTTTGCTACCTGGCAGTGGCACCCACAAGAATTTTAGTCTTGGGTTAGAGATTATAATTATTGCTCTGGAGTAGGGTAAGGGTCCACATAGCCAGAATTAGTGCAAGTGTGGAAAGTGCCCCAGAAATGGGCACTAGAATTGGTCTCTCTGGCATCACAAGACTGGAATAGGATGACAGTTGTTGAAGCTGAGATTTCTCTTGGCGAGCGAGATGTGCAGCCAGAAACCACTTTACGACCTAGAACCAGTCTGACTATGTCATTGCTGGCTGTCTTACACTGCTCCCGTGGTCAATTGAGGGACAGTTCCCTACCAGCTTCAAGGAGTGGAAGGGGGAGGACCCCACTCTCCTAGAGATCTACCCTTCAATGCAGTCTGCCTCTAAGGGAGTGGGGAGCACAGCCTACCAAAGCCCACCTGAGTTAAAGGAAACACAAGTGTGGTGCTAGCCTCTGAAGGCAACATCACCACCAATGTGTGGGAAAGGGCTTGGAAAGGAGATCATCTCTATCCTCCCACAGCATCTGTTCCCATTAGCATCCAGGTAGTGGGCTGAAAGAGACACTTCCCAGGTTTCTCCAGTGGTTCCACCACACTGAGAGTGAACTTATAATGGGGGAAGATGCTTTTTGTGCTTCATTGCCACTGCCTTCAATGAGGGTAAGCATGGACAGAGTAAGAGCCTACCTGCTGGCTCTGACTCTTAAGCACCATCTACTGGACTACTGTCTGAATTATAGCACAAAACAAAAATATGTCACTATGACAAGCAATGTCTGAAGAAAATCACTAAACGAACGCATCTGCAATCAAGGAACTGTACAAAGACTTCACTCTCTGAAAGCACCCAGAGAAAAGGCAATCAATCATATACAATATACACCATAGTGATACTCTCAAGGGGAAAAAAAAATCAAGAAGCCGCATTAAAACAAAAGTCAATTCAAAAAATATTATTAGCTTCTTCAAATGAAAAGGAACCAGACAAGAACTGTGTCATAACAAAAAGCTAGAGTGTTTCATCACCTCTAAAGGCTTATACTACCTCCCTAGCAGTGAATCCTAACCAGAATAAAATGGGAAATGATAAATATAGAATTTAGAATAAAAATAGCAAAGAAACTCAAAAAGGTCTAAGAAAAACTTAAAATTCAACAGAAAGAAGCCAGAAAAATAATCTAAGGTTTGAAAGATCACATACATAGATTAAGAAAAAACAGACAGAATCTCTGGAATTGAAAATTTTTCTGCAGGAACCATAAAATTGTAAGCCTTAACAAAAGACTAGACCAAACAGAAGAAAAACTTCAGAATTTGGTCACTAGTTCTTTAAATAAATCCAGTCAAGTACATATAAAAAATATATCTTAAAAGATAAACAAAGCCATTGAAAATATGTAAGGTAATCAAATCTATGACTTACTGGTATTCCTGAGAGAAAAGAAAAGAAAGTAAGCAACTTGGAAAACATATTTAAGAAAATAATTCAATAAAGATCCCTCAATCTTGTTAGAGGGGCCAACATGCACATCCAAAAAAAAAAAAAAAAAATCCAGAGAACTCCTAAAAGATACTATATGAGGTGACAATCCCCAAGGCAGATAGTCATAAGGCTCTACAGAGTTAATGCAAAATAAAAAAAATCTTAAAGGCAGCCAAACTAAAGGGCCATATTATCTGTAAAGGAATATTCATCAAACTAACAGCAGAAGCCTTACATACCAAAATAGATTGGAGGCCCATTTTTAGCATTCTTAAAGAAACAAAATGCTAGCCAAATATTTAATATCCAACCAAACTAAAGATAAATGAAGTCTTTCCCAGTCAAGCAATCTCTAGCAATTCATCATTACTAGACTGGCCTTACAATAGGTGATTAAGAGCATTTTGACTTTGCAATGAAGAAACAATTCTTGCTATCACAAAAGCACATGTTACCACACAGCACACAAAGCCCATAAAGCAACTACATAATGGAGACTACAACACAACTAGCTAACAACACTATCACAGGAACAAACATCAAATATCATTATTAACTTTGAACATAAATGCCTAAATGCTCCAATTCAAAGACATCAATGGCAAAATGCATTTTAAAAAAATCTTCCTTTTTGCCGTCTTCAAGAGACCCATCTCACATGTAATGACTCCCATTGTCTTGGAGTACAGTAATGAAGCAGAATCTATTATACAAATGGAAAACACAAAAGATTAGAGGTTGCTATCCTTATATCAGATAAAACAGACTTTTTAAGCAGCAACAGTAAAAAAGGACAAAGAAATGCATCACATAATGATAAATGGTTCAATTCAACAAGAAGGCATGACTATCCTAAATATATACATATCCAATATTGAAGAAAACAAATTTATAAGATAAGTAATTATAGATCCAAGAACATACTTGATTGCACACACAATAATAGTAGGGGACTTCAACACCCATCTGACAGCATTAGACAGATGTTCACAGGAGAAAACTGCAAATAAATTCTAGACTTAAATAACACTCGATTAATTGGATCTAACAGGCATCTACAGACTAATGCACCCAACAACCACAGTATATACATTCTTCTCATCAGTACATAGAACATACTCTAAGATTGACCAAATGTGCAGTCATAAAGCAAGTCTCAATAAATTCAAAAAAGTTATATCAAGCATCTTCTCAAATTACAATGAAATAAAAATAGAAATTAATACAAAGAAGAATTCTCAAAGCCACAAAAACACATGAAAACTCAGCAACTTGTTTCTGAATTACTTTTGAGTAAATAATGAACTTAAGTCAGAAACAAACAAAGAAAAAATCTTTGGGACAAATGAAAATAGAGACACAAAATGCTGAAACCTCTGGGATAGAGCAAAATCAGTGTTAAGAGAAAAGTTTATAGCACTAAATATGTACATAGAGAAGATAGATCTCTAATTAACAGAATAATCTCATACCTAAAGGAACCAGAAAAACAAGAACAAATTAATCTCGAAACCAGAAGAAGAAAAGAAATAAAATAAAATCAGATAAAATCAGGCAGAAACAAATAAATGTGAGAACAAAAAAAAAATAATTAAAGAAAAGTTGGTTCATTGAACAGATAAAGAAACTTGATGAACTGCTTGGAGAGAAGATACAAGTAAGTACAGTTAGAAATGATAATAGTAACATTACAAACAGTCCCACAGAAACTGTCAAAATCCTCAGAGACTAACTATGAATATCTCTATGTTCACAAACTAGAAAATCTAGCAAAAATGGATGAAATCCTAGTAAAACACAGCATCCTAAGATTTAATCAGGAAGAAATAGAAATCCTGAACAGACCAATAATGAGTAATAGAATTGAATCAGAAATAAAACAAAAATCTAACAATCAAAAAAAAAAAAAAATCTCAGCATCAAAGTGACTCAGAGCCAAATTCCGCAGTACATACAAAAAAGAGGTGGCACCAATTCGTCTGAAACTTTTTCAAAAACTCAAGTTGGAGAGATTCCTCCCTAAATCCTTCTACAAACCCAAAATCATCCTGATATCAAAATCTGGCACATATACAACAGAAAATAAAACTACATTTCAGTATTCCTAAAGAAAACAGACACAACAGTCCTCAACTTGGAAATTGAATGCAGAAGCATATTTTAAAAAGTTAATTCACCAGGATCAAGTGGGCTTTATTCCAGAGATGAAAAAATAGCTCAATATAAGCAAATAATTTTTTAAAGTTTATAACCACCTACACCGACTTATTTTTATCACAACATAACCAAACTTAAAAATAAAAATTATATGATTATCTGAATGAACTCAGAAAGGGCATTCAATAAAGTCTAACATATGTTTAAGATAAAAACCCTCAACAAACTAGGCATTGAAGAAACATACCAGAAAATATTAAGAGCCATTTATAACAAACCCACAGTCAACCTCATACTGAAATGGCAAAAGTTGGAAGCATTTCCTCTAAAAACTGAAATAAGACAAGAATGTTCACTCTCAAATCTTCTATTCAAATGGTACTGAAAGTCCTTGCCAGAGGAATCATACGAGAGAAAGAAATAAAAAACATTCAAAGAGAAAAAGAGGAAGTCAAATTATATGTCTTAAGTGAAGATATGATTATATACCTAGAAAACTTTAAAGATTCCACCAAAAGACTACTATATCTAATAAACAACTTCAGTAAAGTCCCAGTATACAAAATCAATGTACAAAATCGGTAACATTTCTATACACCAATAACATACAAGCTGAAATCCAAGTTATAAATCCAATTTTATTTAAAATAGACACAAAAAGTACATATGTAGGAATACATGTAACCAATGAGGTGAAAGATCTCTACAAGAACTATAAAAGCCTGCTGGAGAAAAAAAAAAGACTGAAAAAAATTAGAAAAGCCTTCCATGATCATCCACTGGAAGACTTAATAGTCATGATTTTTTCAATGTTAAAATGTCCATACTGTCTAAAGCAATCTACAAATTGAATGCTTATCTTATTAAATTACCAATGTCATTTTTCACAGAATTAGGAAAAAAATTTTTGAAAATTCATATGTGTATTACCCTACTCTCAATACCAATTTACTGTATTAGTTCATTTTCATGCTGCCATACTCAAACTGGGTAACTTCTAAAGAAATAGAGATTTAATGGACTCACAGTTTCATGTCCCTGGGGAGGTCTCACAATCATGGCGGAAGGCAAAGGAGAAGCAAAGGCATGTGAACGAAATAAAGCCTTAAATGTAAGACTTCAAATTATAAGAATCCTAAAAGATATTTTAGGAAATACTCTTCTAGACTAGACATTGACTTAGTCAAGGAATTTAGGCCTAAGTCCTCAAAAGCAAATGCAACAAAACAAAAAGTGACCAATTGGAACTTAATTAAATGTAAAAGCTTCTGCATAGCAAAATAAACAATCAACAAAGTATACAGACAACCTACAGAATGAGATAAAATACTTGCAAACTGAAACTGACAAGGGACTAATATTCAAAATCTATATAGAACTTACATAAATCAATGACGATAAAAACAACCCCATTAATAAGTGGCGAAAGATATAAAGAGATTTTTCTGAAAAGAAGAAATATGAATGGCCAACAAACACATGAAAAAATGCTCCACATCACTAATCATAAGACGTACAAATCTAAACCACAATGAGTTATTTCAAACCAATTAGAATGACAATTTTTAAGTAAAAGAAAAAGATAACAGATGTTGGTACATTTGCAGAGAAAGGGGAAACTTAACACCGTTGGTGGAAATGTAAATTAGTTTAGCTGCTGTGGAAAGCATTTTGGATATTTTTCAAGGAAAAAAAAGAATTGCCATTAAATCCAGTGATCCCATTGCTGGATATATAACCAATGGAAAATTAATTATTCTACCAAAGAGACATCCTCACTCACATGTTCATTGCATCACTATTCACAATAGCAAAGACATGGAATCAAGACAGGTGGATATCAATGGTGAATTGGATTTAAAAAAATGTGATACATATATACCATGGAGTACTATGCAGTCATAAAAAGGAATAAAATGATGTCCTTCACAGCAGCATGGATGCAGTTGGGTATCATCCTAGATGAATTAACAAAGAAACAGAAAACCAAATACCACATGTTCTCACTTGTAATAAAGAGCTAAACATTGAGAATGTGCAGACACAAACACAGGAACAACAGAAACTAGGTACTCTATGGTGGGAAAGGAGAAGAACAAGACAAATTTCCTACTGGGGAGCATGTTCCCTATTTGGGGGATGGGATCAATGGAAGGAAAAACCTCAGCATCATGCAATATGCCCTTGTAACAAACCTGTCCATCTATTCCCTGAACCTAAAATTTAAATCAATAACCTATTCAAGGAAGAAATCATAATAAAAATATGAACATATTTATAACCAAACACTAATAAAATACCTTATATTGAAGTTTTTGTATGCAATTAAACTGGTTGTATTAATTAGAGTTCTCCAGAGAAACAGAACCAACAGTATATTCTACTGGTTTAAGGCCTGTTGGGCTATTAGTGTAAGTCTTGGAGTCTGAAGGACTAAGAAACAGGAGTTGCAATTTCTGAGAGGAATGAGACTTTGATCACGTTGGGGTCACCACCTGAGATGTTGATCATGTTGGTGTCCCTGTTTGGCCACCAGCTATGGTGAGTATCATGTCAGGACCACCACCTGAGACCTTGATCACATTGAGGTCACCACCTGAGACATCAGTCCCTGCCTGTGAGGTCTGTCCTACAGACCCTGACTTCATGGCCAGATGAATGAATGCACTCTCACCCTTAGTACAGTAATTCAGGTGGGCTAGGGATTGTTATCAGCTGCTTTCAAAGCATGATTGCAGTTAACAGACCGTAACTTCCTGTTCCTCCTCACATTCATTCAAGATAGAATAACAGAGGTTCTAAGTCAACTTGCTTGTGGATAATTAACATGGTTAAACAAGTGGTTTTACGAATAAAAGCTTTTAGGTTCCAGTGCTAACATAGAGTTAGCACCATTAACATGTAATTCCCCTTTGACCTCCCCCTGAGAGGACCAACCAGCACAAAGTTTACATAAGTAAACAAATTAAAGCAGAAACAACAACAACAACAACAACAACAAAAAAAAACAGGGAAAACAGACTTAACTGAGGAAGCTTTTATTGTTGCTATCTTTTACCCTATGCTAATGTAATGAACTGGCTGCCTTCAGCCCATTCATTAAAACCTTTTGACCTTCCGAAAGGTTTGAGATTATAATCTTCTAACTTTCCCTAATATTTTCCTAATATTTTGCACCCACCCTGAATGAATTGCAACAGAACAGGAGATAAGGGATGTCATGTCTGAGCTCAAAAACAGAGAGGAAGAAAGAATTCACTCTTCTGTCTTTTTTTTTGTTATGTTTAGGCCTTCATTGTATTGAATACTTCCCTACATTGGTGAGGGCACATTTTTGCTCAGTCTGTTAATTCAAATTCTAATATCTTCCAGAGACACCCTCAGAGGCACAGCCAGAAATACTGCTTTACCAGCTATCTTGGCATCTATTAGCCTAGTCAAGTTGACACATAAAATTAATCATCACATTGGCAATTAGAAGAAAATGGAAACTCCAAAACGTATATATATATGTGTGTGTGTGTGTGTGTGTGTGTGTGTTTATCAAACTCAACCAATGTGCAGTTTTATATTTGTATACTTTGTATTCAATTTTACACAAAAAGGCAACATTTATTTAACCCTGGTTAATAAATGAACTCTGAAATATCTAAGATAAGTATGCCAATATCTGTAATTTACTTTGAGAATCTTCAAAAAATAGGATAAATAAATAGATGTGTTAAACAAGACTGGATAGTGTTAATGTTTGAGTATATAGGGACTTACAGAAAAATTATTTCAATTTTGTACTATGTTTAAAACTTTGTAAATAAAGTATTTTCTAAAGATATATGAAGTTTAATAAACAATAATTGAGAGTTATGCACTGCATTACAACAATGCAGTAGGAAAGATTGGTAGCACTGCAGATAGAGCTATTGATTTTGGAGTAAAACAGTGGCCACTCTCCTTCTATGGACATGGCGATGACACTCTGTATCTTATGGTTATTACTCAGAAGGAACCAAACATCCTTGCCTTATTGCCATACTGTCTCTTAATACCGCTCTCAGCAAACATGAAATTATCCAGCATTGTCATAGACAACATACAAGACTGGGAACATACATATCTGAATTTTAGTCTTCAGCTTGGACACATCTTGTTACATTATATGTCTATTTTCAGGCCATATATCATTCAATTATTAAATACCTATCCTGGCAAATCACTGACCTCATCCTATAGGAACACAAATGTGAATAAGTCTCTGTCTCACAAGGTAAGGAGAAAATCTTGGTAACGTAAAGAGATGCGAAAAATAGTCACTATTTCTGAAGAGGTAATCTGTATTAGATTGTAGAAATGAAGATGGGCAGAAATATTTTGAAGGTAATGCCATCAGAATTTCCAAATGAAGAAAGGTTTACGGTGAGTGAAGTAAAGAGAGAGATAGAGAGAGAGAGAGGAAGGGAGAAAAAGGAGAGAGAAGGAGAGAGAAAGTTAATGTGTGCTATTCACAGGGTATATTTTAAATGTGGGGGGAAATACAGCAATACTTAAGATTTGTTAGACATTTTATGAACCACCAGGTGAAAGAAGTTCATTGTTTTAAGATTAGATTGCAGTATACTTTTGTCAATGACATCATATTCTGAAGAAGCTGGTCTTTTTGAAGTTTTTGTGTAAATGGAAAGTACAGTGGAAAATCAATGTAAAAAAATGGTTGTTTAATCAAAACAATTTTTTAGAGACCTTAAAGAGACTTAGACTTCCACACAATAATAGTGGGAGATTTTAAAACCTCACTGACCACATCAGACATATCACCAAGACAGAAAATTAACAAATATATTCAAGAAGTTCTTTGAAATTAATGAGAAAAAATGGTATAATACACCAGAATCTCTGGGACACATTTAAGGGAACATTAAAAGGGAAATTTACAGCACTAAATGGCCTCATAAAAAAGCTAGAAAGATCTTAAGATAACAACCTAACACCAGAACTAAAATAACTAGAGAAGCAGTAGCAAACAAACCCCAAAGCTAGAAGAAGACAAGAAATAACTACCATTAGAGCTGAGCTAACCAAGAATAGACACACAAAAAGCCTTCAAAAAATCACGAATCCAGGAGCTGGTTTTTCTTTTTTTTTGTAACAAAATACACAGACCACTATCTAGACTAATAAAGAAGAAAAGAGAGAAGAATCAAATGAACAAGCAGAAATTAAAAGGAGGATATCACCACTGATGCCACAGAAATACAAAAAACCATAAGAAAATACTATAAATACCTCTATGAAAATAAACTAGAAAATCTAGAAGAAATGTATTATTAAATACCTATTTGGCAAATCACTGATTCAATTATCTAGGAAGATAAATACCGAACAAATCTCTGTCTCATAAGGTAAGGAGAAAATATTGGTAAGGAAAAAATATGTGAATAATAGTCAATATTTCTGAACAGGTCGTCTGTATTAGATGGTAGAAATAAAGATGATCAGAAATATTTTGAAGGTAAATTCAAAATACATAAATCCCTGGACATATACATCCACCTAAGACTGAACCAGAAAGAAATTGAATCTTTGAATAGACCAACAACAAGTTCTGAAATTGAGGCAGTAATAAATAGCCTACCAACCAAAAAAACAAAACAAAAACAAAAACAAAAACAAAACAGTACAAAACAGATTCACATCTGAATTCTACCAAAGGTACGAAGAAAAGCTTGCACTATTTTTAGTGAAATTATTTCAAAAAATGAAAAGGAGAACTCTTCTCTAGTTTATTCTATGAGACCAGCATCATACTAATATAAAACTCCTGAAGAGATACTACAAAAAAGGCCAACCATCCGTGATGAACATTGATGCAAGTGTCATCGACGCCTTGATCAATGCCTTGATCAACATACATATAAAATTACTGGCAACTCGACTTCAGCAGCTTGTCAAAAAGCTTGTTCACTACAACTGAGTTGGCTTTATCCCCAGATTGCAAGTTTGGTTCAACATATGCAAATCAATAAATGTGATTCATTACATAAACAGAACCAAAGACAGAAACCACATTATCTCAATAGATGCAGAAAAGGCCTTCAGTAAAATTCATCAACCCTTTATGTTAGAGATTCTCAATAAACCAGATACTGAAGAAACATACTTCAAAATAGTAAGAGCCATATATAACAAACTCATAGCTCATACAATATTGAATGGGAGAAAGCTGAAAGCAATCCCCTTTAAAGTTGGCAAAAGACAAAAATGCACTCTCTTACCACTCCTATCTAACCTAGGCAATGACAATCACGACATCGGCATGGATAAAGATTTCATGATGAAGACACCAAAAGCGATTGCAACAAAAGCAAAAATTGACACATGGGATTTAATTAAACTAAAAAGCTTCTGCACAGTTAAAGAAACTATCAAGAGAGTAAACAGAGAGCCTACAGAATGGGAGAAAATATTTGCAAACTATGGATCTGACAAAGGTCTAATATCTAGCATCTCTGAGGAACTTACATAAATGTATAAGAAAAAAAACTAAGAACCCCATAAAAATGGGCAAAGGGCATGAACAGATACTTTTCTAAATAAGATATACATACAGCCAACAAACATAAAAAAAAAAAAAAAAAAAAAAGCTCAGCATCACTGATCTTTGGAGAAAGGCAAATAAAAACTACAATGAGACATCATCTAACACCAGTCAGGAATACTACTATTAGAAAGTCAAAAAATAACAGATGTTGTCAAGGTTTTAGAGAAAAAGGAACACTTATACACAGTTGGTGGGAGTGTAAATTAGCTAAGCCATTGTGCAAGACTGTGTGGAAATTCCTCAGATACCTAAAGATACCATTTAACCCTACAATCTCATTACTAGGTATCTATCCAAATAAATATAAATTGTTCTATTATAAAAACACATACACACATACCTAAAGATACCATTTGACCCCACAATCCCATTACTGGGTATATATCCAAAGGAATATAAATCGTTCTATTATGAAGACACACACACAGTTATGTTCATTGCAGCACTATTTACAATGGCAAAGATATGGAATCAACGTCAATGCCCATCAATGATAGACTGGATAAACAAAATGTGATACATATACACAGAATACCATGCAGCCATAAAAATTAATGAGATTATGTTCTTTTCAAGGACATGGATGAAGATGGAAGCTATTTATACTCAGCAAACTAACACAGGAACAGAAACCAAATACTGCATATTGTTACTTATAAGTAGGAGCTAAATGATGAGAACATATGGACAGAGGGAACGACACACACTGGGACTTTTCAGACAGTGAAGGTTGGGAAGAGGGAGAGGATCAGAAAAAAGTAACTAATGGGTACTAGGCATGATACCTGAGTAATGGAATAATCTATGCAACAAATCTGCATAACACAGGTTTACCTACGTAACAAACCTGTACGGATACTCCTGAACTTAAAAATAAAAGTTAAAAAACTAGAAAATGAAAAGTCAATCCACTGACTAGTAGAAAATATTTCTAAATCACATATCTGATAAAAGTTGTGTATCTTGAATATATTTTTAAAATTTTAATACTCAACAGTAAGAAAATCCCAATAATAATTTGACAAAATATATGAGCTGACACCACAAAAGAAGATCTATGGATTCAGAAAGGCATCTAAAATGATAGTCAATATCAATAGTAAATTGAGGGTATCAATGGATAACCTCTTTGGATATATATATGGATTAATAGTAAATTGATGTTTACTATCATTTTCTATGACTTTCTGCAGTGACACCCCATTGTAGTTTTAATTACAACTCAATTTCTATTAAAAAAATATGAGAGGCTGGGCGCGGTGGCTCATGCCTGTAATCCCAGCACTTTGGGAGGCCGAGGTGGGTGGATCACGAGGTCAAGAGATTGAGTCCATCCTGGTCAACATGGTGAAACCTCGTCTCTACTAAAAATACAAAAAAGAAATTAGCTGGGCATGGCGGTGCGTGCCTGTAATCCCAGCTACTCAGGAGGCTGAGGCAGGAGAATTGCCTGAACCCAGGAGGCGGAGATTGTGGTGAGCTGAGATCGCGCCATTGCACTCCAGCCTGGGTAACAAGAGCGAAACTCTATCTAAAAAAAAAAAAAAAAAATAGAATGGCTGTTTTTCATTAAATGGCTAAAGTCAAAAAATTGAAAATGTCATATACTGGGGAGAATGAAGTAAGTAGTATTCTCACATGTTGCTGATGAAAATCTGAGATGTTGCACTTGCTTTGAAACATTGTCAGTTTCTTGTAAATTAAACATGTGTTTGTCTTACTACCTTTGACCCCCCTACTCCTTTTTGTTACCCAAAAGTCATGAAAATATATAGCAACACAGCACCCTGTATCTGAATCTTTAGTAGCTTTTCCAAAATAACCATAAACTGGAAAATACTTAAATATCCTTCTACTAACAAATATAAAAATAAATTTTATACATATTACATAGCAGTCAAAGGTAACAAATTACTTCTAATATGAAAATATATACACCAATCTCAGAATCAGTGAAAAAAAAAAAAACCTGGAAGAAAAAGCTACTACTCTGTGATTCCAGTCATATGACATTCTGGAAGAGGCAAAGCTACAAGAAAAAAAAATGTAAGACCAGGCACAGTGGCTCATGCCTGTAATTCTAGCACTTTGGAAGGCCAAGGCAGGTAGATTACTTGAGGTCAGGAGTTTGAGACCAGCCTGACCAACATGGTGAAACCACATCGCTACTGAAAATGCAAAAAAGTAGCTGGGCATGGTGGCACACAACTGTAGACCCAGCTGCTCAGGTAGTTGACAAAGTTTAGATTGGAAGGAGAGGACTGACTGAAAAAGGGTCACAAGGCAACTTTTTGTGTTAATGTGATTCCGTAACTATACATTTGTCAAAACTATTGAGCTTCACATTTTTAGAAGTTAAATTTTACTATATTTAAAATATATTTCAGTAATCCTACTTTTATAAAATTCAATTTTTTTAAAAGACATATCTGACAGATACATATGTAGTCATTTCTTCAAAACTTTCCAAATAATGCCTCCAATATAATAAATTATAATTTATATTCAATAATCTTTCATATCCTTTTCCATCTAGTATAAGAAATTTAAGAGACAAACTAGATTTCTTGGCTTCTCAATCATACTACAAATGTGAATATGCAACTATAAATATATTTATATTTATTCTACACAAAATGCAATGAAAAGCCAATTTAATTTTAATCTAATAATTTATAAATAATCTGCATATCTTGTCTTTCCAAGCACAGAGGGATACAGTAATAACTAGTAAACAGTTTTCCCTTCTCTCTGTTCTCTTTTGGCGTAGCATGTAGTTGGCCATAACTGAAAATTGTTGCCAGCCTCCCAGCTGCTAAATTTTAATTATGTTATCAGCTTAATACAGTTAATCAGCTGTCAGATTTAAAATATCACTTTCTCTACTTTTATTATTTCCTAATTGTCCACACCTTCCTCTTGCAATTAGTGTTTAGCTGCACATAATTTTTTGTTTAATTTTCAACATGTTTTTAGAGCACATCTGGCCCATCATATAAGCTCAATATTTATAGCTATAATAATTATTTTTATTAATACTTTATCTTCACAAAATATATTTTTATTTCATGTGATTAAAAGGACATTTACTTTTCCTTTGTAGAAATTTATGTTGCAATCTGTTAAGTTTCATGGGCAACATCTAGTCTTAGCATATTTCTAGGCATAGTTTAAAATGTGTGCTAATATTTTATGTTTTGGAGAGATTTTAGATACAAGAGACATAATATCAATGTTTAAAAATAAATATATTAAAAGCCCATACTATGCCAGACACTATGCTGGATAACTGGGACTTAATAATGCATAAAAACAGATATGTTCCTGGAATCTATATAGAGATATTCCTTATACAGCAAACAGTTTAAAATTAGTGATTTTTTAAAAATACACAATATTTTGAGACATACAAAACGAATAACAGAAGTACACTTCAATAGGGACAAATTAGATCACTCTGGTAAAAGAGCAACGGCTTAGGTGAAAGTAATATTGATAAAACATACATTTAGATTTGACACCAAACTGAACATCTGAAATTTTATTAAGTTGAAATATAAAACAAATGAATGATTAATCCAAATGTAAAACTTACCAAAATTGTTCCTCCAACAAACATTTTTAATTTGAAGATATTGACATGAGACAACAGGTTCATGTGTTTTCAAAGAGCACTTCTTCAAACACAAAACCATAGGACCCATGCTATAGAAAGGTATGATAACGTATATTTAGCCATAGGTCTTTTTACAATTAGAAATGCACAATAAATTTGTCTGATAAGTGAACTTTCATTGAGTTGATAATTATTCTTTGTGTTTTCTGTCTGGCATATATTCTTTAAGAAAAATTTAGCTACAACCCTCAAAATATCAAACCAGAAAAAAAAAATTCAATGTAAACTGATGAAAAGAAAAATCAAAAACGCTGAAGAAATAACTAAACCTAAATTGATTGCAGCTGTAATTTTTCCTTAGCTAATAGTTTTATCTAAGCATTAAACTTCTTGTTATATAAGGAATCTGTTTTCAGGATTCTTTGCAAATATATCACCCTTAGGGACAGTAAGCTCACCTTCTGGATCTAATCTTGATAGGCCGTACTCTCCAAGTTTCTCTAGACTAATGTAAATTTTATGACCGCATATTGCTGTGTGCTGGTCCTGTCCACAGTGAGGTTAGTTTTCAGGCCATTAGCATTTTACCTTTCAAATTTATTGCATATAGACAGACCATTTCTCTTTCCTCCCCTGGGGTATTTAACTCTAGCAGTCTTGAACTTGTAACCTGATCCTAGTAGTCATGTGGCACAATGCTTTGTCTACTCTGAGAGAGAGTATTCACCACAAAAAATAGAGTACTCTTATGAATGCCATCTGTAATGGCAGAGCCTAAATTTTCAGAAGGCTTAATTTGTTTTTACATAGGAGAAAAACTACATTCTCTTGGAAATATCCAGGTGAAGGGATTCCATATTTGTTATATGCCGTTAGGCTTTTTGTTGTTATTGCTAGTTAAGAATATAAATCCTTTTCCTTTCACTCATGTTTATTTCTCTCTGTGTTAATTCTATTTCACCCTAAACTGTAGTCCTCTGAACCTACTGAGATTCAATAAATTTTATTACCCCTTGAACCACCACTCACACCCATAACCATTTCTTAGAATTTTCTTTTTTCTCAACTGTTTTGTTCCTGAAGTCACAAAGTCATAAAACACTCCCCAGCCATAACCATTACATATCTTGTGCTCAGCTTTTCACATGACACTTGCTATATTATTCTCTTCAAGCTGCCATAACAAAATATCACAGACCGTGTGGCTGAAATGACAGAAATCTATTCCCTTGATGTTTCAGAAGCTAGAAATACCAGATGAATGTCCAATAGCATTGGTTTCCCAGGAGGGCTTTCTTACAGGTCTGCAAATGGTGGCCATCTCTTTCTGTGTTCACTTGATCTCTTCTTTGTCCTTGCTTAGAGAGAAAGAGCCAGAGAGGAGAGAGAGAGAAAGCGAGAGAGAGGGAGAGAGGGAGAGAGAGAGAGAGAGAGAGAGAGAGAGAGAGAGAGAGAGAGAAATTTTTAGTGTTTCCATAGAACTTTCTAGTGTTTCTGTTTATAAGAATACTAATCCTAGGCTGGGCGCAGTGGCTCATGCCTGTAATCCCAGCACTTTGGGAGGCCAAGGCGGGTGGATCACGAGGTCAAGAGATCGAGACCATCCCGGTCAACATGGTGAAACCCCATCTCTACTAAAAAATAAAAAATCAGGTCAAAAAAAATGGAGCAAATTGTGCCTAATATCTTGGTATTTCTCTGTATCCATCCAATGTTCTAGCTACATTTCTTCACATGTCTCATTACTAAGGTTGACACTTTCATCCAGTTGCAGATACAAAAAATTAGCTGGGCATGGTGGTGCATGCCTGTAATCCCAGCTACTCATGAGGCTGAGACAGGAGAATTGCCTGAACCCAGGAGGTGGAGGTTGTGGTGAGCCAAGATTACGCCATTGCACTCCAGCCTGGGTAACAAGAGCGAAACTCCTTCTCAAAACAAAACAAAACAAAACAAACAAAAAAGAATACTAATCCTATTGAATCAGGCCTCACTCTTAGGACCACATTTAACTTCATTCACCTTCTTAAAGTTTCTAGTCATTTCCACTTATCCCCATGAATGATACCTTCCAAAACTCCCAGTGGATGCTTGAAACCACAGATACTGTCGAATTTGATTGTTTTCAGTCAGAACCTGTTTTTTATATACTCCACCCCAAGACATAAAGTTTTTCCACGTTAACTAAGCACTAAGCCTGCACTGTGACTATAACTGTTGCAGTTTGAGATGTGACAATCAAACTAGCACTGCTGAATCTGATCTGCAGACTCTGGCTGATCAATGGATGACAGAAGCTCACAGACACAGGTGTTTTTCCTGTAAGAGCGTGGCTAGGGGACTCCGTGGCTTACAGATGCCAAAGAGGGAGTCCAGTCATGCAGGCCCCATATGCTGGAGATGCTTGCATCTCATGCATGCAGATGATCAAAGGTTGGCTTCTGGCAAAACAGGTAAACAAAGTATTTAGATAAACTCCACTTCATTCCCTTGTTATATGCTCTTTACTATTAGCTCAAGGTAAGAGGATTAGGCTGCCTTCAGCCATAAACCTTTCCCAAAGCTTTTGCAAAACCTCTGGCCTTCCAAGAAGGTTTGCATTTTTCCTATAATTTTTCCCACCACCCTGACTGATCTCCAACATCACACAAATTCCTGTCTCCTTTTTTACAATTTCACGAGTAGAAGATTCACTTTTACCATAGCAACTTCAGCATATGATTTTTTTTTAATTGTTAAGTAAAGAACTTTTTCTTAAAGGAAGCACTTTATGGCTGCTTTTTGGCATATTGCAATTGCCTGCATCACCACTTTTGAGCTTTGGGACTAAATAACATATTGAGTAATGTTAGGGTGACTTGAACACAAGCACTACAATATTGTTACAGGTAAATAGATGTGACCTGGGCAGGAAAGGGCTCTTTCTCCATCCACCAGGAATGTCAGGTGATAGTTCAACAATTATCACATGGCCTCTTTAAAAATGATAATTTGGCAGCAGGTCTCAGGGAGAATAAAAAAGATTTTCCAATAAAATCTCAGATATTGGGAAAGTGAGCCCAAGCATGTGCATTAAAAGACAAAATGGTGAAGTATGATTTTCCTGGGTGACTCCACCAAATAAGGGAAAGAAGGCTCCGATGGGCACGAATACAACTTTCTTAACACATCGCATGTGCTCACTTCCCAAGGGTAAAGAGTGCACTGTACTGCACACATAGGCAGCCCACCCTGAGGAAAGAATCTTGGGAAAGGGGCCAGCATATAGAATCAAGGTTAAACCCTGCACTTGACCTTCAGGTGCTCACTGAGTCACTTCCAAGTGAACTTTCCTTTCTTTTCTTCTCCAAAGTTTTTAATAAGCTTCTACTCCTGCTCTGAAACTTGTTTCTGCCCCTTTTGGGGCCTTATGCTCTTCAGTAAAATTCTTTCTTCTAAGGAGGCAAGAATTGAGGTTGCTGCAGACCCCATATAGATTCACCATCCATAAATTGAATACCTTAAACCAGTAACAATACCACAGCCACTGATCTGAGAACCCAGAGGAATTCTAAGTGTGTCATGGGCAGGTAGTGTAGGCAGAGTGGGCCTGCTAGACAGAGGAATGATTCACACCCCAGGCAAGAAAGAGTGGAATAGCTTGAGATTTCATCACTCTCCTCAGAATCAGACACAATTTAAAATGTATAAACTATTTATTTCTGAAATTTTCCATTTAATATTTTTAGGCCATTCTTAACTATAGGTAATTAAAAGTGTTAAATGCAAAACCATGAATAAGTCAGGCTTCCAAATACATTCACACCAAGGTTAAGGCTTCCACATAAGAAATTTGGGGAGGAGCAAAAATTGTCAGTCCTGTTTTGCGCCATAATATCCCATTAAGTGTCTATATATTTTCTTCTTCTACTGTTCTGTTTTCTCTTTCTGATTCTGCTTAATATATATATTATAAATAGGATTGAGCCAATTGATAACATCAAAAGAGCGAATGAAATTTTGTACCATAGAATCTAAGCTGGATAAGTAAATAAATGAAGACAAGAGAGAGAAATGTAAAGGCATTAAAGAAATAAAGGGCTAAAAAAAAAAAAAAAGGTGACTGGAACACAATAATAATTATCATTATAGAAATGGGCTAGAGAATCAATAGGTGTTTGTAGACAAATTTTGATTCTTCAAGATAAGAATATACAGGTAGAATAGCTTTGATTCACAATCAACAGAATGTTTACCTAAAATATATGTGAAGAGTTATCCCAGGGCCCCGAAAACAATAAAAGGCACATTTTATTTTGTTTTGTTGTTTGTTTGCTTTTTTAAAAAATTAAAACATTAAAATTATACAAGATGATAAGATTTATGGTTGGGAAAATTATTGAGAACTATGAATAAAAATATTCATTGGGTAGAAGAATTTTGAGAGTTGGTGTCTTAAGTATTCTGAAATATTAGCAGTAAAGGGAATGCATATTTTCATATGCAGTCTTAGACTATAATTGATTTAGGTCTATAAATTTTGAAATGACTGAAACAATTTTTTTTTGCATTTTATGTTTTGGGGTACATGTGAAGAACATGCGAGATTGTTGCATAGGTACACACATTGAAATAATATTTTAAATTCCTATTTATTATTTAAGTCTTAGATTAAACTTCTACTTTCTCTGATTACTCCTCTGTACTGCTGTTCATGTTTGGTGGGCCAGTCCTTTTCATTTCTTCAACTGTCTTTATCATTGAACATTTTCTACTCCTATACTTAGTTTTGTTTTGGTATATCTTTCTTACCCACTAAGCTGTAAAGCTCTTAAGGTACTAAACGTAGTAGATTTCTTGAACCACTGGATGAATGAAAGATGATCTCCTGTTTTAACATTTTACATTTGGTGTTTGGTAGTTTGTTTGCCTTATTTATGACAAACTCATGTTCTCAACACTGGGAAAGAAAAAAACATTTAAAAAAACTTAGCTCCAAACTTACTCATTTTGAGTTTTAACCAAAAAAATAGAGATTTTGGCATTGTTATGAGAGTTCATGGTACCCAAAGTTAATCGTTGTCAGTTATACTCTAAATGCATCTATAGTGATGTAACTGATAAGTAGAATATTTCCAGTTTTATAGAGTAAAAAAAAAAGTTAAGATATAAGGAAATAATTCTTTCTCAGAAAATATTCATTGAATGTTATTGATATGTAAATTATTGCTAATAGGCACTATGTTTATAGCAGTGAATGAAAGATAAAAAATTAAAATCCCTGTTCTTACCCTAGCAAATATTTTCATCATTATTCAATGACTCTCGTACTCATGTTAATTTTTTGTATTTACCTATGAATTAATATAAATACAATTATATTGCATATATTTTTCAATAACCTATATTGTGCTTTATAAAGTAATATTTACTTTTACCTGTTGTGTTTCTTTTTTTTTTTTGTTATAATGATTTACAAATTCAAGACTCTTAGATTTACATTCTTATGAAAAGGATAATTTAATAATCATTTGTTTTTCCCTGTATGTCTGAAGCAACACTTTACTCTTCCAACAAACACCTATACTCTAAAGACACAGCATATTATATCAAAACAGAATTTTTTAGCGTACAACTGAACCAAGGTCAGTGTTCACAAACTAATTTTCAACAAAAAAAAACTGTTTAAGAACACAGCACAAGTTGTTGAAAGACAGTTGAATATGCTCTGTTTTTTGGTTTTCTGAAACGAATTTTTGGAAGGTAAAGACAACTTTGTATACAAAAAAAAGTATGTGGCTTATGAAAACACATTATTTAGTTCCTTGACCTAAAATCGACTTTGAATTTACAAAATATAGATTTGTTTTAAATTTAATATCTATCTTAGCTGGATAATTTAAAAACTAATTTATAATGGAAGCTTATGTATTTTAAGCATCAGTTTCAAAGAATCAGTTGGCACAGTCATGTAGTCCCTGTCTTAGTCTTAGCCTTCTGTGACTTATAAAATCAAGTAATTAACATAGTTTGAAATGAAATCATTTTACTCCAGATTGTCATAGTACGTTTCTCTTACATCCTTGTGCCTGATTTGACCCATGGTGCCTGACCCTGTAAATGATTGCTTTACAGAATACGTGGAGTGCATCATACCACATGACAGTAGCATAAATTTCCCTTTTAACAAGCCATGTCACAGTGGGAAGACCTAATTTCACACATTAGAGGAAAAGAGACAGTTAGAATCATTAATCAGTGATGAGGGAAAGCACATGTGAAATGAGTTTGGGGTGGCTGAACATTTTTCCAATTACCAGACTATATTCTACTGGGGAAAGATGATAATAAACAGGAGACTGAATATCCGTTAATTCACTCTTCTAGGAAAGAAAGACAATAATTATTAAAACGAAATGTTCACTGATTTGCCACATTCAGCAGAAAACGATCTAATGTTCATAGAGTTTGGCAAGTTATTTCTCAAACAGAAAAATATACAGCTCTTAAAAGAGCACAAATATGATAGTGGCACATGCAAATTTCATGATGTAATCCTCTCCTTGCATTTAAATTTCTTCAGAGAAATTACTTAAGTGCTATCTACCACAATTAGAGAGAAACGTACATTAAGTGATTAAGTTGTTATAAAATTAGAAAATGAGAACATGAAGAAGATATTTTTAAGAAAATAAACAACCCAGGCTTATGTTAAAAAAAAAAATAGTAGTGGTAGCATTTTGAAAACAAGGATCAGGCAGCTTCCTATTTCAAATGCTAATGTGTGCATGCAGACCCAGGAGCATAGGCACATGCTCACACCAATAGACCCATTAAGGATCAACAATCTACAATATGTATTTGTACTCTAGTTGCCCTTCCCTGCTTTCCACACATTCATATGGATACATATAGTTAGTGGTTTCTACCCATAACCAGTGAATATTAACCCCTTAGGATAATACTGTTTCATTTACAAAGAAGCAGACAAAGGGATAAGTGTGGTCTAATCTATAAAGTATTGTCTGTTTCCTGTGGTACTTATTATAAGGTAAGACTTAAGAAAATATATATACGTGTGTGTGTGTGTGTGTGTGTGTGTGTCCATATGTTAATTTTTCTGAAGGGAGTGGTATAAAAAGAGAAAATACACAAAGAAGAATGTTAAATAATGTAAGCTGAACATTATCTCAAAACCAGCACTTAATCTTAAAACCTTCACAAAGGTTCCCCTCGTTGTTTTCATTTCTCAACATTTTCCCACAATTTTGGATTCTGATCCTTGTGATAAAATAATTTCTTCTAATTCTTTATCATCATGTGACTTCCCACCAACATAAAATATAAGAAAATATAAAAATTAATATAATTCTTTATCATCATGTGACTTCCCACCAACATAAAATATAACCCTTGCCTTATTAATATAATTTAATCAAGTTTCATTCATGATTATTCCTTCTTGATCCCATATTTTAGAGCAATTCTGAGTCTTCCATCTGGTAACATGTCCTAAGAGAAGAAAAAGCCATTAGGCTTAGCCATTGACACTCCAAGTCCTTTAAAATTTCTAAAGGTCAGGCCTCACTTCCTCCATTAATCAAAAATACAGTAAATATGGCTTTGAGATTTACATGTATGGTTTATTTTTTCACCTCCATACCAATGTACCCTTATCTTTCTCTCTTGTGTCTCTGTCTTTGCTTTTCTTTCTCTCTCCTTTCTTGCAGCCTTCAGTAATAATGAGAAGCCACTTAAGTAGATAGCTGTTGATACGGGAACTTAATGATACCACATAAGACCATATTCCATGCCAATAAAGACCCTCCCACACAAAGAAGCAAAACCCATCAAAAAATAGGTTAAATTAAAAAAAAAAAAAAAGACCCTCACACACACACATACATATACACATGCATACACACAGGTTATTAAGACTAAAGAACATGTGGGCTCTTGATGTTTATAAAAGACTTTAACAATTACATAATATTTTTCTGATAACTTAATCATAACGAAAAATACCCATAAAAATCTGGAAAATGGGCCAGGTGCAGTGGTTCACACTTATAATTCCAGCACTTCAGAAGCCCGAGGCAGGTGGATCACCTGAGGTTAGGAGGTCGAAAATAGCCTGGCCAACATAGTGAAAAACCATCTCTAATAAAAATACAAAAAAAAAAAAAAATGCGGGGGTTGGTAACGAGTGCCTGTAATTTCAGCTACTCTGGAGGCTGAAGCAGGAGGATGGTTGGAACCCGGGAGGCAGAGGTTGCAGTGAGCAGAGATAACACCACCGCATTCTAGCCTGGGTGATAGAGCGATGCTCCGTCTCATTAAAAAAAAAAAAAAAAAAAAAAAAAAATGCAGCTTACGGGCCACAGAAACCGGGTAAAAGAAAAGGTGGAACAGGGGAATGTTTTTTTTTTTTTTCATTCCAACCATTAAATATGTGTCTAAGGACTTAATGTTTGCATTACATTGATTTAAAAATGAAAGTTGGCTGGGCTTGGTGGCTCACGCCTGTAATCCCAGCACTGTAGGAGGCCAAGGTGGGCGGATCATGAGGTCAAAAAATCTAGGCCATCATCCTGGCCAACATGGTGAAATCTTGTCTCTACTAAAAATACAAAAATTAGCCGGGAGTGATGGCACACGTCTGTCGTCTCAGTTACTCAGGAAGCTGAGGCAGAAGAATCGCTTGAACCCAGGAGGCGGGGGTTGCAGTGAGCCCAGATTGCGCCACTGCACTCCAGCCTGGAGATAGAGCAAGACTACATCTCAAAAAAACAAACAAACAAACAAAACAAAACAAACAAGAAAGAAAACAAAAATAAAAGTTAAAAAATAATGTAAGGAGTTTAAGGCGGTTATAGCTCTTGATAAGATGTCGTAAGCATATACCATTGTCTTTCCCACTACATGTAGCTATTAATCTTAGACCTAATGCTAGAAGCAACTATTTTAAAATTAAATAGTAGGAGGCAGACTGGGGAAGAAGGCCAGGATTTGAATTTTCCTTGAACTAGCTGTGCTTACACCTCTTTCTCCCTTCTGCATCCTCACAGCCTGAACTGACTCCCACAGCCTGAGATGAATCTCACAGCCTGAACACAAAAGTGAGCACAGGCCTGCTGATAACAAGAGTTCCAGCAGAAGCTGTGAAGGCTGAGTATTGGCCCCAAAGATATATAGGTCGTATTCTCTGGAGCTAGTGAATGTTTTCTTATATAGGCAAAAGAAATTTTCAGATGCTATTAAATTAAGCATCTTGAGATGGAGAGATTAACCTGAATTAACTGGATGGGCCCTAAATGAAAACTCAAGTGTCTTTAGAAGAGGGAACCAGAGAAAGATTCCACTATAGAAGAAAATAAGGCAATGTGATTTCTGAAGCAGAGATTGAATTAATACAGCCATCAGCCAAGGAAAGCTGGTGCCATCAGAAGGTAGAAGAGGTAAATGAATAAATTTTGCACTCGACTCTCCAGGACCAACACTGCCCACACCTCAATAATAACACATAAAACTTCTCTCAAACTTTTGGACTACAGAACTGTGAGAGAATAAATTTCTGTTGTTTCAAATCTCTAAGCTTAGGTAATTTTTTTTTACACCATGCTTGAAAGTAATAGAAAAGCTATCTAGCCACATGGTTAAGTAATGCAACTCTGATACTCAGACAAAGTGGCAGTCGGTGGGGGGGCTCCCACTTTTTGCTTAGATTTTTTCTTTGTTCTTTCACGTACTATACCTAAAGAAATTCTTAGGGACACCAACAACATTTTCTCTCTTCCAAAGAAGTAAAATTCTAAGGAAGAATATATTATTATTTCAGAGTTGAGAAGCCACAGCACAAAGGATATGGGGTGAATTCTCATTGCTATTTTTCTTTGTCTTTCTGTATGCTGCTTTATCCCAGATCTGGGAACATTTGCCGAAAGTCCAACAGAATGAGATAAGTAAAGTCCAAGTTTTTTGACCATAAGATAGAAGAGAGTAGCTCCAGAGAACAGAAATTAGTTGAGATATTATCCAGAGGGAGGAGCTTTAGAAAATGGACACTTTTTTATGATGAAAATCTAAATGTAATAAAGTGTAGTAGAGGAAGTAATAATGATTTCTTGTATGTTTTAGGATAATTTTTTGAATGAGTTGTGACTGATTTAATAGTAATAATTTTTCAACAAAATGTCATGTTTTATTTGAAAGTAAAAGCATATATTTATATTTATATTCTAATATATGCAGTCTTATAATAAGATTTTGGCCATTAATTGGCCCTGAATATTTTACATGATCATTACGATGTGACTTGTCTAGATTATTAAGCAATTTGCCGTATCTAAGTCACTGCTATCATTTAATTTCAGTTCATCAAACTATAGTTAATAAACTAAGACACCAGATCAAAAACTTAAGCCATATTGACTGTGGGGAACCCTACCATGTAGATATTTGCAAAGCAAATGCCACAATACAGATGGTTTTGATCCTAGACACAGAGATGCCTTAATAGGGGGAGTTGTTATAAGTTGAGTCAGGAGCAGACAAAGGGGAATCTGATTAAAAGATATTCTGATGAGTAAAACCAGAAAACATTTTCACATGTGAGTTCTAAAACAAGATCAAACCAGAAACACCTGCACTCATGAGAAACAATGTCTGGATGTAAATAAGCTTTATGATCACAGGAAATTCTATTACTTTTTACAACCACTGATTGTGTATCTGACTTCTCTATTGTATAGGCCATGTAAGGTATAGATTTGCATTTCCTTTTGCAATGACGTAAACCAGAGCGGAGGGAATGTATTTATTCCTGGCCTTTGAAAAAATAAACTCGCTGTTTGGGCACTGCCTATTCAGCCCTCCAGACCCTGCTTTCTGTCTCTCTTTTCTTCTGTGCACTCTCTCTTCCAGGTATTGTTACCCTCTTGCAGATCGAGAGATCCCCAGCAGACATGCTGTCCCGACTGCTCCCGATGTTGACATTGACTAAAGAAATATACAATAGTCTGCCATATAATTAACCTTTAATTTTAAGGAAATAGGAAGAGGAAAAATGGTAAAATATTAAAATAGAAATGAAAAACTTTACCTAATGTAACAAAGCCTTATCTCTTCCTTGGACCATACCCAGAAGTAAGTTATATGAATAAGATAATAAACCTTTCAGGTTCACAGATTAAAGAAGTGAAGGACTGAAACGAAAACTGAACACATTTAAATTTCAGAAACAAGTGGGTTGTGTGTCAGAATTGTATTCCTGAGTCAGTTGTTTTGAACTTCAAACATATATCTCTTTTACAAAGATTATTGTCCATGGGATTAGCTCCCCAAGCTACTACTACAAAATTCTCTTTTCTGTAAATTCCCTGAAGAAAAATAAGAATCACACATCTCTACGTATGGTGTGATTTCAGATTTTCCAGTCACTGCGCTTCATTAGCCAGAGTTGGCATCTCACAATCTGTTTCCCCTTCACATGACATTTAGTCATCCTAAATAATTAATTTAGGTTCACAGTCTTCTACTTCGACTTACCTTCAGCCATGGAAAGTATGAAAAAAATCTAAAAGCACCTAAATACATTCAAATAAGCCTAAATGCTTCACACACACTTATTTGGTTATTTGCCCAACACCTGTGCTTCTTCCCTTAAAGAAACCTACTTTCACTACCAGAATCATTTGGACTAAAATCCTGAACTTCTTTGGTTTGTTGGTCTGCTTAATTTCTTCTTTTCCCTACTCCACTTCTGAAATTTTAGGGACACTAATTGCTACTTAATAAAAAGCACACACAGAGTTTGGCTACTCTATCTTCATTATCAAATGTACCTCGTTTATATGGCTGCCAAGCTATATCATCTTTGCCAAGTTAATACTTGCTCTTGTTCTCTGCAGAGCAATACTGTTTCTTGAAAGTATTGGACCCCTCCTTTTCATTACTAAATTTGCTTCCTACATTTCAGATTGAAACTGCTTCAAACTTCAGCCATTATAACTGTAAATGTATTTGAAGCCACATTCCTTCATCAGTTGAGTTTGAGTCATGAAAGTACAAAGTGTTCTAAACATTTCAAACCAGAAGGGATAATATATAGTAAATTAGGTGTTACCAAGCCTGTAGAAGAGATAGTGGAAAGAAAGACAGAGAATAATACTACTGGGTTTCAGAAAATGAAGAAGCTGCCACCAATGACCTCGACCTTTAATAACACTAAAGTACATTTGTTAAAGAAAATTTCTAGAATGAGGGCAAAATTTGTGTCTACTTTCTGCTCATGGGACTCCTCTTCCTTCTGGAAGACAATTATGGCTTCCAGTCTGTATATGTTAAGTAAGTACCTCTTGATGGTAGCAGCTAACTTGGTGTTATGCTGATTAGAAATCCGAGAAAAGCCATTCTCACGTATCCAGTCCACATGATACCAGGGAGAGTGCAAAAGTTGAAATTACTAAAGCTTAATTGACCACTGATAAGTTAGGTCACCTCTATTTCTGCCAAAAATTACAGTGGAAGATATATCTTTCTCAGGGTGAGAAATAAGAGTTCATATGTTCATTGTATTGCATCCATTTCTGTGCTCTCTAGAGACATTTTTCTATCAATTATCCCTTCTCTTAGCAATGTCTGCAAAGTATTCCCGTTTGCTGGATCCCATCAGCATTTAAACAAATTCGATTTTTCTATCACCTTAGAGAAAAAAAAATTATCAGTAAAATTTTAAACATCCATTACTCAGTCTAACATATGAGTTTTCTCTTTTGTGATATCAAACAAAATGTTTAACATTTCTTATGTAATTTCTCTAAAAGTAAGTAATATCTACACTTATATTACAAATTGTTCTTACCATTTCAATATACTGAACGCTTCTAATGGTAAAAAATAGTTTGAATGTTTTAAGCATATATGCTAATAATATTATCATAGTTTTCAATAAAGTTCTGTAAGCCGCTATGATGAAAAGTCCTTCAAAAACTAAATCAAGGCTAATCAAATAAGTTTTATTTATCCTATGAGATATTGAAGAAAATTACTGCAGTTAATGTATAGATAAAGCAGCTCCATGTTTTGTTGTAGAGAAAAGTTTAACCTACAAAACCCTAAATCCAAACAGTTGGAATGATTATGTCTGAGAAATTGTCATGTCAGATCTTCTAGAAGCACAGCAATCTGTCCAACATCCTCACTATCCTGCAGACACTAGTTAGAGACCTCTTTTTCTTGTCAGGATATCGTCTTAGTGTCACATTTTTCAGTGAACAATCTGAAACTTATGATTAAGTATGCACCATATTTATGTATTAAAAATATCCAGCTGGGCTCAGTGGCCTGTAATCCCAGCACTTTGGGAGGCTGATGCAGGCAGATCATGAGGTCAGGAGTTCGAGACCAGCCTGGTCAACATGGTGAAACTTTGTCTCTACTAAAAAATACAAAAATTAGCTGAGCATGGTGGCTGGCTCCTGTAGTTTCAGCTACTTGGGAGGCTGAGGCAGGAGAATTGCTTGAACCTGAGAGGCAGAGGTTGCAGTGAACCCAGATGGCACCACTGCACTCCAGCCTGGTAATGGAGGGAGACTCTGTCTCAAAAACAAACAAACAAAAAACCCACCCATCTCAAAAACAAACAAACAAGCGTACAAACAATCCACCCATTGCCCTAAGGCTTCCAACGTTAACAGCTGAAATTAGGTATATGTTCAAACTTAAGAATTGTGAAAATAGAATAGTAGTTTCTTAGATGTCTTCATGAATCATGCTGACAAGATCTTAGACTAGCATGAAATTTACTCTGTATTTCTAAATAACTGAGAATACAAAATATTATGCAGTTTTATAATAAAAATTATTTTGGAATTTACTTTTCACTTATATAATTATAGCAAAATACAAAATTAGAAAAAAAAAGACGAGTTGCTGCCACTGACTGTCAATACTAACTTAAGTGAAAATATATTGTACCAACAGAATAGTATTGGTATATGTTATACCAAAACTATGAATCTGAAAATCTCTCATTCAACAGTTACTCATTTACTAGGCAATGAATGAGGACCTAGAAAAAAAAATTATTAAGAGCAGTTCTCATTCTTTGTAGGAGTGACATTTACAGTATATCAGTCAGGGTTCTCCAGAGAAATAGAATCAATGGAGTGTGTGTGTGTGTGTGTGTGTGTGTGTGTGTGTGAAAAAAGAAAGAAAGAAAGGGGATGAGGAAGGAAAGGAAGGAAAGAAGGAAGGAAAGAAAGAAAAATAAAGAAAAAAAGAAAGAAGAAAGAAAGAAAAAGAAAAAGAAAGAAAGATTGATTTATTTTAAGATAAGGGTTCCTGTGATTATGAAGGCTGACAATCTCAATATTTCCAGGGTGCGTTGAAATGTTGGAGGCACACACAGAAGAACCAATTGTATAGTTCCTGTTTGAGTCCAAAAACTTGAGAACCAGGAGAGCTGATGGTGCGATTCCATTTTTTTTTTTTTTTTTTTTTTTTTTTTTTTTTTTTTTTTTTTTTGAGACGGAGTTTCGCTCTTGTTACCCAGGCTGGAGTGCAATGGCGCGATCTCGGCTCACCGCAACCTCCGCCTCCTGGGCTCAGGCAATTCTCCTGCCTCAGCCTCCTGAGTAGCTGGGATTACAGGCACGCGCCACCACGCCCAGCTAATTTTTTGCACTTTTAGTAGAGACGGGGTTTCACCACGTTGACCAAGATGGTCTCGATCTCTGGACCTCGTGATCCACCCGCCTCGGCCTCCCAAAGTGCTGGGATTACAGGCTTGAGCCACCGCGCCCGGCCGGTGCGATTCCATTTTAACAGCCAGCTGGATGAAGATCCAGGAGAAGCCAATATGTCAGTTTCATTATAAAGGTAGAAAATATTCTCTCTTACTTGGAGGAGGTTCAGCATTATTGTTCTATTTAGCTCTTCAGCTGATTGGATGAAGCCCACTCACATTAGCGATGGCTGCCTGCTTCATGGTCATCTTCCCTTCCCTGCAGTTCTGCAGTTTCGTTAACCCATGGTCAAGCATGATTCAAATATGTCAAATGGGAAATTTTAGGAATACACAATTCATAAGTTTTAAATTACATACCATTTGGAGTAGCATGATGTAATCTCACAGCATCCCACCTCAGCCCTGGTAGGACGTGAATCATCCCCTTGTCCAACAGATCCATGCTGTATACACCACCCACCCATTCGTCACTTAGTAGCTCTTTGGTTCTCAGCTTGAGGGTTGCAGAATAGTGGTGCAGCAGCAGTGCTGGTGTTCAAGGACCTCTTATTGTACTTCACAATGGCTCCAAAGTGACATAGTAGTGATACTGGCAATTCAGATATGCCAAAAAGAAACTTTAAAGTGCTTCCTTTAACTGAAAAACGGAAAGTGCTCAACTTAACAAGGAAAAATATTGTATATTGAGGCTGCTAAGATTTACGGTGAAACATAATTTTCTATCCATGAAATTGTGAAGAAGAAAATAAATTCAGGCTAGTTTTGCTGTTCCACCTCAAACTGCAAAAGTTATAGCCAGAGTGAGTGATAAGTGCTTGGTTAAGATGGAAAAGGCTTTATATTTGTGGGTGGAAGAAATGAACAGAAATATGTCCCAATTGACAGCCACTAGATTCGCAACTATTTGTGGTTTTAGGAATACGCTGAAGATTTTAGAAGCTACCTCCCATCCAAGGATAAGAAGAAATTACTGTACTCAGTGTACCAATACACATGCTTATCTCATCTAAAACACCCTCACAGACAGACCCAGAATAATACTAAATAGCTGAGTACCCAGAGGACCAGTTACACACAAAATTTACGATTAGCTGTAGTTAAAGTCCTAAGTTCCTAATTAAAATTGCTCTTTATTTAATGAAGTCAATATTTTGACTGTAATTCTTCTAAAAATATAGCAAATATTGATATTTGCATATAACACTGCCAAATATATAGAAATTACAGTCTTAATGTATCCAGTGACTTAAAATATAGAGGAGGTTTTCATACTTTTTATACCATTGGATCCTATCTTATTTTGTGGTATGTGCTCTTACTTTGATTTTTCCAAGTGACTATATATAATTAAAGTCTATTCTGATTGTTACAGAGGATGGCATTTTTCTGTTATGTTAATTTTATTTAAATTATATTTATGAATTTATTTTCCATATATTCAATACTGAAAACTACTTTATAGTAGTTTTTTCATATATGTTAATAATGTTTGTGACTAGAATCTGGTGGGTTTTCTTTTTTCTTTTTCTTTTTTTTTTTTTTTTGCAGCATTTGCTGACTGAATAAATGCGTATTATTATTGGTTACATACCAGTCTATGATACTCCAATTTGATACTATATCTAGATGAATACAGGTATAAAATTATAAGTGAGTAATTAATGAATAGATGCCCTTTAGTTATAAACAAGTGCAGAGTATAGACCTTGTGTTTAATATCACAGTTGAGTTTAGTGGTCCTCATCACCAATGTTATAAAATTAACCTTTTTAAATGTTTTAACTATTTTTGAACTTATCATTTAAAATGGTAAGTAATTAATGAAAGGACAAATTATTCTGTGATCATCAGAAGTTCATATGTGTATTATCCTTAAGACATAGATTTTCAAGTTAAATATTTTAGTATCTACATAAAGAAATTATTAAAACATCAGCAGTACTATTTAATAAATAAAACCATTGTACTTGAAAATTTTTTTATTATTTTGATAAATGTTATTACTTATATCATAGCCACTTGGATTGGAAGTGGTTATCATGAAGGAAAAGGGCATGGGCTTTCTAATCAAATAGTCTAGAATATTCTGTTAAGCTTTAGCACTTACGAGTGATGGAACGTCAAATGATTTACCTCCTTCTGATGTTTAGATATGTAGATGATAGACAGGTACACATCTAGTAGAGTTTGGTACATCATAATTGCTAAACTAATATACATTTATTCTTTCTCATACATTTTGCATGGTATTGAATTAAATGTGTGTATTACTCCTGGATTGGAAAACAGAGTAAAGGCCCAGAGAGAGACAGAAAGAGAGAATGAGAGAGAGCACAAAAGGGTGTCTCTGGGGAAAACCTAAATATCTGCGTATAAATGCTACTCCCACTTTTGTTATGATTAAGTCAAAAAATAAATTATTACTGTTGATTAACATATTAAGAAATAAACTTTTAAGTTAAAACCTTCCTATTTTATCATCCAGATAACAATAGTTTACTTTCTATTTTCTTTAAATGTATAAAATGTATTAATAATTATATGTGTGCATAAGTAAACTATATATGGAAATAGAGGTATAATATACTGGTCAAGATTAAACCATGGTAACATAAGCACTGGGGATTAATGAAGTATCTCTTCATTTCCTTTATGCTTTCCTCCCCAACTTACACTCTTTTCTACAAAGCACAGGTAACATTTTATTTTCACACTTTGACATTAAACTTTATATCAAAAATTTGCCTTATCAAACCTAACAGTGAAAGATCTGCCACAACATAACAGCACAATACTTGCTTACTCAATTCAATCTTTTCTATATTCAAATTCAAATTATATTTCATCTTAAGTTCTCAGCTTGCTACTACCATAAAACAAGTTGGATTATGATCATCATCATCATATCCAACTCATTCTGAAGACATGTGAGATGACTGTTAATCAACTATGAAAAAATTCTGAGTATAATGCTAGCAATAGGAACAGGTGAGGGGCAATTACAATTCTGGAGGAAAGAAACACAAGGTAACACACATGATTGACTTTTCACCACTTAGCTTGTTTTTAACAGTACAAACATGGCCAATTTTTATTTACTTTGACAGGCTTTAACACATGGACATTTGAAAAATTTTAATAGTCTCGATATTTTGTTTTTCAGAAGAAAATTTAAAACATTCGTATTAATGTTACCCTTTTAAATGACTTTTATGACTTTTTGAAAGAGAGACTCAAAATGCATTCTGATCCATATTAAAATGTTTGTTTTGTAACGACAAGCCCTGTGACATTATGTCTCTACAATATTATGTGTGCTAATCTCCTGAGACCTCTTGCTTTAATAAATTGTCAAGCAACTGGTAGGTGATTTTCATTCTTGACATTCAAAAATCCCACTTCAAAGTAAAGTGCTGTCATAATGGAAGGTTAATTCAAATTAACTAAAATCAAAGAGTCAGAGCTTTCTGAAAGCAAAACAGAATCCAAACAACTTTTGTCATATAAGCACTTGGTTGTAGTGAATTCCTGTGATTTTGTGTTGCTTTGGCATCCGTTTTGAATACAAGTTTAACTTTTTCACACCAGAAGCAGAGTCCAGTTACTCTTGACACAGTATCTAGATCTACGTCTCACTGACATGGCTCAAATTGGTGGCCAGACATAAGAACTCAGAAGCTTCTTTTCTGACTAGTATATTTGGCTCCCTGCTTTCTTGCCACTTTTTTTTTTTAAATGGAAAATTTAGGAATTTGTCTTTGAAGTTGAAGTCACCCACATTCTACTCCCTTATATATACCACTAGTTGCCTCTCACTCAATCCCTCTCTTTCTTTGTGCTTGACTCTTCATTCCTGTCTCGGATGACCCAGGGGCAGTGGACTACCCTCATTATGATCTCCCTATCTACGATCTGTAAGTAGAAATCTTTGAAATAGTTTCCTGTCATGGTAGCATATTGCATATGTGCCTTCCATTTGGAAAACTAGGGGCTGCTCCAGACCAGGATTTCCCTGGAACACCAGGGGAGACACAGGGTCAGGCTCTCAGCACCAGAGTGATGGTCAGACAGGCATAAACTGGAATGGTCACACAAAAACCACACCCAAGGGCTTCTAGCAGTATAAACAAATTGCCTGGCCATCATGGTGAAACCCCATCTTTAAAAATAATAATAATAATAATAAAAAATTTCTAGTGCGAGGACCTGTACCCCTTTCCCAAGTATCAGGTTAGACAACTAAGCCTTAGGCTATTTGTCAGGCAAAAGAAGTATCTCAAGGCAGAAACATTGTAAACACATCCAGCTTCCCTTTATTTCATGCTAAGACAGGGTTGCTAGGGGTGCTAGCTCCTCTGGTACTGGAATCCCAATTTAGCTAGACACTCTCAAAGTATCTATAAAGCCTAATTCTTTTTACTTTTATTAATGTTTATAAAATATCAAGTTAACATAAATGTTCTCTTACATATGTGCTTTTCATGTTACTAATTCTTGTAGAAATGAAAGCCTCTCTAAAGCAATTTTAGCAATTTAAATAACATGTATAATCACAATTACCTTAAAGTTCTGAGAATGGTATTTCCAGCTAATGCTGTTATTTCTTAGTTGTATTTGCCCAAACGAAGTGAAAAATAGTCAAGAAGGGATGCAGAGTTGTTGGCAGGATGTTTTTATGAACTTAACATGTCAACTGAATCAAGTCACAAGGTAGATACTGTGTCTAAAAGTCCTTTTAGATACTGACAATTCATGGCCACGTAAATACAAATATTTTTGCCTTGAATGCTTTCTTGCCAAAATATTTATTAGTTTGCATGTGGATGATTGTTAAGCTATGGCATGTAAAGCATTTATTTTAAATTATAAACATTATTGCTAAATTTGCTTTTCATTTATTTACAAGCAAGCTTATTAAATTCCAGAAAAATACATTAACTTTGAACTATAAATCTGAAATGTGAAAAATTGTCCACTAAGGTAAATTTTTAGGTACTTAATAATATTGCCATTTTATTCTGATTAAAAAAATTATGTGATAGTCACCTAATTATCACTAATTATAGAAAGGTTTATATATTTATAGAGTAGGAGAGGAAGCAAACATAATTATTCAAAAACCACTGTTAAATATTTTATAATTTATCATCCCATTCTAGGTAATACTGCAGTTTATACTTACTAGCAAAGTGTTATTTATTTAAGAATATGTAATAATATAAATTAAATTTCTAAATAGTGAATTCAAATTATTACATATAAATTTTACTGTCAGAAGGAAATTTAGATGGTAGTCCCATATAGTAAATAACTGTTTTAAAATGCTGCTCTTTTTAGTAAAAATAAAAAGAGTCTCTTCAATTAATCAAATAACTAGTACTAGATGCAAGTATTGAACATTTAAAGAAACATAGGTGTTTCCACAAAATTTGCAGAATAATTACTCCATTCCCAAATATGTATGGGTAGTAGTGTTATATCCAAAAGGAAAAATATCACATTTAAGAATTAATTTAGCAGCTTGACCAACATGGAGAAACTCTGTATCTACTAAAGATGCAAAATTAGCTGGGTGTGGTGGTACATGCCTGTAATCCCAGCTTCACAGGAGGCTGAGGCAGGAGAATTGCCTGAACCCGGGAGATGGAGGTTGCAGTGAGCCGAGATGATGCCACTGCACTCCAGCCTGAGTGAAACTCCATTTCAAAAAAAAAAAAAAAAAAACCAAGAATTAATTCAAAGAATAATAAAATACAAATAAAATCACAAATAAAACACATTATCAATAGGGAAAATAAAATTCTTGGTAAGACCATAAAGATAATAATCAATTATAGATTTGTGTAATTTTAACATATTAATAAAGGCAAAATTAGCTAATACAGATTTTTATGTGAAATATTATAATGATTTCTTTTTCCAAAATCCTTGTTAATATAAAATATGATGGAGTATTTTGAGAATTGTTAATAATGTCTGGGAACTAAGCATACTTTATGGAAGAAAGCAATGTGGCTTTAAAAATTTTTTTAAAAGCAACTTTAAAATTTGTTGTATTGGCCCTGCATGGTGGCTCATGTCTGTAATTCCAGCACTTTAGGAGGCTGAGGTGGGCAGATCATGGGAGGTCAGGACTTTGAGACCAGACTGGCCAGCATGGTGAAACCCCATCTCTACTAAAAATATAAAAATTATCCAGGCATGGTGGCAGTCTCCTGTCATCCCAGCTACTAGGGAAGAAGAGGAAGGAGAATTGCTTGAACCTGGGAGGTGGAGGTTGCAGTGAGTTGAGATAGCGCCATTGCACTCTAGCCTGGGCAACAGAGCGAAACTCTGTCTCAAAAAAATAAGTTGTGGTATTAACATTCTTATAGATCAGCAGGTCTCCTATGTGACCCTTCAACTCTACACCAAATCTATGAATCAAAATTATGTGGTGGGATTTGTAATCTTGTAACCTCTCTTAACAAAACAGATAATACTGATACATTTTAAAGAAATAAATGAACTAATTTTGTAAAATGCCCACAATGATATCTTGAATATATATAAAAGCTCAAGTGTATTGAAATTGCTTACAATTGCTATTCTTACAATTTCTTATATTTTCAATATTAACATTTTATATTTGTATTTAAAATATTTTAAGAGTCATTTTGACTAAGGTATTTTTCTATTCATCAGCAATATTTGTCTAATATTTATGTGGTATTGATCTATGTCTCGAATATCTACATTGAGGTATTCATTGGTCTAAGCACATGCATCATAATTAGATTGATTTTAATTTTAACCCTTGAATTACACCGTATTACCTTAGTGAGTATGTCTTCTTGTCATCTTTCAATACATTCTTATATCCTTCATTTATGGTCTTGCGTGGTTTTATTGTTTGTTTGATTCATTTTTAACTCTTGTATATACACGACATGGTATTATATTCTGAGAAAACAGCAGTAGAGAGTACAGAGTCCCTGTCTTCACACCATGTAGTTTTCAGTGAGAGAGACAGATCATGTGGTTTCACAAACAGGACACTACTTTAGTGATTATCTCTTGCTCTCTAAGTAGGATATCTGATCTCTGTCCTCTTGACTTCTTAAATAGCTTTCTAATAGTTTCTCAAAATTTGCTACTTTAGATCATGAAATATCTTGCAGATAATTGGGCAGAAGAAAAGGTGTTCTTTTCCATCTTAAGAAAATAAAATAAAATGAAAAGCTGTCTCAAGCCTTGTTTTCGATTGCGTATTCTGGTATTCCACCAGCTCACTCTCTGTGATTTTGTGATTGTGATTGTGAAAATTAATTTTATATGTCAACTTGGCTGGGCCAGTGTCTTAGTCCATTTATGTTGCTATAAAAGAATTCCACAGACTAGGTAATTTTTAAAGAAAATAAATTTATTTCTCACAGTTTTGGAGGCTGGGAAGTCACATATCAAGGTACCAGCATCTGGAAGAGCCTTCTTTCTGCATCTTCCCATAGCAGAAAATAGAATGGGAAGAATGTATGAGAGAGGGAGTGGAAGAAGCCCAAATTTATTCTTTCATTGAGAATCAACTTTTGCAATAACTAACCCACTGCTGGTATAGTGACATTAATCTACTCACGACCGAATCACCTCTTAAAGATCCTACTACTTATGGTTTTCAACATGTGAACTTTGGGGGACATATTCAGACCATAGGAGCCAGGTTGACATATTTGCCCAAGCATTATTTGGAACGTTTCTGTGATAATGTTTTTTGATGAGATTTACATTGAAGTTGGACTTTAAGTAAAGCAGATTTTTCTCCATGTGAGTGGAGCTTATTCCATCTATGAAGGCCTGAAGGGAACAAAAGTCTGAACTTCCTCTAGCAATAGGGAATTCTCCAGGAAAAGTCTGCAACATTGGCTCTTCTTGAATTTTCCAGAAGAAGGCTTTTGTATTCTAGCTACAACTCTTTCCTGTGTCTCCAGCTTGCCAACCCTGCCAGACTCCACAAATAGCTGTTGGACTCATCAAGCCTTCATAATTACATGGCCAATTTTTCAAAATAACTTATATACACACACATATACACACACACACATACACATATATGTGTGTGTGTGTATGTGTATATATATATATATATATATATATATATATATATATATACATATATACATAAATTTTACTTTGAAATATATATACAGGCCAGGCATGATGGATTACACTTGTAATCCCAGAACTTTGGAAGGCTGAGGCGATCAAGTCACCTGAAGTCTGGAGTTCGAGACAAGCCTGGCCAAAGTGGTAAAACCTCATCTCTACTGAAAATACAAAAATTAGCTGGGCATGGTGGCAGGTGCTTATAATCCCCGCTACTCAGGAGGCTGAGACAACAGAATTGCTTGAACCTGGGAGGCAGAGATTGCAGTGAGCCAAGATAGCACCACTGGACTCCAGCCTGGTTGATGACTGAGCAAGACTCCATCTCAAAAAATAAATAAAAAGAAATACACACACACACACACACACACATATATATATATATACATATATATAATATATATTGTCTATATGTCATATATAGACAAAATATGTAGATAAGGTAATACACACATATATACTCTTTTTGGTTCTGTGTTTGGAGAATCCTAATACAGTGATTGTGGTGGGGAGGGTATGTGTATGTGTGTTTAATTGTGTGCCTTGAGAGCCTGTGTGAGTCCTCTGATAGCATATGAAATATATAGCAGGGGCTGCTTGATGACTAAGGTGAATTCCCTAAATGTGAGTCCAACTGCAACTGCTTGTGTGGCTATGCTCATGTTTTTCTGTGGGTGTCTGTATTTTTGGGGGTTAGTGTTAGCATAATAAGTATATTTACATGGTACGAGGCAGAGAATAATTTATTTGTTGAGAGATTCACTCTTACCTTCTGATGCTAAAAAATAATGTAATTGTGTTATCTGTAGAATAATAATAATGATAGGTAAAATTATATACTTAGATATATTTATCCAACCAATGTTTTTGTATCAGGTAGTTATGTGTTATATAGTATTGCTAAGTTAGAGTGAAAATGGTGAACACAAATATTTCATATTTTTATGAGATGAAAAGTCTGGTGGGGCCTAAGAGATGACAAAAGACAGGCTCAGGAAAACAACGTTTATTATGTCAATAGATCTTAGAGACTGGAGGCATGGAATGGCACTCAGGGTCACAAGAAAAAGATACCAGGGTGGGCAGGAGAAAAAGATGTTGGCAAGGAGAGGGCTTTGATTAGAGCCCTTATTGGGATTTCCATGAAAAAGAAAAAGCAGCGTTCAATGGGGCAGGAACTCACCTTTCTGACCCAGTGAGGTAGGGGAAATCTGGCCTTTTGGAACAAAGAGGGGGTGGGAGTCCCACTATCCAGAACTGAGGGTGAAGGTCCTGTCCCATAGCTCTACCCAGCAGGAGTCATACCTTCAGGACTCTCAGGTGGTCCTGTCTCACAGCTCTAGGTGGCTGTGACCCCACAGCTTTGGGCAATAGCCAACCAGCCTTTGAAAGTAAGGCATTGCACCCTCTCTTGGAACCAAAATACAGCCCTAATAATCTCTGAGTCACCTTGGTGTCATTTTTCCTCTTCTTGAAGAATAGTAGATGTTCTCAGTCTAATAGCTCAGTGCTCCCATTCAGAAAAATCTCAGAAGTCCAACAGTGTTCTTTTATTCTTCACCATCTTCTTCCTTCAAACTGGTAGTTTTCCCCCTGGCATGGCTGATTTAATTCATGGTTTACACTCATACTAATCTTTTTATCAAACAAATGTTTGCCCACACTCTGTTCTCCCCCAGATATACTTCCTTAGTTTTTGCAATATGGATAGAATGAGAATTTTTCAAATCTTTGAAGTTCTCCTTTTGCTCTGCTCACCAATTTTATCTATAAGTCATTTATCTCTTCTTGAATTTTATTAAAAGTAGTCAGAGTGAACCAGACCACAAACTGCTTCAGCTAAATATCCAGTTACATTGCTCACAAGTTCTCCCTTTCACAAAATGCTAGAATACTAACACATTTGAGTCATGTTCTTTACCACTTTATAATAAGGATTGCCTTTTCCCCATTGTCCAATAGCATGTTGCTTATTTCCATCTGAGCTTTCATGAGAAGAGCCTTTCTTATCTACAGTTCTGCAAACATTCTGTTCAAAATTACTTAGATATTCTAAAAGAAGACTGAGGCTTTTTATAGCACTTCTCCTTTTTTTTTCTTTTTTTCTTAGTCCCTCATCAGAATCACTCTTCATGGTTCAATTATGGCAAGGCAGGCTTCTAGCATTCACCTCAAAACTCCTCAGTCTCTTCACATCAGCAAGTTCTAAAGCTGCTTCCATATTTCTAGGTATTTGTTACAACAGCACCCCCGTTTGTCAGTACTAATTTCTATCGTAGTCAGTTCAGGCTGCTATAACAAACATACCACACACTGGGTAGCTTATAAATGTAAAACGGTATTTCCCACAGTTCTGTAGGCTATAAAGTCCAAGGTCAAGGCACAAGCAAACTCAGCATCTACAGAGGGCCTACTTCCTATGGCTTATAGGTGGCCAATTTCTAGCTGTGTCCTAACATGGTAGAAGAGATGAAGAAGTTTTCCAGAGTCTTTTCTATAAGGTCACTATTCCCATTCTTGAGGGTTCTGCCCTCAAGACCTAATCACCTATCATAGGCCCCGTCTCTTCTTACCATCATTTTAGGAGTTAGGATTTTAACACATAGATTTTGGGGAGACATCCACAATCATTCCATAGCAGTGAGAGAAGCTGTATTTTTCTCATAAGAAAATTTTTGTTTGTTTTCTGTTTTAATTTAAAATGTCATAACCTGATGGTATGCCAAAACTATATATATATATATATATATATATATATATATATATATATATATACACACACACACATACACAATACAACAAAGAATATAGTCTTGTTGTCATGAATATTACAGTTTATTAAAAGTTACAGAAAAGTAAAAATAAGTAGAAAAACAATTAGTAATTTCTTTCACTGCTATAAAGCAAAACAAGTGAGACTGTATTGAAGTGTAAGAGAGGGTGATCAGGTGTGAGTCTCTGAGAAGTTAATATTTAAGATGAAAATTGAAAATGAAAAGGAATTAGTTGTGCAGAGAACTGGGGAGAGACTAACAGTAGCGGAAAAAATAGCAGAGAAAACAGTGGGGCAAAGGCCTCAAGGCAGGATGGAGCTCGGCTGATTACAAATAGAAAGATCATCATTGTGAACTACAGTATTGGGTTATTCCTTGGGTCATCTTTAATGTGCCAACAAAAAACACGCCATCCAAACTTGCCGGCTATCCAGACCTATGTATTTATTTTCAATAACTGAAGAACTAAACAAATCATTTAGAATTAAAAATGGCTTTTTAGACTTCAGAATTCACAAATGTTAAGAGATGAATTTGAACTTAGCAGTTATGAATCTGAACACTTTCTACGTCAGTGTCTACTTAAACTCTCCTCTCTAACATTTATATTCACATCTTCCTATTTTGGGAGGCTGAGGAGGGAGGATTGCTTGAACTCAGGAGCTCAAGACCAGCCTGGGAAACAAAGTGAGGCACCATCTCTATAAACAATCAGAAAATTAGCCAGGCACAGTGACACATATCTGTGTTCCAACTACATGGAAGGCTGAGGTGGAAAGGTTGCTCAGGAGATTAACACTGCGGTGAGCTGTGTTTGTGCCACTGCACCCCAGCCTGGGCTAGAGAGTGAGACTCTCTTTCAAAATAAGTGAATAAATAAATAATTAAATAATTCACTTCTTCCTTGGCCTGCCTTTCCAGTCACTTCTCAGTTTACCATATTTATATAGAAAGGTGTTTTTGAAAAAGTACATGATTATTTTCTGAACTCGTGTATTTCTCATACCTAATATTTACCTCATTATTTTTTCCTCTTTTATTCAGCTTTCTAAAATGTATTGACAATTCAGTCCACCCAGAATAAATTATGTTTTCTTTGTAACTCTTATATTGACTATTTCTAGCATTTAGTTAGCTATTAACCAAGCAATTGTCGTCTATTAAGTCTTGAGTTGTTCTTGCTCTTGTTATTTGTATACTTAGCGTCTTTAAGCTTAAAATCACTGTTAAATCAAGTTTAAGCTAAAGCTGTTCTCCTTACATATTTTACATTTGGCCAAAAGGTTTCTCTGTATGTAATGAACTACAACCTAAATGGGTAAACAGACTGCAGACTACTGTTGCGCCAGTCACCGAGTTGTGGCCAATCAAAGGTGGCCAGTTGTTCAAGTTGTGTTCAAATAAGGCAAACACTGAGCTGTATCCAATCTGTTTCTGTACCTCACTTCCTCTTTCTGTACCATAATTTTCCTTTTTCTGTCCATAAATCTTCTTCTGCCATATAGATACGTTAGAGTCTCTGTGCCTTCTCTGGCTTTGGAGACGTACTGACACACGGATCCTTCTTTGCTCAGTTAAACTCTTTTAAATTTCATTGTCTGTATTACAAATGTTTAGCGCCTGTAAACAGAAAACAGATGGATCATTAAGACAAGGGACATAATACAATAACCTATTTGTTGTCTTAATCCCCTCTTATCATACTGATTAACTAATTTTTGCCCTGATGTGCTTCCAGAAATAAGATAAATATGACTCTCGAAATGCCCTCACAGCACTTGAGCTGCATGCATTTCCCTGCTTTTGCTCTATGTCGGCTTTTATCTTTGATGCTGAAGCTTCAGAACATTTTGTGCATCTAGGCATATTAGGTATAAAAGCTTTTAATCACACTAATTCCTCTAACTGTTCCTAATCTATATCTAAGTCTCTCATCTGTTTCTATTCTGACACAGCTGCTGCTGGACCTAAAAAAAAGTTTCTTACATACTGCTTTAACTGAACTGAACTCAGAATGTAACTAACATGGATCATTGTTTCCTCCTTTCTATGACATATCTCCCTTGACCGTAGTGACTACTCATCTATGATGAAGGTTGATTTTTAGATTCTCTCCATACAGTAGACTTCATTGGGCTACTTTAAGCATCAGTCGGCAAACATTTGGAACAAACGGACATATGCATACTGCTTTCCAATAGATATTTGCTCATTTTTTTTTTGTCTATTTAAAATTCCTCTCTCCATTATGGAGATTCAAAATAATTTTTGGAACTTGAGAAATCTTAAAATCAATTTTTTTGTTGTCCTTGTGTCATCTTGTTACTCAAAATACTTCTCTCAGATTTTATTTCTGTCTATTCTGAATGTCTTCTCTTTTCTTCATAAGGATGGTACTCATTCTTCCTTCTATCTTTTACCCTCAAACTATAATTTGAAAATATATTACTATTTACCCATCATAAGGGTCCACAGGAAGAAATCATGTATTATTATTTAATAAATGTAGGTTAATTGTGCTGCTATGAAAAAATGTGAATTTCAGACATTACAAAAGCAAACAAAATGTATATTTTGCATAGCTCGAGTGTCCCAAAAGGAAAGGAAACTGGGAGTGAAGAGTAAAATGGTGATGTATGGGAATATAGTAAATGTACGCAGCAAATTAAAATTTTAAAGAAGTATTTATTAAAGGATAATGGTCTTCTGGAATAATAAGGACATTACTTTCTCTGAGACACAAAAGAACATACTTGACACACCTTGTAAACTGTGCAAAAGAACAATCGTTTTAAAAAGTTTATTCATTGATTTAAGATACATTTACACTCAATTGATTCAGCATAGGAACTATTGCATGTCTATTGTGGATCAGTCACTGTAATGAATAACTGTCATGCTAGACAAAAAAAACTCTATCCTTAAGAATTATCGAAGTACATAAAAAGTCTAGAATATTTTAATAAAAAGATTATATACGTTGATAATCTAATTCTCAATTTGAAGATTGTGGTAATCTTTAAGAGATATAATGCATGTTGATAATCTAGTAGTTAACTTGTATAGCATATTTGTTTATTTAAAATTTCTTTCTCTCTTCACAGATTGTTTTAAAGGTAAGCCTTCATGTTTAACATCCTGTAAAATTATATGGACCCATTTCAGATAATAAAATAGTATAATTGTGCTCTAAAAATAGACAATTTTAATGACAATGACAACACTTGGAATTTTAATAAAAGGTATTATATTTGACTATTTAATTAGAACTGTGCTATATTTTATATATGGCTTATTTTATTTAGTCTGCATTACAGCCCTATAAAAATGGTATGTTGATTTAAGTTTTAGAAAGAAGAAAAGGAGTTAAAGGAGATGGAATAACTTGTGGAGAACAGCCAGGAAATTGTATGTCATGAAATCTTTATGTTTTGTAGCCTAGCAGCCCCATTTGGCTTTGAGCCAGCAACCGAAACCACCTGCCAAGTGGTCTAGAAGGAATCACACACACTAGCACCTTGATGGAAAGGGTCATCTGTCCACTGACAGCAGCAGCAGTGCATGTGAAAAAAAGTTGACATAGTTATCCTGTTGACAGGTAGGCATGCAAGGCAGTGGCTGGAGCTGGGACTGGGCTTCTTGGGTACCAATGTCAGGAAGAGGCTGTAGAGCATAGTCTTTTTGGCTCACGAGGTGCACATCTCCCAGGAAGTCCATGCCAAGATGGTATAATTTCCTCATTGCAGTGAGAGGAGCTACAGTTGAGATTGTGTCCTAATAGGATCTGCTTTGTGACAGAGGTTGGTGAGCTCATCAGGGAGGCACAGACTCCCAGGCTGCAAGATGTGGCTGATGTCATGCCACCCAGCATTACATCCGTGTCCTTGTATAAGCAATTCTTTTTATTATTATTATTATTATTGTACTTTAGATTCTTGTATAAGTGTCCTTGTATAAGCAACTCTTTTTTTAAATAAAAAAGAAGAGCAGTCTGGACCTTTCTAATTTATCTGATATAAGTATAAGTTATAATTATATCAGATAAAGTAGATTTTTAAGTAGAAACTGTAAAAAGAGACAAAAGGGTCATTATATAATGATAAAGTGGTCAATTCAGCAAGAGTATACAATAATAGTCAATATACATGATGGGACCACCCAAAATATATAAATCAAATGTTAATATATCCAAAGGGAGAGAGAGACTGCAATACAATTACAGTAGGGGACTTCAACAGCCTGCTTTTGGCAGTGGGTAGATCATTCAGGCAGAAAATCAACAAAGAAACACTGGAGTTGTAAACTATAGACCAAATAGATGTAACAGACATTTTTAGCATGTTTCATCCATCTGTTGCAGATCACACATTCTTTTCATCAGCACATGAACTATTCTCTAGAAAGGCCATATGTTAGGCCACAAAACAAGTAACAATAAATTCAAAAAAGTAAGAATGTTATCAAGCATCTTTTATGACCACAACAGAATAACACTAGAAATCAGTAACAATACTTTTGGGAACTAAAAAATGCATGGAAATTTTAAAAGAAGGTCCTGAATGGACAAAGCATCAATTAAAAAATTAAGAAGAAAATTAAACAACTGAAAGTGGAAGCAAAACATACAAGAGTTTCTTGGATACATCAAGAGCGGTGCTAAGACAGTAGTTTGATAGCAATAAACACATGCATCAAATAAATATAAAGACTTTAAATAAATTATTAAATGATATATTTCAAGGAACTGGAAAAACAGATTAAACGAAATCCAAAAATAGTAGAAGAAAATAACAAATAAAGATCAGAGTGGAAATATATAAAATTGAGACCTAAAACAACAATACAGAAAACTAACAAAATCTAAAGTTATTTTTTTGAAAAGATAAACCAAATTGACATTTACATAAACTAAGAAAGAGAGAAAACCCAAATAAATAAAACCAGAGAAACAAAAGAAAATTATAACTGATATTATAGCAATAAAAAGAATTATTAGAGATTGCTAAGAACAAATTTATTCCAACAAAATGAAAAACCTAGAAGAAGTAGATAAATTCCTAGACACATAACAACCTACCAAGATTGAACCGGGAAGAAATAGAAAACCTGAACCAATAATGAGTATGAAATTTGAAACACAAAGGGTAGCCCATCAAAGGAAAGCACATGACCTACTAGGATTACTACTGAATACTACCAAACATTTAAGTAAAAGTGAATCCCAATTCTACTAAAACTATTTCAAACAAGATGAAGCGAAGGAAATACTACCAATCTTATTAAATGAGGACAGCATTACCTTGATAACAAATCAGAAAATAACACAACAAGAGAAGATGATAGTCCAATATCTTTAATGCGTATACATTTAAAACTCCTTAACAAAATAGTAGCAAAACAAATTCAACAACACTTTACAAACTTCACTCACAGCCAGGCATGGTGGCTCATGCTTGTAATCCCAGCACTTTGGGATGCCAAGGAGAGTGGATCGTCTGAGGTCAGGAATTCGAGATCAGCCTGGCCAACGTGGTGAAACCCTGTCTCTACTAAACATACCAAAATTGTCCAGGCATGGTGTGGGGATATCTATAATCCCAGTTACTTGAGATGCTGAGGCAGGTGAATCACTTGAACCCAGGAGGCAGAGGTTGCAGTGAGCCAGGATTGTACCACTGTACTCCAGCCTGAGTGAGAGCAAAACTCCGTCTAAAACACACACACACACAGACACACACACACACACACACACACACACACAATCTTTTACTCATGATCAAGTGGAATTCATCCCAGGGATGAAAAGATGGTTTAATGTACACAAATCAATAAACATGACACATTGTATCAACAGAATCAAGAATAAAAATCATTCCATCATTTCAACAGATAATGAAAATGCATTCAATAAAATTCAACATTCCTTCATGACAAAAACCCTCAACAAGTAGGTATTAAGGAAATATAACCCAACACTGTAAAGGACACGTATAACAAACCCATAGCTAATATGATACTGAATGGGGAAAAATTGAAAGCCTTTTCAGTAGGATCTGAAACAAGACAAGAATGTCCAGTTTTATTCAACATAGTACTAGAAGTTCTAGCCAGAGCAATTAGTCAAGAGAGAGAAACAAAAGGCATTCAAACTGGAAATAAAGAAGTCAAAGTATCTTTGTTTGCAGATGACATGATATATTTAGAGAGACTAAAGACTCTAACAAAAAATTCTCAAAGCTGATAAATAAATTCAGTAAAAGCTGAAGGATGCAAAATCAACATGCAAAAATTGGTAGTATTTTTGTGCACTGATAGGATTTATTGGAAATGGAAATCAAGAAAGTATTCCCTTTTATAATACCTATAAAAAATAGCTAGAAACCAAAGAAGTGAAAGAGCTCTATGAGAAAAATTATATTAATGAAAGAAATTAAAGAAGACACAAAAATGAAAATATATTCTATGTTTATTGGATTTAAGCAATCAATATTGTTAAAATGTCAATATACACAAAGTGACCTACAGATTCAATACTATTTCTATCAAATTGCCAATGATATTCTTCACAGGAATAAAATAAGGATCCTAAATTTCCTATTAAATTATAAAAGACCCTGAATAGGTAAATTAAGCCTCATCAAAAAGAGCAATGATAGAAGCATCATACTACCTGATTTAAAATTATACTACAAAGCTATAACAACTGAAACAACATGGCACTGTCATAAAAAAAAGACACTTAGACCAATGAAACAGAATAGAGAAATAAAAAATAAACTCACACATTTACAGCCAAATTATTTTAAACAAAGTCACCAAAAACACAAACTGTGGAAAAAACAGTCTCTTTAAAATATGGTGATGGAAAACTGCATATTCATATGCAGAATAATATAATTAGAACCATATCATTCACAATATATAAACACTAAGTCAAAGTTGATAAAGATTTAAATGTAATTCTATAGGGAAATGCTATAGAACACTGGTCTGGGCGATAGTTTTTGGGGTAAGACTTCAAAAGCACAGACAGAAGATAAATAAATGAGTTGCCTGACATTAAGCTAAAAAGCTTCTGCAGAGCAAAAGAAACAATACAGTGAAAAGACAACCTACTCACAGAATGGGAGAAGATATTTGCTATTTGACAAGTCATTAATAACCAGAATATAAAAGGAACTCAAACAACTCAATAGCAAAAACACAAATAATCCGTATAACAAAAAGACAAAACCTATAAAGACATTTCTTAAAAGATGACGTACAAAGGGCCAATGAGTATATAGAAAACATGATTCACTTCAGCAATTATCGGGGAATTGCAAATCAAAAACAATTAGATATCATCTCACCCAATTAAAAATGGCGTTCATCCAAGAGACAAAAACAAAAAAGTTGATGAAGATGTGGAGAAAGAGAAATGCTTGTATCCTATTGGTGGAAATGTAAAGTAGTGCAGCCATTCTGAAAAACCATATAGAAATTCCTCAAATGAAAAATACAACTATAATATGCTCCAGCAATTTTACTACTGGATATACATCTAAAATAAAGGAAATTGGTATATTGAAGAGATATATACAATCCCATATTTATTGCAGCACTATTCACAATAGCCAAGGTATAGAATCAAACGAAGTGTCCACCAAGGAATGAATGGATGAAGAAAATGTGGTACATATACAAAATGAAATATTATTTAGCCACCAAAAGTGTAAAATCCTGCCATTTGCAGCATCATAGATGAAACTGTACATTATTATGTTAACTGAAATAACAAAGGCATGGAAAGACCAATGTCACATATTCTGTCTCATCAGTGAGAGTTAAAAGAGTGTATCTCAAGGAGGGAGAGAGTAGAAGGGTGGTCACTAGAGGATGGAAAACGAAGAGGAGAGGAAGAGAGAAGATAATTTGGTTAAAAGATAAAAAAATACAGTTAAAGAGAAGGAACCAGTTCTAGCATTTGATAATACAATACAGATATTATAAAGAATAATTCATTGTATATTTCAAAATAGCTAGAAGAAAAGAACTGTTCTGTTTCCAACATGAAAAAAGATAAACATTTGAAGTAATGACTATCCCAATAACACTGACTTGATCATCACACATTGTATACGAGGATGAAAATATCACTTATGTCTCCAAAATATGTACAACTACCATAGACCTATTAAATATGTATTACGATTATATATAAGGTGTTTTTTTTTGTAATCATACAATTTTTAAAATAATTCCATAAATTGTGTCATCAAGAAATAAGTAACCAAGATTTGGATCTGACGTTAAGCAGCAGCAGTCCAATATATGTCAATAACCAAGAGAGAAATTCATAGTTAGGTTAGCACGTTGGAGTATTTGATCTCCAAACCCTTATTAATTTTAACGTTTTTCATTTTTTGTTGAAATTTAGATGGGCTTACAAATAACAACACAACACAGAAACATGTTAGTAGACATACATAGACACAATCTAACAGCGAATTACTTTTACTAATAGTGTCTTAATATATTTTTATTGCAAATTCCTAAAATTAGAGTGCAAGACAAATTTATTTGAAAAATTAAAATCTGTTATATTTAAAAGGTTACTAATGAGAATAGATAATTAATGAATTAACGGAGCTGAAAAACACAATACAAGAACTTCGTGAAGTACGCCCAAGTTTTAACAGTCGAATTGATCAGGCAGAAGAAAGGATATCAGAGGTCGAAGACAAACTCAATGAAATACAACAAGAAGAGAAGATTAGACAAAAAAAGGGTAAAAAGGAATGAGCAAAGTCTCCAAGAAATATGGGACTATGTGAAAAGACCTAATCTACGATTGATAGGTGTGCCTGAACGTGACGAAGAGAATGAATCCAAGTTGGAAAATATTCTTCAGGATATTATTCTGGAAAACTTACCCAACCTAGCAATGCAGGACAATATTCAACTCCAGGTAATACAGAGACCACCACAAAGATATTTCTAAAGAAGAACAACCCCAAGGCACATAATTGTCAGATTCACCAGGGTTGAAAGGAAGGAGAAAATGCTAAGGGCAGCCAGAGAGAAAGATCAGGTTACTTGCAAAGGGAAGCCCATCAGACTCACAGCAGATCTCTCAGCAGAAACCCTACAAGCCAGAAGAGAGTGGGGGCCAATATTCAACATCTTTAAAGAAAAGAACTTTCAACCTAGAATTTCATATCCAGCCAAACTAAGCTTCATAAGTGAAGGGAAATTAAAATCTTTTGTGAACAAGCAAGTACTCAGAGATTTCATCACCACCAGGCCTGCTTTACAAGAGCTTCTGAAAGAAGCACTACACATAGAAAGGAACAACTATTATCAGTCATTCCAAAAATATACCAAAAGGTAAAGAAGATCAACATAATGAAAAATCTACATCAACTAATGGGCAAAACAGCCAGCTAGCATCAGATGGCAGTATTAAACTCACATATATTATTATTAATCCTAAATTTAAATCGACTAAATGCCCCAATCAAAAGACACAAACAAGCAAATTGGATAAAAAGCCAAAACCCATTGGTGTGCTGCATCCAGACCCATCTCACATGCAAGGATACACAAAGACTCAAAACAAACAGATGGAGGAAGATTTACCAACCAAATGGAGAGCAAAAAAATAAAAATAAAACAACAGGAGTTGCAATTCTTGCTTCTGATAAAATAGACTTTAAAGCAACAAAGAGGCAAAGAAGGACATTACATAATGGTAAAAGGATCAACGCAACAAGAAGAGCTAACAATCCTAAATATATATGCACCCAATACAGGAGCACCCAGATACATAAGGCAAGTTCTTAATGACTTATAAAGAGACCTAGACTCCCACACAATAATAGTGGGAGACTTCAACATCACATTGTCAATATTAGACAGATCAACGAGACAGAAAATTAACAAGGATATCCAGGACTTGAACTCAGACCCAGAACAAGTAAACTTAATAAACATTTATACAACTCTCCACCCCAAATCCACAAAACATACATTCTTCTCAGTACCACATCACACCAACTCTAAAAGTGACTACCTAATGGGAAGTAAATTACTCCTTAATAAATGCATAGCATTTCACAGGTTTAAATGAAATATTGGTTGGCTGCATGTTTGTTATTTTCCTCCCTTATTCTTTCCTGTCTCCATTGTTAAGTACAATTATTGTCATAAAAGAGGTTTTCAATACCCATTTTTAGACTGCATTCTAGCCTGGTCAATAAAGTAATACTCCCGTTCTCTCTCCCTCTTTCTCTTCCTCTTTCTTTCTCTCTTTTATTCTTCTTTTTTCCTTTCCTTTTTTCTCTCTTTAAAAATATATATATTTTTTATTGCAGAATCCTAAAATTAGAGTACAAGACAAATTTATTTGAAAAATTAAAATCTGTTATCTTATATTTAAAAGGTTATTCTAATAAAATTCAGAGAGTTGTATTTTCAAAAGAAAAAGATCCCTGAATTTGTATATTGGACTATCCACAGGGAAGAGCCTTATGGTTTACCATAATTTTTCATTGTTTCACATAATTAAAGTAAATTTTATATATATATATATATAGACACACATATATAGACACACATTTATAATATACAATTAAAGCAAATATTTTATATATAACATATAATTAAAACAAATATATATACCATTTATACATATTAAATATTAGTACAGACAATTCTATATTATAATATACACATTATAAGATTACATATTGTATATAATCACATTAATTATTAAACATAAATTATATATTTAACATAAATATATTTGATATAAATATAAATTATATAAAATTATATTTATGTTAAATATATAATGTGTGCATTATATATTAATGTGTATAATATATAATGTGTGTATTATATATTGGCTTTAATTGTATATTACATAAAATATATAATCCTTGCTTTTATATATTTATAATCTTTCCTTTAATTGTATATTGTATATAAATATATATATATATAATTGAGAAAATATATAGACTTTTAAAACTTCAATGAAATCAGGTTTGAATTATATGCTTTTATCTTATACTCTTTGGATAATATTTGTTATTTTAATTTTTTGAGCAAATAATAGATAGCACTGAAGATCAATATTAATAGGGGGCTTACAAGTTTTAATGAACTTAAAATCGAAAATAAATTAGTATCCAACCAACTAAAATTAATAACAATATGATTAACAAGTAATTAATTTGATTAGTAATTGACTTTCATAAATACATAAATTAATTTTAGCATAGAAGCATAGTGACAATGACAAACGTAATCCCTCTTGGAGCATTATGATTGACTATGGAGTATCTATGACCATGCCATATAAAATAAATTATTTGTATTTGTTTTTCTAAAAATATAAAATTTATTATTCAAAGCAAGATACGTTTTTATAGAAAATGACAATAATTTTTTTTCTGGTACTTTAGGTTCTGGGGTATATGTGCAGATCATGCAGGATTGTTGCATAGGCACATACACGGCAATGTGGTTTGCTGCCTCCATCCCCCCATCACCTATATCTGGCACTTCTCACCATGTTATCCCTCCCTAACTTCCCCTAGCCCCCCACAACAGACCCCAGTGTGTGATGCTCCCCTCAACTGTATCCACGTGTTCTCATTGTTCAATACCGGCTTATGAGTGAGAACATGCGGTGTTTGATTTTCTGTTCTTGTGTCAGTTTGCTGAGAATGATGGTTTCCAGATTCAACCATGTCCCTCCAAAGGACACAAATTCATCATTTTTTTTATGGCTGTATAGTATTCCATGGTGTATATGTCTACATAGTGTTCTATGGTGTATATGTGCCACATTTTCCTTGTCCAGTCTATCATCGATAGGTATTTGGATTGGTTTCAGGTCTTTGCTATCGTAAACTGAAATTTCTTGCTTGGAAATTTTTTAAGTTAATAAATAAAATGTTTTCCTGTGTAAGAGAAATCTCACCTACCACAATAGATGTTTGAAAGGCATATTTCACAGATTGCTGCTCAAAATAAACAAATGAAAAGGTTATTTTAGGCATAGAGATACATTTCAAGCTTCATGATGAATGATGCCACTGCTATTTTGAATGACCCCAAACGTATTTCCAAAGTCCATGTGTTCAAAACTTTATCCCCAATGCAACAATGTTGAGAGGTGGAAATTTTAGCGGTAACTAGGTCGCCAAAGCTCTATCCTCTTGTCATTATTGTGGGAACGTGTTAGTTATTTTGCAGATATATTCATGATAAAGTGATCAGCATAGCTCCTTCCCCCACCTTCTTCCCCACATGCACATGTGTACACAACCTCTTGCACTTCTGCCTCCTGTCATTGCATGATATAGCAAGAAGGTCCTTGCCAGATGTTGGCCCTTCAACTCCAGCTTCTAGAACTGTAAGAAATGAATCTCCATTCTTTATAATCCAGTCTCAGATATTTTGTGATAGCAACCTAAACTGGACTATGCTGGCAGCCATTACTAGAAGAATTTTGTCTAAAACCTGATGACTAACTTCTTCATTGCTTGTTATACTTAAAATATAGTTATCTTACAGCATTTTACTTGAGTGATTTTTATTGTAAGTCCTGCTGAAAGGTATATTGAATATGATACAAGTTATGTGTATATGTGTGACCAGAATTCAGCTTATGAATTGTGGACAATAATAGCATCCTGTAAGACTTTTGAAGAATATGACATGAATTATTTTTAGAGAGGCTAGAGAAATCAAAGATAACATAGTCTAAAAAGTCCCTGTGACCTTTGCCCTTCAATGGTTGAGAAATGATTTATTTATGAAAGAAACTGCTTACTCTTCAGATAATTGACCAGACCAGTGAGGTAACTTCTATTTGGCCAGTACATTTTTTTTTCTCAAATATTACTTTATATGGGCTAGTTCTGTTTCCTCAGTTGATCGATTTTGCATATATCTGTGTGTACATTGGAAGTTAGGCCATAGATCAAAGAGTAAGCATAAAAATATATTTATTTTGGAGTTTAGAAAGAAAAAAATGGTGGCATTCAGTCCAGCAATCTCATTATTGGGTATATATGCAAAGGAATATAAATCATTCTATCATTCTATTATTAAGATAGATGCATGCAAATGTTCACTGCAGCACTTTTCACAATAGCAAAGTTATAGAATCAACCTAATGCCCATCAATGATAGACTGGATAAAGAAAATGTATCTATACATAATGGAATATAATGTAGCCATAAAAAAGAACAAGATTATGTCCTTTGAAGGGACATAGATGGAGCTGAAGGCAATTATCCTTAGCAAACTAACACAGAAACGGAAAACCAAATACTGCATGTTCTCACTTATAATTGGAAACTAGTTATGAGGAGAGCACAGGGACATGCAGACGGTAATAACACACATTGGGGCCTATAAGAGGGGTGAATGGTGGGAGGAAGAAAAGGAGCAGGAAAAATAACTAATGAGTACTAGGCTTATTCTCTGGGTGACAGAATAATCTGCACAAGAAAACCCTGTTACACCAGTTTACCTAGATAACAAATATGGACATGTACCCCTAAAATTAAAGTAAAAGTTTAAAAAAATGCATGGAAAGGAAAGGCCTTATTTTTTTTTAATGTATGGTGCCTGACTGAGAAGTATAAGCAGAAAATTTCTATTGCCTTTTAGATTAATATATTTCTGCTGTTTTCTGTAGGTATGACTGCAGCAGTCACCTAAAACTTGACCTTGTTTATAAGTGTTATCTTATTGTTTATTACCTTTTTGAATTTAGAGAAAAGCAATATACAATTAATCCCGGCAAGTGTTCAATGCCAAGAAAGAAAGTATATATTTTTTCTTTCTGTTTTTCATACAAATTATATGCAGAAATTCTCGTTTAACTGTTTCATTTCCTCTGATATTTTTCTACTTACTTTATAAATTTGTGTGTATTATTTCTGATTTCATAAGTTTTAATGATACATTTATTTTACCTATATTTTAATTTCATGAATTTTCTTTGCCATTTCACCAAAACTTTCAATTTTATATCATCAGAATGAAGGGAATTACCAGATAAAACAGAATCTTTGGGAGGATTAATTTAGCTTTGTAAAGTCAACTCCTTTGAAATGACTTTTTTGTTGAATTGGGAGAATTAGTAACTTTTTCCCCATGAGTTATAAAAATAGCAAAAATAAACACACCAAAAAAACTTTCTAAATAAGAATGCTTGCTAATCTAAACAGGATGACAGTGGAGATGAAGAGCAAATTTGAGCATAGGATAAATTTATCTTATACAATGACATTTATAGAAGTTATTTAGTACAAAGTCAATCATCACTTCAATAGGGTTGTTCAGGAAGTTTATGATTGATGAATTCAGATTTGTTTGAACCTGAGCATCGCTATTCAATGCCAATTGAATACTGATTCATTCAGTTTAGTTTTCATTAATTGAAGAACATCATTGGCAAATGTTTAGAATAATTTATAACATTATTTTATGATAATTCATGTACATATTTATCTAAAATCATCTCAGATACTGCCATACTTTTCTGGGTCACTAAGATAGGTCATCATTAAAAGTCTGAAAATCAACACTATTTCCTGAAGGCAGTAATAGAGCAGAGGACATTTGGAATGCAAGCTTGTATTTATTATATTTCTGTTGCTGTCCTTATTTGAGGTAAATGGAAAGCTACAAATTCACCTTCAGCTCCACTTTTCATAGTTGTCTCACACCATGATTTTATTGAGATGTAACCCACAGTTGCCAGGATGGCCCTAATGCCACAAAGTATTGTCAAATTTAGCTCACTGACCTCATTAAAATGTCAGAAAAGTTTTAGACTGGTGCCCATATATTATGCAATATTGATAAAAAGTTTATCACACATACTTATCTTACTTGAAATAATCATTTGAAAACACCTCTCCTTTAAGTGTGTAAATTTCCATTATGACAAAGTAAACTGACACTTCACCTAACATGAACTAATCTTTTAAAAGTTCCTCAGTGCTTCGTTCTAAGACCTATTAACAATCGACATTTATTTTCCCCTGGGTAACATGATTACTATACCATGTACAGTATAGATTCTATATTCTTTAAACCACATATTTACGTATTCCAGCCCAATTGTTTTTTATAAGTTCATGGTTGTATATCACATTGCCTATTAATCACTATTTGACAGTTCACAGTCAGATAAATATTATAACATGTTTGAAGCTTGCTCAACTATACCTCCTTCATCTGTTATGTTTCATCACTCTCCCAGCATTGTGAATGCAGACATCCCTGTCTGGATATTTATCCAAGCCAAAAATCAGGAGCATTCTGTTTAAAATGTTTTTTTATAACCAATATATTTAACCGCTTAAAATGCTCTATTGATCTTTCTGTCAAGTACATGTTTATATATTGCTCACTCTCTTCAACCTTTCACCATTCTCAAATGCTTTGCAATGGCTCACGAACCTATAATACATTTACTCCTGGGGCAGCATCTGGTGAGGAGCTTATGAAGATGGTTTTACATACAGTGGCCCTCTAAATGGCCCTAGAAAATTTTATACTGTTTTATTCTAGGCATGTAGCTCTTTTATTCTGGCTCCTTTCCATCTTTGATGTCTCATCTTTGATGCTGTCATTTAAAAGGTCTTTCCTGAACCGGTTGCCCCTTTACACTTAACCCATTACTACTTATTTTCTTCTTACCTTTTATCACATGTATTATTATTTTTTCTTTTCTACTTTCTATACAATCATGCGTAATTTAAATTTGGTAATAAAATACACTTGTCTGTTTCACATGCTAATCAAAGCATAGGGCTGAAACATAAGAGATTCTTAATAAATATCAGGTGAATAAAACAGCCAAGTGTACCATATTGTTTTAAAAACGTTTTTAAGCTTTTATAAAATTAAGCAGTAAAACACAGCAGATTGTAGAAAATAGAGTTAATTGTCCAGCACCTCCTACTCCTCATTCCTTTTCTCAGAAACCAGAACTTTTAGGCCTCTGAGTACTTCCAATTTTTGGTTCCAGTTCTCTGTATTCTGTAGCTATTATTTCATGTATCAGCATTAGATATTGACCACTTCCTACTGGGGTGAATAAGGATTTTCTCATGAACTCATATCCCTTCAATGGTCATTTGCTAACTTTTTTCATTACCAGTTCATCGCAACTTTCACTTTATTTAGTGGACACACAAATTTAATCTTCAAAACAACTTCTATTAAGAATAGGCTGACTCTTCCAACCATTCCATTTTTAACATTTATTTTTAAGATTTATGTTTTCACTATTTTGTTCAACTTTCCTCTCTTAACCTCCAAACTCTTTAACCTCCAAACTGGGTTCACTGTGCTTCTAAATTCAAAAAAGAAAAATTTAAAAAGAAAAATAATATTTAATTTTTAGTTTATAACCATTGTGGAAGACAGTGTGGCACTTCAAGGACCTAGAAACAGAAATTCCATGTGACCTAGCAATCCCATTACTGGGTATATACTGAAAGGATTAGAAATCATTCTATTATAAAGACACATGCATACCTATGTTCATAGTTGTAAGGCCGGCTGCCTCTCGGGGTTAAAACGGACACATCCATTTCTCTCCGCGCCTGATAACTGCATTATCACCCGAGCTCCTTATCTGGCCTTGCCGCATGGCTTCCCCGCACCCGCCTCCACATACCAGACCCAATCCCACATTCAGCACTAAATTATGCATTGATCCCCCAGCCCGCTGTTGATAAACGCTGCCGGAACATTTTTTATAGAAGACCCATCAGACCCTGCCCAGTAGCAGTCTGCTCTGTATGCCTCCGGAAAGCCTGCCTACCCATAACCACTAGCTCCAGGCATTTCCTGCTTCTTAATAGCCAATAAGATTACCTTCACTTTGTTTCCCCAGCAGTCAATCCAGGCCAACTTACCCAAAGTCCCTCCTGCCTACCAATAGCAACTAGTTTCAGGCACTTCCTGCTTCCTGACAGCCAATAAAATTGCCTTTGCTTCATTTCCCCAATAGCCAATCAATCGCCTTCCATCCCCATAAAACCCCATGACCTAAGCAGCTGGGCGAATTCTATGGCCCCTTCCTGGACCACAGAACCTCGCTCGGGACCTAAATAAATTAGCTTCTCATTTTCTCATACTTGCCTTAGTTTCCTCATTTTACATCGGCATTAAACCTTACAATAGTGGCACTGTTTACAATATCAAAGACCTGGAACCAACCCAAATGCCCATCAACAATAGACTGGATAAGGAAAATGTGGCACATAAACACCATGGGATACCATGCAGCCATAAAAAAACGATGAATTCATGTCTTTTGTAGGAACATGGATGAATCTGGAAACCATCATTCTCAGCAAACTGACACAAGAACAGAAAATCAAACACCTCATGTTCTCACTCTTAGACAAGTATTGAACAATGAGAACACATGGACACAGGGAGGGGAGCATCACACACTGGGGTGTGTTGGAGGGGGCCAAGGGAAGGACAGCAGGGGAGTGAAGAGGTTGGGGAGAGATAACATGGGGAGAAATGCCAGATGTAGGTGACAGGAGGATGGAGGCAGCAAACCACATTGCCATGTGTGTACCTATGCAACAATCCTGCATGATCTGTACATGTACCTCAGAACCTGAAGTACAATTAAAAATAAATTCAAAAAGAAAAATAATATTTAATGTTTAGTTTATAATCATATATGCTAATAAAAGTTTAATGCTAAATGATATAGGCTATATTAATATTAGAATTAAATATTTTATGTGCCGATGATATCATAGATTATAATTCTTTCTCTAAGGTCTCAATTTTACAACCCAGAGGCCAGTAAAAAAATATTATCATGATAAAAAGTGAGATGTTTTTGTTATTCTCTCTTTCGGTCTCTGCCTCTTTTTTTTTGTCCTCTCTCACACACATGTGTGCATGAACACACACACACAGACATTCTCTCTCTCTCTCTGTCTCTCTCTTACCTTCTTATCCACTCACCTCTTCCTCCAAATTATACCATGGTTTAGTTGACTTTCTATTTCTGATGTCGCTTTTTTTTTTATAATTTTTTTTCTTCTTTTCTGCTCGAGTAATGATTGCTGCCATTGTATTGATTGATTGATTACATGCTATCTCTTTCTTATATCATTAATTTCACCTAAAGTGTGAATTATACTAAAAGGCCTATAATTGCTTTTTTTTCTTTTTCTTTTCTTTTTACCTCTTTCAAAGACCCTCAACTTCCTCCTCGTTTTTATTGTGGTTGCTTTTCAGTTCATCTCCTCTACTGCCTAGCTCAAACTCATGTCTCTTCTCTTGTGGATCAGTCACTGTATTCCATATTCTGTGTCTTCTTTTTAAAATTTTTGGTACTTTAATATTTTCTGGATTAAATACATTATCAAACGAGTTCTAAAAAGTGGATATGTTGGGAATAACCATAGAGACAGAGAGACAAAGAGGGATGTATGTGTGTGTATGTCGTGTGTGTGTTGTCAGTGGATGTATATGTATACATATTTGGGTGGGGAGGAGAGAAGGAAAGAGCTGATAGTCACTAACTGAGAGCAGAGTAGAAGTTGAAAAACAGAATCTAATGAGTGATTGAAGATGAAGATTTATAGAGAGAAAAATAATTATAACAAATGTGATATTCATGAAAAAATGAGAGAAGCAGAAGTAGAGAACATTGAGTCATACTAATGACCCTAGACTGTGGCTTGTCATTTCAACTTAGTTTCACAGAAAGGGGTGAGCTGTGATGAAAATTATGCATGAGGCACTGGGAAGAGTTGTTGGTATTTCTCTGTTGCATCCTGTAAGTAATCATATTCTACCTTAGATTCTGTCAGGCCTAGTTAATCCTTTTATTTCAATTATTTCTGTTTTTTTTTTTTTTTTCTGAGTTCCCTGTTTCCTTATAGCTAATGCCCTAGAATAATACTCTCATTATTTGAGTTACACTTAATGAACATTGCTCTTCACAATCAAAATAAATTTCACTCATCTAAGTGGAGAGTGCAAGAAAGTAAAAGACAAACATTGAAACTTCTATCATGTTTTTAATTAGACATGTAAAGAGTTGGACTTTGCCACTCCTATCCTCACAAGAAAAAAAAATGAACAAAGTAAAAATCGACTTCTTTTCTTACATTCATCAGATAACTAAAGTCACAGTGTACACTGCTTATCCTAAACTTGAAGAAACAGACAGATAGATAACAAGAATAGCAGCTTACCTAAATAGAAGCCTAGGAACAGAAGCCCACAGCTAGGCAATAACTTAGGGAGACTTCAGCTGTAATCGACAAATGGATGGAGGCTCAATGTAGATTAGTTTGCAGGTAAAATACTCCAAGGAGGCCCAGACTCAGGGGAGCTTCTACACTTCCCAGAGTTTTATCCCTAAGGAGCCCTCCTGCTTCTACCATAAAAATAGAAGATAAACACCATCCTGATTTCAGCACAGAGAGGGGAAATATATTTTCAGATAGTCTCAGAGCTCTCCTTTACAGGGTCTGCCCTCAAGTGAAACTAATTCACTGGAGCCTAACTCTACTGGGCTTTACCAAAGCCTCACCAAGGTGGAGAAAAAGAAATGTTACTCTCCAGCTCCCTCTGTCCTTTCACATGGAGGAAGAGAAATAGTCAACTCAGCCTCACTGAAAGACTAAGACCTAATCATAGAATTAATGAAGGCTTTTCCTCTGCCAACACCTTCCCACCGCATCGGCAATGTTCCTCATAATTACAAGCTATTACCGTTAAAACACCTGCAAGCCTCAGACTCTATTTAGGGAGTCTGTAGGAAAACCCCAAACAACAGGGGAGACGACAACAAGCATACTAGAGGAAATTTGAGCCTCTGAAGCTAAAGCTACAGCAAAATGCGAACAAAGCTGAACTCTTAGCCACATAAATATAAAATTAAAGGTCAACATACCTCACTTCTTTCACCTCATACATCATGTTCAACCTTTGACGAAAGAACATAAGGCATTCTCTTTTGTGTAGTTAAAATAAGAAGGTGATCAAAGTATGATTTCACACATCAAATGCTTAATTCCATATGAATATGTTTTTATAATTATTTTTCACAGTATTTAAAGACAAGAAGAAAAATGAGAAAACGGTAACAAATCTCACAGGGAATACAGTTGGCAGACAGGGTACATTAAACCCATAGTGAATGAGTTTCAATTTTGTTTAGAGTTCAGTATTAAAGGCTAGTTGCTAAATTACAATGAGAGCAGACCCCTGTGCAGGTAAAGTGTAATTGAAGTTTGAGTTATACCAGGGTCAATCCCTGTCGCTCGGGCTGGAATGCAGTGGTGCAATCACAGTTCTCTGCAGCCTTGACCTCCTGGGCTCAAGTGATCCTCCCACCTCAGCCTCCCAAAGTGCTACGATTAAAGTGTAAGTCACCACACCCAGCCAAGGCATGCCTTACCATGTGATGGGTTAACCATCGCAGTGGACATTCACAACAAAGTCCAAGGTCCCTGATGCTAGGGAGCAGTGCCACGGGACATGGACAAAGCTTTGGAGAAAAGCTTACAGGCAGGCAGAGAGTAGTCCTGCCACAATCTACATTCTCAAATTATATGTCAAAATCTTGGTTTTATATGTGTTTGAAAGTTCAGTCGTTGAGGCCAATAGCTCACACACGTGGTCTGATAAGGTGTGATGTAACATTTTCATGGAAAGAGAGATTACAACCATGTTTTTTATCACATCTAGTCACATGGTCTCTCATTTAGCAAACTCTGTAACAGTTTGGAATTACTTCAGTGCTACATGACACATGCTAAAAGACTTGTAATCTAAATTTGGCAATGAAATACATTATTAAACATAATTAAGTGTTATTAGCAAATTCCAAGAAGATCTAAAAGTCTGAAATCATTAGTCTAAGGCATACTGAGAGGAATGGCTAAAGTTGAAACTAAAGATAGAGGATTAATCCAGGTTGTCAAAGAATCTACCCTGTTATATATGAACTTTATTCTATAGTTAAGGGTATACAGTTTTTAAAAAACATTTTTAAAATGTGCATTTTATATGCTAACTCTGAAGTGTCAAAAAGAACAATTATGACTCTAAGTTGGCACATATCTATTACATATTTCTTTTACATGCTGAATTTATTTTTTTATGGATATAAAATCTTCTAATTTTTTTTCTCAGTCATCTATGGGATGCGAGAAAGAAAGGAACTAGCATTGTTAAGCTCACAAATAAGCTTCTACGGATATTTGCAATATACTTTCCATATTTTTCACTTTCAAACAATATCCTAGTTAAGAATTAGGGGGATATGACTTATTCTCTGCAAAATAACCTACATATTCTTTAATATAAAATATAAAGATAAATGTTCTTATTCTAACTAAAGTTTTTGTAAATACAACATAGACAGAGAGTAGTAAACAGAAAAGTGCTCATATAAATTTAAACACATGCACACACGTTACCACTCCCTGCATACCTTGGCACTCTAGATGTGTGGTCTTCAAATTTCAACTTTATTGCTTTTATTTTATTAACAATTAAAATATATTAATAGTAGCCTTATTAATCATAACATTAGAAATTATGTGGTTTGAACATAAAATAATTTCATGGATTCCTACAAATAGGTCAAAGAGATGCAGACATCACTGACAAAGAAGGATTAGGACATTATTTTATTGGCACTCAGACAAGCACCAACTAACTTCCCTTTCTCGTCTGCAAATGTAAGGCTCCTAAAAGTTTGTGGCAGAAAGAATAATTATACAATTTCCTGTATGATAGTGGAAGACAGAAAGAGAATGGAAGATTCCCTTTCTTTTGATTCACTTCTTGGAAACAATCAATATAATAAATAAAATTAAAGTAGGTAATTTATTTATTTTTCTTTTTAAAAAACTTAACACATACACAAAAGACCTAAAAGTAAGAGCTTGGATTATGCAAGAAGAGTGACCATTAGAACTTTTTTTTTCATTTTTTAATTTATATTTTACTGAGAGGGCAGAGAACAGTTCTAAATACTTACTATACCTCTTCTGTGTACTGATAGAATTTTCTATTCTATTTTCAGTGACGATAATGTTTTCTTTCAAATACTTATCATTTATTTTGTTCTTACTAAAAATCCTCAGTCTATTTAGCATTATGTCTATTTTGTTTATGAGAATGAGCTGAGACTTGTTCAAAGCATTATAGTCAGGGTTGGAATAAGATTTTGTAATCCTGAAGTTTGTGATATATAATGCCCTAACATTAACGTCTTATTCCGTACTGTTGTCAATTTATAGAATATCGATTTAGAATTAATTCTGCTTTTCACAGTCTTTCAATGTTGAAAATAGAAAAAACAACTCATTATTTTTATTACATTAAAATTTGACCCTGAAAACATTTATTTTTTCAAAAATATTTTTAAAAATATATCTCTATTTTTTGTTTCATTATATACGGATATAGTTTAAGATGATAAAAGAAATGAAGATAATTGGAAACATAACTGTAGAATCTAAGTGAATAATCTCTGTGGGTCAAGGTTGCAATTGAATAGGTAGATGAATAACTAGGTATACATAGAATTTGATTAAGCAGGGATTTAGTGTTTTGTGTTTAAACGAGTGAATGTTGGGAAACAAATGGGGACAGGCAGAAAAAGAAGTACAAGAATCTGTCCAAAAATGTTATGGAATTCTATGTACGACGTCGCAGTGGCTTGTCTAGAAAAGTGGCTCTGGAGGTAAAAATAATTATAGATGTCTTTAATATGTATATTAAAGTGTGAAATGACAGGACTTAATGATTAGGTATGCTTCACAGAGTGTGAGAATGAGGAAGATATCAAAGAGTATTCAAAATTTTAATGTAAACCACACAATAAATGACTGGAAGGATAAGTGACATGAAGGGCATAAGTAGCGTAGTATGTTTGTTGAGAGATACATTTATTTTTGAGCATTTTGTGCCTTCATGACAAAAGTTGGAATGTCTTGTGTATAAATATATATGCTTATATGTTTAGTTGTTTTAAAGATCATTCTAGAATAGGAAAGAAAGGACAGAGTTAGAAATTTAACTTGAAACTACTGGAGTGCATGAGTTTACTGAGGGTGAGTGTGTTGAATGATAAGAATTTGGGAAAAACGGACAAACAACAACTATGAAAACTTAGGGATCAGATATAGCAAGAAGAATCTGCACAGCTAATTGGGAGATGAAGTGTTAAAATAAGTAGAGCTTGGAACATATAATCTAAATAAAGTGTGTGTTCTAAAATAAAGGGGAAGTTAACAGTGTTAAATGATTCTTAAAATATATGCCAGGTAAGGATTAAAAATGCCATATTTTATTTAGGGACTTTTGAGAACTTGCCATGGAAAGATTTATTGGAGTTCTGGGTTAAATTTCAGTTCTTAGTCTGCAAAGAAATGAATGGGAAATGATGTAATGTGAATGAATAAAGATACTTATTTTTAAATGAGACATAAAAGCAGCTGGAGTGTGATATTTCATTAACTTGTGCGCATTGTGTGTGTGTGTGTGAGAGAGAGAGAGCATGTGTGTGTGTGTGTGTGTGTGTGTGTGTGTGTGTGTGTATGCTTCATGCTTCTTTGCTTTACAATATGGGGCACATTAAAAGTGATAAAAACTAAGAAACAAAAGACTGAGAAAGCACGAAAAATCAATGAAATAAGATTCCTAAGAAAGTCAGATGAAATACAAATCAGCTCCATGTCAGTCAAGATATTTTCTTCCCCAGATATCCACACTGCAGGATTTTTCAATCTTTTATATTTTAATGTGTGTTTTGAAACACCAAGAAGAGAAAGCACTGAGATCATATCTGAGTCAGAACTTCCTTTCCAAAAGCCATTCTCCCCATTTCCCTCCTGCCCAACAATACTATTAAACCAACATATAATAAGAAACGGAGGCTTATTTTGCCAAATAGCAGTAGTGCATTGACTGTGTTTTCCTAAGAAAATCTACAGTATGTTTTCATTTTCAGGTTTATGCTTAGCTTGGAAATATGTATCTTCTGTGAAGGAAATGGATAATTGAATAAAAAGTCTACACTAATATCCCCATCTCATAAGGACACAAAGTGCTCATTGAGTCAAATAGCAGCATGGCCTGCTTAATTTAGATTGATTTCTCTCTTTTTCCCACAGCAATTATAAGAAGCAACATTTGAATAAGAATAATACCATATGATTCTATTGTAGTATAGGCAACATTCTCCACATTACTTATTTATTGCATAACACATTTTACATATTACAGAACTGCATTTCACCTAAGGCACAGCATATACATTCTCATTCAAAATGGAACAAAATATACAATGTATTTTCTTGAAAACTATACAGAATGAGAAGGACATTTTAGCACTATGGCTACCTTAGTCACTGTAGAAACCATTATAAACAAGTGAGTGATTTTTTTTTTCCTCACTTTTGCAAACAACAAAAGTAAGTAGAGCCGGGCACAGTGGCTCACGCCTGTAATCCCAGCACTTTGGGAGGCTGAGGCAGGCAGATCACCTGAAGTCAGGAGTTCAAGACCAGCCTGGCCAACGTGGTGAATACCCATCTCTACTAAAAATACAAAGACTAGCCAGTCATGTTGGTGGGCACCTGTAATGCCAGCTACTCAGGAGACTGAGGTAGGAGAATCACTTGAACTGGTAGGCAGAGGTTGCAGTGAGCCCGGATTGCACCATGGCACCCCAGCATGGGTGACGCAGTTAAACTCCATCTCAAAAAAAAAAAAAAAAGTAGAAATGCTATTTTCAAGATAGGTACTGAAAAATTGGTAGAAAGTATTGGGCATATATAATTGGGCATATCTAAAAACATTATTGTCTTATTGGGTGCTCTAATTTTACTTCTGTTAGTCTCTACCAGTGATGATTGAAAACGATTCACTAGGGCGAATCGTTTTTTACACTAATGCACATAGGTTTAATGTGATATTATCAGCATGCATAACAAGCCTATGTACAGTGGATGTGTCTGTGAGAGCTGAGTCCTATTGAGATAAGCATTTTGAAGTTAGCTCGATGTGAGTTTTCTTTGTTCTCTTTGGTAGAATTATAAACTAAAGGGTTACATAAGATTATCTTCTGAACAATCTACAACTCAGGCAAATTGAATGATGCATTCAAGAATTCTAACCATACACACAAAATGCCAAAAAGAAGAGATACTAGAATAAATGTGAAACAACTATTTTAAGAGAATAAATTGTTCATCACTATTCTTTAAAATAAGCTCACCGAATTCTGTGCTTTTGAAACAGCTATAGTAAAAAAAATGTTTTTTTTTGTGAGCATATGTATTTTTTAATAAGAAAAACATACCCCATAGCAGTAATAGCCAAAAAGTGCAGCATAAAATAAAAAACAGACACCACACTTTCTCCTGTTGAACAGTTCTACAAGATTACACACTATGCAAGTTGGTAAAATACATAAGGGAACTCAAGAGAAATACAGTAATAATTTAACTTGTGTTATGAATCTCTGCATGCATATTTCCTATGAATGCATTAGTTATATCTGGTGCATTAAAAAGATAAGGGCTTCCATAACGCTTCCCTTAGTTTAGCATAGAATGTGGACTTTGCCTGGCATGAAAAGGTTCTCATACTGCGTGCCTATGCACCATGTAAGACAAATCATATTTACAACAGAGGGAGTGCCTTTCTTTTTTTGTAAAGGTACATACTCTTCCACCAGTTCAAAGGTAAGAATTAAGATAATTGTCTAAAATAAGCAGTGGAAATAGAAAATGTGGATAAAGAACAAACAGATAATTAACAATAATTCATATGGTAAATAAGGATAATGTCTTCAGCGTCTTCAAGGAGTAGACTTCTTAGAAATCAACTTGATGAGGAAAAACATTATTTATCTCAGAGTAGAATTTTATACACACTGAAAAAGTCACACGGTGGGTAGGCATAAGCTACTTCTGGGTGTCAAAGCATCTATACAAGCTTTCTCCATTATCTTTTGTTGCACTATGGATGGGTGTAATCCAGAGAGCCTTGTTCTCCTGCAAAGAGTTCCAGGATGCTTTTCTCATGAGGGCTTAATCTACATATGCAATTCCCCATGAAGATAAACTACACGAACACAGCATGAACTGGTTTTCCTTTCATCTATCCAGTAAATCTACTATGTATGATGATAAGAACTGACCCATGTGTTTGTGGGTTATAAGTAATTACAAGTGATCTAATCAAAATTAAGATTACCTAATGAAAACTAAGATGTCAGCTATGCTGAAAAAAGTAAGTACCAAGTCAGGAAGAAATTAATAATTTATTATTGAATCTTAGTTGACTTTTTATTTCTTTGTTATAGGTAAATAAAAATTTTTGAGGGTGGGGGAATGTTGATATACACAACTTTTTTGCAGCGCTCTGGAACAAGTTAGAATTATATTAGAACACCAAGGCAATGGTAATATAAACTTAGCAGACTCTATCAATATTTACAAGTCTAATAATTTAGCTAACATCTTCAATTATGATATGGAATGCCTTATATTCCTTCTCTTTTGATAACCTTAAATTATAATTGAAATTATTTTGAGATTCTACTATATTCTAGACACTCTACTATGTGAGTAAATCTCAATCCATTTTTAGTAGTCAGGAATGTTTAAAGTAAAAAAAAATTGTTCTCACCTACAAATACTTACAAATAAAAAAAAGTACATGGGATGAAGCATGAACAGTAGAGTATTTGGAATTTGAAATTTATCTTCAAAGGGGGATTTATAATATCTATATTACAGAGTGAACATATGGATAAGATAGTAAAAATAGTGCAGCATTTATATATAGCAAATAACATTTTTCCTTTATTTTTTCCTGTTTATATTTTAGTGATTCGTGTAAAAGTAAGTTCAATGGAAGCTGAGTTCTTCAAGTAAACTGTTTTTTAGGAACTCTGGATTGAGACTTTTAAAAGTTTATAGACTGCGACTAACCTAGGCATCTGTTGAACGTAGTTATTAATGTAAGTGAAAATGGGAATAAGTATAATTTAATTAAACAGAATGACAAAAATGTATAATGGACAATAAAGGTGAATGGGTTAGCTCATCACTGATTTTGTGGCATAAAAAATAGATACACGAAGTTATAAAGAATCACAGTGTTTTCCAAATCAGATTTAAACTTCCAGTAAAAAATGAAACTGCCTTTCTAGCTTGTAGTGATTTGTAGTTTCTATGTGGATTTCAAATTATTTATTTTGAATTCATAAATGTGTGTCTCCATACCTAAGGTGCAAGAAAAATACAAAACCATTATCGAGAAGACAGTATGAATAAATAAAGTAAAAACACTTTCAAGGGCATTTAAATAAGTAGATGACATTTTCTTCATCAAAGTTCACAAAAATGTGAAACATAATCCTATGTCAATTCCTTAGATTATTTGGAAATTAAAAATAATGTAGGGACTAAAATATAAAGTGTTATACAAGCTATTGATTTTGCGAAGAGGAAAGCAGGATTGCTGAGGCACAGTCACATGTGGGAAGATATCTTCCCAGAGGCAGGCTCGGGGCAAGAGAAAATATTGTCCCTATTAATAGAAATTCATAGTTGTTGTCACTTAAGGAGAAATATATGTACATGGAAATGTTCCTCTAGGTGAGAGAATGGTGCTGTCAGAAGCATTTTTTCTATGACGATGCAGCATGTTTGCGTTATTTACTCATCCATGTAAAATTCAAATGAAAGACTACATTAACGGATGTGTTTTGATCAATGTGCTTCTAAGTTTAAATATTTCAGATAGTGTGTTTACTTGCATATTTGGGTATAGTATTTCTTGCAGATGACACAAAATAATTCATATAAAACAAGAAATTAGTAAAAACAAGGATTGGATATAAGAACATCCTTAGAGAGAATTGTTGGAGCTGGAAACACCACAGATATTTATCTTAAGATTTTTATAACCTCCTCTTACTTAGAAATAATGTTTTTAATTGAAAAGAATAGCAAAGGTAATATAGAGAGTTTCCTCATATCCTTCACCTAGCTTTTATTACTTTCAAAATCTATGCTTTGGAATGTACTTTTTTGGATTTATTCTATTTGAGCTTTACTTAGCTTCTTACGTTTGTAGGTCTCTATGTTTTGCCAATTATCAAAATGTAGTAATTATGTTTTGTGCGACTACAAACTCTATTTACATTTCCCCAATTTTCCCACTAATGCCCTTTCTCTCCGCAAGACACAATCCAGGATATTACATTGCAATTAGACAACATGCTTCCTTAGCTTCCTTTACTCTATGATGATTTCTTTCTTGTTTTTTCTCATGATCTTTTTAAGAGTACTGGACATGTTATTTACAGAATATTCTTCTACTTGGATACGTATAAATACCACAGAACTGGAATGCCTTCCTATCCTGTTGTATTAGGAGGTACGAGATATCATGGTGCAAGTCACTAAGTTCAGTCACACTCAAGGGTGAAAAAATCAAGTCGCATTTCTCAACATGTTAAAAACACCATAGCAATCCAATATTTGGAGGGAAATACTTTGAAGCTATGAAACTTCTGTTTCTCTTTAAAGTGTTTGACTATGAATTTTGACATTTATCAGCCTGCAGTAATTATTGCTGTAGTGCTCTCATGGTGATTTTCTATTTAACATATTTTTTATATTTATGAATCAGAATGCTCCTATAAGAAAGGTTTTTACCTTCTCTTTAATTTATTTATTAAATCCTTTGTATCAGTTTGAATTATTTGATGTTTTGTATAAATTAGATTGGCCACAAATTATCTTAGTTCACAGTCTTTTGAGGTTGTCATGAATTCTCCCTTATCCTTGAAGGTTTTTTTTTTCCCTCCACCTGATTTAAAATTCTGAATTGAGTTTTATTCCCTTAGCACTTGAATAGTATTGTGTCCTTTATTTCTTATCTCCCTGGTTTTTAATAAGTCTGAAATCAATTATATTATTTTTCTCTTGAAAGTATTGTGTATTTTTTGTCTCTCTGTTTCAAGATTTTTTTCCTTGTGTTTATTTTTCAGCAATTTGATGATAATGTCTCTTGTCCTATATTTCTCTGGTCTTATACAGTTTGACATTTACTTAGCTTGATTTTTTTTAAAAAAAATTATATAGGTTTGTGTATTTTTGTAAGTTTTTAGATATTTTCAGTCATTATTTCTTTATATACTTTTTCTGCCTCATTCTCCTCCTTTTCTTCTAGGATTTCAGTAACACAAATGTTTGTTATAATCCCACACACCCCTGAGGCTTTGTTGACTGTTTTTATCCTATTTTCTCTTTGTTGTTTAGATTGATACATTAGGACTTTTCTTCCATATAAGAGATGGAAGACAGATCCGGAAGAACTTCTACAATGCCAGTTCCTCCTACGTGAGTCAGCACCACATGGGAATGGTTTTTAAGGTGTCTGCCTGATCTTCCATGTGAGCATCTGGCAGGGTTCCAGGAGAAACAGCCTACAAGTGGAAGACTAAGAAATTTGTTTTTGTCTCTGGTCAGCTAGTGCTTCATACTCTCATGCTAGCTCATACTCAGCCTTTTGCAACTCATTATATTTTCCAGTTGAATCTACTAACTAGATGTTATGACATTGAAAGATGTTAATCCAACATAAGCAAAGGCCCAGATTCTCTCTCTCCTCATGAGCATACATTTTAACTGATTTTAGGTAAGTTTCTTGACCTTCAGTTCTCTGAGAGTTTCAGGACAAGTCATTAATTTGTAGTCGTATAGATTTTTTATCTTGTTCTAAGCGTGGGAGCAACACTCCAGCTCTTTTCCAAATCTGATTTGAAAGCTGAAAACTGGTTCTATTAGACGCATTTATACTAGAGCAATTCCATCTTAAACAGGAGCTGGGTAAAATGAGGCTGAAACTTACTGGACTGCATTCTCAGATGGTTAAGGCATTCTAAGTCACAGGATAAGATAGGAGGTCAGCACAAAATACAGGTCATAAAGAACTTGCTTTATGGGTTGCAGTAAAGGAGCTGGCCAAAAACCCACCAAAATCAAAATGGCCATGAGAATGGCCTCTGGTCATCCTCACTGCTATACTCCCACCAGCACCATGACAATGTACAAATGCCATAGCAATGTCAAGAAATTATCCTAGATGGTCTAAAAAGGGAAGGTATGAATAATCCACCCCTTGTTAAGCATATCATCAAAAAATAACCATGAAAATGGGCAACCAGCAGCCCTCGGGGCTGCTTCGTCTATGGAGTAGACATTCTTTTATTCCTTTACTTTCTTAGTAAACTTGCTTTCATTCTGCACTGAGGACCTAACCCTGAATTTTTTCTTGTGTGGGATCCAAGAACCGTCTCTTGGGGTCTGGATAGGGACCTCTTTCTGGTAATAGTTCTACTTTCAGATCAGCATTTTAAAAGGCAACAAGGAGGGATGTCCCTAACCTTAGAAGATAAAAATGTTATATGAACTACAGCAGAAGATTATAAAGTGAAAGTACAAAAAATATGTAATCTATCAGCTATCACTTCCCAAAGACATCACCTTAATACCTAGCAACTTAAATAAAATCATCAAAAGAGTCATTCTTTTTGTTTTACATAAAATCTTAACATTTAAATGACCAACCTGAAGAAAATTTGATGGGAAATTCTATTAAATTGGTATGGGCAAAATAATAGTGTATTGTATTCAATTTTTTTTCTGCTTAGAGCAAGTATTTTTGATAGATTGATCAAAACAGTAGGATGGAAATTGATAGGACTTTTTTTTCACCAATTGTAAAAAGTAAAATGCACATTAAGGTAACTGCATAATTTCTGTATGAATAATATTATTATATACATACAATATTGAACAGAGTTCTTCAATTGGATGAATTAGAATTAATTATACCACATCTTATTTAATTGCAATTTAGCATTTCAGCATGCTTTATAACATGCTGTTCCTTAAATCTGATGAAATATAAGCCAGTAGATGAAACATTGATTTAGTTAACTTAACCAATGTTATCTCCCAAAGCAACTTTAGAGTTGTTTTCATTTTTTATCAAATACATTTTTCCTCAAATACAATATTGCAATTACAGGCCATGCATGAAAATGTCTGTGCATTGTACTAGTGCCAATGAGTAATCTCCTGTTTGGGGCTATAAACATTTCAGTTCAGCTGTTCAATGCATGTTTACATAAGCTCACATCTTCCCACTCAACAAAATTTCTAAAAGAGCACAGCTCAGTGAAAAATTGAAGAGGGAATGATGAGTAGAAAACAAGTCTATTCTTAACAAGCTATAATCAAATCATTACATGAAGTTCTATTCTTTATTCTGCATTTGGTATAATAGTCCTTCAAGTGAAAGAAAAAGAATAGGGAAAAAAGTTGAAATATAATGTTACAATTCAAATTGAAATTCTATGTATCTTAAAAAATAGATGCTGAGTCACAAAAACGGAAAGCTATTAACATTTTCATATGGCTCTGTAAGATGTTTTGTTTCCAGTTACATATGGATTATTGCCAGCTAATATTTGTTAGGTGCCATACCTTGAAAAGTCACCATAATTTATTCAATAGGTAACATGTTATGTGGATTTTGAAATCCAATATTCAAGAACACAAATGTTAATTTGGATATTAAAAACAAACGCTGTCAAGAAAAGAATAGACAACTTCCACCCAATCACTTATTTTGATGAATTAAATTTGAGCTCTTTTGATCACCAAATTCTGCTTCTGTGTATTTACTAGAAATGATTGGATGTTGAAAGGATATGGGGCAGCGTGTGACACAGGAAGGAAAGAGGTTTTTGATCAATGATTAGAAAGTGCCACGCTACAGGAAAGGAGGTGATAGGAGTTGGGTTGAAAACGTAAAGTTGACCATATGTTCTATTGTCTTAAATTCCCATTTTGAATTTTTCAGGTTTTCTTTTAATAGCAAGATACTCTTTCTTTTCTTCCTTAACACTTTCCATTTTCAAAAGAACGTACACTTCCTTTCCATGAACAAAATGAAAACTTAAGTATTATATTTCAATTTCTTAAGATTTAAGATGGGCCGGGCGCGGTGGCTCAAGCCTGCAATCCCAGCACTTTGGGAGGTGGAGGCGGGTGAATCACAAGGTCGAGAGATCGAGACCATCCTGGTCAACATGGTGAAACCCCGTCTCTACTAAAAATACAAAAAAAAAAAAAAAAAAAAAATTAGCTGGGCATGGTGGCACGTGCCTGTAATCCCAGCTACTCGGGAGGCTGAGGCAGGAGAATTGCCTGAACCCAGGAGACGGAGGTTGCCGTGAGCCAAGATCGCGCCATTGCAATCCAGCCTGGGTAACAAGAGTGAAAACTCCGTCTCAAAAAAAAAAAAAGATTTAAGATGAATAGATAATATGAATAAAATGTTTGTCTACATTCACAACCATGATGGAAGCTGTATGGCCTTGACCACAGGAAAACCAGAAGACATAAATCTATTGAGGAAATGGTAATAGGTATTTTAAAAAGATTGTCTCCATGGAAGAGGAATTATCACAGTGCTTGTATAAGAATTCTTTGCATAACACTTTTTGAAATCTGCCTTCCCATTTAGATGAAATGACTTCTGTTTTAAAGTGATTTTGCTTATATTCTGAGGTTTTCTTTTGTACATACGAATAGTGGAAAAATAGATGTCAGCGTGTTATCTCCTTAAGCTAAAACTTAGATTTGTTTTTAAATCTTTCTTTCAGTTGTAATTGTTTTTTCTTCTTTTATTGCCAGTTATTTGTCAGATTTAAAAATGTTTGCTGTAAAAACTATGCTATAAATCAACTGCATGCTACAATATTAGTACATATATATGTATATATGTAAATGTGTCTTCTATATTTTAGTTGTATTTAGTTCAATATCTGTCAAAAATATTTAGAAAAATATTCTATGATTAAAACAGCAACAACAGCTTTCGAAGCTTTTAGTAAATTGCTGTTATTGCAAACAAATATTTCAAAAGGAAGCTACTTACAATTTTCCTTAAAGGAGCAAAAAAGAACGTAAAAACATTAAATAGGGCAAACCGAAACACTGCATGGTTTAATTTTGAAGTTTGAATCTCTCTCTCTCTCTGTCTCTGTCTCTGTCTCTCTCTCTCTCTTTTTTGTTTTTATGGAGCCAGCTCTGTCACCCAGGCCAGAGTTCAGTGGTGCTATCTCGGCTCACTGCAACCTCTGCTCCCCAGGTTCAACCGATTCTCCCTGCCTCAGCCTCCTGAGTAGCTGGGATAACAGGTTCCTGCCACCATGCCTGGCTAATTTTTGTATTTTTTAGTAGAGACACGGTTTCGCCATGTTGGCGAGGCTGATCTTGAACTCTTCACTTCAGGTGATCCACCTGCCATGGCCTCTCAAAGTGTTAGGATTACAGGTGTGAGCCACCACATCTGACCTGAAGTTTGAATATCTTAACTTGTTAAAAGAATACTTTTATAGAATACAAATCTTTAAATTGGGTCAATGCATATCCTTTAAGCCAAGTAGAATAAATCTGACAAGGGTTTTCACTTTCAAGTCTACAAAGTCTGGAAAAATATTGTTAATAATCATAAGTAAAGGAAGCCTATAAAACAAGTTGCATTTCATAAAATGTTTATCAAAAAGATACTGAAAATGAAAGAAAAAAATGAACCATCTGTGAAAATGCTAGAGCTTAAGTATTTACACATTAAAATGCAAAAAGAAAGCTTTAAGAAAATACTTCATTAGTAGAATTTGTTTTCAGTTAAACATTTTAAGATAAATTACTTTTTCAATAAAAAACATGGTTTAAATAAAAGACTATCTCAGTTTCAAATTTGCAATAATAAAACACAATTTTGAAGAAGTTACTGGAACTTCTATAAAAATAAAGTAATATGATCATATTGAAAATAAACGTATAACATGCAATTAAAATATTAGAGACAATTAGAAGCTGAGAAACTGATTCATATAATAATATGTAGAGTACTTTTTCTGTTCATTTTATTTGTAATTTGTTGTTCACAATATAAGAATTTATTTTAAAAATCTTGTTCCACTATACTGCTAAGGTTATATTTTTGTTTTAGAAACAATTTTATTTTTGAAAATATAGTAATATAGATACTACACCCTCCAATGTAATAATGATGGTAAAAATAAAATGTTTCAACATTAGATGATTTAGTTTAACTTTGTTTTCCCTTTCATGCTCCAAAGTGTCTCTGTTTAGGTGATAAGCTATGTAACCAATCCTATATCAGTTAAACTTCCTTTAGACCTTTTCTTTCACCATCAGGATGGGAATGGAAAGAAAAATTTCAGGAGTTCATCATGTTTCTGTTTTAATTGCTGAGTCAACTGGGATGCTCCTATGTATTCTGAATGCTTTATGGAAAGTATATTTGAGTAACAGAAGTTAATGGTCACGAATGAGAATCAACATGATGTAGATGGGAAATGCTGTAATCAACCTACTCCATCACAACATGGCTGCTTTCGTACTGCATTGGTTGGAGGAGTAACTCATTTCAGAGTAAGGGGACAGTGGACTCTTCCACAAGTTAAGGACCAAAATATGTTCAGATGGTACTATGTAAAGATGTATGAATTGAAAAACAAGAGAAACTGCAAGCCAGGTAAGAGAGAAATAATCAGAAAATGTTCTTTTTATGATAAAATGTTATTGAGCACCCACTGTGTGCCAGGTAGTAGATAAAAGTTGTCAAGTAATTACAGTCTCTATTACATTGACTATACTGTGGATATTGAAACGATAATAAGATATTTATAAGTAAACAACAATTTGTGCTAGCTTATTTGTGACAAAGAAGTGTGAGTAATAAAAACAGTATTTATGAACACTGTAATCTTATTGCTATGGGATTTATTTAAAAAAACAAAAGAAAATAAAAACTTTTCATAGAAAAATCAAAGTCAGAAACTGGATTCTCAATAACCCAGATTTTAAGTTATAATGATACATTTTCTTCTGAGAGATCTTCATGGGAGCTTGAGAGACCTTCTGAAAGTCTTCAATCAGAACAGCATGCCCCTGTGTCTCTAAGGACCTGATAATCATAAGCAATATTTTAAGGCTTCGATCTATCACACTAGCATTGAAGAATTTACTTACTTACCTTCAGATTCCATCTATGAGAGGAATAACTAAGCTTTGCTATTACTGGTTAAGTCCAGGCATACAAATCAAGAAGATTCTTGATAAATTGGTAATAGGGCAGAATATGATCTCCATGCATAAATGTCTTTCAGATCTTACAAAAGGAAGTAGATTTGTAGACTTGCAAATGTGTGGGAGGAATAATAGAAAAATATGCTCACAGGTAACAAGAAATCAAATACATTGTTCATACGCTGCTTGGAAGAAGAGGATTTTTCTTTGCAAAATCCTGAAGAGAGCTGAATCAGAGATAGGTAATAACATGTTCATATGAGAATATGGCTTAGAGAGCTTCATGTCCTTGTAAATGAGACATATCATGTAAGAAAGCAGAAAATAAGCAAGGGACTACAGCAACTTCTGAGAAGTAATGAAATATATAGAGGATAGGGGCAGGAAGACTTCCAGCTAAAGTCCTCTTTCTCTGAAACTTGATCAGGAAGTTCTGACTTCTTGCTAAGTCAGGGAAGAATCCAACAAAAGAGATCCCATGGATCCTATTGCATCAGGTTTAAGCTATCAGTGGGAGAACGATCCAATTCTACAAAGGTGAATAAATGAGCAAAGAATTTTAAGGCATGAACAAAGTTTAAACAAAGAGAATTTGCAGAAGAACCTAATTAATTCCAAAGAATGAAAGGCAGATACTCATTTTGTTACACAAGGTAGGTCACAAGACAGCCAATCGGACAGATTTTCTTCCTGAGAGAAATTCTCAAACAACATATGTTTATCAGTTCTTTGTTTGAACATCATGGAATTAGCTGGCCACTCTGTTGGTTAAAATTGGGATCTTGTGGAACTGAGTATGTAAGGGAAATTATTTTTAAAATGTTCAGGTTGATATGTAACAGGTAATAGATACACACAGGAGAGAGATAAGCAATTCCTTGTCAATAGGCTTCATGCAGCAGTCAGTTTCAATGGATAATCTACTAGGAAATAGAAACATCCATATGTACTATCTACTTACTTCCCTCATGAATTCCACTGCAAAGTTGCAGGAAAATCCATCCAAAAACAAACATATATTTGAAAAGATTTTGGAAAAATGCTTGACCATAAGATAAATCTTATTTCCCAGATATAGCCTGGGTACTAAACAACTATCTTTAAAAAATGTAAATAAAATTGAGTATTTACAAAATCTGTTCATTGCAAGGAGAAGATCACAGTGCATGAAATAATAAAAAAAGTAAGTGTGCTTGAGAAAACGTTTTAGATTGATAACTCAAGAAAGTTCTAAGATAGACACATTTTAGAAAAAATCTGAACAATAAGTAGAATGTAATTGTAAGAAGTATAGTAGAAGCGTGATTCTTCTGCCTAACAGGATACAGGAAGAGGCTGGGTTAAGGAATGACTTAATCTACTGATCAAGGCCAACGTGGCAGTTACCTAGAGCCCAAGGACTAAAGCCCTATCAGAAGCTAGAGAACTGGTAGGCTCTAAGATAGTCATACAGTCATTTCAGGCCATGTGGTTAGTTATTTGTTTTTTTGTTTGTAATATATTTAAAGATTTGTTTTAAAGACTTAGGTCTTACAGTTTTGCCAAAGTGTGTCTAGGTGTGTGGATTTATTTAAGTGAGTTGTGTTTGACTCTCATTGGCCTTTTAAAATTAAAGAGATGCTAATCTTAAAGCCAGGACAATTCTCAGCTTCTCTGCCACTGACTCTATGCTCTTTGTGAAAAACATCTATTAATTGTTTGATGCAGTTTTTCAGTCTCCCATCCAGGGATTTATACTAGGCTTTTATTCTATTCTTTTATTATTTCTCTCTGCTAATTTAGAGTGAATTCTTGAGTATAACTAATTGATCAATTCTCTTTGACTATTACCAGATCAGAGTTTACCTAATTTAGGAAGTCTGAGTTTTCACTTTTGTTTTTTTCCTGTGGCAATCATAACATCCTCCTTTACAAGGAGTTTAATTTGGTTCCTTTACTTTTTTGAGTGCATGTGCTGCTGAAGTGAGCACAGTTTATTTACCTTTGTATCATTTCCTGATTTCTATCTTTATTAACTTTTTAAAGCACTTTACTTACGTTTTCTTCTCATAATGTTTTCTTTAAAAACATTTTTATCCATGGTGTGGTGGCATCCTTATAATCCTAGGTACTTATAAGGCTGAGGCTGGAGGATGTCTTTAAGCCAGGAGTTTGACATAGATGAGTTATGATGAAGCCTCTGAATAGCCACTGCACTCCAGCCTAGGAAACATAGTAAGTCCAGATCTCTTAAAAAAAAAAAAATAGTATGTATATGTACACACACACATATTCTGTTGTTGAATTGATCTGTAAGTTACTTTTTAAAATAAACAATGAGAGCTTTTGGAGCTTTATTTAAACCATTATTTTTCTCACTTTCTTTGAAATCTTTGTCAGCTTACTACTCACTATAGAAGATTTTGGTTTCCACATTGGTGTGGGGGAGGGGGTGTTACTTTCTAAAATCTGTGCTCACTTCTTCCCAACCCATTATTTTATAGTTACCTGTCCCCACACCTGGGCCCCACAACTTGGGGCTGTTGTTCAGAGGTAACTATGGAGGATCATGCCTCATGTAGCCTAGGCCAAGACAAAGTTTAATGGTTATAATTTTTCCTCTCACTATTGCAGGAGAGTAATACCTATAAAAGTCACAGCCATAGGGCTCAGTCTCTGTTGCTTTATGGTCTTTGTTCCTGGGTTCAGAAGGGCCAATTCAATGAGTAGTTTAGAGGTGGGAGCCTGGTTTTGGTTTCTTGCAATGCATGGCCACTTATCCACGAGAAATAAAACAACACCTATTCCTCAAAGTGAAATTAAACAGACTCACAGTTTTAGCTTTTGTTTCCTAAAAATAACTTGAAAAGTTTATCTGTTTTTTGAGTATGCCTATAGTCACAAATATAATATAATATTAATTTAAATTGTTTTATATTAATGAGTACTTAATCCAAATTACATTTTTGAAAAGATCACTCCTGCACCTGTGTCCAGAAGAGACCGCTGATGCAGAAAGTGAAATCAATAATAAAATTATGGGAAAAGAGAAGTAAATACAATGATGTATTTGGACATAAAGAATTAGAATAATAATATGAACCATGATAAGTGTAACTTACCTGGCAGTTTAAACTGACAGTACTTATTAAAACAGTATTCATTATTAACAGAAATAGCAACCAAGGGAGAATCCATTAATAGCAATTAATAGAAATAGCAACATAAGGGAGAATCCATACCCCTAAAGTAATTCCTCTTAATATTATTCATCTTCTTTTAGGCCTCAGCATAGATCAGGACTCTCTCTATTTATCACCCTCCATTTGTAGAATTTAATGTTTATGTTGATTTATTTCATTTTCATATTCTCTGACTTTTTTTGTCTTTAGGTCAATAAATAATCATATTGTTGTGCCTTACGTGTCTTTTCTTATTTTCTCAAAAGCAGAACAATATAGTCCAATTTTATTCCAGAAATAAAATTTCTGCCATTAAATAGAATTCAAAATACATTCTTTCTATAAACTGATATATTGCCGAGTATAAAACAAAATTCAAGACAAAAGGGAAATGAAGGTAAAAATGAATCTAAGAAAACTTGATGGCTTCTTAAATTTTCTTTGGGCTTTAAAGATTTACTACTCATATTCATCACTATATCTCAGACATTTTGCCTGCAAAAATAAAAATAAGCCCTCCTGCTTTTTAAACTTATATTACCTTTAAACAATCCAAACATGAAAGGTTAAAAGAGCTGCACTGTGACATAAATTTTTTATGAAAACAATAATTTTCTCAATTGATGTGAATAGTCATTTAGACTTTTCAAAGCAATGAAGATATTGAAAATTTTCAAAATGAAAGCAATAAAAGGAGTCTGAAAAAACTGGCGTACACACTTTCCAAGGAGACATCCTGCAAGCATAAGCTAGATCTCCCCGCCACGTTCATGGTTTTTTAAGGAGTATCATTACATTCAAAAAGCACTGGAATAGTACAGCATAATAAACATCTGACAGGTCCCCAGAGTAACCTTAATCAATGTACCAAAGAAAGTAGCTTTTCAATGAAGAGTTTTAAGACATTTAAAAATTCTTGGCTGAAAAATCAATTCTACTTTTTATAATTGCTCTGTGAGGTGGTTAAAATTATAATTATTCTGGACATGTAATACCAACTACAAAATATCTAAATTCCATCACACATCTATGAAAAAACATTTTGAATAATATTTCATTTAGAGATAAAAACATTTACTTAAATATTTTAAACACTGCAGTTATCTCAACATTTACAAAATTGTAAGTTAATTTGCAATTGACTCTCCTCCTCCTATTCCCCTCTCCATTTTAGCTTGCATTTCTACATCTTTTTCAGTAAGGTCATTTCACTGGGAGAAAGAGACATAAATTTACCCTCTTTTTACAGTAACAACTTTGCTTGTTACTCTGCCCTCCTACCTTCTTGATGGCATTTGCTAAGGCTTAACACAGAGCTTTTCTATTTGTACATCTGCACTTCACAGAACATAAACCATATGTGGCAATCTCAGATCAAAAGCCTACTGCTGGTGGTGGAAAACTTTGCAGATTGTAATTGAACTTCCTTCTTCCCAGGAACTGTACAACCCTCTCCCTAAGTTCAGGAGGAACTTTAAATTTTAAAGTTAAGGTAGAAGTTTCTCTGTATACATTGCTATGCCTAACATATCTGAATTTTTTACTATTTTGCCAAGTTATGTCCATGTAGTTCTTATCCCTTTTTTTTTTATTTGAATGATGCTTTCTAATTTCTTTAATGATGATACTGGCATATAATTTATTTTTTTCTGGCAAATGGACTTTTTTTTTAATAATCAGTGTACATTTCAAAATTCTTTTATTTTTCTCCTATTCATTTCTTCCTTTTTAAAACTGCACTTAAATTTACAGTTATGCTCAAAAGAAAGATAAGTTGTGTCTTCCTTTTCATTTAATGTTTATTGATAATTTATAATTATTATATCACTGCATTCACATTTATTTACATGTGATGTATTTTTTATTTCAACTAATTGAAATGCAGAAATTTTCAAAGATTAATATTAAAGCATGAATTTACCACTGAAATTGACCAATAATTTTGTGATGTTTATTCACAGTTATATTTTAAAAACAAGCATAGGATTACAAATATAGATGAAGTGCTCTAGGGAACTATCCAGAGAGAGACAATAAATATTACAAGATGTTTACATTAGGTAATAATTTTCTACATACTGTGATAAGTAGAATAATGTCCCCACTCAAAGATGCCACACCCAAATCCCTAGAATCTATGGATAGATTATGTTACATGGCAAAATTGAATTAAGGATGTAGATGGAGATAAGTTTGTTAATGAGATAATTAGCTTAAAATAGAAAGATTATCTTTGGTTTATCCTAGTGGGCCCATTGCCATCACAGATGTCCTTTAAAGTAAGAGTGAGGCAGAAGAGAAGTCAGATAGAGTTTTTTTTTGTTGTTTGTTTTTTTTTTGTTTTTTTTGTTTTGTTTTGTTTTTTTTTTTTTGAAGACGCTATGCTGCTGGCTTTAAAGATGGAGGAAAGACCACAAGCCAAGAAAATAGGCCACATTTAGAAGCTTGAAAAGGCAAATGACTTAATTCTCTCCTGTGGTTTCCAGCAAGGAATGCAGCTTTGCCTTCCGTAGTCATATGGCTACAATTGAATCAAAGCGGGAAACTGATGTTTAACTTGTGTTTTTCTCCACCAAATAAAACCTGAGCTATATTACAGTGAGGAAAGGATAAGGGGGAATTGGATGAATAGTAGTGGTCTCTATCTTCACCCAGTTTTATATTTTTAAGTTGTCTATAATTTATAAAACACTGATTTAGGCTCAGTGTGCTAGCTCAGGTCTGTAATCCCAGAACTTTGGAAGTCAAGGCGGGTGGATGGCCTGGGGTCAGGAGTTTGAGACTAGCCTGACCAACATAGTGAAACCCTGTCTCTACTAAAAATACAAAAATTAGCCGGGTGTGGTGGTGTGCACCTGTAATCCCAACTACTCGGGAGGCTGAGGCAGGAGAATCATTTGAACCCGGGAGGCGGAGGTTGCAGTGAGCTGAGATCGTGCCATTGCACTCCAGCCTGGGCAACAAGAGTGAGACTCCATCTCAAAAAATCAAAACAAAACAAAACAAAACAAAAACAAAAACCCCACTGATTTAAGGATAATGAGATTCTAATCTATAGAACCATTATAGTATATTTGTGTTGTTTTAATCCACTAAGTTTGTGCGAATTTTTTATAGCAGCACTAGGAAACTAAAACAAATACACATCCACTATAAATCAATGTTTTCAAAAACTATTAATTGTATTGTTTTCCATATAATTAGATTTTACAGTTTATCTGTTTCCTTTACCTGCAAATCATACTGCCTGACTATATTCACACGTCTTATCTTTAGCTGCTTTCATAAGACTATGTCCAATATGATGGGAGCAAAAGCAAGTTATGCCACCTAAGATGAAGCCTATTGAAAAGATTACAGAAAATCCTCCATACTCTCTATCTAACATTTACTGACAGAATGCAGAGAAGCAGAAGACCCTAAAAGCTGCAGAAGCCCATGCTTGAAGGAGACTTGATACCAGAATGACTGTGTGGAACACAGCCCCTACTCCTTTCCTTACTGCTAATATGTAACGATCAATTGTGGCATGACCAAAATTCTATAATAAGTTGCTGACATTTTGGATTGTTGAATTTTTGTTACTCTTTCTCCTACCTTCTCAAAGGCAACTCCCTCATCAGCATGACTTAAAAAGTACGATATCTAATTCTAATTAAATTCTTGAGATTTTCTTTCCATGCAGCACTGAATTTGATATTTATTGATGAGATTATATAAAAATTTAACTCCATATTTCAATTGCTAGCAGACATCATTGTAATAATAACCAACAACATAATATATTTATCCATTTTAGTAGTAGTTTTGGGAATATATATACACACACAAATACATATGTATGATGTGTGGATATATAATAACTGTAGTTTGAAAATATATACACATATACAAAAGAGAGGCAGACATGTATGAAATAGTTTGGGAATATATGTGTGTATGTACACACACACACACACACACACACACACACACACATATATATATACACGAAGTCGTTCTCCATATATATGTATGTGTTTACATATGGAGAACAACTTTGCAAAATTCCAAAACAACCATAATATAACCAACAATATATCCCCAAACTAATAAAATGGATAAATGATTTTTAAAACTTGGTAATAATACAGATTTGGAGATTTTGCCAAATTTCTCTCCAAATTATTCTTAAATACTATCAAAACTGACATCACTACTAACAATGTTAAGGAGTTCAAGTGGTACCTATCCTTGTAATTATAGGGTATTGTCAGAAAAATAATGACATAGGTATAAAATATAGGTATTCCTATATGTTATAGGAATATATAGGAACAAAAGTCTCATTCCCATTTTGTTTTTAATTCCCATGACTATTAGATTAGCAGAGGTGTTTTTTTTTGTTTGTTTGTTTTTTTTTTGTTTTGTTTTTTTGCCATTTTATTGCCTTTATGGATCTCATTGCTCTCAATTTCCTGTTAGAATTTTGTGAAAACATATTTAAAAATCTGAGTTTATCGCTCGTTGTTCTGAACTTAGTCATATGGCTACACTTGAATCAAAGTGAGAGGTTAACATTTAATTTGCGTTTTTCTCTCCCAGCTAAAACTTGAGCTATATTACAGTGAGGAAGGATAAGGGGAGAGTGGATGAATAGTAGTGGTCTCTATCTTCACCCATTTTTATATTTCTATGTTGTCTATGATTTATAAACTTTAAAAGTAGATGCAGATATATGGGGAGTTGCCTCCAACCTTATCTTATAGCTCATTTTTTTAAAAGCTGCTTTCCTCTATCTTAAGATATCTGCTCTAAAATTTTTATAAATGTATTGCATTTTTTATTTAAAAGTAACATTTATTTTTCTGCTTCAGAAATTTATTCAACTTGGAGTTTTTGTTCATGATGGATATGAAGAAAAAATATGTCTTCTAAAATATGGACAGCATGTTGTTTAATCATTTATTATCTCTTTCTCAATTTTATTTTTTATAATTTATCTATCAGATACTATACTAATTTGCAATTGGTTTAAAAGTAATGATTTTATATAACTATTAGGGTTTACATGAGTGTTAGAAGACTTGGGGAGTAAAGTTTGGGGAGACTCATAAAAAGTCAGGGAAGCTGCAACTGGCAAGTTAAGAAAGCAGATACTAGATACTTTAATTAAAAGGTTATCCATTGTAGTTCCCCTAATGTCAGTTGGAACCTGCAAGCCATTCTCAGGATTCTTTGTTTCCACCTACTATCTCAGGCTACAGCTTAACAGGTTTTTTGCAAATCATTGTCAAGAAGCTACCATGAATCATACGTCTGCACATTCCAGACATCTCTAGGCTCATCTACTTGGTACGGAATCTGAATCTCATCACAATTCCTTTCTTTGACAAATTCTAACCCAGAATAGCAGAAGGGAGGAAATTCTAGAAAATACAATATCAGCTTTTTCTCTTTTCTGAAGTTCAGAAGAAAGACAATAGAAGTGAGAAAAGGGTGGTTTAAAGCAGAAAATTCAACATAGATGCCATGTTTCCATTTCAGATACATACAGAAGTTGTACTTATTTATATATTACATATTTATATACTATATAAATTTATATAGTATATTTTTATATATATACTATATTTATATAATATATGCTATATTATATACATAATCCAGATATTATATATTATATAAATTTATATAGTATATTTATATATATACTATATTTATGTAATATATACTATATTATATACATAATCCAGAATTGTCCTATTATATATTATATATTTATGTAGAATATATGATATATTACATATATGATATGACAATTCTTCTAGATTTACATCTCTATCTCAACATCAAGAAAATATTCATATTTTTAACATTTAGTATATATATTATATGTATGTTTATATAATATATTATATATATTATATAAAATATGAACCTTTAGACCTTGACTTGGGCAAGGCTTCTTCAATTATGAAATCTTTCTAGTTATCTCTGGAGAATAGCCTCAAGTTGTGGAGCTCAGAGTTGGGGAAGACAACTACATGTAAAAAATGTGAATATTTTCTTGGTGGTGTTGAGATAGAGATGTGAATCCAGAATTGTCATAGAAAAGACTAATTTTAAATGTTGCTGGTTTTGAAGATGGAGGGAGTGTGCAATGGGTCAAGGTACATGGGAGAAAATGTCTAAGAAATTGAAACAAGTAAGGAAATGGATGTTTCCTTAGAGCTGCAGAAAGAAACATGGCAATTTTGACATTTTGCTTTTTGACCGAAGATACTGTTGTCATTCTTATACGCTATAGAATTGTAAGATAATAAATTTTTATTGTTAAAGCCACCAAGTTTGTGGTAATCAATTACAGAAACAATGGAAAAGATTTAATATTTTTATGACTCCATCTTCCGAAAATGGATCATTTATATGGTTATTCATATAGTTTATATTTCTGACAGCAGTGTTTTTAAATTTTTATTTCTATAAAAATAGTTTAGATCAACTTTTTAAAATATTTATTCCAAGGTAATTTAAGATTTTGTTACAACTTTCCTTAACTTGCTATTCATGACAGATATACAGACTATTGCACTTAAATGCACATCATTTTATCCAGACACGTTGTTGAGCTTCCATAATTGTTCTAATAGTGAATGATTTACCAAAGATGTTTTAGGTAGACTAATATTTCCTCACTGGCTAACAACATTTTGTCTTTTAAATTGCAGACTCTCTATAGGCACAAAAAATTATCTAGAATTTCTACTGAAATAAAAATGAGATCATTAAATAGTGACAGCATACATTAATAGTACAAGCCTTCACTGGAAGATTGTTATGGGGTTAAAGATTCTTACTTAAATTCTTAGTTTTCAAATATATATTCTTAAGTTTTGTTAATTTTAATTAAAATACTATTTATATTAGTTCACAAAATAACATTTTGTGATTTTCTTTCTTAAACTTTCAATGTAGTGAATAACACATACAATCTTTATACTTTGAATATTGGGGATAAAAATAATAGATAGTGTTTATTATTTTGTACCTGTTTCTGAATTCAAGGTATTTATATTTATTTGGGATGTTTGCATCCTTGTGCATGAGATAGATGTACGCATTATATTGTGGTGTAACAGAACATATGGATAAAATAAATTCTGAGTTTTGTAAAACAACGGTTACAAGCATATTGCTGACATTTAATGAAACTACTTTCAACATTTTTAATGTTGTTTACAACAAAACATATAAAGCTACAAAAAGCGCTTAGTTTTATCTTCCTCCTCTTCTGCTATTGTTGCATGTACTCTCATACCCATTCAGTATGAATCGAATGGAGCTAGACTATCACATAGTGTGCACCTGCTGAGGATTTGCAGTTTTCTTTGCCTTGCAAAGAGTCATGCAAAACAGATATGCAATCAGTGTACCTAAATTTCTTCAATATTACAGAAAAACCTTGAACTCAAAATGTTAAAAGTGACAAATCTGAGAGAGTTGCATATATTCACATTTCACTATTATAAAGAAAGCTAGCTCTCCAATGGACATACTTGTTTGAATTATGTAATGTAATAGCTGACAACATAGATTTTCTATGTGGCTTATAGATGTTATTATACATTCCTATCTGGCAAATGTGTACTCAGAGAGATTATTCTGAGAGCAGGGCAGATAGTGTCATTTTTGCTATTTTTTAAGACAAATCCAAAAGCTTAATAGTAAAGACCATAGACACCATGAAGAAACTGCATCGACTAGTGGGAAAAATAACCAGCTAGCATCAAAAAAACAGAATCAAATTCACACACAATAATAGTAACCTTAAATATAAAAGGGCTAAATACCCCAATTAAAAGACACAGACTAGCAAAATGGATAAAGAATCAACATTCATCAGAGTGCTGCATTCAGGAGAACCATCTCACACATAGGCTCAAAATAAAGGGATGGAAGAATATTTATCAAAAAAATAGAAAGAAAAAAAAAGCAGGAGTTACAACCCTAGTCTCTGATAAAACAGACATAAAACCACAAAAATCAAAAAAGACAATGAAAGGCATTATATAATGGTAAAGGCATCAGTGCAACAAGAAGAGCTAACTATCCTAAATATATATATACCCAATACAGAAGCACCCAGATTCACAAAGCAAGTTTTTAGAGAACTACAAAGAGAATTGGACTCCCACACAATAATAGTGGGAGACTTTAACACCCCACTGTCAATATTAGACAGATTAATGAGACACAAAATTATCAAGGATATTCAGAACTTGAACTCAGCTCTGGACCAAGTGGACCTACAGAACTCATCACCCCAAATCAACAGAATATACATTCTTCTCAGCACCACATCACAAGTATTTTAAAATTGAGGACATAATTGGAAGTAAATCACTCCTCAGCAAATGCAAAAGAACTGAAATCATGACAAACAGTCTCTCAGACCATGGTACAATTAAATTGGAATTCACAATTAAGAAACCCACTCAAAGTCACACACTACATGAACACTGAACAACCTGATCCTGAATGACTACTGGGTAAAAAATTAACTTAAGGCAGAAATAAGTAAGTTCTTTGAAACCAATGAGAAGACAGACACAACTTACCAGAATCTCTGGGACACAGCTAAAGCACTGTTTATAGGGAAATTTATAGCACTAAATGCCCACAGGAGAAAGCAGAAAGACCTGAAATCAATACCCTAACATCACAATGAAAAGAACTAGAGAAGTAAGACCAAACAAATTCAAGACTAGCAGAAGACAATAAATAACTAAGATCAGTGCAGAACTGAATTAGATAGACACACACACACATGCACACACACACACACACACACACACACACACACACGTTCAAAAAAAAATCAGTGAATCCAGGAGCTGGTTTACTGAAAATATCAACAACACAGATTGACAGCTAGACAGACTAATAAAGAGGAAAAGAGAGAAGAATCAAACAGACACAATAAAAAAATTATAAAGGGAATATCACTACTGATCCTATAGAAATACAAACTACCATCCGAGAATACTATGACTATCTTTACGCAAATAAACTAGAAAATATAGAATAAGCCAGGCGCGGTGGCTCAAGCCTGTAATCCCAGCACTTTGGGAGGCCAAGGCGGGTGGATCACGAGGTCAAGAGATTGAGACCATCCTGGTCAAAATGGTGAAACCCCGTCTCTACTAAAAATACAAAAATTAGCTGGGCATGGTGGCGTGTGCCTGTAATCGCAGCTACTCAGGAGGCTGAGGCAGGAGAATTGCCTGAACCCAGGAGGCGGAGGTTGCGGTGAGCCGAGATTGCGCCATTGCACTCCAGCCTGGGTAACAAGAGCGAAACTCCGTCTCAAAAAAAAAAAAAAAAAAAAAAAAAAATATATATATATATATATATATATATAGAATAAATGTATAAATTACTAGACACATACATGCTCCCAAGATTAAACAAGGAAGAAATCGAATCCTTGAATAGATCAATAACAAGTTCTGAAATTAAGGCAGCAATTAGTAACCTAACAACCAAAAAAAGCCCAGGACCAGATGGATTCACAGCAGAATTCTGCCAGAGGTACAGAGATGAACTGGTACCATTCCTTCTGAAACTGTTTCAAACAATAAAAATGGAGGGACTTCTCCCTAACCCATTTTATGAAGCCAGCATCATCCTGATACCAAAACCTGGGAGAGACACAACAAAAAGGAAACGTCAGGCCAATATCCTGATGAACGTCAATGTGAAAATCCTCAATAAACTGCTGGGAAACCAAATCCAGCAGCACATCAAAAAGCTTATCTACCATCAAGTTGGCTTCAACCCTGGGATGCAAAGCTGGTTCAACATATGCAAATCAATCAACGTAATCCATCACATAAACAGAACCAATGACAAAAACCACATGATTATCTCGATAGATGCAGAAAAGTCCTTTGATAAAATTTAACACTCCTTTGGGCTAAAAACTTTCAATAAACTAGGTATTGGTAGAACGTTATAAGAACTATTTATGACAATAGCCATTATCATACAGAATGGGCAAAAGCTGGAAGCATTCCCTTTGAAAACTGGCACAAGACAAGGATACCCTCTCTCACCACTCCTATTGAACATAATATTGGAAGTTCTGACCAGGGCAATCAGGCAAGAGAAAGAAGTAAATGATATTCAAATAGAAAGAGAGGAAGTCAAATTGTATCTGTTTGCAGATGACATGATTGTATATTTAGAAATCCCCATCATCTCTTAGGAGATTTATCAGCTTAAATCTCGTTAAGCTGATAAAAAAATTCAGCAAAGTCTCAGGATATAAAATTAATGCACAAAAATCACAAGCATTCTTATACATCAATAATGGTCATAGAGTCAAATCATGACTGAACTCTTATTCACAATTGCTACAAAGAGAATAAAATACCTGATAATACAATTTACAAAGGATGTAAAGAACCTCTTCAAGGAGAACTACTCAAGGAAATAAGAGAGGATACAAATGGAAAAACGTTTCATGCTCATGGATAAGAAGAATCAATATTGTGACAATGGGCATACTGCCTAAAGTAATTTATAGATTCAATATTATCTCCATCAAGCTACCATTAACTTTCTTCAGAATCAGAAAAAAACTACTTTGAATTTCATATGGAACCCAAACAGTCCATATAGCCAAGAAAACCTTAAGCAAAAAGAACATATCTGGAGGCATCAAGCTACCTGACTTCAAACTATACTACAAGGCTACAGTAACCAAAACAGCATGAACTGCTACCAAAACAAGCATATAGACCAATGGAACAGGACAGAGGTCTCAGAAGTAGGAGGTTATTAGTGATTCAGTGAAGGAAAAACATCTGTTGGCTATAAAAGTGAGAAGTAGAGTGAACAAATATGATCTTTCTTTTAGGTAGTTTGGTACAAAGAAACAGGAGAGTAGCTAGAAAGGAAAGTCGATCAAGATTATATATATATTTAGTATGGAAAAAATAAAAGCTTTTTTTTTTTTGACTAACAAACTTGATCTCATACGGAGCAAAATATTGATAGTTAAGATGGGGGTATATTTGGCAATGGAATTTCTGTTTTAACTCCTGCAATTTCTTAGGTGATATAGCAAATGCTATTCATTAAGAAAAGGAAGAGGAGATTCAGGGGCTTGATAAGGGAGAAGTTGTGAAATAGTCATCTGGAGGCATGGTGGAGTATTTGTGTCGAGGAAAGTCGGTAGGATTGACTGGTAGCCTTAAGAGCCCACTTGAGGTTTGTGGTGCTCTATTTAATGTGGGATCAGCCATAAATGCCAAGTAGAATTTGTCTGCATTCAACCTTACCTGCTGCATAGATATGGGCATGGAGTAGGCAGATAATTTTATTTAAGCAGGGTTGAAGTTTTGCACAGTAAAAATAAGGAAGTAAAGAAGGGACGAGTGAACAAACATGAAATAAAGACAATAATTATATTGACTGGCAAGGTCCATTTAATCTGGGAAAGGAGAGGAATGAGGATATCAATGAGGTTGGGATGCAGAAAGGAGGTAGGAAGGATGAAGAACAGCGAGTCAGCAAACTATGGCCTGCAGATAGATTCAGCTAATCACCCTATTTAATAAATAATGCATAATAATTGAAACACAGCCATGCTCTTTTGTTTAAGCTCTGTGTGTAATTATTCTTACTCTTCGATGGCAAAGACCATATTACCCAAAGACATTAAAATGTTTCCTACCTGGACCCAGGACCCACATTATGAATTTTGTGAACCCCAGGATTTTTTTTTTAATTTTTAGCTCATTTTTTCTCTCTCTCTCTCTCTCTCTCTCTCTCTCTCTCTCTCTCTCTCTTTCTCCATAATGATATATATAGATATACAGATATAGCTATATGTCTACAGGTATATACAGAGAGATAGATAGCTATCTATAGGTTTATATAGATAGATAGATGATTTTTAGCTCCCTCTGCTCTCTGTCTCCATAGAATAGCTCTCTGTCTCAATAAAATATACTATTTATATTTATGTATTTATAATATCTGTCTATCTATCTATGTTTCTTAGAGCCTCCACTTTTTGGGCCTCATGGATAAGTCTAGTCATTGACAGAAAATATTTTCCAACCCCAAAACCTAAAATAGATGTTCAATTATATACATGTATATATAAATACTTAACACATATATATGTGTATAATTGGAACGAAAGTTCTAGAGAAAATAAGCAGGACATATAGAAACTGATAGAGGAGCATAAATGAAATAAACAATTTTTAAAGTTTTAAAGAATGATTTTCAAACAATAGCACTATTTGCCTGAGCTATATCAAAACAGGTTTCTGCATTTTACTACAACTGGCTCTGACCAACTGTGATGCTAAAGAGGTGTAAAGGTCCATCACTTCTGCCTTATTCTTTTTTTTTTTTTTTTTTTTTTTTTTTTTTTGAGACGGAGTTTCGCTCTTGTTGCCCAGGCTGGAGTGCAATGGCGCGATCTCGGCTCACCGCAACCTCCGCCTCCTGGGTTCAGGCAATTCTCCTGCCTCAGCCTCCTGAGTAGCTGGGATTACAGGCACCCGCCACCATGCCCAGCTAATTTTTAGTATTTTTAGTAGAGACGGTGTTTCACCATGTTGACCAGGATGGTCTCGATCTCTTGACCTCGTTATCCACCCGCCTCCGCCTCCCAAAGTGACTTCTGCCTTATTCTATTTGCCAAAACGTGTCACAAATCAAGCCGAGATTCAAGATGTAGAGAAGCAGATTCAATGGCTTTAGGGAGAAGAACTGAAGAATCACATTGCTCAGGAGGGAGAAACAGAGCAGTAACTATTGGGACATTTTCTTTTGCCCCATGTTTCTTCTCTAGCTTGACTTTCAAATAAGGTTGCTCTAGGATTTCTGGTAATAACCCTGAAATTATTATTTCTTGAGGTTTCCTTAAGGGGAAACAACCAAGCCAGATATTTCTGCAGGGAAGATCACTATTGACAATTCTCAACTGCATATTATATGGCCACCAATTTTAATACCCAATTTTAAATATGAGCACATAGCTAAGAATTGCCAGACATCCATTTGTGCCTATTCTTAAAGAATAGTAAGAATTCAGAATGTGTGTCCAGGGAGGAGAAATGGACATCCTAAGTGAAGGAGCAGACTGTATTACTTGGAGGTAATACTTTATTATATATATATATATATATATATATATATATATATATATATAATATTTATAAAGTATATATACTTTATAATATATACTGTAAAGTATATATTACCTATTTTATAATATAACATATTACATCCAAGTAATTCATTCTGCTTCTTATAATTTAAAGTATATACGTATATAGTATAAAGCATATAGGTAATATGAAGTATAAATTACAGGCAAGATATGAGAAATCCAATTTAGCCACAATGTGGGTTATAGGAGAGGAAGGAGATGGGATCCAAGTCAGTTTAATTGAGGTAGCAGAGGATCTTTGATGTCAGGCTAAGAGTGAACTTCAATATAGATCCACGGCCATTTGTGAACAATGGAATAGCACAGTAAAGTGGTATCCATTTAGGATGCCTGCTTCAGCAGCAGGCAGACAAGATTACAAGAGAAAGAAAGGGAACAGAGCTGAAATTACAGCTTTGGTCACTGAAGAAAGGATGCAAGAAATATTGTGATCCAATCAGCAGGACTTGGCAATTAATTGGTCGGGAGAGGCAACAAAGAGTCAGGCCTTCGGAGCTGCAGGCCTGAGTATCTGAGAAGATGCTGGTATGGAAGCAGGAAAACAGTTCACGGGCTAGAAAATAAGGCACTCAGTTCAGCTTCACATATGGCATTTTTTTTTTAACTTTAAAAAGCTTAGGGGTACAAGTGCAGGCTTGTTACATAGGTAAACTTCTGTCATGGGACTTTGTTGTATAGATTATTTCCTCACCCAGGTATTAAGCCTCGTATCCATTAGTTATTTTCTTCCTGATCCCTTCCCTCCTCCCACGCTCTACCCTCCTACAGGCTCCAGTGTGTGTTGTTTCCCTCTATGTGTCCGTGAGTTCTCATCACGTGGCTCCCACTTATAAGAAACAACACCAGGTATTTGGTTTTTCCCTTCCTGTGGTACTTTGCTAAAGATGATAGCCTCCAGCTCCATAGCATACATGGCATTTTAAAATCTGTTTTGAACATTACAGTGAAATCCAACAGGCATTTGGAAACATAGGGGGCCAGAATTCAAGAGGGAAAATGAAGCTAGTAAGAATCCTGGCGGAGGGAGGCCATACTGTCTATTAAAGCCCTAAGGGAGTATGCGATTCCCAGGGGAGAAGGTGATGGGGAGAAAAATCTCTGTTTGAAGGAATGCACCATGAATAAAGAGTCCTAGGGCTCTGGAGTATAGGATTTGTGGGGCGATGAAGTGAAAGATAAAGAAAAAAGGTAACCCGTAAAGTCATGCAGGTCCACAAATGCCACTCTATAGTTTGAATTTTATTTTTTCGAGGTGAATATAGGAATCATCCTATTTGCCATGACTACCTTCTTGTCAGTGGTTATCAGATATGATAGAGGCAGATTCATGCCCAGAACAAACCATGAGAATTAGCATGCGTGTGTTTTAATGTCTGATGAAACTATTAGTTGGTGCAAAAGTAATTGCAGTTTTTGCCATTGAAAGTAATAGGTTATGTGATTTAATTTTTGAAGTATTTTTCAAAATTCCATTTTCACTTTGCAAATTCACTTTGATAGCATTTTAGTTCTGATTAGGGCAAATTTAGTGCTTGCGGAGAAGTCATAGATCTCTGTGGTTCTTTTGGGGCTTTTTTTTTTTTTTTTTTTGCTTTAAGCCAAAAATGCCCCCAATCTCAATGAGAGGTAACATTTTATATGGAGTAATGGTCACACTCTAAAGATTATCTGCTTTATTTACTACTTACTATCTGCTTTATTTCTCTTCATAATCTTTTATCTCCCTCATCTACTGGATATTAGGACGGTCGCCTTATACCACGTTGCCATTTTCATCCCATTTTCACTACGTACAACTCACCTCAGTTAATTCATCTCAAGAAAATTTCCCTGTGCCTTCCCATTAATGCTCTTAAATACCTGCCTCCTTTCCTCCTTTAACTCTTCTTTGGTTATCTTGAGATAATCTCTCCAAGTCTTTCTGTTATAATTGTGTGCCCTAAAACGTTGAAAATAGTAGAAGAATTTTACTAAGGAATGTGCTCCAAGAAATTGATGTTTTTACCTCTTAGAGGCTATCTAAAATGAAACCAAATCTAAAAGTGAAACTCCCTAAAGTGCCATCTACCCTTTTCTTAAAACTACATTTCTGTTGCATATAATATTTTAAGTTATAATAAAAGTGTTTTCTTAAAAAAAAAGTCCACAGAAAAAAGACAAATAGAAACAAGCAATTTTTATAAAAACTGATTATGCAGGGAAAAGCAAACTTTAAAAAAAGTCAACTTAGTATATATTACTAATAAGGCATGTATATTTATATATAATCACACATATTTAATATCCATAATACACCTTCATGTACACATATACACATAAAATAGTGTCACAGTAAACACAATTCTTAGAATATACCTGTTTCAAAATTAACCCTAATTACCTCCTCAGAACTTCAGTATCATGATTTTTAAAATGAATTCTCCATAAATGATTTGTTAGGCATTGGAGGGATGATCTTAGTCTTGATAGCTTGATACATTTTGCTTCCGCATTTATCCTGCCCTTGGTATGAGATAAATTATGAGAAATTTATAAAGTCAAAGGAACTATTAATATTTTAAGGGAAGAAATTCATGGCCTAGACCTGACCATATAGTGAGTGTGGTTAAGAAAACCAACAGACCTTAGAAAGTTTTTCCCTGCAGGATCCAACATGAGTCTACTCACCCAGTAACTGGAGTAGGAGAAATATATTTAATATGTGCTGAATTTTCAAGAGGTCCAAAATAAGTGAAACATATGAAAACTGCAGATTGTAAACTTGGGGTACACAAATATAATTCACTGCTTTCTCAAAACCATAATAGGCAAAACTATGGAAGAGATTCTTTTGCATGTAAATTAGAATTGATTGTTCTTTCTGATAAGTGAGTGGAAGGCTTGTGGGCCTGGGTTAATGAGGGATGCTCTCTGAATAAGTAAAATTTCAACTGAGTACTTACAAAGACAGGAATGTGGAATGGAAAACATGCACGGATTATTTTGTTCCAAATGTCAAGGACAATTTAAGTAAAGGAACGGAGGTGGGAGAAGGCACAGTATGTGAAATGAATGAAAACTAGGTTTGCCTAAGTCTAATATAAGGTATAGAAAGGGATGTTTTAGAATCCAGTTTACAGTAGTTACATGAGTGAGCAGAAAATAATGCTGTAAAGATTTGTTCTTGACCTTAATAAAGTTATATAGTACCCATGTACATACATGTTAGGAAATAATGAACTCATGTTCATGACAATAATGATTTTCTATATTGTATAGTGCTTCTAAATATATATTTGAAAATACAGATTTTTAGTTGACTATAACCCTTTTAGCAATCCTGTAGTACACAAAAGTCAGATGTTTTTAAACTCACTTGTATACTCGTTTAATTAGTTCTCCTAACATTTACTGAGCATCTTCTATGTACCATGCCCCATTTTATGTTCTGGAAATGAGGGCATGAATGAGACATCTCTCTCATTTAAGAGACCAGTAGATTAAAAAGCAAAACACTCTTTGAGGGAGAGGCAAACATACAAACAATTATCTGGGTTCTAGGAGCCTAATATATATATTTTTGAATGCATGAGTAAATATATAAGTGAAAATTTTAATTTTCACCATTTTAAATTGACATTCTATAATTCAAAGTACATTATATACATAATATCCCTAAATTCCCACATTATCCCGGTAAATGATGAGATTACAAAATAGATAGCACAACCTCTCTGCAAGAATAATAACTTCTTATTTTAACTGTGCATATTGTCATAGCCTTCCTTTCAATCATCTTATAAAAAGGCTTAAAAAGGGGGCTTAATGTTTGAGTATCACCAATTATTACTTCTGGAGGTTATGATAATATCTTGCAGAAGACAGGACTCAATAACCTTAAAATTTCATTGAATTTAGCAGATGGCTTTGCTAGTGATATATTGAAAGGTACTGTTTAAATGACAATATTTTACATTACATGGTAGCCAAGATTTAAAAAAAAAATGAGGCAAGGCACACATAGAAAACTAACCAGTCAAGAATAAACTAATTTGAATCAGATAATTATTCATTTGAAAATGGAAAAGTAGAGAATATCCAAGCTGCAACATATCAACTTTATATACAGGTTTATATTTAGAGTGTCATGTTTAGAAATGCTCTTGATTTACTGATATTTTTATTCAATTTTAGAATTGGTAAAAGAGGTTTTTATGTTACATTTAGTTCTCAAATTTATTGTCTCTGTAGAGCAGGGGAGTAAATTAGAAACAGGATTCACTGAATTAGAAATGAGTAGAGTTCTGTAGATTTGGAGTTTTAGTATACTCTAGAATATTAGATACAGACACTCTGAACAACAAAATTCTTCTGGACTTCAAAGGTAAGTACTTACAAAATCTTAATCGTTTTGTTCTTGTTGGCTCTGTAATGTACTGAAACATGGAGATATTTGGCACAGTAGTAAAAACCTCAGATGATTCCATGCTAGGATAGCTTCTCTGAAGATAAAAGACCTGAAGGTGAGAATGGTTCTCTATGATACACTTTACTGCATTAACTTCAACAAATACAGGGTCTCAGATCATCCCGTGAATCAATCTCCAAGTAGCACATGCATATTCCAGGGACATTATTGTATAGTTCTAGATCTTCATTTGGGCTGTGGATATTGTGAATTAGTCCAAGCTACTTCAATAATTCTTAGATTTATCTTCTTTCATCCTGAAAAGCAAAAGCTGGCACCATGCTCAGGTACCCAAGCATCCTCCTATTGTTTTCTAAATGTCGAATAATTAACTAAATGAGGAGGATGTCTCTAACCTCTTGTAAAATGAATGAAAGAAGGGTATCACAAAACAGTCTGAAAACAGCACAGTACTGTCAGAGGTGTTTGAAGCAGAGCAATTCCATCTTGAACGGGGGCTGGGTAAAATAAGGCTGAGACCTACTGGACTGCATTCCCAGGTTAGGCATTCTTAGCCACAGGATGAGACAGGAGGTCAGCATAGGTCATAAAGACATTCATGATAAAACAAGTTGCAATAAAGAAGCCAGCTGAAAACCACCGAAACCAAGACGGTGAATGTAAGGTCTTGTAGGCTGACTGACAATGCCATGGACACCATGGCAAATCCCATGACCTGCAAGTACACCTCTGGATAGTCTCCCAGGATTAGAAAATCTGAAGCAACTGGAAGACCACGAAAAGAGGACGAATGATCAACCCCTGCGGTGCTTAATTAACTTGAGATATTCTTCTGTTGTTCCTTATTCCCCCCTTAATTGATAAAGCAATTGGACTTTGTAACCCACCTTGGTCCACCTTGTGACTCCCTCCCAGGATGCAAAAAACCACCCTAAACTGTAACCTCTGTAACTTTCCACTGCCTGTCCCAAACCTATGAAACCAACTCATATCCCACCGCCCTCCACTGACTCTCTTTTCAGACTTAGTCTGCCCACACCCGGGTGAATAAGCAGCCACGTTGCTCACACAAAGCCTGTTTGGGGTGTCTCTTAATTTAGAGTATGCATTTTAACAGTGGCAAGAGTGATCTCCTCACTGACCCACTGAGAGAGAAAGAGAGAATCCTATATCTATGTGTGTGTATATATACACATATATAATACATTCTTGAATCTTATATATATCTGTGTATAGATACAATGAAACCTTGACTCACACACACACACACACACACACACACACACACACACACACATAAAAAATTTTTAGGAACAACAGCTTAAAGAAAGCCATGTCATGCAAATTTTTAAAAATTTGGCATTTACTTTTTCTACTTTTGCTTTTAGATGCCCTATGTAAGCCATGCAAGGAATGTGTAGCAGATAATTGTTTTTTATCTTTTCAATAATAATTGGGTTCATTGTTTATTGCCAATATGCCATTACATACATTTTATTATATAGTCTATATGCAAGGACCACTTATTAAGTATATTAACAACACATTAAAAAGTAACAATGCCAAACAAGATTACAAGATTGATAACCTTTCAAACAGAGGCCTCAGAACTGTGTCTTCAGTGGTGTCCTACTAAACATTGTAATCAGTAACTTGGATAAGCATATAGAGAACAAGCTCATATGTTCATTAAATTTGTGGGTCACTGGAATCTTGAAGGGTTAGTGAATGCATTGCAGAATAATTATAATACAGAAATGATCTTTATAACCTGTGATGATGGGATGAATTGAACAAATTAAATGTAGCAGAGAGGCACACATGGAAGATACCATACTTGGATCCAAATTGCAAATGATGTAAGTACTGAATTAGCAGCAGCATGTGACAAAAATGTTTAAGTGATTTACAGGACAGTAAATTCAATGTGAGTTAGTCTGTGATGTGGCTTTCAAGAACACTAATCAGGCAAGCTCAGAATAAAATAAAGCGGAATCAACTGAGTGTGCGTTATTTCTGTTCAGATATTTCTGTTCAGATAATATGTAGGGTATCATTGTTAATTCTGACTACTACATTTTCAACATGATAATAAGAAGTTCTGGGATATTCTATTTAGGGCAATCTTCATTAAATAACTGAAATATCTTACAGAGAACACATAAAGGACTGTTATATTCTCAAAGGATATAACCTTTGAGGAAGAACAATTTTCTTTGGGAAGAGAGTGGAAAGAGTGAAGGTGTTAATTAGTCAGACAACATAAGGTAGGAAGATAATGTTTACCAAACTAAAAAAAAAACAAAAATCGTTTAGAAAAGAAAATACATTTCGTATTCAGAGTTTGAAGGGTTTGAACAAGGACCAGTGGGTGAAAATGATTGTGGAAACTATTTGATACATATTTGTTTGCTTAACACCTACAATGCCTTTTATACCACAGCTATTTCTCCAGTGCCTCAGTGTACGTATAAAGACACTGTCCTGACCAGGAGGGGTCACATAGTTTAGCATCTCAAAATAAGAATTTTTTTTTTAAATACCACTTCAATATCCCTTCTACTTTTGACATTTTATGATTCTTTTACTTATGATTTCATCTTACCTTAGTAATCATAATTATTTGTACAATTCTCATCATATATTAAGCACCAGGGAAAACTCCTTGATGAGTACAGATGTTCATCTGATGACTTGCATTGCAAGCAAACAAAAATAAATTTCCTAACTGACCTACAGAGCAACTGAAGACTCGGCTACAGTTGAGATACCAGGCATATTTCTTTGAAAACCCAGCTATTTCTTTCTATGGCAGAGAGTCTACAAAGAAAGAAAAATATCAGGCTTCAGTGAAAAAATTTCAGCATGTGGTTTGACTGAGCTAGAATGTGAACACATAGATGCTACTCAGCCAAAAGAGAAAAACCTCACCTTTCAATGTGTTTGATAGAAGTCTTTCCAACCAAGAGACTAGCTTTCACATTTACCCCCGTGATCTGATTTGTGTTAAAGAAAAATCACACTGGACCATAAATCCACACAAGTTGCTTTTGTTGCCAGCAATAGGGAAGAGGGCACAGACCAAGTATGTGTACCCTGCTTCATGGAGACAAAAGGCTGGAGAGTTGTTAAGAACTGGGAGTGGAGCAGGAAGAGGTCATAGGCCTCTGTGTTTGCTGGCTCACCTTAGCCAACGGAAAGTGGAAAGTAAACTTTTTTTTACCTTTATGACAGAGCCAGTTTTACAACTTGGAGCATTATGACCACAGAAGTTCAACTCCTACCTTCCCACAAAGACTGAGAGAGAGAGGAACAGTGCTGTCTTTCTTGACAATTAAATTTCAAAGGGATGCTTCCTAAGTGCTTAAAAAAAGATATTACTGTTGTATAAAACTGTTAAAAAAACCTTTTAAAAAATCTGAATCTCAACGGAGCAGATAAACTTTGCAATGACAAATTTCTAAAGTATATGTTCTAAGGAAAGGCAGGTCATGGGACTTCATGCAGGAAGAAGCCTGTCTAAAGTTTAGTCAAGCAGAGGAGCACTTTAAGGCTGTCTTGGTCACCCTGTAAGTCCAGAGCGCCTTCCCATCCTAAGTAGACTGACTCAGTAAATGTTAGTTCTCTCTGGAAAATAAGGCCTCAGAAAGGCCAAGATCTTTCTCAAAATGTAAGTTTGTTCAGTTTTCCTTATGGATTTGAATAACATTTTTTTTTTTTTTTTTTTTTTTTTGAGATGGAGTTTCCCTCTTGTTATCCAGGCTGGAGTGCAATGGCACGATCTCGGCTCACCGCAACCTCCGCCTCCTGGGTTCAGGCAATTCTCCTACCTCAGCCTCCTGAGTAGCTGGGATTACAGGCACGCACCACCATGCCCAGCTAATTTTTTGTATTTTAGTAGAGACGGAGTTTCACCATGTTGACCTGGATGGTCTCGATCTCTTGACCTCGTGATCCACCCGCCTCGGCCTCCCAATGTGCTGGGATTACAGGCTTGAGCCACAGCGCCCGGCTTGAATAACATATTTTATTACTGGTGATTCTTATGGTCCTGAGACAAAGTATACCCAGTAAAGTGGATATAACCATTTTTCAAGAGAGGTTAGAACAGAGCATAGAGAGAATTTCACTTTTCAATTTCTAGAGAAAGCTTGTTAAGATCGGTTTTAAAGAAAAATAGTGTGAAAGCTAAAATTTTCATTGAACAAAGTGAGAGATTCTTTTGCTTTGTTTTGGTTTGTTTTTTAAATGAGAAAAATAAAGGGTTTAGAAAACTCAAGGCAGTTTTTACTGTTAGTGTTGGAGTAATAGATAGGGTAAGACATAAATGGAGTCTGTTACATGGGCAATGAAAATGTCATTCTGAATCTTGGAATGGAGAGAAACCTGAAGAACTAAGCAGAGAATAGTGAAAATTAGTAATTGTGGTAAATATCCTACTTAGAACCGTAAAAGGAGATGTAATTCTCACCAAACCCTCAGCTAACTACATGGAAGGGAGAGTTGATATATCCATAATATCAGATGGGTTCAGGAAGAATTCTAAACCAAGAACATGTCAACTACCCTGTTTAGAATTCTGGCTGGATTCTACATCAAAGCATATCTTGGGAGCTTGGTGGCCATACTTATGTATAAATGGTGGCATGACATAGTTAAGCCATGAAAGTCTTCAAGATATAACCTCCTATCTCTGCCTGCAAGTGGTAAAATGAGAATGTAGATATCTCCATGGCATTTCAACTGTATAACTGCCTAAGGGTTAAAAGGTGCTAGAAGGGAAGAGTCCTGGGGTCAAAATGAGTAGAGGCCAGGGTGTGTGGAACTTCAATGAGGAAACTTATCAAGTACTGCAATTATCACCGATAGTTGCCAGAACAAGAACAAAGGCCAGTTAGGGCCAGTTCCTGCCTGGAGAGCAGTAGATAATGGACAGACCTGCTGGAAGTTGGGTTTCTGAGAAAACTGTTGTTGAGACTCAGAGTTCCATGTCAGAAGCTCATTAAGGAATACTCTGAGGAGTGTCATCAATGAGGACAACAGTACTGGGCAGAAGGAGACACTGAGCTGAGTGCTGAAACTCAGGCAGTCCCTCAGAAATGTACTCACTGAACCAGCACATCAATCAGTTTTTGTATGCAGGCTGCTTCATGACATGATAGACGGCAACTTTTTTCCATCCGTGGAAATACCAATAACAGGATTTGATGTGGTTTGGTCGTGTCTCCACCCATATCTCATCTTGAATTCCCACATGTTGTGGGAGGGAATCGGTTGGAGGTAATTGAATTATAGAGACAGGTTTTTGCTGTGCTGTTCTTGTGATAGTGAATAAATCTCACAAGATCTGATGGTAAATGTACGGGGAAGTTTTCCTGCACAAGCTCTCTTCTCTTGTCTGCCACCCTGTGAGACGTGCTCCTTTCACCATGATTGTGAGGCTTACCCAGTCACAGGGAAGTGTGAATTCTCCATCAAATCTCTTTCTTTTGTAAATTGCCCAGTCCTGGATATGCCCTTATCAGCAGCATGAAAACAGATTGATACAGGGTTTATTGTTCAACCCTTAGCATGCACCATCCTTGGAAACTGGAGGAATATGTGCCTTGGTCCTTAGGAGAGATAAGTAGAATCTCCAAGTCCATATCAGTTGGAACAACTCAGCAGAGGGCTTTGAGTTGTTAGTCTATTACACAAAATTTTCCCAGGGAGCGGAAACCTCTAATAAAGCAAGACAGAGGGGAATTAGGAGATGTACCTTCATTTCTACCAAGTACCTGGTAGCCACTATCAGTCCAGAACCACTTTAAATGAACTTATTTGAGTTATTTTGGGCTATGCAGATAATGAGAACTAGACCTACAAGGCTGCTAAAGGTCAGGTTGCTCCATTTTCATGCAGTCTGTCATTTTCCCCCATTCTGTTCAGGGTAAAGCGTTATTTTTTTTTACACACCCATGTATTGTGTGTGTGTGTGTGTGTGTGTGTGTGTGTGTGTAGTGTATTTTTTCTTCATTCTTAACTTCAGGCTGCAACACTATGAATGTCTTAGCTATGATGGGTGTGGGGTGCTCTTGTCTTGGTCCCCTAATTTTAGGCATGTCTAGGATCCTTAGCTCTTTCCCTCATGCCACAGAAAGTCTCGAAATCTCAGCACACATTCCCTAGAATAGCAAATGCTCTCAGGGGAATGTTCTTTTTTTCTCAATTTGAGTTTTAAAAGTTATTATTTTAGAACCAGGGAGTACATGTGTAGCTTTGTTACGTAGGTATATTGCTTAATGCTGCGGTTTGGGCCTCTATGGAACCCATTACCAGAATAATAAACATGGTACACATTGGGTCATTTTTCCACTTTTTCACTTTTTCACCCTGCCCCATTTTGGAGTCCCTGGTGTCTATAGTTTGCATCTTTATGTTCTTGTGCACCCACTGTATAGCTCTCACTTGGTAATGAGAACATGCAGTTTTTGACTTTTCTATTTCTGAGGAACTACATACAGGATAATGGCCTTAAGTTCCATTCACGTTACTGCAAACCACATATTTTTTTCATCCTTTTTTGTCTGAATAGTATTTCATTGTGTATATAGAAATATGTGTGTATGTATCACATTTTCTTTATCCAGTCCTTTATTGCTGGAAACTCAGGTCAATCTCACAATTTTTCTTTCTTTCTTTCTTTCTTTCTTTCTTTCTTTCTTTCTTTCTTTCTTTCTTTCTTTCTTTCTTTCTTTCTTTCTTTCATGAGACTGAGTTTTGCTTTTGTTGCCCAGGCTGGAGTGCCATGGCAAGATCTCAGCTCACTGCAACTTCTGCCTCCCAGGTTCAAGTGATTCTCCTGCCTCAGCCTCCTGAGTAGCTGGGGCTATAGGTGCCTGCCACCATGCCCAGCTAATTTTTGTATTTTTTTAGTAGAGATGGGGTTTTACTATGTTGGCCAGGCTGGTCTTGAGCTCCTGACCTCAGGGGATCTGTCTGTCTAGGCCTCCCAAAGTGCTGGGATTACAGGCATGAGCCACCATGCTTCACCAACTTTTCTATTGTGAATTTCCTATCTTGGAAACACTTATTTATGTGAATTTGACCTTTACATTTATGCCATCTTTGATTTCAGGAATCTCTATTGTGTTGATTTTGTTTTTCCAGCTTTACTAAAGTATAATTAACAAAAATGTATCTATTTAAATTTAACATTTAATTCAAAGTATAGATGCATTTTGATAAAACAATTTATTTTGTGGGGGTAAATACTCAGTGGTAGGATTATTGGATCAAATAGTAGTTCTGCTTTATTTTTTTTCTTGAGAAACCTCGATGCTGTTTTCCACAGGGATTGAAGTAATTTACGTTATCACCAATAGTGTATAAGCATTCCCCTTTCTCCCAATCCTTGGAAACCTGTTATTTTTTTACTTTAATAGTACCCAAACTGGCCAGGTGCGGTGGCTGACGCCTGTAATCCCAGCATTTTGGGAGGCCGAGGTGAGTGGATCACGAGGTCAAGAGATCGAGACCATCCTGGCCAAGATAGTGAAACCCCGTCTCTACAAAAAATACAAAAAAATTAGCTGGGCTTGGTGGCAGGCGCCTGTAGTCCCAGCTACTCCGGAGGCTGGGGCAGGAGAATTACTTGAACCTGGGAGGTGGAGGTTACAATGAGCCAAGTTTGCGCCACTGCACTCCAGCCTGGCGCCTGGTGACAGAGTGAGACTCTGTCTCAAAAAAAAAAAAAAAAAAAAAAAGTACTTACACTGATTGGTGTGAAATGGTATCCCACTGTGGTTTTAATTTGCATTCTTCTGATGATTAATGGTATTGAGCTTTTTTTTTTTTCATATTTGTTGGTCACTTGTATGTCTTCTTTTGAGAAATATCTGTTCATACCTTTTGCTCACTTTTTTAATGGGATTGTTTTTTTCTTGTTGATTTCTTTAAGTTTCTAATAGATTCTGGATATTCTTTTTTGTTGGGTACATTGTACGCAACTATTTTCTTTCATTCTGTAGGTTGTCTGTTTGCTTTGTTGGTTATGTCTATTCTGTATAGAAGCTCTTTAGCTTTTCTTTAGCTTTTAGTTTTATTAGTTCCCATTTCTTGATTTTTGTTTCTGTTGCATTTGTCTCTAAGGTCTTAATTATATATTTTCTGCCTAGGCCAATATCCAAAAGAGGTCTTCCTAGGTTTTCTTTTAGAATTTTTATAGCTCCAAGTCTTCCACTTCAATCTTTAATCCATTTTGAGTTAATTTTTGCATATGATAAGACATTGGGGTCCAGTTTTATTCTTCTACATAAGATTAGCCAGTTTTCCCAACACAGTTTATTGAATAGAGTTTCCTTGCCCCATCTTATATATTTTTTTCACATTGTCAAAGATCAGATGGTTGTAGGTGTGTGCCTTTTAATTATGGGTTTGCTATTCTGTCCCATTTATCTACGTGTCTGTATTTGTACCAGTACCATGGTGCTGCAGTTACATAGCTTTGTAGTATAAAGTTAGGTAATGTGATGCTAACAGATTTATTTGTTTATTTACTTATTTATTTTTTGCCTAGCATCGCTTTGGCTACTTTGACTCTTTTTTGATGCTTTATGAATTGTGGAATTCGTTTTTAATTATGTGAAAAATAACTTGGTAATTTTAGAGGAATTACATTGAATCTCTAGATTGCTTTAGGTAGTATGGTCCTTGTAACAACGTTGATTTTCCTAATGCATGAGCATGGACTGTTTTAACATTGGTTTGTAATATATAAATTTTCTTTCAGCAGTATTTTGTAGTTATCCTTGCATAAATCGTTCACCTCCTAGGTTCAACATATTCCTAGGTGTGAATTTTTTTTTTTTCTATTGTAAATGGGATCACAGTCTTGATTCGTTCTCAGTCTGAAAGCTATTTATGTATACAAATGCTACTGATATTTGTACATTGATGTTATATCCTGAAACTCTGCTGAGGACATTTATTATTTCTAGGAGTCTTTGAGATCAATCTTTAGAGTTTTCTAGGCATAGAATTATACTGACAGTGGAAAAAGATAATTTGACTTCCTCTTATCCTATTTAGATACACTTTATTTCTTTCTCTTGCCTGATTTCTCTGGCTAGGCTTTCCCATTTTAGGAGTAGGAGTGGTGAGAATGGACATCCTTGTCTTGTTTTAGTTGTTACTGGAAATGTATCAGCTCTTCCCCTTTCAGTATGATGCTGGCTGTGGGTTTTTCACAAATAGCTTTTATTATTTTGAGATATGTTTTCTTGATGCCTAGTTTGTTTGACACCTAGGGTTTTTAATCATGAATGGACGCTGGATTTTTTTGAACGATTTTTCTGCGTGTATTTAAATGACTGTATGGTTTTGGTTTTGTTTATGAGGTGAATCACATTTATTGATTTTTTTTTCTATTTTGAATCATCTTTATGCTGCAGGTCAATATTTCTAATGAACATAGGTAAAGAAATTCTCAATTTAACTTATTTTTGACTTATAGGTTCTTACTATGTTGTCAGTTCTTCAAGACATTAAAGAATGTTTTTCAAAATGTCTTCCAGCATTTTTTGTCTTGAGAGAGCTGATCCAGATTCCTAATAAATGTTACAAAGTCAACAAAATGACATTATGCAAAATTACATTATGCAAAAACTAAGCTATAACTACAACATTTTGTAAAAAAGTTAATTTTTTTTACAAAATTTAAAAAATTACTTTAAAATACTCTGTGCTAAAATTATATATGTATGTGTGCATAGATATTTAAAACAAAAATTTGGAAAACAAATCCATGACTTATTTATCTTATTTTATCCACACTCTACCTAATGTTTACACAAGGCTAAGGTCAAATTATAGGTATACTATAACTTTTATTAATACACCTGTAACTCTAGCACTTTGAGAGGCCCAGGCATGTGAATCTCTAAGTCCAGGTGTTCAAGACCAGTCTGAGCAACATGTGGGACCATATCTCTACAAAAAAAAAAATACAAAAATTAGCCAGGTATGATGGAACATTCCTGTAGTCTCAGCTACTCCAAAGGCTAAGGTGGGAAAATCATCCGGTCCCAGGAGGTCGAGGTACATGAACCATGATCTTGGTATTTCACTCCAGCCTGAGTGACAGAGTGGGGCCCTGTCCCGAAAAAATAAAGAAATACAATAAAAACAGTTTCTTACTCTAACTCTAGTGCTTCTCTATTATTAAGGATAGCTATGTACTATATATGACTCTCTTATGCCTCCTTGTAAATCATCTTACAGTTTTATGCTTAAAATAATTAAAATGTATTGAGGGTTTTTTTTTTTGGTGGTGATTCAGTGGAACTAACTTTAAATCAAATTATTTTTTGAACTTCCTTTCTGCAAACAGTTTTTATTTCTAGTAAAATAAAACAAACAAAAAATTTCTTATTAAGTGTACCAATATTATTTTCTTGTTTACTTGGATAGAAGAGAAAATTATAAATAATGATTAGAGGAACTCATGTTTCTTGAGACATGCATGGTCTCAGCAAGCCTAAGAGCTTTCCATTTGTAAGATGTATTGACTTCTCACATAAAGACTTCAAAATAGGCACTAGAACAAGAGCATGTGTACTGAATCCAGAGATTTTAATTCAGATGTTTTTCAATGACCTTCTGCCTTTGTAAACTCAGGTAAGTTAATTAAGTTACTGGCAACTATCAAATATGAACAATAATATATCAATCTTATGTGATTGTACTTAGGATCAATGAATTGATTTCTAACTCTTTCACTGCCTAAGTGATTCCTGACACATACTAAGTTCTTAAGAAATACCAAAGGTGATGAAATTGAGGCACTGATGCTTAATTAGTTTTCTTATGTCACAAAGATATTAAGCCCTACAGAAAGAAGATATTGTACTCTAACCAGAAAATATGAACAGGGTTTCATTAAATAAAAGCATGTCATGTAAGTGTAGGCAGAGGTTAAGAAAACCATATAAGAATAAAGCAATATCTATTAGCATATAACAGCATATAACCCGTAGGCATGGAGAATAAATAGCAGAAACACAGTAGTGCTGTCTTACTCTTGATTGCTTACCTCCAAGGAAACCAACTCAATTTTCACATTCTCAGTTTGTTGAGATTTCTCCTGTCTTCTCTTTCAGATATGCTCTCTCTACATATTGTACTATTATTTTAACATAGCATGCATTTTATAAGCTTTTGTTATTTTTGGTAGGAAATTTGTCTTGTATTTACTACTATATCCCCAGAGATTAGAGGAGATTCTCATATAAATTTAAACTAAATAATTTGTAGAAACAAATAATCAGTGATCAACTTAGATTTATCCATCCCTATAATTTTTTTACACGTCTGTAATTTTTCACGTGGATAGACTAACTTATATAAGGGTATGCTGAAATAATTAAAGTAGGAAAATATTACATGATACAACACAAACACTGACCATTATATGTTAATGGTGGATATACCAAATGGGATATTTATTTTCTCTATTGAGAATTCTGAAAAAGCAAGCAATTAAATTTAATATTTAATTGCATCATTTAATAAGTAGCTATATTGCAAGTTGAAACTACCACATTATTTATTTATACTATAATATTTCATATCCAAGTTGTGTGAAGCAGGCAGTTTTCTAGATCTTTTAAAGAAATACATTTATACTGGATAAATACAGTCTTTGGAAAAGATGATATTACTCAGTTGAAACAACTCTGCCTTAATAAATTTAGTGGTGCCTGATATTTTGTCAGCAAGTGCTAATCTCATTTGAACAGGTGGAAGAATTAACGACAAAGTGAAAGCATATCATGGAAAATATTTTGAACACATTATCTAAACTTTACCAGGATTGCTAGTGCTAATTTATAGCATCTGTGTGTAAAGAATGTCTCTCTTAAATTTTCTTTGTAAAATAAACTGTCAGAATTTTCCTTCTTGGTATTTTACCAAATTTTGAAAAAGAAGTGGTTATTTTGATTACTTTATTTCCCTTAATCATAGTGCCATATTATTTTAAATTAGATGTAATATAAGCAATACTCCCATCACTGAATTTAAGCGTAAGGAACATAGAAGACTGACTTTGTTCTCCAGCAGACTATGGACTTCCCTCTATCTGCAGTGTTCAGAAAAATATGGTAATGTTGACAAACTTGAAGAATAACTGATAAGAAAAGGATATGTGCATGAGCAGATGTAGCACTGGAACACTAGATTTTCCAGAAAATGCCACTGAATATTAGTCACAGTAGAAATAGGTATGTGTGGCCAGGAGTGGTGACTCATGCCTATAATCCCAGCACTTTGGGAGGCCGAGGCGGGTGGATCACTAGGTCAAGAGATCGAGATCATCCTGGTCAACATGGTGAAACCCCGTCTCTGCTAAAAATACAAAAATTAGCTGGGAATAGTGGCACAGCCTGTAGTCCCAGCTACTCGGGAGGCTGAGGCAGGAAAATTGCTTGAACCCAGGAGGCAGAGGTTGCAGTGACCGAGATCGCACCATTGCACTCCAGCCTGGGTAATAAGAGTGAAACTCCATCTCGAAATAAATAAATAAATAAAATAGGTATGTGTATGACATGGTTCAGCTGTGTCCTCACCCAAATCTCATCTTGAATTGTAGCTCCCACAGTTCCCACTTGTTGTGGGAGAAACCCAGTGGAAGAATAAGTGAATCATGGGGGCAGTTTCCCCCATAATGTTCACATGATAGTGAATAAGTCTCACAGGATCTGATAGTTTTGTAAAGAGGCATTCCTATGCACAAGCTTTCTCTTGTCTGCTGCCGTGTAAGATGTGACTTTGCTCCTCTTTTTCCTTCTGCCTTCATTATGAGGCAACCCACCCCCACAGCCACATGAAACTGTGTGTTAACTAAACATCTTTTTTTTTATTGATTACCCATTCCCAGTATTTCTTTATTATTTAGTGTTAAGAACAGACTAATATAATGTATATCTATATGTGTTTGTATGTGTGTGCATATCTATGCAGCATAAATATGTTGATTTATCATTCTAAACATATAAATAAAATATTACCTATTAGTGAAAAGAATACAAGTTAACTGAGAATAAAAATTATTTCACAGGGGTTTCTGTAGTTCAAGGAGATTAATAAATGTGTTCTAAAATTTAGAATTTACTACTTCAAGTCTAATACAATTTTATTAAATCTTGCCAGTTTCTCTAATGTGTGTTTCACAGAAAGATGGGTTAAATTAAACATATGCAACATTAATCATTTACAGAGCTCCAACGGACACATTTGAAACCCTGACTCAAGGGATCTCTTTTGGTTTGTTATCTACCCTTGCCACTTGAAGATGGGTTGCTAAGATCCAAATAGAATGAATATCATAAAATGAGAGCATATCTACTGCATATGGAAATCCATCATTGTCTTTGTGTGAAAGTCAAGATAAGTGCTGTGGGCTTCCTAGGAGCCACAAGTCTTTGGCTCATGAAGTCCCCAGTATCTTTGACAAACGTAGAGAGCCCTAATGCTTTCATCCAAACTTCTTTCTCCTTCTGCTTTACTGGATTAGAAATACATCATGCTCTGAAGACTCACCTAACCTTTTCTGTCAACCTCTTCATTTGCTCTCATAGGTGTTTCTTCTAATAATTTCTTTTCTGCAGATTTTTGAAATTACTCCTGGCAATTGCTTCTTATAGGATCTGAAGTAACTCGTAGGACAATGTTTTTCCTATTTAGGAAGAGATGGACTTGATTAGCCATTAACAGGTAAAATATTACTAGAAAGTTTGGCATTTTCAATTCTAGTATTTAATTCAACAAACTTAAAACATGGAAAGAGATCAAAAGCTGAGATTTTTTATGCCATCTTTTTAACTTGCTTTTACCTCAGAAATGTTTTACATGCTTGATATGTGTGGTGGTTAATACTGAGTGTTAACTTGATAAAAGAATGCAAAGTATTGTTACTGGATGAGTCTGTGAATGTGTTACCAAAGGAGATTAATATTTGAGTCAGTGAACTGGGAGAGGCAGACTCACCCTCTATCTGGGTGGGCACCATCTAATCAACTGCCAGAGCAGCTAGAATAAAGCAGGTAGAAGAAGCTGGAAGAATTGGACTTTCTGAGTCTTCCAGCAGCCTTCATCTTTCTCATGCGCAGGATGTTTCCTGTCCTTGAACATTGGACTCCAGGTTCTTCAGTTTCTGGACTCTTCGGCTTAGACCAGTGGTTTGCCTGAAAGCTGTACTATTGACTTCCCTACTTTTGAGGTTTTGAGACTCAGACTGGCTCCCTTCCTCCTCAGCTTGCAGATGGCCTATTGTGGGACTTCACCTTATGAATATGTGAGTCAATATTCCTTAATAAACTCCATTTCATATACACATCTATCCTATTAATCCTGTCCCTCTAGAGAATCCTGATTAATACAATATGTTTTTATATTTTTAATAGAAAATAGAAGAGAACCATAGCTTAGAAAATCCCAAGTTTGCGGAGAGCATCACTAGCAATCACTTGCTGTATAGAAAAGAAAGCTGATAGTCAGGGTTGCTGGGAGAACAGTGACCTAGTATAATCTTGGAAATTGACCATTAATAAACTTTATGTATTCGTTTCTAATTGTTGCTGTAACAAATTAGCACATACTGAGTGGCAAAAAAAAAAAAAAAAAAAAAAAAAAAAAAAACAGGCTAGATACAGTGGCTCATGCTTGTAATCCCAGCACTTTGGGATGCTAAAGCAGGAAAATCACTTGAGTCTGTGAGTTTTAGACTAGGCTTGGGAAACATAGTGAGACCTGGACTCTAGAAAATATTAAAAATAAACCAGCTGCAGCAAGTGGCTGACATCAGAGGATCACTGGAAGGAGACTGAGGTTGCAGTGAGCTGTGGTTGTGCTACTATGCTCCAGACTGGTCTGTTTAAAAAAAAAAATCCATATATGTATTACCTTACTATTGTTGAGGTCAGAAGTACATCAGTCTTGTTGGGCCACAATCAAAGTGTGTGATGGGTTGCTGCTTTCCGGAATTTCTGCACAGGGAATCTGTTTTCTTGCCTTTTCCACCTTCTGGAGGCTGTTTGCATTCCTGGGTTGGAGACCTCTTCCTCTCATCACTCCACTCAGATTATCCAGAATACTCACCATCCCAAGTTCTTTAATTTAATCACATAGGCAAAGTTCTTTTGCTATGTAAAGTAATATGTTATTTATACTTCTGGGGTTAGGATGTGGACACCCTTTCTTTTCAACCCTCTTGAAAACAGAGAGATAAACATTGGACAATAGAAGCCATTGCCCAGACATAGGACAAAGTTTGTAAGTATTGGTCTGATTCAGAAATCTGGAGATCTCCCATAAAATATATTAATGAGCATGAGGCCATGCAAGAAAAAGGGAGTTGCTCTTAATCTTTGAAAAAGAATTTTTTATGAAATGAAAGAGCAAGTAAATCTGAGTAAAAAAATTAACAAGCTCGAAATTAATCTAGACGTAACATATTTGTTAATACTATCCTCAATTTGTCCCAACAACTATGTTATCTCATCTTTCTGTTTATTTTATCAAATAAGAGGAAAGTATTTGGTAGCAAGCATGCCTTCTTTTATAGTCAAAAGTGAGAGTCCCTGAAGAATTTTTTTTCCAAATTATATATGACAAGCATGAATTCATAATATGTTCTTCTCATCTATTTCCTTTAATAAGAAATATCTCAGTGTGATTTCAAGGAAAGGATGCAAATCTTATGTAAGGATATTTCTTTTTAACTCATATCATAAAAATAAAATACATTTAGTTAAATGAATTGCCTTGAAAATTGTAATAATGAATAAAATAGAACCTATGCCTAAAGAAAAAGAGACAGAAATTGTTCAGGTTTTTTTGTTGTTGTTGCTGTTACATTTAGACTTGTAAGCATTTCCCAAGTAAATGTTTTGTAAAGGAGAAAAATTCTGAATAGAGCCTAAGTTTGTGTTATAATTGACAGTAAAGTTATGAGTAAAAATTACCTTACATATATTAAATGAATGCTCTTCATTCTGAAAAAAATATGTGATATCAGTTAAGGGTTAAATTAAAATGCTGTAGTTTAGGGTGGGAATGTGTTTAAAATATTTCAATTTTTAATTGTAATTTTCTATAAAATGTATCTATTATAAATGCATACATTATTCTTTAACCATAAAATCATAACTATGATTATGTATTAAATTTTTTGACACCAATCACTGATAATTATAGTGCATGAGAAATTTGCAAAGAGCAATAAAATATTTTATATATATTGCCATTATCAGAAAAATGTGTACACTAGATTTGTAATGGCTTTTAGATCTCAAAATATAAATACTTATTTAAATTATATTAAATTAACATTACATTTATACACACATATACATATATATTTTTAACTGTATAATTTCAATTCTTACCTATAACACTTTCTAATTAAACCAAGTAAACTGGCCAGGACTAAGGTATTAAAACCATTTTCATATATGTATTTATACACTTGTCCCCTACTTCTTGCAAATATTTTACCAATTGAAGTTAATAGAAGAGAAAAAAGGAGGTATTCATCAATTCAATTGTTAAATATAAATTTATCCTGACTCTATTCTGGACACCAGCTTAGTCATACAAGGCAGATATAAAACCAGATGATCTTGATCTTAAATAAGGTTGTAACTGTGGTAAAATGAAAATCATTTAGTTATTTATTATGTGGCATAGCATATGAAAGATAGAAGCATTCACAAATTATAGCGGTAGAGACTAACGGACTCTCTATTGTGATGTGAATCAAATAGAAAACATTTTTCTAAGAAGTTAGCATCTTATCTGGGCTTCAAAGAGGAAGATGAGTTTTCAAAGAAAGTAGAGGTCAAGATTGAGGTGGGGGTATTAATAAGAATAAAGTTATTATAGCTAAAGAGGAGAATATGAAACAGTAAGAAGTTTTGAAATCACACAGCATATCCAAGAAAGCCCAGAAGTTCTGTGATGTTTGTGAAAAAGTGTGAGGCAATCTATGAATATAACTGAGAATAGAGAAGAATATGGGATGCAATAAAAAACCTCGAACATTTTATTAGGGTTTATAGACTTTATTTTGTATGAAATGAGGAGAAATTAAAGGGCAGGAGAGAAAATTGAAACTCTTTTTAATCATATTAGCATTTGAATGAGAAGTTTGACAGGGCCTGGCCTAGTGTAATGGGAGACCAGTAAGAATGGTATTATTTTGAGTGAGAGTAGAAATAAAAGGCGAAGAACAAGGCAGACTAAATACTAAAATGTAGAATTGGCAAAAGTCGACAATTATCTATGGAAGAACAGAAAAAATTTTCATATAATTCTGACTTAGACAATTCTATAAGGTAGGCTCAAAAGTTGACATTGAAAAAATATTAAATAAAATTTCATGGAGAGTATTATCTAATAAAATCAAATTTCATGGGGGATGCAAGAATATTTCATGGAAAGTATTAACAAATAAAATTTTATGGGGGGATGCAAGATATAGACTTCTAAGTTTGAGGTGCTTGTATTAGTCAAAGTAGAATTATCAGGAAGCAGTTGAATGTAGAAGATTAGAATATTCATCTAGGCAGAGGTTGTAGAATTGAGAGTTTCTGCAGTAGAAACATGATTAAAAATTTTACTATATAGTCTTGGGAGAAGACAAGGAACACTAGTCTTGAATAGTGAGGTGAAACACATTAGAAGAGAAAGTCTACAGGGAACATTCTTATGTTTTGGCAAAATATATAGTTAACATTTATTTAATTAATGCTGGAGTAAAATTAATTTACAGCCTGTTAAAAACTATTCTACAATTAAATTTACTGTGCAATATTCTTTTTTATATAAAATTGTTTATCGTTAAGATTTCTTACCAAAAAAAAAAAAAAACCCTCTTTATTTCTATAATTTTCTTTACATTTCTATTATTTCCTGGTTTCTTTTCCTCTGTTTTGTACATAACCTTTAAATAAGCTTTGAATTAAACACAACTGTACTTTTTTTAAAGGACACACTGTTTTCTTTAGAGAGAATGTTTTCATATAAATATATCTCTATTGGAAAATACCCAAATAATAAAATATCCATTATTTAACTTAATACAGATTTAGCTTCTAAATTACGATGAGTTTGTCTGCACATATTTATCCCATCAAATTTACCTAATAATTTTATTTTAATTATTTACCCAGATTATTTATAAAAACTGTGATAGTCATTATTTAAAATTTTGGAACCACCATTGCAAAATTATAACTGAGAGAGTAAAAAATATTTGACCTAGCTGACTCCATCTTGCTTCTAACCTCCAAGTTGCCCTTGTTAATTGCTAGTTATAAGGCACAGAGAGAAAAAGTTTGGTGATGCTAGAAGAAGATTAAAGATGGATGTGAAAGAAAACATAAAATTATAGAAATCTATCATAAGATTTTATAAAGAGACTAATTTTATTTACATATGGACTAGTTACCTTTTAACTGGATCCCTAAGCTCTGGGCAGAGTCCACATTGAATCCTGGATCTCCAAAAAGAAAGAATTTTTATAAGATTAGAACAGATGTTGCTTTCTATCAACCCATCATCTGCTGTTGGGAGAAGCAGCAAAGAAGAAAGGGCTTACAGAGCGCCTACATAAATTAGTTATGAGTAACATATAAACTGGGAACAACAAACTGCGGCAAACTGCGGGAGGCTTCTGGGGAGGCAAATTTCTCCATGCCTCATGTTCTGGTGCAGGGTAACCTGGGCTCTGTTATCATAAACATGGTGCTCAAGGACGTAAAACCCCTTCATAGCAGTAAGACATAACCAGACTTGTAGGCTCCTTGTAAGGCCTGCATTCAGCCAGCTGCACATAGATAATAGGCTAAAGATAACCACGTTTTTGTTTTGTGAAACTCCCAAACCACCACTGTTATCAAACTTTAGAACGACACACCAGTTCTGGCTCATTGATTCAGCTCCGGCTCACTGATTCACCCCACCACCATGTCACCCTCTCTCCACCATCACTCCACCCCTACCCTATAGATCAAAGGGATTGTAACCAATATATACTGCGGTGAACCTAAGCTTGGGACCTTCACTGCCTCCATTACAAGTGATGGTCCCCTGGACCCACTTTTATTCTTAATCTGTTTTTCTCATTCTCTTGTCGCCACCGAACCCGAGGTACCCATGGGTGATGTCGGGGCTGGTTCCCTGCAATTTACGTCAGTTATTTCTCCTAATGCTATCTCTTCCCTAGGCCCTCACTCCCTGACAGGCCCAAGTGTGTGATGTGTCCCACCCTGCGTCAACGTGTTCTCATTGTTCAACTCCCACTTATGAGTGAGAACATGTGGTGGTTGACTTTCTGTTCTTGTGTTACTTTTCTGAGAATGATGCTTTCTAGCTTCATTCATGTCTCTGCAAAGGACATGAACTAGTCCTTTTTTGTGACTACATAGTATTCCATGGTGTATATGTGCAACCTTTTCTAGTTTATTTGCATAAAGGTGTTTATAGTTTTATTTGATGGTAATTTGTATTTCTGTGGGATCACTGGTGATATCCTCTTTATTATTTTTCATTGTGTCTATTTCATTCTTCCCTCTTTTCTTCTTTATAATTCTCATTAGTGGTCTATCTATTTTGTTGATCTTTTCAAAAAAACATCTCCTGGATTCACTGATTTTTTTAAGGGTCTTTCATTTCTCTATCTCTTTCAGTTCTGCTCTGATCTTAACTATTTCTCATCTTCTGCCAACTTTTGAATTAGTATGCTCTTGCTTCTCTAGTTTTTTCATTGTGATGTCAGGATGTCAATTTTAGATCTCTCCTGCTTTCTCTTGTGAGTATAAAGTGCTATAAGCTTCCCTCTAAACACTGCTGTGTCTGTGTCTCAGATATTCTGGTACATTGCGTCTTGTTCTCACTAGTTTCAAAGAACTTTTTTATTTCTGCCTTATTTTCATTATTTACCCAGCAGTCATTTAGAAGCACATTGTTCAGTTTCCATTTAGTTGTGTGATTTTGAGTGAGTTTCTTAACCCTGAGTTCTAATTTAATTCCTCTGTGGTCTAAGAGACTGTTTTATGACTTTCATTCTTTTGTAGTTGCTGAGGAGTGTTTTACTTCCAATTATGTCGTCAATTTTAGAATAAGTGTGATGTGCTGCTGAGAAAAATGTGTATTCAGTTGACTTGGGGTGGAGAGTTCTGTAGATGTCTGGTAGGGCCACTTGGTCCAGAGCTGAGTTCAAGTTCTAAATATCCTTATTAATTTTCTGTCTCATTGATCTGTCTAATATTGACGGTAGGGTGTTAAAGTCTCCCACTATTATTGTGTGGGAGTCTAAGTCTTCCTTCATGAAGCAGGTTGCTTCTGTATTGGGTGCATAGATATTTAGAATAGTTAGCTCTTCTTATTACATTGATCCCTTTACCATTATGTGATGTCCTCTTTGTCTTATTTGCTCTTTGTTAGTTTAACATCTGTTTTATCAGAGACTAGGATTGCAACCTCTGCTTTTCTTTTTTACTTTTCATTTGCTTTCTAAACAAAGGATCAGCAATGAGAGTTAGAAAATTATAGCTCACATATTTATAGATTCTTATAAAGAACATATATTGTAGAGCCTGGGATAAATAAATAATATAAATGGAAACTGTTATTTGAAGGTAATCATTTATTTACAGGGCATTCATTTAATTTTTGAGTCTAGACTGAAGTACAGATTATTCTTCTCATGTTGGTTTTGGAAAAATTTTCAAATATCAAAGCAAATACAATAATTTGTGGATTAGTGACATTTGATTTATGATAATATGCTAATATTTTAAATATTTCAAGCAATAAAATAATGAATGAAACTATTTTTATATTTGTTTATATTATAAATATATATGATAAAATGGGAATTATGAATCTTTTAGAATATATGACATGCTAGAAAATATTTTAGGTTAAATTTTTCACTTAGAAAGAAAGACCATTGGCAATATTATTATCAAAAACATGACAGAGAAAAGAAAAAAATACAGGATGTGGTTGCTTTTTTTCTTAAGTGCAGTTTTAGGTTCACAGTAAAATTCAGAAAGCACAGAGATTGCTCATATCCTTGCCCACACATGCATTATCTTTAGCATTATCAGCATCCCCCACCAGAGTATACGTCTGTTACAGCTAAATGAACCTAAGTAACACATCATTATCACTCAAAGTTCACCATTTACATTAGGGTCCACTTTTGGTGCTGTATGTGCTATGTGTTTGCTCACATGAATAATGACATGTATCCACCATTATAGTATCATACAGAGTAGTTTCACTGCACTAAGAATCCTTTGTGCTCCACCTAGTCACCTATCTTTCCCCCTCACCTCAGGAACCACTAATTTCTTTCTGTCTCCTTAGCTTTGCCTTCTAAAAGATGTCATAGAATTTAATAACACAGTATGTAGCCATTTTAAACTGGCTTCTTTAACTCACTATTATGGTTCTTTTTCCTTTATCTCTTTTGTGGTTTGATAGTTAATTTCTTTTTAGTGCTATACGATAAGCCATTGTTTAGATGTACCTAAAGACATCTCAATGCTTCCAAGTTTTAGAAATTATTAATAAATCTGCTATAAACATCCAGGTTTTTGTGTGGAAATAAGTTTTCAATTCATTTGAGTAAAGACCAGGAAGAATGATTGCTAGGTTATATTGTAAGAGGTCATTTTGTTTTGTAAATAAAAACCAAACAATCTTCTATCATTTTGCCTTCTTATCACCGATTGTTTAGAGTTTTGTTGTTTTACATGATCCTGAGCATTAGTTATTGTCAGTATTCTAGATTGTAGCAATTAGTGTTAATCTCATTGTTTTAATTTGGATTTTCCTAATGATCTTTGATTGTGAGCGTCTTTTTATATGCTTATTTATCCTCTGAATATCTTCTTAGGTCCAGTATCTGTTCATGTCTTTGGACCATTTAAAAAATCTGATTGTGTTCTCATTGCAGAGTTTGAAGAGTTCTTTATACATTTTGTGTGTCAGTACTTTCTAAAATAAATATTTTTATTTGGCAAATATTTCCTCCAAGTCTGTGGCTTATATGTTCATTTTCTTGACAATACATTTTGCAAAGCAGAAATTTCTAATTTTAATCAAGTTTTATCAGTTATTTTATTCATAGATTATACCTTTGACATCATATCTAAAAAGTCATCACCCATCCCAAGAGCATATAGATTTTCTACTATATTATCATGGAAGAGTTTTATAGTTTTATATTTTACAGTTAGGTTGGGGATACATTTAGAGTTAAGGTTCATAAAGGGTGTAAGTTCTAGATTATTATTATTTTTGCATGTGAATGTCCAGTTTTTCTAAAACCATTTGTTGAAAAACTATCTTTTCTCCATTGAATTACTTTTACTCATTAGTCAAAATCACTGAACTATATGCATGTGATCTATTGATCTATTTCTATATAGTCTGTCCCATTGGTTCATTTGCCTCTTCTTTAACCAATACTACAGTGTCTTCATTGTTGTACCTTTAAATACATCTTGAAGTTGGGTAGTTGCGGTCCTTCAGCTTTGTTCTTCTCCTTCAATATTGTGTTGTCTATTCTGGATCTTTTGCATCTCTCTAAATTTTAGAATAAGTTGTTCTTATCTGCAAAATAACTTTCTGGACTTGTGATTGGTATTGTAATGAATCCATAGATCAAGTTGGGAAGAACTGACATGTTGGTAATATTGAGTTTTGCTTTCCATGAACATAGAATATCTTTCCATTTATTTAGATTTTTTATAACTTTTGTTAGAGTTTTGGAATTTTTCTTTATTATATTTTATATATATTTGGAAACATGTATACCTATGTATTTTTATTTTGGGGGATGCCAATAGATGACAATGTCATCTGTAAACAAAGACAGCTTTGGTTTGATTGCTAATTTCTTTTTAGTGCTATACAATATTTCACTGTTTGGATGTACTGTCTTTTACCATTTTTTTATGATTTTATCCCAACTCTGTATCTTTTATTTATTTTTACCTTATTGCATAACTAGAACTTCCAGTATGATATTGAAAATCTGGTGAGAGAGGACATCCTTGCCCTATTCTTGATTCTTGCAAGAGGTATTCAAGTTCCTCACTATTAAATATAATGTTAGCTCTAGGTTTCCTGTAGTTTTAAATTATTTTTGTCAAGTTGAGCATGTTTCCTTCTATTTCCTAGTTTTTGAAAGTTTTTACATAAATGATATTGGATTTTGTCAAATGCTTTTTTCTCATCTATTGATATAATCATGTAATTATACTTTTGCCTACTGGCGATGAATTATATTAACTTATTTTTTAATGTGGAGCCAACTATGCATACCTGTGATAAATCCCACCTGGTTGTGGTGGATAGAACTTTTTATATATTTTTGTGTTTAATTTGCTAACATTTTCTTTTTAAAAATAGAATTTTTGGCCGGGCATGATGGCTCATGCCTGTAATCCCAGCAATTTGGGAGGTTGAGGTGGGTGAATCACAAGGTCAAGAGATTGAGACCTTCCTGGCCAACATAGTGAAACCCCAACTCTATTAAAAAAATACAAAAAATTAGCTGGGTACGTTGGTATGCACCTGTAATCCCAGCTACTCAGGACGCTGAACAGGAGAATCGCTCGAACTTGGGAGGCCGAGGTTGCAGTGAGCCCAGATTGTGTCACTGCACTCCAGCCTGGGCAAAAGAGTGAGATTTGTCCCCCCCACCCGCAAAAAAAAAGAAAAAAGAAAAAAAATAGAAGTTTCTTACTTCTATGCAGATTTTTACTTTTATAGTTGAAATTATCTTATATTTGATTTGAATAATGGACAACACAGCACTCTACTAGTTTTGTAAGTAAGCTGTTATGTCCACTATCTTTTCTTTAAGCCTATTTGCATCTATGTTCATGAGAGGTATTGGTCAATAGTTATTATTATTATTATTATTATTATTTTTTGGGGGAGAATTGACTTTCTGGACTTGGTATTAGGGTAATGCTGGCTTCACTGAATGAATTAGAAAGCATTCCATATGTTTTTCTCTTCTGAGAGAGATTGAAGATAATTAGTGTTGTTTCTTAAACGTTTGGTAGAATTCACCAGTGAACCCCTCTGGTTCTGATGTTTCATTTTTCAGAAGGTTATTATGTGTTGATTTAATTTCTTTAATAGACAGAGGTCTATTTGGATTATCTATTTATTTTTATGTGTTTTGACATAGTGCCTTTTTTAAAAAATTGGTCTGCTTTCTTGATATGTACTTGTTCATACTATTTCTTTGTACCTTTCTTTATTTTTATAGTTTCAAAGGTACAGATTCATTGTGTTACTTGAATATATTGCATAGTGGTGAAGTCTGAGCTTTTAATGTAGTGATTCCTCAAAATGATCATTCTACCCATTAGGTAGGCATTTCATTTCTTCCTTTCCTTCCACCTTTTTGCACTTTAGAGTCTCCAATGTCTATTAGTCCATATTATATGTCTGTATGTACCTACTGTTTAGCTCTCACTTTCAGGCAAGAAAGAGAAGTTATTAATTTTCTGTTTCTGAAGCATTTCACTTAGGATAATGGTCTCCAGTTTCATCCATGTTGCTGCAAAAGACATAATGTTATTCTTTGCTATAGGGTAAATAGTATTATATATATATATATATATATATATATATATATATATATATATATTTGTGTGTGTGTGTGTGTGTGTGTGTGTGTGTGTGTGTGACTTTTTCTTGTCCAGTCATCTGTTGGTAGACACTTAGGTTAATTCCATGATTTTGTTATTGTGAATAGTGCTGAGACAAACATGTGAGTGCAGATTCTTTTTGACATAATGGTTTCTTTTCCTGAGGGTAGATACCCAGTAGTGGAATAGCTGAATCAAATGGTAGTTCTATTTTTACTTCTTTGAGAAATATCCATACTGTTTTTCATAGAGGTTATACTAATTTACATTTCCACCAACATATGTAAGTGTTTCTTTTTCTCTAGTTCCTTGCAAATATCTGTTGTTTCTTGATTTTTTAATAATGACCATTCTGACTAGTGTGAGATGATATCTCATTGTGGTTTTAATTTGCATTTCTCTGATGATTAGTGATGGTGGGCATTTTTTCATCTTTGTTTACTGCTCTGTCTTCATTTGAGACATGTCTGTTCAACTTTATTTGTTTTATTTCTTATTGAGTTACTGAGTTCTTTTTCAGATGCATTATTTGAAAATAATTTATCCCGTTTATCATCATTTGTATGACTACATAATTCAAAATGGCTCTTTTTCATTTTTATCATTAGTAATTTGTTTTTATCTCTTCTCTTCTTAGTTAACCTGACCACAGGGTCCGTGATTTTGTGGATCTTTCCTAAGATCTTGGTTTTATTTACAATTTTTGGTTTTCAATTTATTTGATTTTTGCTTTAATTTTTATTATTCTCTTTTACTTACTTTGAGTTTAACTTGCTCTTCTTTTTCTAATTTTCTAAAGTGGAAGCATAGGTAATGGATTTTAGATTTTTTTTTTCTTTTGTAACATGTGAATTCAATGCTAAATATTTCCCTCTAAATACTGCTTTTACTGCATCCCACAAATTTTGGTAAGTCAGATTTTGTTATTATTTAGTTCACTTCTGAAGTGTGATTCATAATGAACAGCAACTTACAACTGTTTATATCCAATCAGAACAACTAGAAGGGAGAAAGAGTGAGGTTTGGTTGTTGTTTGTTTGTTTTTTCTTTCTTTCTTTCTTTCTTTCTTTCTTTTTTTTTTTTTTTTTTTGAGGCAGTTTTTTTTGAGGCAGAGTCTGGCTTTGGCCCAGGCTGGAGTTCAGTGGCACTATCTCAGCTCACTGCAACCTCCACCTCCCTGGTTCAAGCAATTCCACTGCCTCAGCCTCCTGAGTAACTGGGATTACAGGCGAACACCAGCACACTTGGCTAATGTTTTTGTATTTTTAGGAGAGATGAGGTTTTACTATGTTGGCCAGACTGGTCTCAAACTCATGACCTCAGGCAATCTGCCCATCTTGCCTCCCAAAGTGCTGGGATTATAGGTGTGAGCCACCGCACCCAGCCAAGAGTGAGAATTTTTTAACAACTTTCCTTTTAAGTTAGAAAATACAACTTATTTTTATTGTATGTAAATGATATCTCTCTCATTACCATCACCACTTTATCTCCTCCCTTGCTACCTTCCCCAGCCACTGACATTCCAGCACTGTCTTTGATATAGTTTGGATATTTATCTCCATTCAAATATCATGTTTAACTGTAATCTCCAGTGTTGGAGGTGGGTCCTGGTGGGAGGTGTTTGGGTCACAGGAGCCGATCACTTATGGCTTGGTACTCTCTTCATGATAATGAGTTCTCAAGAGATCTGATTGTTTAAGTATGTGGCATCTCCCCTCACCCACACTTTCTCTTGTTCCTGCTTTTTCCAGGTGAAGTGCTTGCTCCTGCTTCACCTCCCACCATAAATAAAAACTTCTGAGTCCTTCCCATAGGCAGAGACTGACACTGTGCTTCCTGTGCAACCCGCAGAAATATAAGCCAATTAAATTAATTTTCTTATTAAATACTAGTTACAGAAACTTCTTTATAACAATGCAAGAATCACCTAATAGCATCTCCAAGAGTTCAATTTTTTTTTTCACTTTTAGCTCCCACAGATAGTGAGAGCATGAAAGTGTTTTGTTTTTTTGTTTGTTTGTTTGTTTGTTTTTGGTATGCTTGACTTACATTTCACTTAATATAATTTCCTTCTGTTTCTTTCATGTTGTTGCAAATGATAGGATTTCATTAATTTAACAGTTGAATAATACCCCAGTATATGATGTACCACATTTTCTTTAACCTTCCATCCAGCAATGGTCACTTATGTGAATTCCAAATATTAGCTATTATGAATAATGCTGCAATAATAGTGCTGCACTATTATTAGTAGTGCAAATATCTCTTTGACATACTGATTTCTTTATTTAAGATATATATCTACCAGTGGGATTGCTAGATTATGGGGCAGTTTTATTTTTAATTTTTTGAGGAACCTCCATAATGTTCTCCATAGCGACCGTATGGCCATTTTAATTGGATGAGATGACATCTCCTTGTAGTTTTGATTTGCATTTCTTTGATGATTAATGATGTTCAGCATTTTCTTTTTATACAGGTATTGCCCTTTGCCTATCTTCTTTTAAAAAAAATTCTATTCAGATTTTGGCCCATTTAAAAAAATCTGATTAGATATAATGAATAAAGTATAGTATTTGATAACACAGCAAGGTGACTGTAATCAATAATAATTTATTGTATATTTTAAGATAACCATAAGAGTAGAATTGCAATGTCACTAACACAAAGAAATGATAGATTCTTGAGCTGATAGCTATCCTAATTACCCTGATTTTATTGTTATACATTATATGCTGGTATCAAAACATCACATGTATCCCATAATATATACATCTATTCTGTACTCACAATAGTTTAAAATAACAAAAAATGGTATTTCTCTCTGGACACCCTGCTTGTTAGATTTTTTTTTTCATATTGTTAAAACCAAATATTGTTTCATATTGTTAAAACCAAATATTGCAAAATAAAATATTTTGCAAAGAAGCTTAAAGAACTACTGAAAAACTCTTGGAAATGCTTTAAATCATTTCTAAAACCAAGGAAGACTCTTGTGGTTAAGCCCCCTACTGGGCACCAAGGAAGAAGAGCTAAGCAGACCCCGGGCACAATTAATGCCTGAAGAATAACTTACTGCTCCTTTATTTCCTTTTATATATTCCTTTTATATAATCATATCTTAGTTTGTAGTCGGAGAGGTGTCAAGAAGCAGACATGGTGCAGAGCATGAACTAAGGAAAAATAGCCATACCAGGACAAGAATCAATGGCCCAGGTGGTAGTGCCCCTGCCTGAAAGGGCACGCACTACATGGCAGCAAGCCCAGGAGGCAGCCTTCAGTATCATAAGGATACCCACTGTATGACAGGTTTGGAGCAAGAGTCACGCCTTCTGTAAGGGAGTTGTAATATCTTGCATCCAGTTTTTGTGGAAAGTTGGCCTCAGGCTAGCAATCCTGTGAACACCCAAGGGCTTAAAACCCCTCCGGAATAATTACGCCTCTTGGCTATACAGCCTATCAACTCTCTTGCTACTGTGCTGACTCAAAGCTTTCTCCTATAGAAAACCTTAGAAGTTGCCTGTCCCTAGATAAGAGTTGTTGCACACTGCCCATCTCCTTGCCTCGGTGACCTAATGGGAATAGGCTCCTTGTTTATTACTCACATGATTGTCTTGACCCTATCGCTATCCTTAGGATGACATCATTCGCTACCCTTCCCCCTAACCTGTACCTAATAAATACAGACTCACCTGGATGCTCAGGGCCTGGCCTGACTCTCCTTGTAAGTGGCACTGGTGCCCCTGCCCCCCAGCACAGCTGCTTTTATCCAGTCTTGTGGTGTTTTGTCTCTTTATTTCTCAGATCTAGCACCTCAGCACAGTGATAGGGGACACCCTGCAATCCTAGTAGGGCTGGACCCCACAGACTTTGATAATTAAATAAACTGAGCAGAGAGAAGAAAAATAAGCAGAAAAATGAATCTCAACAAGTGAACATACTTCTTTATACTCTAAATAAAGTTTTAAAATACCGTGGTATAGTATCAAGCAGAAATAGTGCATCTGGGAATTTCAAATAAGTATTTTCTAAAGGTAAAAATTATTGCTTCATTGTATAACTGGCCACATACATGATATTGAATAAAATATTTCAACTTTTTCACTTATGGATTTTAATTAAATAATTTGAAGGACTGAGCAAATTTATTATTTAATTCTAAAGCTATCTATGACCACTGATATTGGTTTCTTGGAGGTATTCGTAGGGCTCCTGAGAGTCATTGAGAAATTACAGAATAGAGAAATTCACTTTAGTCTTCACCTTCCACTTTTCTTTCAGCTAAAACAGCACTTTTTGAACTTTAAATTGCTTTTTAATATATTGGGATTTTGTGTTAGATGTCACTTTCATGAAGTTTTCCAGACTTTAAAGACAAATGGTTCATAAAATGTTGGAAGGACTATCCTCTAAAATTCAGTAATATTTTTTGCTAAAGATATTTGGAAATAAATGATCTAATGTTGTAGCAATTATATATATATTTAAATTAAATAGTGTATTTTTTGTTCAAATTTAAATTTGTATATAAATATACAAATGCCTATATATGTAAATGACATGGTGTCAATATTTAAATTAATATTCGTATAAATTTACGTATAAATTGATTAACGTATTACATTTACACAATGATGTATTTATTAGTTTTTAAATTAATACGAATAAATTCACATATAAATATATGTATATATACATGAATATGTTTCATTGAAAAATGTTAATGCTTATGTATATAAATATATATGTATACATATATTTATATATAAATTTAAATATACATGTCACTAAAACATTAATACTAATAATATATTCATATGCTTATATTTCTATGTATACATTTATATATTTCTATACTATTTGTATGTTTATATACATACATGTATATAAATGTGTTTACACTGGGAAACATGAATACATTGATACACATTTAGTTACACTGGGAACCATGAGAATTCTTATTGCTCATTGAGCATTTCCACAATCAGCATTATTGTTTTGTTTTGTTTTTCACTGTTTCACTGAGAAATTTTTATGTTTAGGTATACAAACATAAAAATACAGGTAAATTTATATATAAATACATGTGTGTATCTAAATATATGTATACATATTTGTATTTATATATTTAACTATATATAAAATTGGGTAGGACATTATATATTAATCTGTATAAATTTATGTAGAAATATATTCAATTCTGCTAAAAACATTTTGTTTTCACATCAATAAGTCACTAAAGTCATGCAAATAACACAAGCTTTATGCATCAACTATATTTTTATTAAACTAGAAAAAAATCCCTTTGTAATTTAAAGAATACAATTCCATTAATTAATTAAAAATGATTCTCCAGCACAAATATGTTTTTCAATGTAACATGTTATACAAAATTCCAGAATTACACCCACAATTTAACCTGAAGTAATGCACATAATAAATTGACTTAACAAATTGTTTATATCCTCTATAAAATAGAATAGATTTCATTTATTTGAGTTAAAATTCTGTTAATTTTTATTTATATAACTATATATTGAAAATAAGAAATATTTTTCATATTTTGTAATAATTATAGAAATCAGTACTGCTTAAAAGAAAAATGGAATTAGGCCCATTTTTTATTAATTATTTTCTTTTGTCAAATTTCTTTAATTTTTCTAATTTTTAAAAAAGCATAACATTTATTATTATTCAATGTGAACAATTTGTGAATTATGACATAGCCAATTTAACCACTCCCCAGATTAAGGAATACTTTTTAACCATATTTAAAAAGCTTCCTTTCATGTCCTTTCTTAATCATTAATATTTTCTTATTTCACAAAAAGAAAAGCTATTACTTCTAACACCATAAATGAGGTTGCCTGAAATTTATGTAAATGTAAACACAGTGTTCACTCTTTTGTGTCTGGTCCCTCTCAGGAACTTTATGTTTGTGAAATTCATCTGTGTTTCATATAGCTGACATGGTTTGGCTCTGTGCCTCACCCAAGTTTCACCCTGAATTGTCTCCCCAGTATTGGGGGAGGGGCCTGGTGGGAGGTGTTCTTGTGATTGTGAGTTCTCTCTAGATCTGATTTTTTAAAAGCATGTGGCACTTCCCCCTTCCTTCTCTCTCTCCTGCTCAGACATGTGAACCTGTGCTTGCTTTCCTTTACTTTCTGCCATGATTGGGACTTTCCTGAGGCCTCCCAGCCATGTTTCCTTTACAGCCTGTGGAAGTGCAAGTCAATTAAATCTCTTTTCTTCATAAATTACACAGTTTTAAGAAGTTCTTTTTAACAGTTCAAGAATGGACTAATACATAACACAGGTTAATTCAGTTTCTTTTCTATGCAGCTTTGAACGATGGAACTTTAATAATGGATATGTTCTATACCTGACAGTTGATGTATTGGGCACCACCGCTGTAGTGAATATCATTATTGAAATATTTTTATTCTATCTACCATTGAATAACATTAGGGTTGCTTTCTAAATAGGGCTATCATAAACAATGGTGCTATGTGCATTTGTCCACATCTATTGGTGCACATATATACTGAATTTGTTATACTTATATCTACCTAAGGGAATGTGTGTGTTCCAATTAAATAGACAGTAGTAAAGATTGTTTTCGAACTATCTGTAGTCATTTAGTTACACTGGGAAGCATGAGAATTATTATTGCTCATTGAGCATTTCAGCATTATTGTTTTGTTTTTCTCAGTTTCACTTATCTAGAGGAGATGCAGTGGCATCATATCATGATTTATTTTGCATTTTCTTGATTATTATTGAGATTGAAAAACTATTATATTCTTATCGACCATCTGGATATCTAATTCTGTGAAATGCTTTTTAAATTACATTTCCAAATTTTCCAGTATGTCCTTATTATCTTGCTGAAGTTAGATACATTCTGGCTCAAACCCTTTGTTGGGTTTATGTCTGGCATATATCTGCTACTATTCTGTTTTTTTTTTTTTTTTTTTTTTTTTTTTTTTTTTTTTTTGTAGTTTTACAATAGGTCTTAGCATGATCAAATTTATTTAATTTTAATACAGTTCAATTTATAAATTTTTTCCTTAAGATTAGTACCTTTCGTGTTACACAGTAATCTCTTGGTATCTGCAGGAGATTGGCTCCAGGACCTCTTAAGTTTACCAAAATCCATGAATGCTCAAGTCAGTAATATAAAATAGCATAATATTTGCATATTACCTGCACATATATTCCATATATTTTAAATCACTTCTAGATTACTTATAACTAATATGATATAAATGTTATGTAAATCATTAAACTATATTGTTGCCTTTTGTATTATTTGTTATTGTTGTATTCTTATTTCTTTTAAATTTTTGAATATGTCTGATCCATGATTAGTTGAATCCATAGATGCAAAAGCCACATGTACAAAGGGTCAAATGTATATGGAAAAAAAATACAAATTTAAAGCCTTGAAACTACTCTTCTATGTTTTATTCTAGAAGCTTTATAGCTTGATCTTCCACTTTCTCATATGCAATTTCATTGGTAAGATTTGTTTCTATTTTATTTTGACTTATTGATGACATATAAGAAATATAGATATTATTATTTATTATATGTAACCACATTATTGAAGGCCCTAATTAGGGAATTTTGAGGAAGGCTGCTGTTTACAGTGGTGATATTATTTTCTCATTCTTTGCGGTATTCATGACTGTGCATGTGTGTGTACATGTGTTATTATTTTGGCTGGAAAATTCAGATCAATGTTACCACAAGAGGTGATGTCACCCAAGCACATTTTTATTATATGGAATGTAAATACAGCTCTTGTAATGATTGTGCATGATATTGAGTTTATCAACTGAGATAGAAAATTGTTTTCAAGAAAAGATAATTATATTTCTAGGAAATAATATTTTTAAACAAATTAGTAGTGAACTTCATTAAGGGCAATACTGAGGGAAGGGGTTCTCTTTCCAGGTCCACAATGGGATGTAGTTTCTAGGGCAAGAACTTCCTAGAGTCATATTTTCTCCCCCACACATCCATCTTCATCTGGGAAATCTAATGGTTTATCTTTAATTTTTGCTGGCACCGGAAAGGGTCAGAAGTCAATCACTCCAGCGGAAGTTCTAAGGAACTCCTTTCATTGGCCAGAGGTCTTAGAGAAGGTGGGGGTTCCTCCCAGGTTAAAAGTCCCCTTCTTCCACACCCCTTTGGACTCCCTGTTTGGGTCCCCTTTCACCTTCCACAAACACTCCCTTCATGGAAGCTGTCTCTCTCTCTCTCTCTCGGATTTCCCCTCTGGAGTCCCCTTCCACACTCTTGTGGAAGCCTGTCTTCCCCTCCTAAACTCCATCTCTCTCTATTCCCTTCCACTCAGTGTGGAAGCTGCTTTCCTCTCCTGGTTTCCATCTTTCTGAATTCTCTCACTCAGTGTGAGAGGAGCTTTCCTTCTCTGGTTTCCCCCATTCTGGGAACCCTCTCACTCAGTGAGAGAGCAGCTTTTCTTTCTCTTACTTAGTGTGAGAGTTAGCTGTTTCTTTCTCTCTACCCAACTAAATCACTTTTCACAAATATGTTTGAGTCCAGCATTTGTTGCATACTGTGCCACGGTCTCCTCTCCCATTCTTGGGGAGTGATAGACCAACAACTTGGAGAAACGTCCTCTCAGGGGAACTGAGGGCTCTGCTGAACCCCTGAACCCCAACATTACAATACTAAAAAGAGTATTACAAAGTAATCTTAAGAGTGCTTATTTTTTATTACATTATTACACTTCCTGCTCCTCTTGAAATTACACAACAATAAATTAACATGTGGTTCACTTCTTCATGGGTACATGATGGTGTACTTTATTTATAACATACTAGGTGCTTAAATGCTATTTAATATATGTGTTTGCTTGATATTGTTTCTGCTTATGTTTAAATGTATTTATATATTTTCTTGGATTAGTGGCAGTGACTAAATTGGTAGAATGTGTTTAGAGTATATAGATAATTTGGTTCCTATGTATTTCTCTTTTTTATCTTAAACTCAATAAAATACATGTGCAAATTAAATGCACAAGATTAACTGAATTTATTATTATAGGAAAACAGACAATGGAAAATAAACTCCTGTTTTAAATAAATTCCAGCTCTTGTGGTAACTGGAAAAGTAGAAACATATCTTAATATTTTGGACTAGAAGGCCAGTCAAGGGGCAGAGTAAGTCTGAGTAATGTGTTAGGGTTACTGCGGTTGGTAGTTTCGTCAGTTCAAATAATTTAATGAAAATAGACTCATTGAATGGCTTCAAACAAGAGCTAATAAATAGAACTGTTCTCATTAGAAAGTGTGTTGTATTGAGGCAGCTGCAATATGCAGCCATACATGATAGTGTTAGAGAGACTGAATGTAAAATGTCTTAAAACCCTTCATTGACGAAGTGTCTTACTTTGGAAAATCCTTTTAATCTCTCCAAAAATTAAATTCCCTTATATGTGTAAGAGATACCACACTACTAACACTGTAGAATTTTGTAAAGATTAAATGATACAATCTTAGTAAAATTTACAGTGTTATTTCCTGCTGCCTAGTATGAACTTAATAAATGGTAGACATTATTTGTGTCTTTGTTATCTTGTTGTCCTTAAAGTTATAGCCATTCAAATCTGCAGCCACTGAAAAGGACATTAAAATCCTAAAATAGGTAGATTAATTTACAAAGAGTGTTTTATACACCAGCAAAAAATATGAGTCAAGTTGCAATTTCCTTACCTCCGGTTTGCTAACACTGTTTGTGGTTAACATAGTTCGATGCTAAATTATTTCATGGGAAAGAAAGCACATAATATTTAAATTATTCAAATTTTTGACTAAGCTGGCAATAATAATTCATTCTAACTTCCTGATCAGTAACTGGAAAGAAAAGGGGCAGAAATGCATCACTCACTGAATATTTTACAATCCATTTACATAAATATTGGTGAAATGAATGATATTTTAAAAGAGCACACAACTCTACATCCAGTAAAATATGCTACTCTCATTATTATCAACAGGACAGGTTCTAAAAATGTTGACAGATCTATACATTTAGGTTAGTAATATTCCGTTACTCACTTTTATGCTTACATAAATATATCAAGCATAGAAATATGTATTTGTGAATGTGCTGCAATTTTTTTAAAGCGTATATTGAGAAAAGGAATGATTTCTTGTACAGTGGGAAAATACAAAAGGGAAATTATAGGTTCACACGATTACATGCTTATATAATTTATACTAAGTGCATGAATATTAAATTAAATTCTACTTCAAGATCCTAAAGCCAGTTGTCATAGTTGCATGTAGTGATAATATCACATTGACCAAGACCCACAAGGAACTGACTTTAGAATGTTTAGGACTAGTGTATGCTATAGGACTAACTGAATCAGGGGCTGCAGGAAAAATCTACTAAATTTACAGAGTCTATCATTAAGCATATAAAGAAATGACTGAATGAAATTTGATTAAAAAATCAAATTATACATCATTTGTCATTCTATTTAAATAGGCAGTTTTGGTATCTGGAAAGATTTGTAAGCATTTTTTTTAAACAAATACTCGATAACCCATTTCAGAATTCAAGATAGATTAAAAAACTTAAGTTAAAAAAATGAAGAAGTTAAAGCAAAATGAAAACTAAATTAACAAAGAATTTGCTGTCATTTATCATATCTTAACAGAAAAATTCTCTCTCCTGCAGAATTTAGTAGTCCATCATCTTCAGTAATCACCTTTGTAGTTTTGAATGCTGGTAGCTTCTTCATTTCAGAATAGTCACATCAATCACTTCCTAAAGATTTCCAGTCAGTGGAGTTAATAAGAATTGTGCACATCACTTGTTGATTTAGGAGAGGTGAAAATGAAACCTGTGATAATAGAGCAGTCAGAGACATTATGGGTGAATCACTGTTTTGAGGAAAATTTTGAGAAAATGTCACAAAAGTATTTTTTGATAAATTCAATCTGAGGTATTTGTTACTGTAGTTTGATAAATGGTTTTGAATCAGTTATGTGTGTCTGAGTTAAAGTGACTTCAAAAAACATAGAAATGTTTATGGTTTGTGTAAGTTTGCAGAATTGAAGGTGTTTGGCCATTGCAATTAGTTAATTGTTTTATAATTATCTGCCTAATATCTATTTTATATATTGGACTGTAAACAAGAACTTATAGAGTTTTTTGTACAATACACACTAAAGTAAAGGTTTCTCTACTTCAATGTGGTAGAATAATTAGATTGTATAACATATATTTTTAAAGTTTATGTAAAATTCTAGTGCATGCCTGTATTTATAGAGCTCCAGCTGTCAAAACTCAAGGAAAAGATTGTAAAGTCAAAAAGCTCTATAAAAATCAAATAAAAGGTTATAATACACTTCAAAAATTGTTTACATACACAAATCATGACAATTATAAATAGTATGACATGTCATCTAATGAAAGTTGAATTGTCATAAAATCTGTGTGAACAAAAAATCCTAAGTACAGCCTTGGTGCAGTTTCTCATGCCTGTAATCCCAGCACTTTGGGAGGCTGAAGGTGGTGGATCACCTAAGATTGGGAGTTCAAGACCAGCCTGATCAACATGGAGAAACCTTGTCGTTACTAAAAGACAAAAATTAGCCAGGTATGGTGGCCCATGCCTGTAATCCCAGCTACTCAGGTGGATGAGGCAGGAGAATCACTTGAACCCAGGAGGCAGAGGTTGCAGTGAGCAAAGATTGTGCCATTGCACTATGGCCTGGGCAACAAAAGAGAAACACTGTTTCCAAAAAAAAAAAAAAAAATCCTAAGGACATTAAAATGACATTCAAACAGTAAGTATATGCAAAGAATATTTAGTTTAAATTAAATGCAAATGCAGTATATAAAGATACCATGCATTAAATAAAACAGGGGTACTGCCACCACAAGGTAGCTTAGTTAATAAATAATAAATAATTCAATCAATCCTATATAAGGTGCTGGTAAATGCTGTCAGGAAACAGAAGCAGAAGTCAGGGCAACAACTGGCTTTTGAGATAAAGGAGTAGGGACAAACCCATGAATGCAAGAATCCTCTACAAGCCAGGAAAGGCAACAAAATGGAATGCCCTTGGAGTCTCCAGAAAGAATGCAGCCTGCTGACGCGTTAATTTTACCTCAGTGACACCCCTTTCAAACTCTCAGCAACCAGAACTGTAAGAGAATCTTTTTGTGTTCTTTTAAGCAAGTAAATTTATGGTGATTGGATACAGCAGCAAAAGGAAACTAATGCTCTCTTCTGTTACTTCTTTTCGAATTTTATGTAGATTGAGAATACAATCCATTTTTTGTGCTGATTTCTATCACATAGTATTATAATAGTGATAGTGATTTGTAGGGCTATTTCATTCAATTCAATGCTGTTTAGTATTCCATTATAAGAATACACCAGAATATACTGGAAAATTTGTGTTTCTTTTAGTATTGTTGATCTTTGTATTGTGTGATAGGTTAATACTGAGTGTCAAGGAAACAATGTATTGATACTGGGCATCTGTGAGATTGTTGCCAAAGGAGAGTAACATTTTAGTCAGTGGACTGGGAGAGGCAGACCCACCCTTAATCTGGGTGGACAGCATCTAATCAGCTGCCAGTACAGCTAGATTATAAGCAGGCAGAAAAATGTGAATAGCGAGTGTGATCTTACATCTTTCTCCTGTGTTGGATGCTTCCTGCCCTTAAACATCAGACTACAATTTATTCAGTGTGGATCTCAGACTGATTCTCCTTGACCCTCAGCCTGCAGATGGCCTGTTGTGGGACCTTGTGATCATGTGAGCTAATACTTAACCTCGTGTGTGTGTGTGTGTGTGTGTGTGTGTGTGTGGTTATTTTGTTGGTTCTGGAGTTTCTGGAATTGGCTGCTTAGTAATCAGACCCCAAAATGCATAATCCTTGGCAGAAACTGTTTAGATAGTTATGCAAAATAAATGCATTTGACACTCCAGATTCACTGCTAGTGAGAGACAGGGAGTTCAGTGACTCAATACATAATACCTCTGAGCATATGTGGAGAACCAAGAAACATAATGAAGCTGGTTGGTGCCTCCTAAGTGCTGAAAGAAAATGGAGAATTCAGGGATTCTGTCTCTTGGCTTCCGAAGCAGAGACTGAACCTCAGATCTGCTAAGATTGCCCTGAGTGAGAGTCTTGTCTCCTCTAGAGAAAGAGCTAAAATTGTATAAAAACAGACACAAGTTCTTATCATGTGAGTGGCTGACCTGCAACAAAAGGTACCCGCACAGCCCTGCCAGATGTGTGCTGTTGAAGCAAGGGCATTTGTTGGAAAAGAATGAGATCCTGCAACTTGGAATGGGATATATGGGAGGACCTTCTTGAAGTTGGTGTTTGTAGCACCGAGTTTATAAACTATAAACTCTGGCAAACATTTTTTGCCAGGAGGAAAAAAAAAAAAAAGCAGCTTCCCTATTCCCAGTAGTTGAAACAACTGCCTGACCCATGCTGCCATCAGCCTTTCCACCTTTTTCTGAGGAAATAACCTCTGTGCTGCCTGAGGCAACAGAGATGCCCTCCCCTGAGGCAGTTGCCAGGCAAAATAATGTTGATTCTGCTCAGGAGCGACCCCCAACACCCCTGTTTGCTTCTAGACCTATAAGTAGACAAAGTCCTGGTGGGCCCCTAGAGGTGAGGTTGAAAGTGTGACCCATGAGGAGGTGCACTACACTCAAAAAGAACTGCTTGGGTTTTCTAATTTATATAAACAGAAATCTGGGGAACAGGCATGCGAATGGATATTAAGAGTGTGAAATCATGGCAGAAGAAACATAGAGTTGAATCAGGCTGAATATATTAATTTGTGCCTACCATATAGGGACTCTGCATTTAATGTTGTAGCTGGGGGAGTTATTTGCTTTGTTAGCTGAAACATGGATTAAAAGATGTCCCACAGTGACTGAGCTGGAAATGCCTGTTGTCCCTTGATTTAATGTAGCGGAAGGGATCCAAAGGCTTAGGGAGATTGGGATGATGGGGTAGATTAGTTACTTTAAACATACTCATTCCCAGCTGGGAGAGTTCAAAAGATGTACCCTTGGCCAAAGCCTTGCAAAATGTATTTGTGAAGGCAGCACCTGCATCTTTGAAGAACCCTGTAATTGCCCTTCTCTGTATGTCAGATCTAATGGTGTGAACTGTAGTCACTCAACTACGAAATTTAAATACAATGGAAATAATTGGATCCCAAGGTGCAGGGGCCAAGTGGTGGCACTCAACCATGAAAGGCAAGGTAGGCATAGCCACCATAATGGACAGCAAAGACAAAGCAGTGATCAGAACAGTCTGACTCATATAGAGCTCTGGCATTGGCTAATTAATCACGGTGTTCCTAGAAGTAAACTTAATAGGAAGCCTACTGCATTCATACTTAATTTATACAAGCAGAAAACTTCTAGGTCAAATGGATAAAAGACTAATTTGAATTACAAAAATAGGGAATCATTGCCCCTCAATTTCCAGATTGAGCCAGTTTACAGTCCCAGAACTCCTTGATTGAAGGGAAGCTCCAGTCCCCTTGAAGAAAGACCCCACCACATTACTGACAATGAATTATCCTCCCATCCTTCCCCAAGGAGACCTCTGGCCTTTTATCAGAGTAACTGTGCATTAGGGAATGGGAAATGATCAGACACTTTGGGAACTACTGGGCACTGGCTCTGAGCTGATGTTGATTCCAAGGAACTGAAAGTAGGGGCTTATGGAGGTCAGGTCATTAATGGAGTTTTAGCTCAGGTCTAACTTACAGTGGGCCAGTGGGTCCCCAGACTCATCCTGTGGTCATTTCCCCAGTGATGGAATGCATAATTGACATAAACATATCAAGGAGCTGGCAGAACACCCATGTTGGTTCCCTGACAGCTAGGGTGAGGGCTACTATGGTGGAAAAGGCCAAATGGGAGCCATTAGAGCTGCCTTGTCCTAGAAAAATAGTAAATCAAAAATAATACCACATCCCTGGAGGGATTACAGAAATGAATGCCAACATCAGGGACTTGAAAGACACAAGTGTGGTGATTCCCACTACATGTCACTCAAGTCTCCCATTGGCCTATGCAGAAGACAAATGGATCTCGGAGAATGACAGTGGATTTTTGTAAGCTTAACCAAGTTGTGACTCCAATTGCAGTTGCTGTGACAGATGTGGTTTCATTGCTTAAGCAAGTTAACACATCTCTTGGAACCTGGTATGCAGCCATTGACTTGGCAAACGCCTTTTTCTCCTTTCCTGTCCATAAGACCACCAGAAGCAATCTGCCTTCAGCTGACAAGGCCAGAAATAATAGCTTTATCTACCTCAGGGGTATATATCTACCTCAGGGGTATACCAACTCTCCAACTTTGTGTCATTATCTTATTCAGAGAGTACCTGATCACTTTTTTTGCTTCTGCAAAATATCACACTGGTCCATTACACTGACAACATTTTGCTGATTGGATCCAATCGCAAAAAGTAGCAAACACACTGGACTTATTGGTGAGATGTTTGCATGCCAGAAGACTGGAAATAAATCCAACTAAAATTCAGGGAGCTTCTACTCCAGTAAAATTTATAGGGGTCCAGTGATGTGGGGCCTCTTGAGATATTCCGTTTTAGAATGAAGGACTACTTACTGCATTTGGCTTCTTCTACAACCAAAAAGAACAATGCCTAGTGGGCCTTTTTGAATTTTGGAGGAAACACATTCCTCTTTTAGGTGTGTTACTTTGGCCCATTTATTGAGTGACCTGAAAGGCTGCCAGTTTTGAGTGGGATCCAGAACAGGAGAGGGTTCTGCAACAGGTCCAGGCTGCTGGGAGAACTGCTCTCCCACTTGAGCCATATGACCCAGCGGATCCAATGGTGTTTGAGGTGTCAGTAGCAGATAGAGATGCTGTTTGGAGGCTTTGGCAGGCCCCGTAAGTGAATCACAGCAGAGGCCTCTAGGATTTTGGAGCAAAGCCCTACTGTCTTCTGCAGATAAGTACTCTCCTTTTGAGAGACAGCTTTTGGCCATTACTGGGCTTTGGTGGAAACTGAATGTTTGATTATGGCTCATTAAATCACCATGTGATATGAACTCCCTGTCATAAGCTGGGTGCTTTCTCACTCACCTAGACACTAAGTGAGTTGTGCACAGCAGCATTTCATCATCAAATGGAAGTGGTATATACGCGATCCAGCTTGAGCATGTCCTGAAGACACAAGTAAGTTACATGAAGAAGGGGCTCAAATGCCTATAGTCTCCACTCCTGCCATCCTGCCTTCTCTTCCCTAGCCTGCACTGATGGCCTCTTGGAGAGTTCCCTACGAAGAGTTGATAGAGGAAAAGAAGGCTAGGGCATGGTTCACAGACGGTTCTTCATGGTATACAGGCACCACCAGAAAGTGGACAGTAGCAGCACTTCAGCACCTTTCTAAGATATCCACGAAGGACAATGGTGGAGGAAAATCTTCCCAGCAGGCAGAACATTGAGCAGTGCACCTGGTTGTGCATGGATGGAGAAATTGACAGATATGCAATTATATACTGATTCACGGGTTGTAACCACGGTTTGGGTGAATGGTCAGGGATTTGGAGGAAGCATGATTGGAAAATTGCTGACAAAGAAATGAGGAAAAGGTATATGGACGGACCTCTCTGAGTGGTCAAAAACCATGAATATATTGGTATCCTGTGTGAGTGCTCACCAAGGTGTAATCTCAGCTGAGAAGAAATTTAACAATCAAGTGAATAGGATGACCCAATATGTGGATTCCACTCAGCCCCTTTCCCAGTCACCCTGTCATTGCCCAAGGGGTTCGTGAATAAAATGATCATGGTGGCAGGGATGGAAGTAAGCATGGGCTCGGCAACATGACTTCCACTCACCAAGGGCTGACCTGGCTACAGCCACTGCTGAGTGCCTAATTTACCAGTAGCAGAGACCAACACTGCAGGTTGATTATATTGGATCTCTTCCATCATAGAAAGGGAAGAGGTTTGTCCTTCCTGGAATAGACATTGCCTATTTTTTACCCAATGTTTCTGCCAATATTACCATCCATGGACTCATGGAGATAACTTTTCCACCATCATAGTATTCTGCACAGCACTGCCTCTGACTAAGATGCTCACATTATGGCTAAAGAAGTGGGTCAGTGGACTCAGGCTCACAGAATTCACTTTTCTTTCCATGTTACCCATCATTCTGAAGCAGCTGGACTGATAGAATGGTGGAATAGCCTTTTGAAATCAGAATTAAAATGCCAATAAGGTGACAATACTTTGCAGAACTGGCCACAGTTCTCAAGAAGGCTGTGTGTGATCTGAATCAGTGTCCGATATACGATACTGTTTCTCCCATAGCCAGGGTTCATGGGTCTGGGAATCAAGGGATGGGATTGGAAATAGCACAACTCACTGTCTTCCCTAGTGATCCACTAGCAAAATTTGTGTTTCCTGTTTCCAAGACATTACATGCTGCTGGCCTAGAGGTCTTAGTTCTAGAGGGAGGAATGCAGACACCAGGAGACACAACAATGATTCCATTAAACTGGAAGTTAAAATTGCTACCTGGGCACATTGATCTCCTCCTACCTTTAAGTCAACAGGCTAAGAAGGGAGTTTCAGTGTTGGCTGGGGGATTAACCTGGCCTATCAGGATGAAATCATTCTATTATTCCACAATGGAGGTAAGGAAGGGTATGCATGAAATAGAGGAGATCCATTAGGGTGTCTCTTAGAATTATCATGCCCTGTGATTAATGTCAATGGGACACTACAACAGCCCAATCCAGGCGGGACTACAAATGACCCAGACCCTTCAGGAATGAAGGTTTGGTTCACTCCACCAGGAAAAAATCATGACCTGCTGAGGTGCTTTCTGAAGGCAAAGGGAACACAGAATGGATAGTAGAAGGTAGTCATCAATACCAGCTATAACCACATGCTTAGCTGCAGAAATGAGGACTGTAATTGTCATGAGTATTTCCTCCTTTTGCTAAAGACATGTTTGTGTATGTACACATTTGTACTAAGAAAATACCTTCGTTTTATTTCCTTTTCCTTTATCATGTGTCATAGTATTTACTGACTTTACTTCAGCATTTAAGCATTGTTAACTTTATGTTATAGTATTTGGTTTGGGGATTGGTGTGTTTTTGGTTGTACAGATGATAGTTGTTTTATGTTAGACATAATTCTGACCTTATTATTGTCTTTATTTGAAGGTTATGTGTGATTTCAGGAGATGTGTATGGGTTCAAGTTGACAAAGGGTGGTATTGTGGTGGTTGATACTGCCAACTTGATTTGATTAAAGGCTACAAAATATTGATCCTGGATACATCTGTGAAAGTGTCGCCAAAGGAGATTCAGATTTGAGTAAGTAGGTTGAGGAAGGTGGACCTGCACTTAATCTGGATGGGCACAATGTAATCAGCTGCCAGTGTGGCTCGAATATAAGCAAGCAGAAACATGTGAAAAGACAGACTGGCCTAGCCCTCCATCTCCATCTTTCTCCCATGCTGGATGCCTCCTAACCTTGAACATCAGACTCTAAGTTCTTCAGTTCTTGAACTTGAACTCGTTCTCCCTGCTCCTCAGCTTGCTGACGGCCTATTGTGGGACGTTGTGATCATGCGAGTGAATGAACTTCCCTTCATATAAATATCTATTCTATTAATTCTATCCCTCTAGACAGCCCTGACTAATACATGGTGTTTGTAGTTTTGGAAAAATTATAAATAATTCTACTTTGAATATAATTGCACATGCACATGAGAGAAAAATCAAGAGACATGTAGAGAAAATTGCATACACAAACACACACATATGTGAGATGGTTCATATATGAGCAGAATTTCTTGGTTATAGTATATATGTACATTTAATTTAAGGGACATTTTCACAAGCTGTCACAAGTTATTATATCAATTTTTACTCTTCCACAGTCAATCAATGAAATCATAGTTGTTCCACATCTTCGAATATTTAATATTGTTTGTCACTGCCATTTACTTATTTATTTGCTTGTTTGTTTATTTCATTTTAGCCACTCCATTGTGAATGTGGTAGACTATCATTATGGTTCTGCCGGCATTTCTCTGACCGTTTTGCTTTGCATGAAGTCACATACAGGAACGCAGTCTTACCTAGTTTACCTGGTTGCTTTTTTAAATCATGTTTTCTTGATAAATAATGATGCTAAACATCTATCTCTGTGATTATTTGCCATCATATATATTAATTGATGAAGTACTTTATTTCATCTTTTGACCATTGTTTAAATAATTTTTTTGTTTGTTTGTTTGTTTGTTTTTTGAAACGGAGTTTCGCTCTTGTTACCCAGGCTGGAGTGCAATGGCACGATCTCGGCTCACCGCAACCTCTGCCTCCTGGGTTCAGGCAATTCTCCTGCCTCAGCCTCCTGAGTAGCTGGGATTACAGGCACGTGCCACCATGCCCAGCTAATTTTTTGTATTTTTAGTAGAGACGGGGTTTCACCATGTTGACCAGGATGGTCTCGATCTCTTGACTTCGTGATCCACCCGCCTCGGCCTCCCAAAGTGCTGGGATTACAGGCTTGAGCCACCGCGCCCAGCAATAATTGTTTTTTAAATCATGAACTTTTAAGGGTTCTTTATATGTCTTCAGGATATAAGGCATTTTTTAGGTATGTGTGTTGCAATTATTCACTCTCAGACTTGGCTCACATTTCTATTATTTTAAACATCTTCCACAGACAAAAATTTTAATTTTAGTAAAGTCTGATTTGTCATTTAAGAAAAAAATTATGTAAATTTAGTGCTAAACCCAAGATCACGCAAGTTGTTCTTTCTTTTCTTTTCTTTTCTTTTTTTTCCTACAAATCTTATAGTTAGTTTTACATGTAGGTCTATGGTCTAATTTGAGTTCATTTTTGTATAAGTTGTAATGTATATGTCAAACATCTTTTTTTTTTTTTCGTATTCAGACACCTTATTACAGTGTAATTGGTTGGACAGTCTGTCCATTTGCCATTGAATTGCTTTTGCACCTTAATCAAAAGTAAATTGACCATATCTCAATGGTTTTATTTCTGATCTCTTAATTATTTTCTCTCATAACAAATGACTTTGTTGAATTTTATATGTTTATTAAATATTTTGATGCATTCATTTGCAAACTGTTTGTCCAAATTTCTGTCCATTTATTTATTAGATGATATACTTTTCAAATGTATTTTCTTTAAAATTATGACTTTCTGGGAATCCTATTTTTAGACAAATCTTTACTCTTTTTACTAATGTTAACTCATTTTTAGTTAATATATTTATAAGATGAATATATTATCCAAGTTTAATTTACTTTATTTTGTTTTAATTTGCATTTTACTTTCTTGATGTCAATGCTATGTTGATTTATTTTTAATATTTCTTCATTATTGATTTTCCTCTGAATATAGTTTTTTAAATTACATTTTTACAGACTTCCTGTATCTTCACTAGGCTTTAGCAGGTTTAATCTGTACTCGCTGCCATTTTCATTAGGTAGGTTTTATTTTAATTGTTACCATGCTCATCTCAGCTTTCCTGAATTTTGGCATATTTTCAGAATTGTTTTTGTATTACTAATCCTTGAAGAATATTTTTCTGTTTCTGAAATTTTAGTTTTCTCAAATTATGTTTTTTCCAAGTCTCTTGAAACAAATAGGCACTTTCAACGATATATCAGTTGTTTCCACTGGTCATTAAATATTTTGTTTCAGGAAATTATGCATTTTAAAAATGTGTTGACACCAAAAGTCTGTCATGAAATTTTCCTTTCTCTGTGTTTTAATAATGTATCATACAGCAGTTGCTAATTAATATAGTGCACCTTATAAAATTACAGGTTGATTTGTCTTCCTTCCATCACTCACTTGTAAAATTTTTAAGGACATAAATTGAGTTTTATCTTTTGATCCCTAGAACATAGTAGTGATTTTGTCATAGAGTTTACTACATAATTAACTATCTATCTATCTATCTATCTATCTAACTGTCTATCTATCTCTATCACAATATCTGTTACCTATCTAAAAAAAGAAACATTTTTAACACATTTTCTCTTTGATTTTTTCGCCCCTCAGGGAAAATCTCTCCTATTCGTTTACAGCAGGTTATTTTCACAGAACTCTTTATTATTTTTATTTCTTTCTCTCTCTCTCTTTTGCTCTCTTTTAATTTATAATAAAGATAGAATTTTTCATGTGAAGTCTTCCCAGCAGTTAGTGTATATACATAACATATGTTTAACTCTCTAGGTAGTTATTAAACAGGGCAGGTTCATGTGTACTTCTTCTGGATATAATGGCCATTCTTATTTTCTAACCAATCAAATCCTTTCAATACTAAAGAAAATGTGTCTCAACCTGACATAACATGACCTAAACCTTCTGCACCTTCTTTATTGCCAGCAGTTCATTTGGCACAGCATCATAAATTATTTGCATCTTATTGCACATTATTTCTCTGATCTAGGTCCTGAAAAAAATGTTTTAGATATTCAAAAACTATTTATTTTTGTCTTCTGATTGTGATATCAGAAACCATCATTGTATCATTAAAAATGGATGATTTTACAGACTATAAAATTAGCATATTTTTAAGAATGTCTCCAACGTTACTTTCAGAGACAAATGTTTTCTTACGTTTACATAAGACCTTAAAGTCTTGTATTTGGTAAACTTCCTTTTGTATAAATAAAGACCATTGAGCCCCTACACTGCTTTTTAGTCTTCCAGATATATGTCCCAAAAGAACATAAGTCCTTTGAAATTAAGGTTTAGAATAGCTTTTTAAAAACGGGAGAAAAGTTTTAATACATTAAACAAATTTTCACTAATATTGCATATCCTTATATCATGTGTCAGTTATTCAGCTTTATTGACTGTAAGCCTCACAAAAATTGAAATACAAGTAAGACATAAAATTTATCTTATTTTCTAAATGTAATCTCCCTAAATGTACCTGTCCTGTCTTGCTTTAAGGTAGCTTAGATCCTCATCAGTCTGACAACTAAACCATTGTGAAATAAAATTGTTTGCTAAGGGATTGAGTCTTTAGAAAACTAGCCTGTATTTATTATTTGCCTTTATTCTAGCCTATTACCTCAGTTTATTAGACTCACTTTCTCCCCAATTATCAACAGCAACATATACAATGCAATGAAATAATGTAACTACTTATGTAATAAGTTCGTAAGATTTTTCAAGAGATGTAGGATTTCTTAGAAATCATAATAAGCTTCTGAAATATCACATAAAGTTATTGACTTGCAAGGATTTGGCAGGGTTTGACTAGTTACTATGAAAAAAGAAAAAGATCTTGCAAATGAGTATGAGTTATTCAGCAGAGAATGAATTAAATACTAAAAAATATCAATAAAGTTCTGAAATAACTTTTAAATAAATGATTAAAGTTGATGCAAATGACAAATATGGAATAGATGTTTTCATGTTATGCTAGCAGACATGCCATTCTAAAGATTTTAGAGTCCGGTGATATAGGGTTTATATCTGGGATTTTAATCACATTAGAACATAACTTTGAACATATTTCTGGATTCCTCTAAATCAATTTGCTTATATTCAAATTGTAGGATTTTGTGCAATTTTAAAGAGGGTATTGCATGACAAGATAATATATGTAACAAGCTTAGATCAATGGAGGTTTTATGGCAAATAATAAATGGCATCTATAATTATTGTATTACTAACACTACGTTTATCATTTCTGCTACCAAGATTATATCATACTTCTGACTATATAAGGATATAGTTACTGTATTCATTATAAAATCCACATGTTTTATATGATTTATGTGTGTATTGAAAAGCCTCGCGAATTCCTAAATCTATGCTCAATACTAAGCATTTCTCACAGTTTGCATACATTTTAAGGACAATAAATTGTATAGGCCACATTTAATTTTTGACTGCTAGCACCTGGTGTCTTTAACACCCTGTCCATGCCATTTCATTCATTATCTTTATTATGTCCCTTTTAGAATATAAATGTTTACTGAGTATATACTGAATACTAGATGTGAATTAAACGGTGTTGAACAAAAAAAGGTATTTGTACTCAGAAAAGAAACAACAAACAACTTAATATCTACCTTGTTGATTATGCTAACTATGAAGAAGAAAAATGAAGTGAAGTGTTATTATGAAAGAAGCAGTTTATGGGGAGGTACTCTTCAAGTCATAAGAATCAAGAAATCACCTTAGATAAGAAGACAGTTGAGCAAAGAGCTAAATAAAGTGAGACGACAATGACTCCTATACAGAGAAGGGGAGAACATTCCAGGACAAGAAAGAGCAATACCTAAAATTCACAACGGGTATGTTTAAAAAGTCCAAGAAGTACAAAGAAGGCAGAGTTGGAAAAAGGTGTGTGAATGAATAAGAGAAAGGAAGATGATGAGGTCAGAGATAACAAGCGTGTTTAGTAACTATATCCTGTAGAGCCATATACAGCATAATGAAGATTTCAAATGCTTGGTTGAGTGAAATGTAAACCATTAGGAGGGTATGAGTAGAAAAATCAGACAATATTACTTCAGTTTTAAAAGTATCGCTTTGGCTGATGAGTAAAGACTATAATTTAAACAAGCAAAAGTAGAAGCAATGAGACCAACTTGGAAGTTGTTACTATTTTCTGAGTGATGAGTAATGGTGACTTGAAATAGAATGACAGAATAGAAATTTCAGAACTTAGTTATATCTATTTTAAATATTCAGCCAAGAGAAATTGCTGGTAGATTATACATGGAGGGATAAAAATAATAATAATAATAAAAAGACCAATGGATACAATTAAATTTTTATCTGTGTAATTGGCATAATTGAGTTACTATTCATAGAAAGAAATAAATTTGGGAAAATATACTGCTTTTCTTCATATAGAAGTAAAGAATTTCATTTTGCACGAATAATTTGATTTATATCAGATTTATAATTGATAAACACCACTTTAAGTTAATCCATTTAAAAAAGAAAAAGAATTTTTTTATTTTTATGGAGACTGTATCTTCTTACTCTGAAAAATAAACATCAATACATATTATTTCATTTATATTCAGTAAAGTTGCATTTCATGTTTCCTGAAAAAACATGAGTATTGATTTTTAAAGAAAAAATGACATAAAAGCATCTATCTCATTTTTGTCTTTTGCATTAAACTTAAAGTGTATTATTCACTTCAAAGGTAGTGCTTCATGAATTTCTGTTGGTATTTAATTCACTCTCTAAAGAAGAGATGAATGTATATGCATTTCCATTGTTTACTTCTTTCATAGTTCCTAGTCAAACACTACACGATCCCCACATATCAATAGCTTTGTGTGAGTTTTGAGAAACTGACCATGATTTCTAAGAACTCTTACATCTCTTGCAAATCTTACAATCTCATTTCATAAGTAATTGCATTATTTATTTGTATTGTATTTTTTTCTGTGGATAATTGGAGAGAAAGTGAGGCTAATAAATTGAGGTAGTAGGCTAGGATAAAGCCAAATGATAAATAGAGGCTAATTTCATGAAAACTAAATTTATTAGAAAATAATTTTAATTTGTGGTATGTCTGATGTCACTGAGGTGCATAGCAAGGTTTCTCCATACAATGTATAACAGGTGTACGTCTTCATAGGCTGATCGTGCTGTTAAGGAGAGTGATCCAAGTAAACTTTATTCTATAGAAAACAAGAATCACCTTGCACTCTCTGCACTAGCACCATAGTAACTTATAGTGTTGGAAGCTTTTTATCAATTATATAGGAATGTTCTTTAGGCAGAGAATGACTCATAACTTTCTATGGGTAGATGTGCTCGACATTAAGATTGCCAGAGATTGCCATGTTTCCCTGATTGACATGGTACTTGCATAATTTTCCCTTGTTCGACCTAATTTATCAGTTCATAGTCCCACTTTTATCTCATACCTTCATATAATCTAGCCAACGTTTTTATTTGCCTCTGTAATCATCTACTCCTGGAAGAATAGTTGCCTACTTTGGAAAAAATATATATTATCCATTTATTTGTTAATAGACACTTAGGCTGATTTCATATCTTGATCATTGTGAATAGTGCTGCAATAAAAACAGAAGTGCAAATACCTCTTCGATAGACTAATTTCCTTTCTTTTGGATATATACTCATTAGTAGGATTGCTGGATCATATAGCAATTACATATATATATATATATATATATATATATATATGTATACATACATACATACATGTATTAGGAACTTTCATGGTCGTTGCACTCATTTGCATTCCAACCAACAATATATGAATACTTCCTTTTCTTTTCATCATTGGGAGCTAAAAAAAAATCGATGTCTTGGAGGTATGAATACAATCATTGCAACCAGAGGCTAGGAAAAGTAGTGGGGAGGGGGGATTAACAGGTTTAGTTAATGAATATGAAAATGCAATTATATGTAAGGAATAAGAACTAATGTTCTGCAAAATAGGACAATCACAGTTAATAATTAATTCATTCTATATTTCACAATAGCTAGAAAATTGGAATGCTCCCAACACAAACAAATATTTGAGGTGACAAATATCCCAGTTACCCAAATTTGATTATTATACATCATATGCTTGTATCAAACTATATCATATGCTCCATAAGTATGCATAATTATTATAATGTATTACTAAAATTTGTAATGAAAGTATATCATGAAGGTTTATTAAACCAGAGACAAATTATTTGAAAATTAAAAGCTGCTTTATATCACAGGCCTTCATGGAGGGGAGAGTGGTCATCCACAATAGCAGAATGTTTCATAATTCTTGTAAATTACAACACACATATACACATATCCACAGTGGTATGCTGGTAAATGTTACCAGCAGACTATACAGGAACAAAAGACATGATATGTACCCTTTGCCAGTTTCTACCACTGCAAATTGCAAGTTTCTTCTTTTAGTTTCCTAGAAGTCTGATATGGGGTTTCAATATCTTATATTGAATTGTCAACCCCAATGTTGGAAGTGGGGCCTGCTGGGGGTGGTTGAATTACAGGGATGGATTTCTCCTGAATGGTTCAGCCCCATTCTCTTAGCGCTGTTCTTGTCATAGTGAGTAAGTTCTTGTGAGATCTGGTTGTTTAAAAGTGTGCAACAGCTCCTCGCTTACTCTCTCTTGCCCCTGCTCCTGCCGTCTAAGAAGCTTTCTCCTACTTTGCCCTCTCCCAAGACTGGAAGCTTCTTGAGGCCTCCCTAGAAGCAGAAGCTACTGTGTTTCCTTTACAGCCTGCAAAATGTCAGCCAATTAAATATCTTTTCTTTCTTTATAAGTTACTCTGTCTCAGATATGACACCACAGTAGTGCAGGAATGAATTAATATAAGGTACTATAACAAAGTACCACAAACTGGGTGGCTTAAACAACAGAAATTTATTGTATCATATTTCTGGAGTCTTAAAGGTCTAAAATCAAGGTGTAGCCAGAGTTGGTTCCTTCAGAGGACCCTGAGGGAAAGATCTGTTCTTGGTCTTTCTCTTTGGGTTTGTAGATGGTCATCTTCTCCTTGAGTTCTCTTCACATCATCTTCTCTATACATATCTCTGTGTCCAGATGTTATATTTTTATAAAGACACTAGTCATATTGGTTTAGGGTTCACACTAATAACTTCATTGTAACTTGAATTATTCTTTAAAGACCCTATCACTAATCAGGTCACATTGTGAGATACTGGTGTTAGTACTTAATGTATAAAATGCGGGTAACATAGCTCGACCCATAACACTATCTATGCAATGTACCTGAATATTCAATTGAAAAGAGATTAATAGTAATATGTAATCGTTAGTCTCTTCACCGTTTCCATACAGTAGACAAAAAAATCCAGAGCATAGATAATAGTTATTTTTTTATTGCATTTTAGGTTTTGGGGTACATGTGAAGAACATGCAAGATTGTAGCATAAGTATACACATGGTAGTGTGATTTGCTGCCTTTCTCACCTTCACCTATACCTGGCATTTCTCCCCATGCTATTTCTCCCCACCCCCTCACCCCCATCCCCCCATCCCTCCCCGATTTCCCCCAACAGACTCCAGTGTGTAGTGCTCCCCTCCCTGTGTCCATGTGTTGTCATTGTTCAACACCCTCCTATGAGTGAGAACATGCGGTGTTTGATTTTCTGCTCTTGTGTCAGTTTGCTGAGAATGATGGTTTCCAAGTTCACTCGTGTCCCTACAAAGGACGCAAACTCATCGTTTTTGATGGCTGCTGCTGCAATAGGTTATATTTATTACCTTGGTTTTTGATACATTTTATTTGTTTATACATACATTTTTTAAAATGCCTGTGTTTCACAACCAACTTATGAAATTCTTAGAAATTTTAAATAAAGCTGTTGGTAGCCATGATCAGTCATTCCCAGTAAAAGTATGTGTAGTTTTTCAATTGTTTAATGCAAACATGAATTCTAAGCTCTTATGCCCACTTAATTCCTGCCTTCTCTCAGATCACTTCTTTAATAAACACTAAAAAATCTTATGCATACATATTTTTATTAATAGTTTGCTTTTCTATTGGTAGTAATTTTAACTTATGTTTTATTTAAATCAATGCCCTTGTATATAGGACATTGTACTTCAGCATACAGATGAGTTGCTTCCAGAAAAGTACATACAATCTCTCACAGTTTAATGCCAAGATAAATTCTAGGCTCTTATGCCCACTTAATTCCTACCTTCTTTCAGATTACTTATATAATAAACACTAAAACATTTTTATTATGTGTGTATATTTTTATGAATAGTTTGTCAGTGTATTGATGGTAATATTTAAATTATGCTTAATTTGAAGCAAATGCCCTTCCATTTGCAATTACTAAGCTCATTCATACTCAGTGAAATTTTTATTTGTTAATATAATATAGACTAGATTATACAAGATACATAATAAAAACTTTTAAAATTCTAATATTTATGTTTGAATTTACACTACTGTAATATAGTGATCCTTAATTCTCATATTACAGGTGCTTAAAATATAAGAATGTTAAAAAATTATCTGCATAAATATTAACATATTCATGCATATTCAAACATACATATAATTTCAATGAGTTTATAGATAATTCAAAGCCAATTTCAAGGTGACAGTCATGAACTTTTAAAGAAAACACTGAATGTAACACATATAGAAAATAATTGTTTTTCTAATAACGTTTTCCTTGGATAATCACACTTACAGATTAACTATTATCTGAGGTCAGTAGTTCAAGACCAGGCTGGACAAATTGGTGAAATCCTGTCTCTACTAAAAATACAAAATTTAGCCAGTTATGGTCGTGGGTGACTGTAATCCCAGCTACTCAGAAGATTGCTTCAGGAGAATTACTTGACCCTGGGAGGTGTAGGTTGCAGTGAGCCAAGATCACACCACTGCACTCCAGCCTGGGTGACAGAGTGAGACCATGTCTTTAAAAAAAAAAAAAAGGTTAAATGTTATCTTTATAAAGGTTAGCATAATATAAACAAAACTCACATACTGCTTAAATAGTCACGTGCTACGGAACTTATCATTAGAATTATACTTTTATATGATGAGTACAATGATAATGTTATTTCCTTAAAACTTCATAGAACTAAATAGTTTCTGTATTGAATAAGAATATATCTTGTTAACTATTTTGCTAGTTTTAAGAAATTCCATGAATATTACAATGCATGTTTTATTTATATACCTATGCACAAAAATTTTAAAATAATTAAATGATTCAAACAACTTTTTTGTTAATACAGAGGTAAGTTGTTAACCATTTTTAATTCATAAATTTAGTTCATATGCTATGGTTGCTAACCATTAGTTTTAAGAAATAAAAGGCATGATTAATAGTTCTAGCTTTTTAAAAAAATAAATAAGCCCTTATTTTCTTCTCAACATATGATCATGGAATTTTTAACAATTTTTTTTTTCAGTTTGAATGAAGTATTTCCAAGTGATGTCTTACTTCTTTTCTATAATGACTATCAGCCCCCTAGGATTAACTCCATCACATCTAACACGTGGATTATTGAAACAGACCTTTAACAGAATTAATTGTCTCCTGTATGTAATGCTCCAATGCATTATAAAAACCACTTTCAAATTAATCTTACTAAATTTTATATCTGACTACAAAACTGTTCTGCTCAGAAAGTCTTCAGTGGACTCCCAATTGCCTTTTTCTTCAATAAAATCTTGGAAGGAGCTTTTGAAGCTTCAATTAAAATATGACACAAAATTACATTTGTGATCATTTATTAAAAATGATTTACTGCGATCATATTTTACAATGCATTATGTCATACATTTGAGATTACACAGATGAGCTATACAATATCTTATTTTAAATGGAACATAATTTAATAATCCACATAGCAAAGTCAGTCTGATCTTGAGCAATGTCGGTGTGCTAACAGAGTGTTTAGGAAATTAAAAAAAAAAAATTGCATTGAACACTAAGGAAAATCCTCATGTGGGAAGTACTATCTAGTAGAATATATTCTCTCCAGTGTATTGAGCTGAATCAGAATGCTTCCAGAGCTGAGGTGGTGTCACTTATTGTTTCAGCTAACATGGGATAGATTTTGTTCTGCCTTTTCTAATTGGATAATTTCTTTCATAGGCATAACGTTTCACATGGTGAATATAAATAGTGAAATATGTCTTTAGAAACGTCTCTTAAGAAACTAAATGTAGCCTCATTTCAGGGAGATCTCCCTAGTCCTCTGAGAGCAATATACTCTAATATTTTCTTAAATATTTCAACAATTCATATAATCATTCCTAATATAGCCATTATCTTTATAGAAGGGAAAGGATAAAGTTGGATGTAAAACTGAAGACATTTTCAAGCAAAGTTTTGAAGGAGTGGCTTTGTTTTTCTTTGCTGCTTATAGTAAATGTGGAGGAAAGAGATACACTGAGATAACAAACAAAAGGGAAAGAGAACTTCATAATTTTGAAAATTGTCAGCTTGTGAGAATGCAACAGATAACAAAAGTAGAAGGTTCATTGTCAGGAAAGTGTGCTTCCAAGAGAAAGCCCAGGATGGGGCTGGACATTTGTTTAGTGTCTTAATAAGATCAAAAGGTCAGACTATTCTTTAGTGCAGAGGTTTATTCGAAGAAGTTAACATGACTCAATAACTAAATATTGAAAATTTTTCATATATTAAGTGGTCTTTACATATTACATATATTAATATATGTGTATATATGTTACACAAATATATAAACACACAATGAAGTACTATATGAAGAAATGCTCAATATCACTAATCATCAGAGAAATGCAAATTGAAACCAAAATGAGATATTATCTCACACTGGTTAGAACAGCTATTACCAAAAAGACATAAAAAGTGTCAGTGAGCATATGGATAAAAGGACCTTTACACACTGTTGGTAGAAATGCAAATTAGTGCAGCCAGGGAAATTTCTCAGAAAATAAATATTGAAAATAAATAAATATTGAACTACCATATCATCCAAACATCTCACCACTGGGTAACATACAAAGAAAATTGGGCAGTAAGTAGAAGAGATATCTGCACTCAAATGTTTATTGCAGTATTAGTCACAATAGCCAAGATATGAATGCAAATTAAGTGTCCATCAGAGGATGGGAGGACATCATGTTAAGTGAAATAAGCCAGGCATAGAAAGCCAAATATCACATATTGTCACTTATGTGTGTAATTTTAAAATTTTGAACTTATAGAAGCAGATTGTAGAATGGTGATTACCAGGAGCTTGAGTTTAGGGATATGGGTTAAAAAGTTTAAGGAGAAGTTGGTCAAAATATACAAAATTTTGGTTAGGTGGGAGTAATACATTTCAAAGATCTATTGTACAAGATGATGATTATAATTAATAACAATATATTGAATTCTCAAAGATTTCTGAGAGCAGAGTTTAAGTTCTCTCACTACACATACACACAAATACACACACATACAACACACACACAGACACCACATATGTAACTTCAATTTAACAATTCCACAATGTAAATACATTCCAATCAACATTTACACACAGGAAAAATATACAACTATTTTTTGTCAATTTTAAATGTATTTAAATAAAAATTATGTATAAAAAGAAATAAAACTGAATTTTCTGAAAATAACTACAATTAAATTGTCTTTTATATACTCACAGATATGTACAATTATCATGATAATTATTTTTAGAATACTTTCATTATCTCAAAATAAATTCTCTACCTTTCCATTATTACCCCATTCACTGTCTTGTTCTCAGGAGTAAGCATCCACTAATATGTTTTATTTCTATACAGGTTATCCTATTCTGGACCTTTATATTAATGGACTTATATAATTTGTGAACTTTTTTTGTTGTTTAGCATACTGTCTTAAAGGCTGATCCAAGCTGTAGCGTGTATCTGTCCTTCATTTCTTTGTGTGGCTGAATGACATTCCATTTTATAAATATATCATACATTATCCCTTCATCTTTTGATGAATAGAAAATTGTTGTAAATCAATTTTATGAATTTTATTTTCTCATTTGTACATTGTTATGATTCAAAGGAAAATTCCATTAAGTAATTTAATATAATCAAATATTTTACAAGATTTCTAGGTTGATATTTGTTGGTTGTTTTGTTTGCTTTTATGTTTTACTTCATACTGGATCTGAATTCATTTTGCCATAGGCTGTTACAGTTATCCTAACAGACATGACTTTTAATAGTTTTCATTACTATTTGAATTCTATATCTTTTCATTTTTCACATGAATGATTTTCATTTTACTAGTTAAAATAATGTATATAGTATCATAAGATTATGTACTGCTATTTTTAGATAAACACATGGCATATTTTAAGTATAAATTATTTTTGTCTTAAATATATTTTCATATTTGGTTAAATATATATTTCCCTCTTTTTTTCTCTTCCAGAGGTATTATTTTTTGTCTTGTATATAAATTTTATAATTGCATCCAACTTTAAAATCATCTTTAAATGTTGCTTTTCATTGTTTGACAACAGCAAAATTTGGAGAAGGTCCTTTTCCCCACACCACTGATATTGTGTAGCTTTTGGTTAGTCAAAGTTCATTTTTCACATTAATGTTACATAGTTTTATGATACTTAGGTTTTAGAATTTCATTGTAAAGGGTATTTCAAGACTTTTTTTTTCCCTCTCATTAATTTAATATTCTTTTCGACATTTAGTTTTTCTTGGACATGTAAGTTGCTATCAGATATTTAGACTACAACTAACTCTTTCTTTACCAAACTCTTGTTAATTGTAATTTTCTTATGTTCTTTGTTTTTCTAGATGTTATTATACTATTTGTGTCTTAATGGTTTAATAACTAAACTGGTCTTCACATATTATATACATTAAACTTTTTCATTGAATATTTTATATAAATCAATTGAATAATATTACATTTGTAAATTAATAAAGTATCTTCATTGGCTTCTGATACCAAAGATAGCCTCTATATCTTGGCAATATCATCCTCATGTGTTCTGAAGTTTTCTGTTATAAAATGTCTCGGGGGAATCTGGGAAAATCACAGAGTAGGAAGCACCAGGAATCGGTCTTCCCACTTACACAATAGCATGGACAAAATCAGTCTGTCTGATGTAACTATTTTGGAATTCTGGAATCTATTGAAGGCTTGCAACTTACAAATAAAGAACTGTGGTAATTTTGGTCTATTTAAGCTCTGTGCACATTACTAGTTCCCCAGCTCTGTGGCAGGCAGCTTTACACTTGTTCCTGGAGAAACCTGCACACAACTTACAGGAGGCAGGATGGACAAAAAGGATTCTGTCTTCCTCCTCCAAATATTGAGATACTGTGGTACTGTGCACTGAGCTTTGATTTTTCTCTCTTTCTTTTCTTTCTTTCTTCTTTCCTTTTCTTCCTTTCTTTCTTTCTTTCTTTCTGTCTTTCCTTCTTTCTTTCTCTTTCTTTCTTTCTCTTCTTTGTTTCTCTTTCTTTCTTCTTTCTTTTCTCTTTCTTTCTGTCTTCTTTCTTTTTCTTTTCTTTCTTTTTTCTTTTTTTTAAATCACAGAGGTACAGAGAGATAGGCAGCCATTGTTATTGTACTTTTTATCACTGTTAAGTTTCTCCCTCTCCAAGCTGAAGTGACTTCCTGAAGATTTAAAGAACCAGTATCATCTATTCATCTCTGTTTCCTTCATTTCTCTCTCTCTCTCTCTCTCTCTCTAGCGGGAGGGAGATGGACATTAAAGACTAGGACATTCAAAAACAATGGAATAGACAAAGAAAATTAGAATGTGACCACATGTACTCAGGGAAAGGTATAAACCCAGAAAAAACTGAGAAGCATAAGTTTACACTACAGGCTGATATTTGGCATATAGACCCTACAACATTCAAGAAACAAAAACAATAAAGATAATAACAGAAAACAACAATCTCTGGGGAAAGAGAAAGATAATTTTCAGAGGTACCACATTATTAGATTCAAATGTCAGTTTTCAACAAAAAACGTTACAAAACATTAAACATTACAAGAGAGCCAGGAATGGCTGAGGTGGATAGATCACTTGAGCCAAGACTGGGCAAACATAACAAAACCCTGTCTCTACCAAAAATACAAAAATTAGCCAGTCTCATAACCCAGTCTATAAATATATAAATAGATAAAATTTAAAAAAAATTTAAAAATTAAATACAAGACAGAAAATTATGACCATTGAAAGAAAGACAATAAATAAACATAAATTGCTTCTGAAAATGACCTGTACACTGACTTACCCTACAAAAACCTTGAAACAACTGTTAAAGATATTCACAGAACTAAAGAAAGATGTAGATAAAGACAAAACGATACATGGACAAAATGAAACTATCAATAAAGAGATTTTAAACCTGAAAATAATTGAAGAAGAAATTCCAGAGTTGAATGTTATAACTAAAATTAGAAAAAAATGACAAAAGGGATTCAAAACAGATTTACGTAGGCAGAAGAAAGAATCAGCAAAATCAAAGATACTACAATAAAAATTATTGAGGTAAATGAACAACAACAACAACAAAAAGAGAATACTGAAGAAGTGAACAAAGCCTAAGGGACATGTGGGATATCATCAAGAGAAATCAATACCCATTGAGGTAGTCCCAGAATGAGAAGAGAGAAAAAAATGGGCAGACAGACTGTTTGAGGAAATAATGTCTAAAGGCTTTCCAAATTTTATGAAAGATGAATATAAACATCCAAGATTCTCAACAAACTTCAAGTAAAATGAACTCAAAGAGACCCATGCTGTAACACATTATAATACTACATTTGAAATGCAAAAACAATGTGAGAATCTTGAAAGCAGTAAGAGAAAAACAACTTGTGTCATACAAGAGATCTTCAATAAGATTATCAGTAGATTTCTCATCAAAAACTTTGAAGGATAAAAAGTAGTGGGCCAACATACACAAAATACTAAAAGAAAAATAAACCTGTTGACCAAAATTTGATATCCAAAAAAGGTCCTACAAAAGTGAGAGATAAATTAAGACATTTTCTGTTAATTCAAGAAGATAGTTTGTTACCACTATAACTGACCTGAAAAATATGCTCTGGGGAATTCTGCAGGGTAAAATGAGAAGAAACAAGACAGTAACTCAAATCCATCTGAAGAAATGCAAATCTCAGTAAAAGTAAATATATGGGCAATTATAAATATTAATAATATAACAAGAACTTGTAACTGTACATTTTTGTTTTCTACCTTCTTTAAGAAACTAATAAATTTTAAGAAAAGAATTATTAGTCTAAAAGTTATTGTTTTTTATTTTTATGTTATAGAGACAGAGTCTCATTATGTTACCCAGGTTGGTCTCAAACTCCTGGGCTCCAGTGGTTCTTTCTTTGGCCTCCCAAAGTTCTGGGATTACAAGTGTGAGCCAACATGCTTGGCCTTGAAAGCTATTGTAATTTTTAACCTTGGTTTGTTACTCTAGATTTTGTTTTCTATGTAATTTAAAAGATAATACATTTAAGAGAATTACTAGTTTATGTTTTGGGGAATGCAATGTAAAAAGAAGCAATTTTATGTCATCAACAACCAAAAGGGATGGGAATGGAGTTGTTGAAGGAACAGATTTTTGTATTATGGAAGTCAAGCTGATATACCCTTAAGGCAGTGTGGTATGACTTTTAGGAGTATAGAGTTTCAGCTTTGTAAGATAAAAATAATTTGGAGATAGAAAGTAATCAATAATGATCATGTAATATTATAAATGTTTTTAATAACAGTGGACTGGACATTTAAAAATAGTTAAGAGGGTAAATATTATGTTATATACATTTTATTACAATAAAAATATTAAAAAATAATAATTACCCAATTAAAAATGAAGCAGAATGTAAAGAGTTTTTTTTTAAGTTATACAATTTGCCAATAAACATATAAGAGACTCTCAATATCATTATACTTCAAATAATGGAAGTAATAACATCATTACCAAATAATATCATTATGGAATTTCAAATCAAAAGAACAATAAAAATCCACTCCACGGTCACTAGCATGGAAATAATTTGAAAGATATATAATATGCATTATGATGTAGAGAAATCAAAACCTTCATATTTTGTTAGAAATGTAAAATGACACAGCAATTTGGAAAAGAGCCTGGTAGCTCTTTGAAAAGGTAACCATAAAATTGTCATATAATATAGCACTTCCACTAGTAGGTATGCAACTAAGAAAAATGATAGAATGTAAAGTATATACATGAATGTTAATAGCAGTGTTACTTGTAACAAAGCAGCCTAAATGCTATCAATTGATGAATTAATAAATAAAACATAGTACTCCCTTACAATAAAAAAGTGTTCTAACTTAAGAAGAAATGAATAATTAATATATGCTACAATCACAGATAAACCTTGAAAATTTTATGCTAAATGAAAGAAGCTACATATAATTAATCACATATTGGATGATTCAATTTATATGTTCTTAAAGAGACAAATATTATTCTACTTATATTGTCTTACATAGACAAATCCTTAGAGAATAAAAGTAGAGTAGTGATTGTGTAGAATTGGGGAAAAGGAGAATAGAAAATATTCATGGATACAGGGTGTCTTTTAGAGTGATGAAAATGTTATAAAACCATGATGATGGTTGTACAACTTCGAATATACTAAAAATTATTGATTAAGCAATAGACGGTTGTAGGACATGTAAATTATTTCTCAATAAAGATGTTTTTAAAAATTAAAATGAACATGTTTCAGACTTATACTTTACTCCACAAAGCACAGTTCTGAAGACTATTAGTAATTAAACAAGCCAGTAAAATATCTGAATTTAGCAAAGTCAAGCAGCCTTTCTATGGCAGGGCTCATCAGAACTATTGAAATTCTAACACGCACCATGATCCTTGTGAGTTGTATGCAGGCATTAAGGATAACTACTGACCTTGAAGCATTTTATTTTGCTCTTCTACTGTTAACAACTGGTTGTATTTATTTCAAGGAACAACCTTTGGACCTTAACAGTTTTCTATGACTGTTCTTTTCTTTCTTAGTCTATTATAAAATTTTGTGGGCAACTTTTTTTGTTCTTCTTTTAAGGATCATTTTGTATTCGAAATAGATTATTAGATTATATATTTTAACTGATTCAACTTAAATAAGCCTATAAATGATGCACAAATTGATTACTTCCTTATAAGCTGCTCTCTGATATAGATGGAGGTATATTAATGAAAATCTATAGGCATAGATATAAAGTTATGCTCTTTAGCAAAACCAGAGCAAGCTATTTGAAGAATGTCATATATGATATATTAAGAATATTACATCTGACCAATGATATGTTCTGAAGTTTAGCTGGCCTTTAAAATAGTTTAATATATTCATAATATACTTTTATGCATATAAGTATTAAAATAAATGGAAATGTAATGTTTTATATTCTTGAAGGAAGGTCATTACGCTTGGGGTGAAGATATCTTTAAAATGCAGTGAGATACAATTTATATAAATCCAAAAACTGTCATTGCATTTTTTATTGTGGTAAGAATACTTACAATGAGATGGACCCCCTTAAATTTATAAGAGCACAATATGGTATTATTATCTATAGGCTCAGGTTGTACGGTAGATCTCTAGGATTTATTCATCTTGTGTAACTAAAATATTATACCTTTTGAATAGCATCTCTCCAAATTTCCTTCACCCAGGTCCCTGTCAAATACCAGTGAATATTGTATAATTGTTTTTATCAATGAAAGCAACATTAATGGCTAATCTTGTCACTTCCTGGATTGATTTGATCAATGTCACAGACAGTATGCTCATCTGTGTCTTGTATTTGATATATATACTCACTAAGATTTCTTCTTCTATATTCTTATCATTTATATCTAAGTACGTTAAAAAAATAATAATTTGCCTGATCAGGTGCATTGGTTCACGCCAGTAATTCCATCACTTTGAGAGGCTGAGACGTGTGGATCATGAGGTCAGGTGTTTTAGACTAGCCTGTCCAATATGGTGAAATCCCGTCTCTACTAAACATACAAAAATTAGCCAGGTATGGTGGCCTGTGCCTGTAGTCCCACCTACAGGCTGGGGAGGCTGAGGCAGTAGAATCGTTTGAACCTGGGAGGTGGAGACTGTAGTGAGCCAAGCTGGTGCCACTGCATTCCAGCCTGGGTGACAGAGTGAGACTCCCATCTCAAAAAAAAAAAAAAAAAAAAAAAAAAAAAAAAAAAAAAGAAAAGAAAAGAAAGAAAGAAAAAGAAAGAAAAACAAATTGCCTGACACTATATATCGAATTAAATTTATTATAATGTAAAAAGTTGCTATTTACTTTAAAATAGACTCTAATCTTTAAACTGTCTGCAATTTCAGGAATTTAATATTGGCAATATTTGGATAATGCAAATAGTTAAGTCAGTTCCTATTTCTATCACTGTTTCTGGTTCTCCTTATTGTAGAAAAAGAAAGAAAACATAACTCCTTCACTAAATATCACATTAAAAATTTCTAATCACAAAGGGCATTCGGTTTTCTTGTCGTGGGAGCATCTGGCATCTGCTCTGCCTGGATAATCCTGGGAATTGAAACTTTCAGCAGCCAAATGAGTTCCTTAAAACATTTTGGGCCTTGGTGGCTACAATTTTAATGAAGATCAGCTGTCATTTTTATACACAGAATTTCATTACAAGATAGTGAACTTTTTTTTTTATAGTAAACTTCTTTAAGGCACTAATAAGATAGATTTTTAAGCAATTATTCTACAATGCCAAATCAGTAATTTAAAAACAATAACAAAGTTACTAGCATTGCATTCCATTTTTATTGTAGTCAAAAATATATAAATGCATTCGGTTATTTAGGTATATTCTGAGTGATTACTTACGAAGAATGACTAAATATTTAACTTTTATTTGGTTCTCTCTTGTTTGCCTCACATTATAGTATTTCAATCATGGAGAAATTTTTTGAAGTGAATTTTTCTGTGTCTTTTTATAATTCAAAGTTCTAGTGTGATGTGTTTGGTTATCTCATCAATGTAGTTAGAGAGGTCAACACATGCAAAACATGGGACCACACATAATGACGCAGACTATCCTTGGTTTCTCTTAGCACATGTTTAATCTCTGTTGCAACAATTTTGCCATACTTTAGATTGGAGGATGTACAGTTCTTACAGGCATTTCTACTTCTGGGAAGAACTTCTAGGCAATACTTTAGCTTATTGTAAATCTGGGATAAGTATGCTTCTTCTATGCTTTGCCTCTGTAGTCTCCTTTGCATACTCACGTATCCCTTTTGAGTAAATAAATTATGAATCATTACTCTTTTACATTGAAACAACTGTGATTTAGGTATAATGATTGATAAGCGGAGGGAAAATTGAATTTCAGCCCCCTCTCTCTACCTTTCCTGAGATAGTATGCATGGTGTACAAACTGCCTAGCTGTAGGCTGTTCTGTTTCCAGTCTTGCTGCCTAATTGCCTTTATATCTGATGTCTGCTCCTGGATATCCTTTATCACCGATAGTGAATTCCCATCACACTTCTTACTGGCCAATAATCCCAAAATTCTTCTACGGCTTGCATCAAAACATACATGTGCTATTATACACACTTTACTAATTATATCTGTAATTTATTGTATTATAAAAGAAGAGTAAATGAAGTGAACTCACTAGGCAGCTACCTAAACCTTCAGATTCCTTTCATTTATTTATTTTTTGCCTAGTGGGTCATTTTTACTAAAAGATTAGTGCCATTCTTTTCTTACTCATTATTCTCTTATTCACCTACTATAATATTATGGTTTCACATTTATTCTAAATTCACTGGAAAACTTTAATTGTATTCAACAACATTTAAGAAGGTACTTATACTGGCAAATTACCCTCACACTTTAGTTCAAAGAACAGTAGTAAGGAACAAGGGGGAAAAAAACTTTGTTTCCTTAATTTGTTCAAAATGTCTTTTCTTTAAAAAGTTATTCAGGATAAATTTCCACTCTTTCATCTGATATGCTAATCTGAGTGTTCATTACAGAATATTGTTTATGTACTTTAAAAACTACTTGGGAAGCATTACATGACAGCTGTCTTCTTAATATCCTCACAGAAATTAGTTCTTCTATTTCAGGAAACTATCCCAGTGATCCCAATACGGCTCCCTAAATAAATATGTAAATCTATTTCAGAATCATCCACAGACTGTATATTATAGATGTCTGTGATTCACAGTACTTGGTTGCTAAAATATATACCTATATACAATGATAATATGGAAATGGATTTAACTTGGTATGATTAAAGCAATTAAAACTAATGATGCAATAAAAATAAAAGACAGGTAGATAGACACATATGCAAAACTGATTCACAGTAATAACCATTCTGCAATTAAATTTTTCTCAATAAAGTTAACACTTTTTCATTAAAAAACTTAGGCAATTTACTAATTTAAATATTTATGTTATAAAAGAAACATATGCTTGTAATAAAGTTCATTTTTACCATTTTAAGATTAGATACTGACTGAGAAAAGTCTTACCTGAAATGAATGAAAACAAAATTGTGGAAAAAAATAACAAAGTCACAATTATTTTTGAATTATGTTTGAAGATGTTATTATGCACAATCATTTGTGTAAACTATTACAATAATAAGAATAAATGTTGTATTTTAAGTGTAATTTTAAATTATTTAAATAAAGGAATATAATTTATGAAACACTGCATGAAATCTTTCATTAGTTAATAATCCCTATTTGGGTGGAAAAAGAAATACCCTCTAAGTTCATCCTTTTATGGCTTTCTGTTGCAATTGGTCAGTATATATATTGCTAATAATCCCTTTGTAGACTATATATTGTATATGTCAATAAAATGTGTAGAATACATATTGTATATTTCAAAATTTGTATGTCATTTAGAAATGACTCTATCTGATTATACCTATGTGTAAATATCAGTTAAAATCTTGCCTCCTAGGTTAGGGTAGTTCTACATAAAATTCCTCACTTTGCAAACTTACAAGACCATTTAAGAGTCAACATTCTGACATATCATTTTAATGCTGCTCTGTTTTCATTTTTAAATGACCTTTTAACATAGCAAAAACAAAAATAACATTGCTTAAATAAAATTATTTAAATCTCTTTATTGTGGTTTATTTCCCATTTTTATCTTAAAAAACAATTTAATGATGAATTTTATAAAACTACATTTTATGCATTGCAAAATAATTAATGTAGAATAATTGTTAGCATATCACATCAATAAATACTGTCTGTTTTAAATAAATAAGAATTATCAGTTACATACAGGAAATAAAATTCATAAATAAAAATATATCAGAAGACAATCATGATTCACAATGTACATAATTGCCGTTTATGATAGTTAAATTGAGTTGTAATTAATTCATTACATTGTCAATGACTAGGTTTAAAAAAGCATTTTAAAAGTTCAAGTGGTGTAATAGCACAGACATTTAGTGAAGCATTATATTAATTTTTAGGTAAATAATCTTGTGGTTTTTTAGTCATTTTAGAAAATAACGTCCCTATATAAATAATAGAAATAGTCCTTAGGTTGTAGGTTTGAGAGGTTTTAAACCACTTAGAAATGGGAGAGAGCATTTCGATATAATTTAGTGTAAGTTGAAATATTCTATTAATTTTCCCAAATCAAATTATTTATTGGTTTTTAAAAAAATAAAAAACAAATATATATATATTTTGTTTAATAAAATATGCTCCAATAAATATAAGTATTTTGTAATATGATTGATATTTAATATAATAAAAACAATTACAGTTAAATAGTAATGTATTCAAATTTCCACTTAAAATGCCTAATACAATTAAAAAATACACAAAAAAGATTAAATAATTTTGTTTAAACATAATTACTGAAACATTATCTAAATGTTTCAACTTAATACACCTATTTTCATCAAAAGACAAAAGATCTCATTTACAACGTGTTCCTTATGGAACGCATTTGAACCATTTTGCAGAATACATTTTTAAATTTTATATTTCAGTGTTTACTATTTTTAATAGAATGAAAGACTTAATAGATCATAAAATTAGATTTTTATCTCATTTAATAATTGAGGTTTCCAATACTAAAATAACTTTAAGGTGATAAGGTTTCATCAAGAACCAATGTAGCTATTATCGTTTTAAAAGTGTTTTCCCATTAACAAGTACTACGTGTATTTTATTAATTGACGAGACTATCAAAAGTAAAGAAGTATAAATGTAGTAGTAATCTCTTTACCAAATAACCACTGCTTATTTTCTCCATATTTCCTTCTATGCTTTATTTTCTACTTCTATGTTTATTCTGTTAATTTATATCAAAATATGATGTTAATACAATTTGCCTCCTCAAAAAGAGAGATATATTCTATAATCATCAAATATTTTGATATTTATCTCTTACTGGTTTTATTAATTTTCTAGACTTTTATTTTAAGATGTATTCTTTTAAATAGTGTCTTTCTAACAGATAATTTGATGCAAAATATTTTATTAAGAGTAAAATTCAAAGACTTTCAAGACTATCTCCTATTTTTATATGATTTCTGCTAAGTTATATACACAAGAATTTTTAGATACTTGCTATATAAAGTTACAAAATATGGCACATACTTGAACTCTGGGCTACTTCACTATTTCATCAATGGCAAAATGCACAAAACTTTAATGTAGAGAAAAAAGAACAGGAGATTTCTTAGTATTCACTATAAAGTATTTAATTCAGTTTCCTATCTTGATCAAGTTGATTTTGCAGGAGCTCTCAAAATATCTTTTATAGAAAAATTTTATATTAAATGCATCATAAAACCATAACCTCTTAATTACTTAGGCCTATGCAAATTTTAAAGAAACTGTTTAGATAATGAAACATGCCCTACTTTTGATATGTTTTAGAATTTTGAATGGAACCTCAAATGATTTCATATTGAGTTTCAAGTTCCAGACAAATAACATAATTTTTGTGATTCACATTGTAATAAGAATCTGACTTTTTGCCAGTAAAACGGCATGAATTTTGAGGATAAAATGCTAAGATAGTTTTTACTTGCATTATTCTCCATTAGGTAAGTTTTTTTCTGCCGCTGCAAATGAAACGAACAAACAAACAAAACATTTAGAACATCTTCATCTGTCAAACAGTCTCTATACTAGATTAGCGCTTTTTAAATAGTGATTTGCATACAAATCACCCAGGGCTCTTGAACTCTCAGGTGACGCTGAAGCTGCCTGAACACAGAGAACTTTGAATCTCACCTATACCCAGGAAAGAATCCCTCAAATGCTAGTCCTGATAAATTTATATCCTATATAAAAGATGTGTCTATATAATCTGTTTATGTCTCTAAAGAAAATGAACTTAGAATCCAAAGGCAATTTAAATAACTGTGTCTATAGATAGTTATTTTACTGTCTGTAGATAGTAAGATATTTCCAGCCACCTCCACCCATTTCAACAAATTGGCCAATGCCATCTATTCTACAGAGTCCTCTATTTATTTTACTCATCTGCCATGCCCTTCCACTAAATGCAAAAAGAAAAATTGAAAGGAAGAAGACTTACGGATTTGAATTTCAGTGTTTCCCCTTTTCACTCTTATTTTACAGTAGATTCATGAGTCTATAAATGAACATTTTGGTCTCCCCTGCTTTAATTTAACTTTTGTTCTCCTCTGATGTCAATTTTAATTAAGTACTTTATGGCATTTCATGACAATTACTGCTTTTCGTTTTACTTCAGTGTATGTCTTCACTCATACATTTTAGATTTATTCAGTGAAGAGTTTGCCCACAGTATAGATCCCAAATAAGTATTACTTCAGAAACAATGTTTTATTTTAGGATGTGTTACAGCATACACTATTTGGGAAGATAGCTTATTTATTTACTTTTTTCTCAAATTTGGTTTGTAAATACAAGGAGTACTGCTTTCTTCATAATTAAAAGTCATTTTTAAAATATCATAGATATCATGTACAGATTTATTTTAGGGAAACCACACCATGTTAGAAAAGGAGTCAACCTAAATTTACTCAAGAGTTCCTGAAAATAAATACCTCATTCTTAATGGTTTCTTTCAGATAAGCTATAATTTTACACAGATTTCTATTTTTATCTATGTCCAACTTAATTTCTGCTAATTAAAAACCACTTGTTTCAAAGATTTATTTGCAGAAGAAATGCCAGTTTTTACTAAGCGATATTATTTGTAGCAATGAATGCTCTTTGGAATACCTCTGAATGCTTATTCATCACTTGGCATAGGGCCAGCTCTAGATGGACTTAATGAACAATTCTTTAATAATCGAAGGAATAAAACTGATGAAGAACAACACTATAGATTCTATTGTTACTACCTGTTTTATCTTGCCTCATAAATCAGTTGAGGTTAAGCCTTACAATTCATGTTATAATATACCAATTTACAAGACAAACAGAAAAAAAAGGAGAAAATGCAGAAACCTGTATTCAAAAGGGTTGGAACTGCAGTATCTACTTAAAATTTTCAGTGTGTGGATTCATGCTATAGTTTAAATTACACAGTATGTGTATGTGTGTGTGTTTATATATTACGATGCTTTATGTCTACTATGCATTCATTTATTAATTTATATAGTTTGTAGAAGAAAATAAAAGAGGATAACTTATGTAGAATGCAATAAAGAATTTTCATGGATGCGAACGATTGTGTTGTCATGAAGCAATTAGAGTGATTCTCAAGGCCAGATGTATCTTTATACTTTCTAATGTAGGCCCATGAAATAACTATCACGCTAGTATTATCAAGGCAATTTATTAACCATAAAATTGTTAATCAGTTGTAATCGTAACAGCAATACTAACATTTTTAATTAACTAACAATATATCCAAGGCATGGACCTAGTCTACATGAATCTTGACTCTGGATTAGGTACTAATCTTATCCTTCTTTTATGGATGAGAAACTAAGTAACTTGTCCAAGGTCAAGGAATTAGAAAGTAGCAGAGTTGAGACACAAAAAGAGACAGACTGGCTGCAGTGTTTTCTTTTTTTTTTTACTTTTTTTTTTTGTTTTCTTTTATTATACTTTAAGTTCTGGGGTACCAGTGCAGATTGTGCAGGTTTGTTACATAGGTATACACGTGCCATGGTGGTTTGCTGTGTCCATCCCCCATAATCTACTTTAGGCATTGCTCCTAATGTTATCCCTCACTGATCCCTCCACCTCCTGCTATCCCTTTCCTACCCCTTCCACCCTCTGACAGGCCCTACTGTGTGATGTTCCCTCCCTGTGTCCATGTGTTCTTATTGTTCAACACCCCTTTTATGAGTGAGAACATGCAGTGTTTGCTTTTCTGTTCTTGTGTCAGTTGGCTGAGAATGATGCTTTCCAGCTTTATACAGGTCCCTGCAAAGGACATGAACTCATCCTTTTTAATGGCTGTATAGTATTCCATGGTGTATATATGCCATATTTTCTTTATCCAGTCTATCACTGATGGGCATTTGGATCAGTTCCAAATCTTTTTTTCTCATTCCTGAAAGGTATTTTTAATGGATGTAGATGATGATGTCCATAGGGGTATTCTTTTCATATATCTAATAGCTCATTCCCCTGTCATCTTTGTAGCAGTAGAAAACTCATAGGTGACTTTTTTTTACTGTTCTCTGAAGGTAATATTTCTTTGACTTAAGTTCCTCTTCAGATTTTCATTCAACAGGAGTATGCTCCCTGTTACTTAGATTTTTTTAAATTAATATTCTGCCTGATTATGTTAACATTCCCATATTTATAAATGGAGTTTTTCACCACTTCTGGAAAATCCTGATCAATATTCTCTTCAAAGATTGCTCACGCCCCATTTTCTGTCTCCAGTTTCCTAGACACGATTTAAGCAATTATTAGACCTTCTCTCTTTATTCTATGTCTCTGACTCTATTTTGTGTATTATATATTTTTTTTTTCTCCAGATTATACTCTAGATTTCCTTGGACATATTTTCTGGTTCAACACTTTTGTGTTCTTCACAAAATCAAACTGAACGTTGCAGTCTACTGATTTTTTGAAGACATTATTCTGCTTGTCTCTTTTCAATTCCCACTGCAATTCCCATCAGGTCTTTCCTCCTGCACATGGCCATTCCACTTTTTTCATCATTTGTATCTTCTAGCAAACATCAGATAATGTCTTCTTTCAGAGTGTTGTTATGTAAATATATCTGTTCCACAGGATATAGTTTTACAGAACTTAAGGTGTATATTCTACTTCATTTTGTGATCCTCAGAGGATTTAGCAGAAGACTTTATTTGACAGTGGATTGCTTACCTGGCCATTTTTCTTCGTTTTAACTTTGAGTATAAAAGTGTTTTCAGTTGAGAAGAGTTTCAATATTTTTTGCCAGCATGCATTTAAAATTTAATCATGGAAGTTTTGATAAAATATAATTAAAGGTTTACTTACAAATTTTACACTTTATAAAGTACAGAAAGTTGTGTTAAAACTTGGAAATAATAAACAAATAAACTTGGAAATAGTAAATAAACAAATAAATATCTGTTAGAAATTACTGGTAAGGTGCTAAGTGTAAAATGCATTTTAAAATGCATATTCTATTCTCAGCTACAAAACTGAGAAAGAGATATTGTTAACTGATAAAAATCAGTAGTAAGGTACAAAAAGCGAAATACATTTAAAAATTTTTAACTGATAAAAATTTCTATACAATCAATAACAAGTATTTCGTTATATATATAAACGATATATCCATTAAAAAATACTAATAATTTACAGTAACCTCCAAGTTTAATCCTCCATATGTATTTTTTGTTTGTTTGTTTGTTTTTACTTCTGTGTAATGCTCCAAACAATCTGCAGATGGGTACAGATAAGTTTGGGAAACAAGTTAAATGAGATATTTTTTTTTGCATTATTTAGATTTTTCTATGCAGATTTTATTTCACATTAAGTGTCAGGTATAATGTTTTTATATTTGCCTGCATTATTTTAATATGTATATTTTACTTTTTGATAAAATATAGTATTTATTTATTAAATCACCCAGAAAATGCTTACTAGATGCATATATTTACAACACAAAAATATATTTAATATCTATTTATTCCATTTATAGCAACATGTGATGCAATATTTATTTGAAAACAGCAGACACAAAAACATTCTTATATAATGTGCAGAAATAGTCACAAATGAACATTCCAGAAACAGAAAATTATGACCATATTTTGTGATGAAGTGTTTTTCAATATTCTGTGATTCCTTTTCTTTCATACCAAACATTTCAATCACTCCAGAAATATGGAGATGTGGAGATATTTGGCAGGAATATTTTTATATTATCATATTGTTGGAGAAGTATTAATATTACGGTAATAGCAATGGGCTGAGGAAGACTACTTATAAATGAGAACATCAGAAAATTTTAGGTAATAAAATATATTTTAAAGTTTCGGAAATGTTAGGTAGCCTATAGAGGTCAGCATTGCTTTCTCTTCTGGAATTAACAAGCCAAGACAGGAATAAAAGTTAATCTGTTGAAACATAAAGTGCTTCTTTTTCTACATCACGTTGTAGGAAAGCCACATCCACATATGCAACCAAACAAAAGAGACCACATGCTAGTAATGCAAGGATTTTAGCCCACATTTAATATCGGTAAACCTCTCTTCTCCAATCATCTATGCAAATGCCCACAACCACTGCACTCCTAAAAATAACAATGAAAACATTATCTATTTATACTAATAGATATAAATATGGTCAGTTTAAACAGTAATAAATATCATAAATACTAATATGGTCAGTTAAAATAATAATAAATATAATAAATATAAATATGGTCAGTGTGAAACTATCTACAAGATTAGAAACAAGGTCAGAAGAAAAGCTGTGAGAAACATTCCCACAAGCATAATTTCAGGTATATATCAGGTCTTTCAAATAGAAAACCAAGAAAATCAACTCCATCTCAGTAACTACAGGAGTTGAAGAGATTTCTCATTGCAGGTAAAAATAAATGAAGAATTTCTCTGGGATATTGCTACCATCTCCTTTTCAATGGCCCTGAAGCACTCATCAAATGTTTCATGTCTGTTAAGGGTTTTTCACATGTCTTATATGAACTGATGTCATCTTAAAAAGCTTCCTTCAAATTATGGCCACTTTAAATAAGATTCTATATGTAATTCTCTAATTATCTCTTATTACATGCTTCTGTTAGACACTTTCTTTATTCTGATGGCTTCAACCATCAACCCTTCTCAGATGAATCATGACTGATCTCCAGTCCTAGCCCTTCTCTGATGAAGCAGTTTCACATTGCAGCTGGTTGCTGAGCATCTACTTCTATGTATCATAGACGCTAAAGAACGAACACATTCCAAACAATATACATTAGTTTTACCCTATCTTCTTGCTGTGTGCTTTATTCTTCAGCTAATAGTGTTACTATCTTTACTAAAACTCAAATCCATAATATCTTTCTTATTAATCATTTATAAATGGTGCCATATAGCAAAGCAATTTCTCATCACGATTTAAAAATAGCTCCTTATTTTGTCCTCCATCTAGTTATCAATCTCTTTCACATTATTTGTAATTTCATGCTCTTCGCTGCTTATGGCGTTTGTAGAATTAGTGCCTTAACTGCTCTATATGTCTCACATTTCTGTCTCTGATCTCCATAAAAGGTGTCACTTGATTTAACTTCTTACACTAAAATTATTAACACCTGCTACCAAAATTCTGTCTTTTTAAAAAAAATCAGAAACACATATATCTGGTGCCAAAGTCTAGACCAGCATAAATAATGTAAAATTTTCTAGATAAGTGTGATTTTTGTTTACATATTCTATACCTATTTGCAATAAACAATATTATATAACCACCTACTCTTTAAAATGAAACGTGATCTTGTCATTTTCTTATATTAACATTCCTTTACCCTTAACTTAGAGCAGATATGATCAGAAAATACCTGAAAGAACATTATTTTGCAGTTATGTAAAGAATGTTATGAGAGGAAAAAAATCTGATTTTCTGAGAGGCACACTGACAGACCTAAGTTAAAATGATAGATAAAGAAAATGTATTCCCTGGGTGATCACATTTCCTCCATCTGCTGCATTATATTACAAACCTGCTTAATTTGCTTTTCAAATGCTAACTAACAGCTCATCTGAAGGTTTTTGTATTTTCTTTTTGTGGTCTGAAATTTGTATGTTGCTTTTAAACTGAATTCTTTGTTTGAAATAATAAAAATAAAATGATACAATGATGAGCTATATTAATAATTTTGTACATTATATATTATATTGTAAATAGGTGTTAATTTTATATGATTTCTGTAGATTAATATAATAAAAACAAACATACTGTACTTTCATGCAGGCTCTAAATAAGCCAGACCAAAAATATATAATTGCCATATCATGTATATAAATATTTTAAATGTACCATGATCAAAGTTAATAATATGTCAAACTTCATAAATATTTGATAAAAACTTTGTATAAATTCAGACCTTTTTAAGAATTTTTCCTTCAACAAGAAGTTATACAGTAAAATAATTCAATGTGTTTTAAAATATGTCTTTGCCTTTTTAAAATCTCTGATCTTAGGCAAAAATGTTAAAAGTATTTCTCAGATTATAAAACTTTCATGCATTATGAATTATAGACACTTGTTAAAAATGCCTTTTTTAGAAGTGCTTTTCTTAGATTTTCTAACATATATAAAGTTAATAATAATTTCATAAAGTATATTAGTGATCTGTAAGCTGAGCAGATGTTATGATTCTGGGACCTTTCAAAGCTACTTCAGTGGAACATATTGTAGTTAAATGTCCCCAGTATTAATAATTGCTATAGCAGTTACTCATAATATACACCAATAATTTTTATAGCATTTTATAGTAGTTATCATATTTTCTTGAAAATAGTAAGTTTGAATATGCATTTGTTAAAGACAAAAATAGATGATATAAATTTAACTTCTTGGAAGTTCTAAAAACATCTGTGATATTGGAAGCCAGATCTGAATCTTGAGTTTTGCACAATTCAGTGATTGAATCACTGGCCCTAAAATGGACCTCTAGGCCCACAGCATGTGATGCAAGAAGCTATTGTTCCAGCCCTGGGGTCTTTGTTCATCTAGATTTGAGAAGGAGGATCTACTGTGCAGAAGCAATAAAGGTTAAATTGACATAGAGACTAAGGTTGGGTACAGAAACCTCTTGTTGGGACATGCTTAGATAATGTTAAACACAGTTTCTCTATTTGTTTCTCATATAGTACAGATGTCTCTTTTTCATCCTGCAGTTTCTGCTGCCCTGAATTATTCTTGTTCATAAAACTGAGCTGGGTGATCCCACTCTTCTAGCAGTGCCATTATGATTAAATGAACAGTCTTCTTTTTTTCAAAGTTGTTACTTCATATACAGAGACTCAACGATTTAAATAAAATTGTTTTTCTCCAGTACTTTCTGTGTAATGGCTTCTACCAGTTACTTATTAATTCAGGAATAGATTTTTCTATCTCCCTGGGCTACAATTTTAACCTGCATTTGTGGGGTTTTTTAATCAAATGTTTCTCTCTGTTCCCTTTTGAATTTCCCAGTTCTAACATTTCAGAGAAGAGATTTAGCCTTGGTCAGTATGCTTAAAAAGTCAATATCTGTAAGTCTTAAACTGACACAGGATCTTAGCTCAGCTTTCGTAGAATTCTTTTCTACTCAATTGTTATGACAGATAAGAAGGATAGCAGGTGAGGGGACGGGAGGCAGCAAAGCACACTGCCATGTGTGTACCTATGCAACAATCTTGCATGTTCATCACATGTACCCCAAAACCTAAAATGCAATAAAAAAAAAAAAAAAAAAGAAAAAAAAAAAAAAAAGAAGAAGGATAGCAATTGGAAGCCTTGCTAAGAATCTAGGACAAGTATAGAGCTGCTATGTAGCTAATCTGGGTACCTGGGTTGCAAGGAATTGGCTACAGAGGCAGTGGCCACCATGGGCAGAGAAAAAATAAAAATATACTGAGATCAGAAACTGCATGCACACCAGGTGAAAGGAATCATTTCTCAAGGTTGGACTAAAAGTTTAGCATTTTACAAATGAGACTGAAACCCTCTCAAACCACTAAGGTTAGCTTGGATTTAGGTGAAGATCATTATGTCTACTCCAAATTTTACTTTTCCTGTTTTGGTAGCTAATGGTTTAAAAAACTGAGATTGCAGGTGTAGGAAATATGTCACAAGTTAAATCACACAAATCACATAGGAGTCAGTCCAAACATTGTATCTTTCAGAAAAATAAAAAATTCTCTCATTCTAACAGAGTAGCTTATGTTTCTTTATTATTTGCTTTTATATCACACTGTGTGTATTATTACTGTCTCAGTTATCCCTTAATTTGTCTGGTATCTGACATTCAATAAAACATATTAGTAAATATGTATAATATGAAGGCATAAATGCATATACTATTATCTTAATGTCAAGGAAAGAGTAGTTGACAAAATGAAAAGAATGGATAAAAGTGTTATATGTTGCAAAAAAATCTTGTAGGTTTTGTTAATTAGGAGGCTTTAGCTAACCTTAGTCAAATAATTTTAATGAAGTAAGGAAAACACAACCTAAATTTAAATAGTAAAGAAGAAGTGATAAGCTGGAAAAATAAGCATAGACTACTCTTTTCAGAGACTCAAATATAAAGGAAAGAAGAAAGTTATGTGATAATTAGGGAAGGATATTTAGTGGATCAAAGAACAAGTTCAGAGAAAGGGAAATGTTAATGAAATAAGCATACTAGGAAATTGATTAATTTCCTGTATAATACAACAGGGAATATGACACCAAATGCAGGTGGTAGTTGTAATTAGCTTTTATCTGAGATCAGATTCTTTGGAAGCAAGAACCTAGGATAAGGATCTATGTGCAAGTGATTCATTAAGGAAATGTTCTTAGAGAAACAGTCAAGGGAGTAAGAAAAGCAAGAGAGAAGAAAAGTCCAACAAAGATGTGATTTCAAGTGAAGTTGCAGCCTCATCTTAATTCTGCAAGAAACTAAAAAAAATGAAAATTACGCAGCAGAATATCTCTTACTTCTGGAAAGGTGTCTGGGCTTTCACACTCCTGTGTCAGTAAGTCATTGGCTAGAGGCCACCTTGAAAGGACAAAAAAATCCCAGAGGAGAGCATTTTTACTTTGTCCATGGTTTCAGAGCGAAGTTACTGTGGGACAAGAAAGGGCAGGGGAATCTGAGAGGATCTTTAGCACAGAAGATTCTCTGGCAGTAACAGCTACAGCTTTGGATAGAAGCGATGACATTTTTTCCTCTGATACAGGAGACAAAAATAGAATTCGACATATTAAATTTTTTAGGAGTGCAAGAACTTAATGCAGTTAGTTTCAGATGGCTTCTGTTTTCTCATGGAGGTACGATGTGATTTCATCTGCTATAGCAAGAGTGGTTTAAGTATTTTAAGAAGATCAGAGGAAAGTCTCAAACCATAATAAAATATATAAGAAGCATAGCTCCTGATAAACACAGACACACACACACACACAGACACAGTGATATTCTTTACTAAAACTGGGAAATCCAGAGCTTGCAATAGAAAATTCGGAAATAAGACTTTAATCAACACAATAAGGCTAGAACCTCTTCAGAGGCATAGCATTCTGAATGCAACTGAAAGAAAACTTTATATATGTCTAGAATTCTAATCTAATAATTTTTAGTAAATATAACTATGACATGGATAACACATCTTTCTGTCATAATGTCTATTGCCATTTTCTCTTGCTTCCATATCTTTTGAGGAGGCCAAGTTATAATCAGAAGGGCTTAAAGGGGTCAGATGGTTTTGCAGATGGGCTTATAATACTTTAATTACTTAGTTGGCTATTGGTAATGATTATGTCTGAGAGTTGCCTTTTGTTCTTCTTCCACGAGTAACCAACCCATCCCAAACTTCTGGGTGTCACTTCTTAGTGACATTTATTAACACATTCAATTAAGTTTCACATAAGTTTAACCCAGCAGGTGACATTCAACTCTTTCAGATGACTTCGAATAACTGTGTTTCTATTCACTAATGTTGGTTTTTGAAGTTTAATTTTCATGGCAATAATTTGAAGAAGAAACTTGTAAAGGGAAACACTCGCAAAGTGAAAAAGATATAATAAGTTTCTAGTTGCAAAAACTGGAGAAAGACCGCAAAATTTGATATTTCACCATTTATTTACATTTGTAAACTATTTCACAGAAATAATATAATTTTTACTATGAAAATTATAGGCAATGTCATTTGGTGAGTGTTAACAGAAATTAATGCAGGGTTAGAATTATTTTTATGAGAAATGGAAATAACAAATAAAAAAATGTACACAAATAATAAACTGAGTACATTTTAAAACTTTACTCAGGAGTGTGCCTGGAGACATGATTGAGCAAGTTTTGGATGTTGGACAGGGCAAAGGAAATAAGTATGCCTAGAATAGGTCATCTAAAACATGAAAAACTAGCTGGATAGGCAAATTTGCGACTCCAGGAAAATAAAAAATTGACATTGAACAAACTGACGTTTGATGGTACTAGAATTTGAAGTATAAGTGAAGTTTTTTTGAAAGAACAGGTGGGATGAAGTTGATGAATAGGGAATAATGATGAGAGAGAAGGATAATAGAAAAGATTTCAGTTTTTTTTTTTATTTTTATTTATTTTTTATTATTCTTTAAGTTCTGGGCTACATGGACAGATTGTGCAGGATTGTTACATAGGTACAGGCATGCCGTGGTGGTTTGCTGCATCCATCCCTGCATCATCTATGTTAGGTATTTCTCTTAATGTTATTCCTACCCCATCAGAGTTGTTAAAAGTAGGAACAGGCCTGTGTGTTAAGGGTAATTGTCTGAAAAATTTAAAGAGGAAAATTATTACTTTCTTAAAAGTTGATGTTAAACTATGCACATATGAATACCATGAAATACTACTCAGCTATAAAATATTTCTGATATATGCTACAACCTGGATGGATCTCTACAAAATTATACTGAGTAAAAAAATTCACTAACATAAGATTACATACTGTATAGTTCCATTTACATGACAGTCTTGAAATGATATAGAAACAGAAAAGAGAGCACTTGTTGCTAGGGGTCAAAGGCAAGAACAATAAATAGGGAGGCTGGAAAGAATGTGGACCTAGCTATCATGCAAATTAAATATTATTGCTTGAAGATAATTAAATGTAGTTGAAAAAAAAAAAAAGGTTTTCAATGTCCACGGATCAACTAGAAGCATATTAACCACTTTCTTGGTCTTTTTACCTGATAAGAAAAAACTATAGATAAAGGAATACCTTCACTCATGAATGCTTCAAAGAAATTCATATTATGCTAAGAAAGCAATAGGACCACACCAAAAAAAAAAAAATAGTTGACAATGTTCAGCGATGAAATGAAGGCATTGTTTTAACCTAAGGAGGTCCAACATTAGAGAAGAGTTTGAGACATAACTCAGTTATGAAAGTTTCATTTCATCATGGGGATTATACATGGTGAAAGAGGAAGGATGTATGACACTGCCTGTATAAAACAGTCTTCTGGGCATTTCATCAACATCTGATTACATCAACCCTAGTCCCCACAGAAATCTCCATCTCTGAAAAACTTGCAATGCTGAAGACAACTGACTGATTGAGACAAGTGAGAATTATAGTAAAAACAGTTTTGTAATTAGAGATTACTAACGGGATTCTTATGATGTAAAATGAGTCATCAAAATGCAAGGAAATTAGAGAATTGATATGTAGATTACGGGGCCATCTGCTGTAAAGTACACATTTATTTCCTTTGTCATGGATGCATATGCTCTTTAAGACTTGGCATGATAATACCTCTGAAATGTTTATATGAGTGCACACATACACACATTTACAGATCATTAAGTTGCCTTTGTACTTAAAAAAGTAATTCACCCTTAAAAATAAATGAGTCACTATCTTGAACCTCTATAGTACAGTACATTTGAGTCAGTTTCAATAATTGAGGTGATCAAAATGGAAAGTTGGATAAAATAATTGGATCACATTAAAATAACAAATGTTAGTAATTGGCATATTAAACTGGAATTCACATTATAAAAATATATCACATATGTGTATAGGTTAATATACATTATACATGGTCAAATACACTACAGATTTGATCTATACACGCATACACACACATAAAGTATTCTTTTCCAATTTTCTTTAAACCAATCATTACTGTGCCAAAATAAAAAGGTAAGCTTTATCCTTCAAGAAAATCAGGAAGACCAGCTTTTCTACCATGAATCTTTACAACTTCCCCCACCATATGTGCAATATTTACACAAGATGAATTTCTGGTTCCAAAGGATCAGTCCTCTTTGCTTTCTTTTGGTTGCTGGAGAGGGAACCCAAGTGTGGTATCTTTGGGTCCCGCCAATTCCTCTGCTGCTACCGTAAGTGACAGAGTATAATGCTACCTCTAGCCATGTTGAAAGTCCAGTGTAGATACCAAAACCTCAGCAGTCTAAAGGTATCCCCTGTTTTCTGCTACAGTCACTTTTGGTGCTTGAAATTTCTGTTATTGCTGAAAACATTACTTATTCTAATGATGGTCATGGAGCAAATTTCCTCTTGTCAAAATTAGTATTTGAGGTTGCCACATTTTTCTATTTCACATACATGATTTCTGTGATGTTCAAGTAAATTTTGTCAATAAAGATACTGAATTTTTAAAGGGGCTAATGAAAAGCCATTTACTGTGCTTAGAAGTAGTAAACAATATTTGCCACCAAATGTCGCTTTGTTGTTAAACACTTTTTTCTCAAAAGTAGTTAAAGTTGTAAATATATTTATCCATGACAGACAAGCATATGGTTATCTTGCTCAAAGGAAATAAACAGCTGCTGTACCCTAAAGTTATAAATATGTTGGGAAGTACCACTATTTTGGGATTACATAGATGAGGAGTATTATAACTTCTAAATTACTAATATTGTTGTATTTTATTGAATACTTGTTGTAGTTCAATAAACCTATAATATTCATGAAGATTTTACTTGTTGTTATAGTTTTTTTCCTTAAAAATAAAATTAATTCTATTTTTTGTGTCATATATAATATAGATCTAAGGTATGGAAAGTTATAGGAACAGAGATTTGAAAATTGGAAGGAAAGCAACTTTTAAAATATGTCATTTTGGTGGAGTATGTCTGTTTATAGAAAGCAAAGTAGAAACCCAGATGTGTCTTTTCATGTCTGTCATTTCCAATGCTTCTTGTACTTAAACTATAATTTCTTACTTTTTACCATCTCTTTGCCCTCAAACTCTGGAAAAGTGCATTGAGTGTACAATAACAATTATTTCTATTCTTTCTTTATACATCCAACTTTCCCTGAGCCTTTTAATTTTTCAGTCTAATTGATCTTATGTTTTGGTGGGTTAATTTAAAAAAATTGTCAGATGAATAATATGATGACCTGATGGGCCTAAGGTCACAGGGCGACTTTCAATTATGAATGTAAAATTTAATTAACTGTTATATAAAAAGATTAATACATAATTTAAGTCTCATATTGGCTTTTTAAAATATCTACGTTCAATTTATTGAAGTTTCTTCAACTCTAAAGTTTAATTTTCACTAGGTAAAATTTAAACATAAAAACTGAATTAATATTATATAGTGCTTATAATAACTTGCTTTTTCAATAATGACTTGATATAACACTAAAAGCTGTAAAGTTAGTAAAAAGCTGTAAAGTTAAGTAAAAAAAGCTGTAAAGTTAAGTAAAAAGTTAGATTTACATAACTTAATGCTGGTACCATTTCTTAGGATATTAAATATAATCATAAAATATTTGAACTATGTATACAAAATAGCCAACAACGTATTTCTATTTTTTAAATTACTATGTACAATTTTTGTTCTTTTGCACAAGCTACCTCTGGATTAGATTGAAAATCTAAAAAAATTTTAGAATAGGTCATGGAATATGTAAGTTTTAAAATGTTTAATAGGAGTAATAGGATATATATTAAAATAGTTAATAATTATTTGTTTTTTTAATGTTTTCATTTATTCCATTGTTACTGACCTTCCAGGCACATAAAATAGGATTTAAATTCCTACTTGGTGCATGCTACTTAATAGTAGATAATCAATTAGTTATAAATAGAAAACTATGAAAATCAATGTTAGCTTAAAACTGTTTTTGATAATGCAGCAAGAAATTAATAAAATAACAGGTTAACATTTATTAATGTTTTCTAAATTGATTTGTGCCTCAATGCCGAATGTACAATGTCAGCTACAGGATTCAGAGAAATCACAGAACTTGCTTTAATTCTTTGTTTTTTTTTTATTTGTAAGCTAAGGAAGAGCACTATTGGGAAGGTCTCACTGCATATTTATGTGAAAACCTTTTAGAGTTTCTAATATTTATTTTAAAAATAATTATAAATCCTATGCAAGTAACACAGATTTCTGTGATTATTATATACACTGTGAATGAAATAGTAAACCCTACTACCTAAATTTTGATTTTGACATATATTGATAAAATTATAATCACTATATATATATTATACTCATATTTAAAAGTAGTATCAATTGCTCAATTGTTAAGAATATGAACCTGAGAGATTAAATGGTTTCAAACTTATACTGTGAACAATTTACTTAATCTCTTGGCCTTGGTTTCTTGATTTATATAAAATTGGCATACTAATTATACTTACAGTATTTGGTTCTCACAATTACCTTGAAGTAAGTAATCAAGGTATACTTGAAGTATATAAATATATGCATAGTATTAATATTTCATCTATAGATATTTATTGAGTTAATATACTAATTTTCATCCGATATGTTATTTCTCAAAATATGACTACACTTGATGATTTGAAAGACTCCTTCTTAGGGAAATCCAAAGTGAAAACATGGGGTAGTGCCTTTTAAACCTGAAGTAACTGTCCTTGATCAATATAAGTCTTGAGAATAGATATTGAAACAGCAAATGGATATACTGCTGTTTTCACTACAAATGGATCATAGAAGGGATTTTGCAGAATAACACTGAGCTGAAGAGATCCTAGCAAGTACATATAAATTCCCTTCAGCATTTCTGATGTCAGTGTGAAGTCCTCTTAAGTGCACAATTTCATGGCTGACTAGTCATTGTCCTTGGTTGAATTTATTTTCAGTGATGGTAAAAAGATCTTTGGTTTTCCAGTTGCTGCTCAGCAGCCATAAATCTATATGAAAAATACCAATTCCAGTGAGGTCTTAAACTTTAGATTACACATGTGTCTTTAAGGCAACAGTGCAACAATTCTAAATGCATCTATGTTGCATAACGGAACTTGAAAATTAGCTTTTCAGTCAGGGAAGACTGATTCTTTATTCAAATAATTATTTTTAAAATAAATAAAATGTTTGTATTTATCCACCATAAAAGTAAACATTATAAAATTAAAATTGACTTTTTCACATTGAGAACATAAAAATGTCTAGGCCAAGTTTGTTCAAAATGAAAAGTTTTAAACAATCTATTTTTATTGCTTTTCAGAGTTAAGAGTTTGACAAAAAATACAGATATTCTTTGAGTTTTGTCACACATCTTGATCCTTATAGGTACTAAGAGTACAAAGACATTCAAGGACTATTGATACTAGAATACATAAAGATTAAAGAAATTAAAACACCCAAATTGATTTATATATTTGATGTATAAATAAGGAAATTAGTTATTTGCACTCCGCTGCAAACTGTGTTTCTTCCTGACTTTTTGGTATAGTTAAATTCATTAAAAGAAGTTAATTTCTTGGACATTTATATTAATAATTACATATTTTTATGTTTATCTCTGAAAAACAGACTAGTATTTTACTGAGAATTTTTATTACTCAGAAAATGGGTGTCAGTAATAATTACGACTATTTCTCAACATGGGCAAGATAAGTGATTTGAAGTAAGGCAGAGATTATGTTAAAAGTGCAACTCAAATATAATAAATATTTGATAATGGTGCTTTCGAGAACACAGACTAGAGCAGCCTGTTCATTTCATTGCTCTTGTAGGGTTTTTATAAGAACCGATTGAGGCTCATATCAGAATTAGTGTGTTAGTTACCTATTGCTAGATAACTGATTACTCCAAACTTATTGGAATATCCCATAGTTTATCAAACTATTGTCTCATAGTTTCAGTAGATTAGAAATATGGAATGTCCATTAGTTGAGTCGATCTTGCTCAAGTATTTATTGTGTTTGCAGTTAACATACTGGCAAAAGCTACTGAAGGTCTGAAAGACTCTAAAGCTTTGAAAGATGCTCTGCCAAAGTGGTTCACTCATGTGGCTCTGGGCAGGAGACCACAGCTTTGTTCTATTGGCCATTGGTATTCTCAATTCTTTGTCATGCAGGTTTCTCCACAGGCTGCTAAAACATCTTTATAACATAATAGCTAACTTCCTTGACAGTAACTGCTATGGAACAGAGAGCAAGGAGAAACCCACAGTGGTGTTTATGACATGCATACCCAAGTTACACATCATCGTTTCTACCTTATACTATTCGTTAGAGGCAAGTAACTATGTTAAGCCCACAGTCAAGGAGAAGGGAATTAGGTTTTACCTCTTGATATTTGAAGTATCAAACCATATGTGAACATGTAAAACCCAACCCAGTTTGACCTCTAGCTACAGATAATTTATATTTATCCCATTTGCAAAATATATTCAGTCCCTCACAAAGGCCTATTATAGAATATTCTATTATAGAATCAGCTAGAACTCCAGGATATTGCCATCTAACTCAGTTCCACGTGCGGATGGAGCTCATAGGGTATTATTCCTTAAGTTCATCTTGTTTGCACTTCCTCTTGATCTCAAGATTAGTGAATTCAGGATATACAGTTTTTTTTTTTCCCTTCATATAACCCACATGAAATAGGGAACACACATAGCATAACAGACACAGATAACTCTTCAAAAATAGAAAACCAGAAGGTACACAGTAGTTACACTGTATACACCATATATTATACACTCTATGTGTATATACAGAATATAATATACTGCTTACTCACACATAAGAGTATGTGTGTGTATCACAAATTGAAATAATAAGCCTAAAAGCATACCTTTTCTAGAAGAAAGGATATAAAAAGTATTTGAAATATTGATTGTATTAAAAGTTTTTTTTTTTTTTTTTAATCTATGGCACCAAATGCATGATCTATAAAGTAAAAATTTGATACATTGACTTTATCAATGTTAAAATATCTTTAAAACCTTCAACTAAGAGAAAATATCTGCAAACTACAACTTTTATTTAAAAACTTGTTTCTTTAATATATGAAAATCTCAATAACTAAACAGTTTAAAAAATAAGCAGTGGGCGGATCACCTGAGGTCAAGAATTCAAGAACAACCTGGGCATAATGGTGAGGGCCGGTAATCCCAGCTACTCGGGAGGCTGAGGCGGGAGAATCAGTTGAATCTGGGAGGCAGAGGTTGCAGTGAGCCAAGGTTGCGCCACTGCACTTTAGCCTGGGTGACAGAGCAAGACTCTGTCTCAAAAAAAAAAAAAAAAAAAAAAAAAGTAAACACATGAGAAGCTGTTTCATACCATGTTTCTTAATCATAATCTTAAGCAAGGTGATATATCAACAAACCTGTATTAAAATGGCTATTTTTTTTTAAAGGTAGTTAGTGCTTTCTTTATAATTGCCACAAACTGGAAAGAACCCAAAGTCTCTTAACTGCGAATGAAAGAATAATCAGCTATACAATGGAACAATGCTCAACAACAGAAACGAAAATGTTCAACAATAAAAACTGGTATATGCAAAAACGCACAAATGCATTATACTAAGTGAAAAAAAAAAAAAAAAAGCCAGACACAATATTATTTACTTTGTGGTCAACTTTATGTGACATTCCAGAAAAGGCCAAACTGGAGGAACAAAGAACAGGTTAGCTGCAAATGGCTGTGGTTAGTGTAGACAACACTCCTGTGTAAACTGTTAAGATTTTTTTTGAATAACATAATTTTTCTAAATCTTGATATTGGTTTTAATTATATTAATAAAAGTTTTCTTCAAATTGCATATAGATACATTCTAATATTAATTTCAAAATACATAAATTATTTCTCAACAATTAAATAATGAAAGTGGAAAAATTGCTGAAGAACTGTTCTCAGTTTTTAAACTGAGTAAAGCCTTTAGATGATACTTAATGAGGGAACCACTTGTTTCCAACGAATTAGAAAAAAAAAAAAATCTACAAATGTTAAAGTTACACTCACCTAAGTAAAGGACAGTAATACTTTGTGTGAATTATGCATAGAGACTATAATATTGCAGTATTAGTAAATCTATTTTTATATGGAATTTCTCGTTGTGCCTCTTTGCAAACCTGAGTAAAGTCAAACAAATATTTACATATGACAGATATGCATGTTTTTTTCATTATAAAAAATCTCGAATATTCTCATCTTTAAGATATTCTGGACCAATTTTCCACCAAACTTTGATCAGCTATTTTTAGACCTCTTTCCCTCTTTAGAGTGGATAACCCTTGAAATTTCTATTTTATTTAAAATGAAAAACGCCTATTTTGTAAATTGTTAAGGGCAGTTTATTCTCAGGATACTTCTCAAGTGAGGGATTCTCTTTGTTTTACAACCTTCATAATAGTGAATGGAAAAATGTATGTGTTCTAGCTCCTCCTCTGTTTATATAAAGAATCTATTTCACAAACATCCTTCCCTCTACTCTTTTTTTGTGTGTTCGTGGGACTCAGTATTTTTGCAGCTCCAATATATTTTCCTTGAGGTAACAGAAAAATATTCAAGTAGTTGAACTCTGACGGGGAAAAATTAAAAAAAAAAAAAAAAAGAAAGAAATGCTATTTAAAAAAAAGAATCATCCTACTCTTCTTGGTCATAAACCAAATAAGTAAACAAGTTACCACAGAAGAGGTTTCATGCCCAACAATCAGTTTAAGCTTGGCTTCATGCTCAAACTTTTGAAATCCAGCCAAATCAGCATTTGTTTTGCTCCAGTACTCATGCTGAAAGTCAGCCAGTTCCTTAACTTGATCTTAAAAGTCTGTCAAAATCCTGAAATTTTCTAGATTCTAAAAGCCATTAAACTCCTTAACTCTTTATACTCAGGGAGATTATTTTCTCCAAGTACAATTCTCCTTGTTTAGCAGCACATTCGATTTTTTTTTTTTTCAGATATATACCTGCGATGGTTCCTTCCCTCAACATTGACCTATAGTGTTTGAAGATTGTCTTCAACAAATAACTAGCCCAAACTCCTCAGTGAGTAGCTGGACAATTACTACAAAGCAACTAAACATAATATAGCTTTTAGTTAAAGTTATGGTTTGGATTATGGATTTAGCATTTCAAAGGAAAAAAAATAACTAAAATCATCAAGTTGTAGAACAGTCTGAAGGAGAAAAAACTATACAATGGAAAAGTGACCAAGGGGTAAGCATTTGGTGAAAATAATATTATAGTCACTTAGAGAATATTTTAACATTTTGATTATTCCAACCCCTAGGCTAGATCTGGGGCCTGCTTCCATCTTTTACGCAGTTCAGACAACATAAAGTGTGAATCAGTGCTTGATAACATAATAATGGTACTAACTGATCAGATTCTGCCTGACTTTGGGGCATATTTTTGAAATAATACTTCTGCAATTTCCATTTATAAGTTACCATGAATATTTTTATACAACACTCCATAGTTTTTTTTTTTTTTCACGAACCCACACGTACATTGTCGCTCATCTGAAGATGTTTACATATTTTACAATTTTCTTTATGTTAATGAAATTTTTTCCACTCAAATGCCATTCAATCTTCAAATAATCTTCATCTATTTCTTGTTTTCTCTTTCCCTCTTATAACTCTTCTGAATCTTATTCACTTTAAAGTCCCCTAAATGACAGCTCTTATATTGGTAAAGGCATCCATTGCTGGGAGGGTGGTACACCCCAGCTCCATGGAAAGGAAGTTCTTATGCTGGCCAATCTTCATCTGGCTGTTCATTTGTGGGTGTTAAGTAAGTGTGTTGCAGAATCTGAATTGTGAGCCATTCTAGTAAATTATTATGCAATTTCAGGAGGAGGTTGTGGAAACAATGCATAGCTGAGCAGACAGAAGCACAATAGGCACAAACTTGTGACTGGATTCTAAAAGTGGAAAAGTGGGTGGCGGGGGGACAATCCTTTGAGATTGAATCCTTTAGCTGTGAGGTCTATCCTAACTATGAGTGGCTAGTATTACAATTGATTTAAATGTTTAATACCCAGTTGATGTCTGGAGAATCAATCAGCTGGTTTTTGGTGCTAAAAATCCCACCAAATAAAGTCCACATAAACTATCAAAATGACTACACAGATGGAATTGTTCTTATGGCTAAAATCAGTTGTAAACAAAAATAAATACTATGTGTTTAATTTTATTTCATACTCTCTATTTTAATTTTATTTTCAAACCTCTAAGAGTTTTCTATTCCTCACTTTCCTAAAATTGCTGCCATCTTGACATTTCCAAAACTAAAACAGAAAAATTCAAAATGATGAGTCATGGGTTGTGTAGCATTCAGTGGTGAATGATTGATTATTGTCAAATATGGTAAGTCGTTTCAAAATCCAATGTATGTGAACTTGACGCATTATGTTGAGAAGCTTTTTGTTCTTAACTTTATCATATGTTATGTTTCATAATTCTTGTGAATTTAATTATTGCATAGATGATCATTTTTGACATTTAATACATTTTCCAGAACTAATACATTATCTGATTTTCTTATAAGCAGACATCACCTCACTCATTATTCTGTCATTTTGTACATTGACATTATATGAAAATACATTGGTGTTATTTGATGTCTAGGCATTATTAAAATTTTAAATGACTAGTAATACCATCTATAGGTTGCCTTAAAGAAGGAATTAAATTTGTACAGTTAGGGTCATCAATCTAGGACAATTGTCAATATTATTTTATTGGAATACCTTATGGTTTCTTTTTTTAAAATTTTTTTGAAAAACAGTGTGGGTGAGAGTGTGAAAAAAGCTACCGGTGCTAATCAATTGCTAAAACACAAATATCTGGTAACAGTAGGTGGCTATCAAAGATGATTAACTATTTAACTCCTTTTTGCTGATCTTTGCTTTTGCTTTCTTTCTTTTTTCTTTCTTTCTTTTTTTTTTTTTTTTTTTGACATAGTTTTTCTCTGTTGCCCAGGTTGGAGTTCAGCGGAGTAATCTTAGCTCACTGCAACCTCCACCTCCCAGGTTCAAGCAATCCTCCTGTCTCAGCCTCTGGAGTAGCTGGGATTACAGGCACTTACTATCATGCCCAGTTTATTTTTGTATTTTTAGTAGAAACGGGGTTTCACCATATTGGCCAGGCTCGTCTTGAACTCCTGGCTTCAACTGATCCACCCACCTCAGCCTCCCAAAGTGCTGGGATTACAGGCATGAGCTACTGCATCTGGCCTTCTATCTGGTCCTTACATGGTGATATGATTGTTCTATTTTTGTCAGTTTCTAAGATTCTAGGAGCCTACGGCTTCTACATATTAGAGAAAAAAAATGCATCAGATAATTTTGATCTCTAAACAGAAATATATATAAAGGAAGAAGCAATTTGTGTTTATGCATCTCATATTTGTTGCATATGGTTAAAATATTCTTTATGCTTATCATTAATTTGAATACATTTACCTTTCTTTACATGTTGTATTATTTACCCCTGTGAATTTCCAAGGTAAAAATCTCATTCACTTAAAAATATCACTACAGTCTCAACTTGTTCCAATTAAGGATTATTATCAATATATTTCCTTTTTTGTTTTCCCTGCTCTGAGATATTTTATTTTTTCATTTATTTCCTTTAGGAATTCTACTGGGAAAAATCACATTTTGAAAAGACGCATTTAATTAAATTGTCTTGCAGATTATAGGAGGCACTTTATTTCAATTTAAGTTTTTAAACACATGTTTTTATCTTTTTTTTTTTTTTTTACTGTTATTAAGGTAATGCTTCAATCATTTAAGAAGTATCTAAAGAGGCAATTTTTGAAAACTTAGTGTGATTGATTTAATATTTGGAACCAGCAATTACAAAATCATGCTTTAAAAATAATAGATATTTAGGCCTCCAAGTAATTTTGAGGAAATTTTTAGAACTAAAATATTTTACAGATATGAGCTACATAATTAAGGTAGGTATGATAAAACCTTTTTTCGGGGGGAAATATTTGTGCTACAAAGAAATTGTCACTGAACATTAAATCCCAAAATTGATGGAGCCCTAAAACTGAAGTCAAATGCTATTAGAATGATTGACTTATAGTGTGGGAGTAATTACTTTTTCTCTACATATCTCCATTTCTTTTTTTGGTAAATTGGTGGAGACATTGACATACTCTTAACTTAAGAAGCAAAATTTGAATATAAATACAATCTGTGTGATACTCTGTTTTCCTGAAAACGAACAACGGGCTTTTCTGGTGGTTAATATAAACCCAAATTATTATGGTGAGATACGAAAAACTACCTTGTCATATGTAAATTAGAGTGCCAAGAATCGGAAAGATAAGCTAACCACCAAGTTCAGCAACCTAATTGCAAAAGTTTTGCATTTCTTAGAATATTATTTAGTTGAAAGGGCTTTCTTTTTATAAGGGATTTAGAGAAATATTCACATTTCATTTCTTTGGACAGTCAGTCTGAACTTGCAAATCGAAAGAAATTCTGAAAGGAGACTTTGATTGTCTAAAACCAAGTATTCCAAATTATGGAAATATACCTCCAAAGAAATGAAGGGAAATCATAATGAAGCTGCTTTCTGCTTTGAATATATTCTTCTAAAACGTTGCAACATAGAATGTATAATACCTTAAAATATTCTTAAAGTTCAAAAGTTCTGCTACCTCAAGTAATCAGAAAACTTTACATTAACTTTCTATATAGATTTTTCAGCAAAAATTTATAATGTTTATCTTGACCAAAGCAAGAAAATATGACAAATTACTTCATAAAAAGAGGACATTTTTTTTCCTCAAACCAAACTGATGATACTTCAGTGCTTATGTTGAGTGTTGAGTTTGTGCAAATTTGGCATTTCTGATGAAATTGTTATTTAATTATATAACTTATTCATAGAACCCAAAAGTTAAACATTAGATATCTTATGATAGCAATTAGCAATCATTGCTCAATTTCATTCTGATTTTTATACAGATTAAAAAATAAGAAATTAAAAGATAGGAACATGTTACTAAAATATTGAACCTAAAAATAAGAGATAGCCATTTACCAAAATCTCAGGGACATCGGGAGAATTTCTCATGATTGCAGCTTCACTGCCAATGATATTATTTCTGGAATGTGCATGCTGTACTGTTTATTGGACAAATGCATAGATGGTTATAAAAGGGTTGGGAGCAAATTTTATTCACCCTACGTTTTTTCTTAAATTGAAGGCCTGAGAGATCAATTAATGGAGAAAATGAGAATCATCTATCATAACATTATAAAAAATGAATTTTGACTTTTGGTGAAATGCCTTAATTTTTTTCTTCATTCAGTCCCCTGCAATAACACTTAATCAGCCTAATCATTGCATATGCCCTTGGAAGATCTAACTTCCACTATTCAAGGGAAGTTTGTTTAAAGACGATAATACACTGTGTCTGGGGACACAGTGATCTCGAGCAAATTATTTAATGGCCCAAGAAGAGCCATAGGAATAGATAATTGGTGATTTTACTAAAACAAGTTTTATGCTTTTACAACCAATTATAAACGGCATCGCACAGGGTTTGGTGTTTAAGATCCTCTGAAAGATAGTGGAAGAGATCACAAATGCTATTTAAATAATACTCTATATAATTCAAGGTCTTGAAAATATTTCTAAATATAACTCTATCTATACAAAATTTAAAAGTACTAGAGCATCTCTACATCTTTTGAAAAGTTTGGGAGAAAAAAAAGTCTTAAAAATGAAAGAAGTGCCAGCCAGTTATATTTTATTTCTGCAAATTAAAATCAATTTTAATATAGGAATTTTTTTAAAAAAGAATTATGAGTTAGTTACCCAAAAGCTATCATTCATTCATCTGACATACTTTAGAATAAATAAGCACACACTCACATGCACACATGTACACACATGAATGTGCATATGCACATAACACATTTATTGTATTTAGATGAATTAATTGAAGAAAAAAAGAAACATGCATACTGCATGCTTCCTAGGGACTGTAATGAAAAAATCAATGGAGGAAGAAAATCTCATTTTATATGGTTAATATGATCTTAAATTGTGATTGCTATTTGTTATGCTTCTTTTTTCTAAGAAATTTATTATAAAACTTATTATAAAAATGTCATGCCTACAGTAAACTTGAAATAATTTTAGAATAAATATCCACATACACATGACTAGATCTACAGTTAACACATTATTAAACTTAAATTATTATGCACATATTTATCTATCTACCCCACTATGCACCCATCATTTATCTTACTATGCTACGCATTTAAAAAATGCTTGTTGACATCAGGACATTTACTCCAAAATATAAATGCAATTAACTAAAGTTCATTTATTTATAGACTCAATTTTTTAAGCAAAAAGGTAAAGACAATGAAATGCAAAAATGTGTGTATCCCATTTAGTTCTGAGAAGTATACACACTGGCAGAATCCTAAAGCTTATTAAGGTGTGAAACATTGGCAATACCCCAGAATATCCTGCTAATTTCATTCTGGACTCCTAAACACAGAAGCAGTCACTGCTCTATCTTTTTCCACCATAGAATAGTTTTTCCTGTTTTAGAATTTCATATAAATGGGTTCATGAATTGTATCTTCTCCTGAGCTCAAGCAATCCACCCACCTCTGCCTTCTTTTTTTCTTTTCTTTTCTTTTCTTTTTTTTTTCTTTTCGAGACAGAGTCTCACTCTGTCACCCAGGCTGGAGTGCAATGGTGCGATCTCGGCTCACTGCAACCTCCGCCTCCCAGGTTCAAATGATTCTCCGGCCTCAGCTTCCTGAGTAGCTGGGATTACAGGCATGTGCCATGGCGCCCAGCTAATTTTTTTATTTTTAGTAGAGACGGGGTTTCAACATTTTGGCCAGGCTGGTCTCGAACTCCTGACCTTGTGATCCACCCGCCTTGGCCTCCCAAAGTGCTGGGATTACAGGCATGAGCGATTCTAATCTTACTGAGATTCTTTGGGCAGGTTGAATCATTACTTCTGTTGTGCTGATTTCAAGATTCTCTGTCTTTGACTTCTGATGGTGTGATTATGATGTGTCTCAGTGTAGATCTGAGTTTATTCTACTTGGTGTCTCTAAGGCTTATATTAATTAATTTTTATAACATATTTGAGTAGTTTAAAGCCATCATTTTTTCAATGTTTCTTCTGTTCTTTTCTCTCTTTCCCTTCCCGTTAAACATAAATTAGTATGACTGAAGATGTTCCATAGGTCCCAGAGGTCCTATTTATTTTTCTTTATTATTTTCTTTCCATTCCATAACCTGAATAATCTCAATTAAACATTATTCTGTTTCACTGACTCTATTAATTGTCTTTTTTCTGTCTATGGGCCACATTGTATTATTTCTTTTCATGCCCTATAAATGTTTTTTTGAGAACCAAACCTTGTAAATAATATACTGTGGTAACTGTAAATATGATTCTTTCCCAACCCCATCATTTTCGTATTATTGTAGTTACATTTTCTAGCCTTATTGTTCATTTGTTTAGTGACTTTCTCAGTGAATTTTATAAAGTCCATTATTTTTTTACCATGTATAATCCTTCAAGCCTCTGTTCCCTCAATTCAGTGGTTAGCTAATGTTTGGACAGAGAATTTCTTAAGGGTCTAGAACCAAAAATTCTTTCAGTCTTGGCTTACATTTTGTCTGTACCAGGAAATAGCTGATGATTCTTCCTAGCCTTCAATTTTGGCTTCTGTAAAGTCTCAAGGTCACCTAGACATGCGAGCCTAGGGCCTTCTCTTACGTTTCTTGACCTAAACAAAGCCCTGACCATACATGTGGACTTAGAGATTCCCAGCAATATATTTGAGCACTTCAAAACCTTTACAGGCATCTTATTCCTCAGTTTTTTCTCCCAAGCTTTGCCTCAGGCTTTAGCAATGTAATTAGCCAGTACATATTTTTGGCAAATATGCATCTGAGCCTGGAAACAGCTTTGCCACTGAAGCTAGTTCCCAATTAGGCAAAACAAAGACAAGCCCTTTAAGCCAATCTTCCAGGAACCATCAGAAGGGTCAAAACGTGTAAATTAAAATTCTTTATGAAGAATTTTTTCTACTGTATGCATTACATATCACGAATGCATACTGTTATTTTCATAGATATTGTGGAGCAAGAGAGCAAAGGATGGGTCTTGCGTGAGTTAAAATATTACAAAGTTTTCTGTGATTACTGAGAGTCGGCAAATTTTTAAAATTATCATTCTCTGGAATGGTGCAATTCTTTGGATAATTTCTAGAGTTCCGAAAAAGCTGATTTTTGATAGTTTTGGCCTTTTTTATTTCATTCATGGAAGAGAAGTATTTGGAGATCCTTACTCTACAATCTTTGCTTATTTCATCATTCAAATGATTTTTGAATAAGAGTGCCAAGACTATTCAATGGGTAAAAGGATAATCTTTTTAACAACTGTTACTGGGATAACTTTTTCTCACAAAAAATAATAAAGTTGGACCTCCTTCTCATGTCATATACAAAAATTAACTCAAAATGTATCAGAGATATAAAAGTAACAGATAAAACTATAAAAGTCTTAGGAGAAAACATAGAGAGAGACTTTTTGGTCCTTGAGCTAGGCAAAGCTTTCTTCAACATGACATTTAAAGCACGAGCAAGAAAAGATAAATAAGTAAATAAATTAGACTGGTCAATGTTACCTATTTTTGTGCTTCAAAAGTTACTATCAAGAACATGAAAGATAATCAAAGAATAGGTAACAATGTTTGCAAATTACATATCTGATAACAATTGTATTCAGAATGTAAAAAATAATTTTTAAGTTTTAATAATGAGACATACAGTTTTAAAAGTGGTAATGGACCCGAATAAACATTTTTTAAAAAAAAGTGTACAAATTACCAATAAGCACATTAAAATAGTCACAACATCATTAATTGGGGAAATGCAAATGAAAACCATAATGAAATATGATTTTTATACTTGCTCAGATGGCTAAATGTGTTGGTGTAGATGTGGAGAAAATTGTTTCCTTACATTGTTGGTGGGAATGAAAAAAGTTTTATTCACTTTGCAAAATTGTTGGTAGTTCCTCTAAAGGTTAAAAACAAAGGTGACATATTGTCTAGCAATTTTACTTAGATATATACTGATAAGATTTGGTTCTGTGTTCCCACCCAGATCTCATTATAAATTGTAATCCCCCTGTGTACCTCAAGGGACCTGGTGAGAGGTGATTGTTTGGATCATGAGAGTGGATTTCCCCCAGGCTGTTCTCATGATAATTCTCATGAGAGCTGTTAGTTTTTTTTTGTTTTTTTTTTTTTTTTTTTTTTTTTTTTAATTGCATTTTAGGTTTTGGGGTACATGTGATGAACATGCAAGATTGTTGCATAGGTACACACATGGCAGTGTGCTTTGCTGCCTTCCGTCCCCTCACCTGTATCTGTCATTTCTCCCCATGCTATCTCTTCCCACCTCCCCACCCCCCGCCCTCCCCCATTTCCCCCCAACAGACCCCAGTGTGTAGTGCTCCCCTCCCTGTGTCCATGTGTTCTCATTGTTCAACACCCGCCTATGAGCGAGAATATACGATGTTTGATTTTCTGCTCTTGTGTCAGTTTGCTGAGAATGATGGTTTACAGGTTCATCCATGTCCCTATAAAGGACGTGAACTCATCGTTTTTGATGGCTGCATAATATTCCATGGTGTATATGTACCACATTCTCCCTATCCAGTCTATCATCGTTGGGCATTTGGGTTGGTTCCAGGTCTTTGCTATTGTAAACAGTGCTGCAATGAACATTCGTGTGCACGTGTCCTTGTAGTAGAATGATTTATAATCCTTTGGATATATACCCAGTAATGGGATTGATGGGTCAAATGGGATTTCTATTTTTAGGTCCTTGAGGAATCGCCACACTGTCTTCCACAATGGTTGAATTAATTTACATTCCCACCAACAGTGTAAAAGTGTTCCTATTTCTCCACATCCTCTCCAGCATCTGTTGTTTCCCGATTTTTTAATGATCGCCATTCTAACTGGTGTGAGATGGTATCTCAATGTGGTTTTGATTTGCATTTCTCTGATGACCAGTGATGATGAGCATTTTTTCATATGTTTGTTGGCCTCAAACATCATCCTGATACCAAAACCCGGCAGAGACTCAACAAGAAAAGAAAATTTCAGGCCAATATCCATGATGAACATAGATGCAAAAATCTTCAATAAAATACTGGCAAACCGATTGCAACAGCATATCAAAAAGCTCATCCACCATGATCAAGTAGGATTCATCCCGGGAATGCAAGGCTGGTTCAACATACGCAAGTCCATAAACGTAATTCACCACATAAACAGAACCAAAGACAAAAACCACATGATTATCTCGATTGATGCAGAGAAGGCTTTTGACAAAATTCAACAACCCTTTATGCTAAAAACCCTCAATAAACTAGGTATTGACGGAACGTATCTCAAAACAATAAAAGCTATTTACGACAAACCAACAGCCAATATCATACTGAATGGGCAAAAACTGGAAGCATTCCCTTTGAAATCTGGCACTAGACAAGGATGCCCTCTCTCACCACTCCTATTCAATATAGTACTGGAAGTTCTAGCCAGAGCAATCAGGCAAGAAAAAGAAATAAAGGGTATCCAAATTGGAAAGGAGGAAATCAAATTGTCTCTATTTGCAGATGACATGATTGTATATCTGGAAGACCCCATCATCTCAGCCCAAAATCTCCTGAAACTGATAAACAACTTCAGCAAAGTCTCAGGATACAAAATCAACGTGCAAAAATCACAAGCATTCCTATACACCAGTAACAGACTTCAAGAGAGCCAAATCAAGAACGAACTGCCATTCACAATTGCTACAAAGAGAATAAAGTACCTAGGAATACAACTAGCAAGGAACGTAAAGGACCTCTTCAAGGAGAACTACAAGCCATTGCTCAACGAAATAAGAGAGGATACAAACAGATGGAGAAACATTCCATGTTCATGGTTAGGAAGAATCAACATCGTGAAAATGGCCATACTGCCCAAAGTAATTTACAGATTCAATGCTATTCCCATCAAGCTACCAATGACCTTCTTCACAGAACTGGAAAAAAACACCTTAAACTTCATATGGAACCAAAAGAGAGCCCGCATAGCCAAGTCAATTCTAAGCAAAAAGAACAAAGCGGGAGGCATCACACTACCGGACTTCAATCTATACTACAAGGCTACAGTAATCAAAACAGCATGGTACTGGTACCAAAACAGAGATATAGACCAATGGAACAGAACAGAGGCCTCACAGGAAATACAACATAGCCACAACCATCTGATCTTCGACAAACCTGACAAAAACAAACAATGGGGAAAGGACTCCCTGTTTAATAAATGGTGTTGGGAAAACTGGCTAGCCATGTGCAGAAAGCAGAAACAGGACCCCTTCCTGACACCTTACACCAAAATTAACTCCAGATGGATTAAAGACTTAAACATCAGACCTAATACCATAAAAACCTTAGAAGAAAATCTAGGCAAAACCATTCAGGACATAGGTGTAGGCAAGGACTTCATGACCAAAACGCCAAAAGCAATGGCAACAAAAGCCAAAATAGACAAATGGGACCTAATCAAACTCCACAGCTTCTGCACGGCAAAAGAAACAGTCAGTAGAGTGAATCGGCAACCAACAGAATGGGAAAAAATTTTTGCAGTCTACCCATCTGACAAGGGGCTGATATCCAGAATTTACAAAGAACTAAAGCAGATCTACAAGAAAAAAACAAACAAGCCCATTCAAAAATGGGCAAAGGATATGAACAGATACTTTACAAAAGAGAGCTGTTAGTTTTAACGTGTCACACTTCCCCAATGGCTCTCTATCTCTTTCCTGCCACCACGTAAGACATGCCTTACTTCCCCTTCACCTTCCGCTATAGGTTTTCTCAGGCCTCCAGAACCATGTGGAACTGTGACTCAATTAAACCACTTTTCTTTATAATTTACCCAGTTTCATGTAGTTCTTTACTGCAATGTGAAAACATACTAATACATATAGTAAATATACGTAAAACATATCTCCAAAAGTCTTGTGTACAATGCTCAGAGTAGCATTGTTCCTAATTTTCAATTAGTGTCAACTAACCAATTTCTAGCAACTGATAAATTGATAAACAATATGTGGTATATTCATAAAAGAAAATACTATTCATCCATAAAAAGGTGTATTGTTAATGATATAACATAGATGAACCTAGAAAACTTTATGCTAAGTGAAAGAAGCCAGACACAAAAGACCACGTAATGTTCGATTTCATTTATATGAAATTTATGAAATGTATAGACCAATCCATAGAAACAAATTAAATTAGTGTCTGTCTAGTGTTGGAGAGTTGGGGTAAAATGGGGAATGACTGCTAATTGGTCTGGACTTTTTTAGATGTACTAAAATTGTTCTAAAAGTGAATGTGGTAATTGCAAGTCTCTGTGAATATACTACATAATATTGCATTGTACATTTTAAGATGTATTGTATACTAGGTGATAACTAAATAAAATGTCATGAACAAAAATGTACAGATTCAGATATTTGCAATTGTTAATCTTTATCCTGAAGACATTTCCCCTGTGTAAAAACATAGATAACTTTCCTTTAGCTGTTATATTTCTACTTAAACTTCCCTTCAGCAAATGAGTCTTCATTGACCTTTCTATCAAAACAAAAAATGCTCCAACTTTTTCCACTACTCTAGCCTTTCTTATGATCCTTTAATTTTCTTTGCATTTTCATTACCTGATATTGTATCAAATATTTGTTTCCCATCTCCTTATCTCCTATTTTAAAACTAACATGGAAACATTATTTGTAGAAAACACATAAGAGCCTGACATTTACAAGGGAATCAATATGCATTTTTATATAATAAATAAATGAATAGAAGTTATAAGGGTATCAATATTAATTTGACTAAAACATTTATGTGTACTATTAATGCATGCATACAATACATACCCACGTGTGTGTATTTATGTGCATGTATGTGTTTGTGTATCTTGAAATAATTTGAATATGTGTTGAATTTCTGTGCTGAATTACAAATGTCCTGGGACATATGAAAATGTGACTCAAATTTAAGTTGTAGTTTCTTTAGTCTGCAATTTGTCTAATGGGAAAAAGCTAGTTCATTTATACATTTACATTGTATTGTATTTATATAGAATATATAGACTATAAAAGTTTTTTAAAACATAAATCTTTGTTCTCTTGATTTTAATATTATTGCTGTTTACTCTTTCTTTAAGAAGAGAAAATGTCAACATTGATTAAATGTCTTAAAAGCAAGTAAGTATATCTAAAACAATTAAATGCTCATGTGACTAGTGAAGGCATATTTCAACTAGGAAACATACTAATATCAACTGACATAATGCTCTTGGAATCTCTCTCATATTATAATGTTTGTAATAGTTGACCACAATTCCAACATTTATTTGTACATATCATATATCTGATTAACAATATAAATTTTTTTTCTATATCTGGGCTTTATTTAGTGATTTTTAATAATCTGTGTTTGATTTTAATGGATATGTTTGAATAACTTTGTTTTATGAAGATTATTGCTACCAGTAAACAATTTTCAAGTGTGATAAGTTTTGACAACCCTTTGTTCATCTTTTCAATCAAATGCAAAACTCAATTGTACCAATATCTTTTAATTGCTTGGCAAAAAGTAGCAAACATCTGCTCATACAAAAGGTGGTTTTGAATTAGTAATCAACATAAATAATGCTTTGTATTTTCAGATGCCACATGATTCAGCAGGTCGAATTCATCTACGTTATATATCAAAAGACCACAATTTTAGGAAAAATGGTCATAGTGCCATAAAAAGTGCTGTTTATATTCTTAAATTAAGAAAATGTTTTTTTAATCTCAACTTTTTATCTACACACATGTACGCATATAATAAAATCCTAGAATGTTATATGTGGGAGAATTTGCTATATTACTAATGGCTGTGTTTGTGAAAGTAAAGATTTCATAGCATGTAAGTTTAGATATCAAAATGTTTTCCAGGTAGGTTTTGAAAATACGACTTGCAAATGTTTGCACAAGTTAGTTTACTTCTCTTATCATTATAGGCTTGTTTTATAGCAGCTGATGATGAAAAAGAAAGACTCCAATTTAGTTAAGCATGTTTTTTTCTTCACCATGTATTATTCATAATAAAGAACATCCTTCAGATGAAGTAATTTCACTGTGTTATATAATACAGCAAGGCTGTAAAGAAAGTCTTGTTGCATAGGCAGTACTTTTTTATGAATAGAAATGGGTATCTAACATAAAGTCTTGCTTAATAATAAGAATTGAAATCTTTGGTGAAACTGCTATTATTGAAACTTTTACCTACAATTTGCTGCAGTTATGAATAAACATTATATAGTAAGATAGAGTCGTATTCTGATAATGTAATATAATAATCCAGCTAGAGATGGAAGAACATAAAGCAAAAAATGGCTCTAATGTAAGAAACATAAACTAGAGAAAATAAATCATCAGCCATATTTTCAGAACTTTTCATCCAAAGCACCCTTTTTCTTTTATTGAAACTGAGATGATTATCGGTTTATTTTGATCATGCCAGCTTAGTGGTAAGGATCTCTTCAATTTAAATTATTCTTGAGTAAATGAAAGACTGCAGCCCATATAATATATTTAGAAATCATAGCAAACATTGTAAAATCTTTATAAGCTATAAATATTTTTATTTATAACTTGTAGTTAACTTCGTTTCATGCAAAATACTTTGTGTTTGACTTTGCGACTTAAATTTCTTAGGTTATAACTGAATTGTAATGCCATGCTTATCAACACAAAAGGCCAGGATTTTATACCTATTAAGTTAACCAAATTATAGCAATAATCCTAATGTAAAGGAGTTTACAGTATACTCCATATATCTCTAAGACGCTGTTTTGTAGAAAATACAATGGAACATGTTTGAAATCATAAGCTTATTAGTCCTTTGGTGCTAAGATAAAACAGGTAGAAATGTAGGTTTATCACTTACCATATTATTTAAGATAATATTGATTTTGAAAATCTATTCAATGGTAGAAGCAATGAATGTGTTAAAGTTTTTTTACTTGCTATTCCATGTTAGTTAAAATAAAAACTGTAAAATTTGTTTAGGAAAATGAAAACGTATATAATAAAAAATAAGGCAAACAGGATGTTCTTAGATCACTTTACTTAGTAGATTAAAGTGGTCTTCTGTTTCTTCAGGACACTGGCTTTAACCTTAGGGACTTGTTTAACTGTAGTTTTGTATTTTTACATGGCTAATTCACTTTAAATATGCTTGCTTTGAGTTAAAACAGTGTTTATAAATATTACATAGTTTTATTTTATATTTCCTTGTTAAACAAATGTTTCTACTATAGGATATAAAATATACAATTTGGCACGGTGTGAATACACTCCAAAATATCATTTTTTTGTGTGTGTATGTGGTGAAGTTAGTCATCAAAGTGATGAGTTTTTATGATTTTTGTAATAGCCTACATTGGAAATTTATTTGTGCTAGCCTTTCTTTTTCATTTTATACACCAAGTAATATTCCACTTTTCTGGTTAAACTGCTACCTTTTCTTGTTTATGAATGTATCAGTTTCCTATAGTTGTTATAATAATTTGTCCCATGCTAAGTGGATTAGATCAATGGCAAAATATCCACCCACAGAGTCTAGATGTTCACAGTCCAAAATCTGCCAGGGTTGTGCTCCCTTTAGGTGACCTGGAAGAGACTTCACTACTTTTCCAGTTGTTAGCTGCCAGAATGCCATTCCTTACCTTGTAGGTATATCAGTTCAATCTCTGCCTCCATCTGCACATATATTGACTAGAAAGACTTTTCCTCACTGCGTGTTTTTGTTGCCTTTGTAGAAGATCAGAGGGTTGTAAGTGTATGGTTTCATTTATATTCTGTTTCATCGTTCTATATGTCTGCTTTTGTACTAGTACCATGTTGTGTGGGTTACTATACTCGTATAGTTTGAAGTTGGTAGTGTGATGCCTATGGTGTTGTTACTTTTGTTAGGATTGCTTTGGCTATTTGGGCTCCTTTTCAGTTTCATATAAATTTTAGACTAGGTTTCTTTGCTAATTATGTGAGAAATGATGGTAATTTGAAAGGAATATCATTGAACATTTAAGTAACTTTCAGCAGTATGGCCATTGATACAGTTTGGTGTTATCCCTACTCAAATCTCATCTTGAATTGTAGCTCCCACAATCAACCTAGGTGCACATCAACAGTGGATTGAATAAAGAAAATGTGGTAGGTACATATATTCTACAAAATATTAAACAGACATAAAAAGGAATGAAATAATGTTTTTGGCAGCATCACGGATATCACTAGAGGCCATAATCCTAAGCAAACTCGGTAACAGAAAACCAAAGTCTAACATTTGCACTTTAAATAGAAGCTAAACGTGAAAGCATTCACAGACATAAATATGGAAACAGCAGACATTGCAAGATACTAGAATGGGGAGAAAGGGAGACCGTGGGTTGAAAAACTACTTATTGAGCACTGTGCTCAATGCCTTAGTTCAATACACCCATGTAACACACCTGTATATATACCCTCTCTATCTAAAAAGAAAGTTGAGGGGGGAAAAAGGAGAGAGAGGAAATAAGCATATGACGTAGGAGAAAAAAATGACTTTTTGAACTAACATTTGAAAACCTACCACTTCTAGATATTTTGGGTACAAAAAATTATTCTTTATAACATTCAATTCTTAATTTATGTTTTGCATATTTTTCTGACAGTTAAATTTTGGTTTCAAAGAAATCTGACCTTTGCTTTTTTTTTTTTTTTTCTTAAATAACAGCCTAAGTAATCTTAGTTTGGCATGAAATACTATTAGTCAGTTTGAAGGTATTCGTTTTATATATTGAAAACGTATGCCCCTTTCCGAGCATGATTTCTCTCTAATTGAGGGTTTGTTATATTTATTTTTCCTTCATACTATTGGCTTATCTCAAAGAACAAAGAACTGTATCTGAAATTGTCTTCTAATATTTACAAACAGGGGCACCTATGGATATATGTTAGTTGTTTGCATACATTACCTTAATCTAAAGTAAAATTTTTTGCTTCTCTTATAGTGATTAGTGGAGCGCTAATAATAATAATAAGTGAGGGGTGTACAAGTATATGTTGTTTCTAAGGTTGTATGAGGACAGTGCCTTCTTGGAGTGGAGATAACCATTTCCGTGGTCAGCGTTTCCAGGTTTTTTGCTTAGGTCCCAGGTTCTATTCTGGGTGCCTCCAAAGACAATTTTCTTCAGTTTCTAGATAAGGGTGCACAGAATTTTTCAAAGGAGAAAACTACAGAAACAAGCAGCTAAGTGAAACAGGTACAGAGATACAGCTGTGAAAACATTTCTCCTAAGAGTCCCAGACTATTTCAGAAAGAGAAAAAACAACAAAACAAGAAATGAAAACAACGCAAAATTGTACCATCTCTCTACTGCTCATCTTGGAGCTAATCAAATAATGACCTGAAGTAGAGGACTCACTTCTTTTTTAAGGCTGACAAGGGAAGGGAGGGGCTCTTTTGCTTATACACAAGAGGAGAATTCTGTTCCACTGAATTTAACTATTTCTATAATCATTATCATATGCTTTTTGTTTCAGGAAATACTTACACTTGTAGGTGATGTGGCCTTTATGATTTTTTAACAATGAAATTAGTGGTGATTCTTAGAAGTACTTATTCAGTTTTTTAATGGGATTCTGGTACTAGGAATAGTAATCATCTGTGTTCAATCAACCATTTTTGATTATGAATAACCACTGATTTTTAAGTGAAGTCAAAGCTAGGAAAAAAAAAAAACAGTTTACCATAAAGATAAAGGAAATTATATTACTTCATAGAAATTGTCCAAACAAATCTTACCAGCTCTTAATAAGTTTTTGTAATTCAAAATTATTTTCAGTTTTACTGGGCAGTTTTCTCAATTGCTAATATTTCTTTTAATAAGTAAGTGTTACTTTAATTACATAAGATTTGTAGTATTTATGATTTTATGTACTTTCCTAAACTGACAGAGAAATAATGATCTTTGGTTTAATTTGTATTTGTTTGGTGATATAAAACTGGAACTGTAGACAATGAGAAAACAAACAGACAGCCCATGATAGTTGTTTATCCTATAGATACAGTTTTTCATATAAATTGTTTAATTCTTTTCTATATTTAAAAGTCGAAGATTTTATTTCATATGTGAATTTCCAGCTTCTTTTAAAAATAAATGCAACTCATTGGGCAATGCAATTGTCAGTAGATAAAGTACAATTGGCAGAAGAGAAAAATAGCTGGAGCTAACAAAAGTTTATGCTTTAAAAGTTGCATCTGCTTTCCAATTTGCCTTAAACTTTAGAACTCTCAATTAAAGACCAAACTGTATATTTACACAATATGATGTAACTCATTTCTACTCATTGTATTGTATCTGATTTTATTAGGGCTTTGAATTTAAAATATGTTCTTAGTTAAATAAGATGAAGGAAATGATTATACTGCTACCAATATATTCTCCTATATTGTTTATATAGAAGAATATATCTATTAAGGTATGTGTGTGTATATATATATATATATACATATATATAAGAATGTATCTTTGTATTATGTATATAAAAGAATGCATCTTAGTATTATATATAAGAATATATCTTTGCATTATATATATGAATATATATGTGTGTGTGTGTGTGTATATATATATATATATATATATATATATATATATATAAATACATATATATGTATTTCTTTTCATGAGGAAAGGGAGAAAAGAAGACAAGATCAATAAGCAGAAGAAATACTTTGCTTTTAGTGCAGTAGGGTTAATTCACATTCTATTCAAACATTGCTACATAGAACAGCAATAAAATTAACAAAGTGACATTGTTCTCTGCATGCTATTTTTAAGTATTACTGAAAATTACTTTTCTTGTGGAATTGACTGTCAATTAGTAACCACCAGACGGTAGCCATCTTCGCAGTTTTTAATTTTTACTGAAAATAATTCTCATATAGTGCTGCTCCTTTAACAAGCACCTTAACCATGTGAGACACATATAAAAGTAATTAAATTTGATAGTCTCATTGCTTTTAAGCAAAGCCATATGGTGTACTTAGATTGCAAATTCTAATTGAAGTCAATGAGATTTTATGTAGAAAATACTTTTGTAAATGTGGCTGTGTAATCAAATATATATACAATGCACCACTTTTATCTTGACAAAAGCATCACCCAATACGTTTTCTCACTGTCTTTTTCATGTATACTCTAGAGCATTATAACCAAACTATGTCTTGCCATGAAAAAATAACTTTAAAATTAATGATAATAGTTTCTTGTGTATGTCCAATGCATCTTTTTTATTACCCCTCTATCTAAATTTTAATATTGCAATAATCCTTGGAACTGTGTCTTGTATTACAAGAGCAGTATGTAACTGAGACATGACCCAATTTATTCACATTTTTTATTCTATTATGCACTATGAAATGAAAGTTCCATTAAAAAAAAGCTGAACATGTAGTGTGAAAAAAAAAAGGAAGCAAAGAAATAGCCATAGCCATAGCCTTACTGGCTTTTCTTATTTCAAATCAATGTTCAGAGTTTTGTGTCTCCAATGTAGACTGAAAGAGAGAGAGAGACAGAGAGACAGAGAGGGAGAGAGGGAGAATGACTCACTAAGAAATGTAAATTAATGGAACCATAGAAGGAAGAAGATAATGTGTCGTGTCAACCTCTGGGCTGTGGTCATACTCTTTTATTGGATTTAGAATACACTGGGTTTGGGTGATGTTTTTTACATACTCTAGAAAAGGGTAATTTTATGAAATTAGATAAGATTTCAAGGCAGAGGAAGTGATGAAAAGAGGAGAAAGGTAGTATCTATTCAACCCTTTTTGTGGGTTGAGATTCTGTTTTTAAAAACAGGTTAACACTCCTCACAGGGTTACTGAGTTCTATACTATTTGAAAAGCCTTATAATTAATGGTAAGCTCTCAAAAATGACAGAAGTAACTACAGTGACCCAGAAGGATTAAATTTCCTCAATTCTAATTGTTAGATGTCCTAAGGACAGTTATGTGTACTGAATTCCTGTGCTAAAGAGAATTTTAACTATTTCATCATCCATTTCAGGTAAAGTGTATGTTAGTATAGCCATTATGGAAAACAGCATGAAAGTTACTCAAAATATTAGAAATTTATATTTAAAATATAATCTAACAATCTCAGTTCTGAGAATATATTCAAAGAAAATACAGTCAGTATCTCAAAGAGATAATTTACTCCTATGTTCATTACAACATTATTCAAAATAGTCGAGATATATAAAGATATGAAAGCAATCTTAAAGTCCATCAACAGTGTGGCATTATATGTACAATAGAATACTACTCAGACTTTAGAAACTTCTGTCATTTGTGAGAACATAGATAAATCTGAAAGATACTGTGCTAACTGAAATAAGCTAGGCACATAAAGACAAATATTGCATGATCTCACTTATATAGAGAATCTAAAAATGTCAAACTCATTAACGTAGAATGATTGTTAGCAGGGCCTCAGGAGTGTGAAATATTGAGGAGATATTTGTCAAAATGTGCACAGTTTCATTTGAACAAAAGGAATACGTTCTATAGATCAATAATACAGCACAGTGTGTATAGTTAATAACAATGTATTGTGTATTTAACGTTGCTAATAGAGTAAAATTTAAATATTTTCATCACAAAAAATGTTTGTGAGATGATAGATTAATTTGCTTCATCTAATCATTTCATCATGTGTACATATATGAAAACATGTTACTTTATTCCACAGTATATTTACATACACAATTGTGTCAATTAAAAAAATACAGATATTCAACTGAAAACATTTTAAAAAGTAAGTTACTGTACTTCCAAAAACCAAATGAGACCACATTTGCTTACATAAATATTTGGATTTATTTTACATACATATAATACAATTGCATTGAGGGGAAGCATTCAAAGTTTAAAAACTTTGCAAAAAACCGACTTCCCAGTCACATTTGACAATAGCATTAATATATATGAAGATATGATGTTATATCTACACACAAAAGCAAATTAGTCATAGTGAAATACATTATTTAATACATTTTATATGGTGTTATATGTAAACACTATCAGTATTGCAAAAAAGCTTCAAAACTGAAAATAACAATTGGTTGCATAATATCTCAAGTTCATCGATTAATTTCTCTGTTTAATCTGTTTATTCTTTAATGTGTATTTAAAAGTAAACCTTTAATCTTATAATACTTCTAAATTCACAGAAAATTTGCAAAATTAATACAAAGAGAATCCATATAACCACACCCATTTTATTATATTAATAACATATATTAGTATGGCATGTTTTTTATAACTAATGAAAAAATATTGATACCTTATTATTGACTAAAGGTCTGTATTAGTCCATACTTGCACTGCTATAAAGAAATACCTGAGACTGGGTGATTTATAAAGAAAAGAGGTTTATTTGGCTCACAGTTCTGTAGGAGGTAGAGGAAGCATGGTTGAGGAGGCCTCAGGAAACTTACAATTATGGCTGAAGGCAAAGGGGATTGCAGGCACATCTTATATTACATGACGGAAGCAGGAGGAGTAAAGCGGGAGGTGCCACTCACGTTTAAACAACCAGATCTCCTGAGAACTCACTCAGTAACAAGAGAACAGTAAGGAGCAAATCCACCCCATTCAATCATTTCCCTCTTCCATCATTGGGGATTAATTACCATTAGACATGAGCTGTGGGTGGGGACACAAATCCAGACCATATAATGGTGATTCCCAATGTATGCAGTTCTCCTTAGTTTTCACCTAATATACTTCTTTTTTGCTCTGATTATTTCATACAGGAAACCTTATTATATTTAGTTATCTTGTGTCCTCAGGATTCTCATGGCTGTGGTAGTTTCTTGGGTGTCCTTAGTTTTAATGGTCTTGACAGCTATCAGGAATATTTGTCAGGTATTTTATACAATGCCTCTTAATTGAGACAGTTCTCATTTTTACAAAAGAGTTATGCAATTTTGAGAAAAAAAATCCCTGAAATAAAATGTCATTCTTATTATCTTATACCAAGGGTACATGCCATTGACATGATTTACCACTATTGTTAATCTTGATCATCTGACTGAGGTAGTGTTTGCTGCATTCCTTGATTGTACAGATTTTCTTTGTCTGCTTTCCATACTGTACTCTTTGCCAAAAAAAAAAAATTATTTTGTGCTACCCATGCTTAAGAAATGGGGAGCTGTTCCCTACTTCCTTGAAAACAGGGTGTCTATGTAAATTATTTGGAATATTTTAGCAAAGGAGATTGTCTATGCTCTTACATTTATTCACTTACCATTGATTTGTGTCAGCATGGACATGTGAATATATTATTCTCTGAGTCATAATTTAATGCTACTTTATTTATTTTGCTGCTCAAATTGTTCCAGCTTTACCTTTAGAAAACTCATTCAGTTGAGTCCTTTGTCTCTTTCACATAACCCCAGAGAGTGTGTGTGTGTGTGTGTGTGTGTGTGTCTGTGTGCACACACACACCCACATTTATGTATTGAACACTTTCTTACTTTTTATAAAGATATGATGCTTCAGGCTCATCTTACGTAGCCACTGTCTGAACCCTAAAAGCTACCATGTTTTCAGCCATATTGGTTTCCTCTAATACTGAAAAGTAGTATTAGAATCAGAATCTGGTGGTAGACATCCTCATTGCTACTGGATGTTTCTGATTATATGGTCATCAAACTGGCAGACGTGGCAATATATGTGTCTATAGTAACCCTTGCATGGACAAATAACTGTGCACACATATAAGTGTGAGTTACATCAATGCCTTCAACTTGAATTCATTATCAAATGCATTATTTTAGCTTTATAACCTTGTTTTCTGTAACCTCTGCCTCCAACGATGAGAAATCAGATTCCCATAACTTGATATGTGTTTATTTAATTGTTTATGTCTAACATTAAATTGGTGCAAAAGTAATTGCAGTTTTTGCCATTACACTCTAACTGTAAAAACCACAATTACTTTTGCACCAACCTAATATAAACATGTATAGTGGTTTTAGAATTGTTAATCCATACAATTCTAAAATATGTGTATTTTAAAAATCATACTGCATCAAAATATGTGTTGAATTATTATTTGAAATGTTTGGGAAATCAGGTAATAGTAAACATATATATGTATGTGTGTGTGTGTGTATATATATATATATATATAAACATGTTTGATATAACCATTTATGTTTGACTGTATATAAGATGGAGCTGTCTTATGTCTGCTAGGCCATCTATATGCTTATTTAAAGTTTCAAATTCCCCTCATAATACCCAGAGCCAGTTATTTTATATTATTAAGGTATGTGGTGGATTATATCTGTTTTAAAGTTTATGCAGCCTGGCTTTGCTTTGTAACAAGTGAAATATAAAAAGACACTGCTGAGCCCTTTTGCTTAAGCTCTTGTGAAACTAAGATTTCTTGCACATCCCTTGCTGGTTATAATCTGGATAAGTGAATCCTGGGGAGCTGTGCCTGTGAGTCTCTTAGTCTCAACTGCTTATCTGAGCTTTTTTATACCTCCCATACCCTTTGCCTTTATGAAAGCTCTATATAATATGCTCTATGTGAGTACACTCTGTTGAGTCTTGTTATTCAATCATATGACCCTGTGACAAAAATGCATTGGATTACCTAAGGAAGGATTTATTACAATAACTTTGGTCTCATGCAGAACTCAGACATTATGGCATAACTGGGACCCATGAGAAAATAGAACTAAGACTGTGATGACCATAATAAATTCTTACTTTTCATTAGTCTTTTTTTGCAATTATGCATCTCATTTATCACATTTTTTAAAATTTTGTCATTTTCTGGCTCTTTAAACCCCTTGGTAAGAAAAAAAACAAACTATCTTAACTTGTTTATAAATTTCCCTGGGACAAACTCTTATTCAGGTCCATTAACTCTTCCTGAACATGCATCACTTCTCAACAAAACACTGTGTTTATGCTGCACCAAAGTATTTTTTATAACACTCTGTCCAAATGTGAAAGGAGTAGGAATTGAAATTGTCATTGACCTAACTGGAATCAAATGATCCCAAATAAGCAACTCTGTCCAACATCAGAATGAAATTTGTTTCACTAGAACATCAGCAACAGATTGAATGTATAGGAATTGAGAAAAATTATGTAAGTCCAAGTATTTCTACTATATCATTATAATGACATGAGTAATACAAATTTTCTTATGCTTTCCACTTACAATTCATACTTTTTTAGTTTTTCATATGTTCTAAGCCTATCCTGAATTTATTTTAATTGGTATATTTTCTCAATTAAAAATATAAAATTAGATGAAAATAGTGGCTGTAGTATTAACTAAATATGTGGCCCTAAAGTATGTTTGCATATTGTTGAAATTTATTTCCAAAATTTCTCATTTGTATGTTGTGAAACATAATCTTTTTAATATTTTATTTTTTTCACACAATTTAATTTTAAGAAGTCACTTCAATTTCACCTTGGTTTACCTTTATTTCATTTTCTTTGTTTTGTTTTACATGGTAAAAATATGTATTTATTAAAAATAACATTCACTTTGTTTTACATTTGATTAATTTTAACTTTTAAAATGCTGAATTTGCAAATTTCAGAGTTAATGTCTATGTTTCTTGTATGTTATGTTATCAAATGATAATATTTCTCTATTTTTTCTTATGTACAAAATCATATGTGATTTTCTATCTGTGTCATAATTAAACTAATAGTAAATGAGTATTTTTGAAACTAAACACTGAAGTATCAAATTCTATTGTTTGTGTTTTTACATATTTTTGGTTGTGCTTTTCTTTCTTTTCTAAACACTATACATGTATTCCTAAAATGCATGTATTATAGTTTTTTTTTTTTTTATTATGGTCATACTCATGGTAGAGTTGGGATGAACATTCATTTCCTTTTTATTTTGTTTACTACAACAAACAAAATAAAAACTTCCTACTAGTTTTAAATATCTTAGCTTCTTAATTAGTAGAGTAATGCTATAGTAGAAAGATGAAACATAGATGAAAGACCTCAAGTCCCCCAGATTGAAGTGTGTATGGTTAAGAAAAGTTTTTTTTTTTTTTTTTTTTTTTTTTTTTTTTTTTTTTTAATTATGAAGAAGAGGTGGAAGGAAAAAGATATATACTTAATATATGTGTCCCTCCGGAAATTTACATGTTAAGTTTTAATGCTCAATATGATGGTATTTGGAAGTGAGGGGTCTTTGGGAGGTAATTATGTTTGCATGAGGTCTTGAAGCTGGGGTCTTCAGGATGGGTCAGTGCCTTTATAAAGAGAAATTTAAACTCACTCTCACCATCTCTTTTCCCCTCTATCCTGTGAGAACACAGCAGGAAGACAATCTGCAAGTCAGGAAGAGGACCCTAAGAACTCAACCATGCTGGCTGCCTTATCACAGACTTCTAGACCCTAGAACTGTGAAAAGTAACATTCAGGTCTAAGGCATTTTGTGATAGAAGCTTGAGCTGACTATGACAGAAGGACATCCTCATGCTCCAGATGGAATTTTGTAACATCAAGGACAGAATGATGACTGTGATTACTTTTTCTGTTCCTTCTTTGGACTGATTTAAAACACAAATCCAAGATATTTTATTCTCTTTGTAGCAATTGCGAATGGCAGTTCACTATTGATTTGGCTCTCTTTAAGTCTGTTATTGGTGTATAGGAATGCTTGTGATTTTTGCAAATTGATTTTGTATCCTGAGACTTTGCTGAAGTTACTTATCGGTTTCAGGAGATTATGGGCTGAGACGATGGGGTCTTCTAAATACACAATCATGTCATCTGCAAATAGAGACAATTTGACTTCCTCCTTTCCTATTTGAATATGCTTTATTTCTTTTTCTTGCCTGATTGTTCTGGCTAGAACTTCCAATACTATATTGAATAGGAGTGGTGAAAGAGGGCATCCTTGTCTAGTGCCAGATTTCAAAGGGAATGCTTCCAGTTTTTGTCCATTCAGTATGATATTGGCTGTTGGTTTGTAGTAAATAGCTTTTATTATTTTGAGATACATTATGTCAATACCTAGTTTATTGAGAGTTTTTAGCATAAAGGGCTGTTGAATTTTGTCAAAGGTTTTCTCTGCATCAGTTGAGATAATAATGTGGTTTTTGTCTTTGGTTCTGTTTATGTGGTGAATTACATTTATAGACTTGCGTATGTTGAACCAGCCTTGCATCCCCGGGATGAATCCTACTTGATCATGGTGGATAAGCTGTTTGATGTGCTGTTGCAATTGGTTGGCTGGTATTTTATTGAAGATTTTTGCATCTATGTTCATCATGGATATTGCTCATTGATGATAGACTGAACAGGGAAAATGTGGCACATATGCACCATCGAATATTATGCAGCTATCAAAAATGATGAGTTCGTGTTCTTTGTAGGGACATGGATGAACCTGGAAACCATCATTCTCAGCAAACTGACACAAGAACAGAAAATCAAACAATACATGTTCTCACTCACAGGTCTGTGTTGAACAATGAGAACACATGGACACAGGGAGGGGAGCATCACACACTGGGGTCTTTCAGGAGGAAATAGAGGAGGGACAGCAGGGGGTGGGGAGTTGGGGAGGGATAGCATGGGGAGAAATGCCCGATATAGGTGATGAGGTGGAAGGCAGCAAATCACACTGACATATGTGTACCTATGCAACAATCTTGCATGTTCTTCACATGTACCCCCAAACTTAAAATGCAACAAAAAAAATAAATAAAAATAAAAATAAAAAATAAAGCACCAATTCAATCCTCATTGTGGCTGCTTTCTCTTTGCACACATATTATGAAGTAGTGTGCAGTGCTGGCATTGTCATTACCTTCAATTTACTGTAATTGTTTTTCAATCCCATTTACAGCAGACAATAACTTTAATAACTTGATGTATGAAGCTCTCGTTTCTTACACTCTTACCAACTATGTGTTATTTCCCATGTGTTCTGTGGATGCCTGTAACATTATTGGTCTAGCTGCTTATTTTCAATTTTTTTTTAAATTAAAAAAAAATTAATTGTACTGACGGCCTCTTTTTTCAGTCACTAGTTGGGTTCTTAAGTCCTGGAGTTGCTCTCATATTTGAGATTATTCATCAAATTGCATACACGTGGGGAAAAAAGCAGAATGGTGTCTCCTAGGGCAGTGCAAAAATTTAAATAGAGATGCATAAAAAGATAAGGAGTTTGTATTCTGTGTTTTTCTTTACAAGTAACTGCATTTAGCTGGATGGAAGGTTTCATGTTGAATTCATGATACTTGGTAGCCCAAAGCATAGTCAACTAATGAAAAATCACATATGACCTTATTTTTCTTTTCATTATTTACTGCTTACAAAAACTTTTGTAAGCAGTAGGGTGGTTTTAATGTAAGAAGGATGTTGTTATTTTGTTGTATAGAAATGTGTTTATCAAAACTGTCTCTTTATCCAACTAATTATATCTCTTATTTTAACCCCAGAAAAATAAATGAATAAAATTTATAACTCAATGCTTTCATATAATTTTTAATGTAAAAATATTTCATGTGATTTATGAGTGTTCATTACAATAAAATTATATATTCATTAACAATAATCAGAGCCATTTGATTGTATATTTCTTCATTATAACAATAAGTGCATCTAATGTGGGTACCATATGCCATATATGCTATCAGGCAACCCTGTAGGGCACTCTAGACCAAGGAGCAAAGAATGATCTATCTATGAAAGTTCACCTTAACTTAATGTATTTGTAGAGATAATTAGAATACTGGATCTGTTCATTAACATTTCAAATCTAATTTAAATGTAAATTGTAATATTCTCTTTTTCTGCAACACTAGGTAGTTAGTGTCTTTCATGAGTAATAAGTAATTTGTTCCCCATTAGGTACAGGAATGGATAAAGAGATAAATCAAAATCTGATGAGAGTCACAATTAGGATTGTAACCTGCCTGGTAGGGAGAGTATAAAAAACACTGTTTTCATTATTTTTATTATTAAAAATAAAGCTAATTCATATTTCAACAGCATTAATATTAATTAGTTTCTTTTGTGGTATCTGTAATGAATACATGTAACTGAATATAACTTTGTTAGCTTACATAAAAAATTAGACTTAACTTTAAAGTCTCCTTTATCTGCTAACTCAGATTTTAAAAATATTTTTGCTTAGTAAATCGGTTGAAAGTAGAAAATCATTAAAAAATTAAGTAGTATAAACCACACAGAAAATGTCCTCCTAATATCATTCCACCGTAGAAGTAGATCTTTAGAATTGTTAAGAAACTTGTTTATTTTCAGTGAACTGACCTTTATGTTCATCAGACTTTTCTTTTTTTTTATTATTTTCTTTTTATTTTTTATTTTTAATTTTTTTTATTTTTATTTTATTGCATTTTAGGTTTAGGGGTACATGTGAAGCACATGCAAGATTGTTGCATAGCTACACACATGGCAGTGTGGTTTGCTGCCTTCCGTCCCCTCACCTGTATTTGTCATTTCTCCCCATGCTATCTCTTCCCACCTCCCCACCCCCCCATCCTTCTCCCATTTCCCCCCAACGGACCCCAGTGTGTAGTGTTCCCCTCCCTGTGTCGATGTGTTCTCATTGTTCAACACCCGCCTATGATTGAGAATATACGGTGTTTGATTTTCTGCTCTTGTGTCAGTTTGCTGAGAATGATGGTTTACAGGTTCATCCATTTCCCTACAAAGGACGTTAACTCATCGTTTTTGATGGCTGCGTAATATTCCATGGTGTATATGTACCACATTTTCCCTATCCAATCTATCATCGTTGGGCATTTCGGTTGGTTCCAGGTCTTTGCTATTGTAAACAGTGCTGCAATGAACATTCGTGTGCACGTGTCCTTATAGTAGAATGATTTATAATCCTTTGGATATATACCCAGTAATGGGATTGCTGGGTCAAATGGGATTTCTATTTTTAGGTCCTTGAGGAATCACCACACTGTCTTCCACAATGGTTGAATTAATTAACATTCCCACCAACAGTGTAAAAGTGTTCCTATTTCACCACATCCTCTCCAGCATCTGTTGTTTCCAGATTTTTTAATGATCGCCATTCTAACTGGTGTGAGATGGTATCTCAATGTGGTTTTGATTTGCATTTCTCTGATGACCAGTGATGAGCATTTTTTCATATGTTTGTTGGCCTCCTGTATGTCTTCTTTTGTAAAGTATCTGTTCATATCCTTTGCCCATTTTTGAATGGGCTTGTTTGTTTTTTTCTTGTAGATCTGCTTTAGTTCTTTGTAAATTCTGGATATCAGCCCCTTGTCAGATGGGTAGACTGCAAAATTTTTTCCCATTCTGTTGGTTGCCGATTCACTCTATTGACTGTTTCTTTTGCCGTGCAGAAGCTGTGGAGTTTGATTAGGTCCCATTTGTCTATTTTGGCTTTTGCTGCCCTTGCTTTTGGCGTTTTGGTCATGAAGTCCTTGCCTACGCCTATGTCCTGAATGGTTTTGCCTAGATTTTCTTCTAGGTTTTTTATGGTGTTAGGTGTGATGTTTAAGTCTTTAATCCATCTGGAGTTAATTTTGGTGTAAGGTGTCAGGAAGGGGTCCTGTTTCTGCTTTCTGCACATGGCTAGCCAGTTTTCCCAACACCATTTATTAAACAGGGAGTCCTTTCCCCATTGTTTGTTTTTGTCAGGTTTGTCGAAGATCAGATGGTTGTGGGTATGTTGTATTTCCTCTGAGGCCTCTGTTCTGTTCCATTGGTCTATATCTCTGTTTTGGTACCAGTACCATGCTGTTTTGATTACTGTAGCCTTGTAGCATAGTTTGAAGTCCGGTAGTGTGATGCCTCCTGCTTTGTTCTTTTTGCTTAGAATTGACTTGGCTATGCGGGCTCTCTTTTGGTTCCATATGAAGTTTAAGGTGTTTTTTTCCAGTTCTGTGAAGAAGGTCATTGGTAGCTTGATGGGAATAGCGTTGAATCTGTAAATTACTTTGGGCAGTATGGCCATTTTCATGATGTTGATTCTTCCTAACCATGAACATGGAATGTTTCTCCATCTGTTTGTATCCTCTCTAATTTCGTTGAGCAATGGCTTGTAGTTCTCCTTGAAGAGGTCTTTTACGTTCCTTGTTAGTTGTATTCCTAGGTACTTTATTCTCTTTGTAGCAATTGTGAATGGCAGTTTGTTCTTGATTTGGCTCTCTTGAAGTCTATTACTGGTGTATAGGAATGCTTGTGATTTTTGCACGTTGATTTTGTATCCTGAGACTTTGCTGAAGTTGTTTATCAGTTTCAGGAGGCTTTGGGCTGAGATGATGGGGTCTTCCAGATATACAATCATGTCATCTGCAAATAGAGACAATTTGATTTCCTCCTTTCCAATTTGGATACCCTTTATTTCTTTTTCTTGCCTGATTGCTCTGGCTAGAACTTCCAGTACTATATTGAATAGGAGTGGTGAGAGAGGGCATCCTTGTCTAGTGCCAGATTTCAAAGGGAATGCTTCCAGTTTTTGCCCATTCAGTATGATATTGGCTGTTGGTTTGTCGTAAATAGCTTTTATTGTTTTGAGATATGTTCCATCAATACCTAGTTTATTGAGGGTTTTTAGCATAAAGGGTTGTTGAATTTTGTCAAAAGCCTTCTCTGCATCGATTGAGATAATCATGTGGTTTTTGTCTTTGGTTCTGTTTATGTGGTGAATTACGTTTATGGACTTGCGTATGTTGAACCAGCCTTGCATCCCCGGGATGAATCCTACTTGATCATGGTGGATGAGCTTTTTGATATGCTGTTGCAATCGGTTTGCCAGTATTTTATTGAAGATTTTTGCATCTATGTTCATCATGGATATTGGCCTGAAATTTTCTTTTCTTGTTGAATCTCTGCCGGGTTTTGGTATCAGGATGATGTTTGTCTCATAAAATGATTTGGGAAGGATTCCCTCTTTTTGGATTGTCTGGAATAGTTTCAGAAGGAATGGTATCAGCTCCTCTCTGTATGTATGGTAGAATTCAGCTCTGAAGCCATCTGGACCTGGGTTTTTTTTGGGTGGTAGGCTCTTTATTGCTGCCTCGACTTCAGACCATGTTATTGGTCTATTCAGCGTTTCGGCTTCTTCCAGGTTTAGGCTTGGGAGGATGAAGGTGTCCAGAAATTTATCCATTTCTTCCAGGTTTACTAGTTTATGTGCATAGAGTTTGTAATAATCTCTGATGATGGTTTGGATTTCTGTGGAATCTGTGGTGATACCCCCTTTGTTGTTTTTTATTGCATCAATTTGGTTATTCTCTCTTTTCTTTTTTATTAATCTGGCTAGTGGTCTGTCTATTTTGTTGATCTTTTCAAAAAACCAGCTCCTGGATTTATTGATTTTTTGAAGAGTTTTTTGTGTCTCTATTTCCTTCAGTTCTGCTCTGATCTTAGTTATTTCCTGTGTTCTGCTAGGTTTTGAGTTTTTTTGATCTTGCTCCTCTAGCTCTTTCAATTTTGATGATAGGGTGTCAATTTTAGATCTCTCCTTTCTTCTCATGTGGGCACTCATTGCTATATATTTTCCTCTAGAGACTGCTTTAAATGTGTCCCAGAGATTCTGGTATGTTGTGTCTTCGTTCTCATTGGTTTCGAAGAACATCTTTATTTCTGCCTTCATTTCATTGTTTATCCAGTCAACATTCAAGAGCAAGTTGTTCAGTTTCCATGAAGCTGTGCGGTTCTGAGTTAGTTTCTGCATTCTGAGTTCTAACTCGATTGCACTGTGGTCCGAGAGACTGTTTGTTATGATTTCTGTTCTTTTGCATTTGCTGAGGAGTGATTTATTGCCAATTATGTGGTCAATTTTAGAGTAGGTGTGATGTGGTGCTGAGAAGAATGTATATTCTGTGGATTTGGGGTGGAGAGTTCTGTAAATGTCTATTACGTTTGCTTGTTCCAGGTCTGAGTTCAGGTCCTGGATGTCCTTGTTGATTTTCTGTCTGGTTGATCTGTCTAATATTGACAATGGGGTGTTAAAGTCTCCCACTATTATTGTGTGGGAGTCTAAGTCTCTTTGTAAGTCATTAAGAACTTTCCTTATGTATCTGGGTGCTCCTGTATTGGGTGCGTATATATTTAGGATCATTAGCTCTTCTTGTTGCAGTGATCCTTTTACCATTATGTAATGTCCTTCTTTGTCTCTTTTGATCTTTGTTGCTTTAAAGTCTATTTTATCAGAGATGAGAATTGCAACTCCTGCTTTTTTTTTTGCTCTCCATTTGCTTGGTAGATCTTCCTCCATCCCTTCATTTTGAGCCTTTGTGTATCCTTGCATATAAGATGGGTTTCCTGGATACAGCACACTGATGGGTTTTGGCTTTTTATCCAATTTGCCAGTCTGTGTCTTTTGATTGGGGCATTTAGTCCATTGACATTTAGGGATAGTATTGTTACGTGTGAATTTGATACTGTCATTTTGATGCTACCTGGCTGTTTTGTTGGTTAGTTGATGCAACTTCTTGATTGTGTTGATGCTCTTTTACCATTTGGTGTGTTTTTGGAGTGGCTGGTACTGGTTGTTCCTTTATATGTGTAGAGCCTCTTTCAGGAGTTCTTGTAGAGCAGGTTTGGTGGTGATGAAATCTCTGAGTGCTTGCTGGTTCACAAAGGATTTTATTTTTCCATCACTTACGAAGCTTAGTTTGGCTGGATAGGAGATTCTGGGTTGAAAGTTCTTTTCTTTAAGGATGGTGAATATTGGTCCCCAATCTCTTCTGGCTTGTAGGGTCTCTGCTGAGAGATCTGCTGTGAGTCTAATGGGCTTCCCTTTGTGGGTAACCCGACCTTTCTCTTTGGCTGCCCTTAGCATTTTCTCTTTCATTTCAACCCTGGTGAATCTGACGATTATGTGCCTTGGGGTTGCTCTTCTTGAGGAATATCTTTGTGGTGTTCTCTGTATTTTCTGTATTTGAATATTGGTCTGCCTTGCTAGTTTGGGGAATTTTTCCTGGATAATATCCTGAAGAGTGTTTTCCCGCTTGGATTCATTCTCTTCATCACATTCAGGTACACCTATCAGACGTAGATTGGGTCTTTTCACATAGTCCCACATTTCTTGAAGATTTTGTTCATTCCTTTTTGCGCTTTTTTCTCTGTTCTTGCCTTCTCTTTTTATTTCATTGAGTTGATCTTCGACCTCTGATATCCTTTCTTCTGCTTGGTCAATTCGGCTGTTGAAGCTTGTGCATGCTTCACGAAGTTCTCGTGTTGTGTTTTTCAGCTCCATCAATTCACTTATAATCCTGTCTATGCTGTCCATTCTCGTTAGCAGTTCGTCCAATCTTTTTTCAAGGTTCCTATTTTCTTTACATTGGGTTAGAACATGTTCTTTTAGCTCACTGTAGTTTCTTACTACCCACCTTCTGAAGTCCGATTCTGTCATTTCATCACCCTCCTTCTCCATCCGGTCTGGTTCCCTTGCTGGTGAGGAGTTGTGATCCCTTTTAGGAGGAGAGGTGTTCTGGTTTTGGGAGTTTTCATCCTTTTTGAGCTGGTTTCTTCCCATTTTTGTGGGTTTATCCATCTGTTGTCTTTGTAATTACTGTCTTTCATATTGGGTCTCTGAGTGAGCTTCTAGTTCGTGGATGCTGAAGTTACTTTTTTTTTTTTTTTAAGCTGTCCTTCTAACAGTCTGGCCCCTCTGCTGTAGGACTGCTGAGGTCCTCTCCAGGCCCTGCTTGCCTGGGGGTCACCTGCAGCAGCTGCAGAACAGTAAGGGTTGCTGCCAGTTTCCTCTTCTGTTATCTTTGTCCCAGAAGGATGCTCGCCTACTGTCAGTCCGTTCTCTCCTTTATGAGGTGCGTCTTTGGATCTATGGGGGTCAGGGAGCTACTTGAGGAGACAGTCTATCTTTTATTGGGGCTTAAGTCCTGAGTTGTGAGCTCCATTGTTCGTTCAGAGCTGCTGGGCAGGTATGTTTAGGTCTGCTGCAGCTGAACTCATAAAGCCCTTTTTGTTCCCAGGTGCTCTGTCCTAGGGAGTTGGAGCTTTATGAATTTCCATTGCACTACTGCCTTTTTTGATTTTTCTTTCAGGTCTGACCCGACCAGCTAGCAGCACACCTAGCCACTGCCTGCCCGCAGGGGCTTTGCTGAGCTGCTGTGGGCTCTGCCCAGCTGCCCTGAGCTCTTTTCTGCAGTCCTGTTTATGTGGGTGTAGTTAGAACTGTCTTGGCCATGGTGGCCCCGCCTCTGTTATGGGGGACTCTCTCTGTTGTGGCAGGTTGCCTCGGCAACAGTGGGTTGCCTTGGCAACGGGGGCCTGCCTCTGTAGCGGTGGAGAGTCTCAGTAATGGCGGAAGCCCCTCCCCCACCGAGCAGGACCGTCCCGGTTCAGCTGTGTTTGGTTTGAAGGGCTCAACCCAGAGGGTTTCCAATTACTGTTTTTGTTTTCGTTGTTGTTGGGGGTGGAGGGGTGGGACCAACCGAGCCTGATCACCTGGCTCCCTGACTCAGAGTCTTTTCTTTTAAGTTGAACGACCCCGCCTTCCAGTCGCTTGTTGAAAAGGTGCCGGGATCTCCTGTGCTGCGACTCACGGAGTCGGCTTGAACTGTGGCGCCGGCTCCTGGCGGATTTTTTGCCTAGGAATCTCCTGGCCTGACTCGCTATTTCAGATGAATGGGCAACTCTGCCGTCTCAGGGCTCTGCTCGCCAGCTAAGAGGGCTCCCAGACCAATGGCTTTTGTATGGAGAACCGCAGCAACAGGGCGTGGTCACAGCAGCCGCGCAGGCGGAATCAGCCCCGCAGGGGCCAAAACAGCCGCACGGGCTGGGACTGCGACACTGGCGACCCCTCTGCCTGGGTATCTCCTGGTCTGTGGGCAATAAGAGTTCGTCTGGAAATGCGGCGTCCACTCACCCTCTGCACTTTCACTGGGAACTGAAGTCCTGAGCTGTTCTTAGGCGGCCATCTTCCCAGCATTCTCACATCAGCCTTTTCTCAGCCCTACCTACCCTTTGGTTTTATCAAGCAACTGGTAGTTACCTTTTTACAATGCTCTTTTAGAAACAGTGTTTTCTTAATTTAAATGTATTATTTCTAATAAAAACATATAAAATTTAGACAAAGTTTTAATAAATTTAATTAAATGTTAATTACATTAAATTAAAATTAGTTTTTATGGTTAAAAATGACAGTTTATTCCTATGTGTTTATCTACGTTAAAATGTGTATGAATAAGTGTGTAAGTTGAATATGGTATGGAAATTCAATATATTATTAATACTTTATATGATATAAAAATTTGTCATTGCCTCTGATATCTAATTATCAATCAGGAATCTTTGTCTTGCCTACAAAGTTTTAGAGAAGGCAACACAATACCATGATTAAGAGTGTATACTCAGGATTTAGACTATGATCAAATTTTAGCTTTGCATGTGTTCATGTGATTTATCCTCTCTATACTTTAGTTATTTCATCAAGAAAGGCATAACACAGATCTACATGCATTATAGAGTTGTTGCAATGATAAATTTAGTATAGCAAATTACTTTGAACATATTAAATGTGTAATAAGTATTATTTTATAATGTTTCAATCACTCAATATTATTTAAAATTCATAAACTCATGTATGAGTAAATATCCTATCTAGTTTTCTTTTATGGGTAAATAATCATCATATTAGCTTTTAGAATTATATATTTCTTTAGCTAGAAGTCTAGATCTTAGCATGGTTTATGCTATAGTATGACTAAATATATCTTCTCAAAATTGATGTTTTGAACATAACCCCCAATTTGATGGTATTAGAATGTGAATTCTTTAATAGATAATTAGGCCCTATGGGTGAAGGCTTCATAAATGAGATTAGTGACTTTATGAAAGAGGTCCAAGAAAGATTTCTTGCCCCTTCTACCATGTGACCTTACAATGAAGACAGCCATCTATAAGGAAGTGGGCCCTCACCAGACACTGAATCTGCTGGCATCATAATCCTGGACTTCCACACCTCCAGAATGGTGAGAAATAAATTTCTGTTGTTTATAAGCCACCTAGTCCATGATATTTTACTATAGAGCCTGAAAATATTACACAGGCTGATTACCAACTTAATGTCATCTTTATACTACCTTCCTTCCCAGTCTTTACTTGCCTTTCAAAAATAGGAGTTCCTCCTGATCAGTACAGTTTGCAGTTATTATCTGTGTTAGGCTAGCACTAAAACAAAGAGAGACAACAAGACACATTATGGGAAAATAATCACATTATCCCCTTATCCAACTCTGCACTTTTAGCATAGTGGCCAAGTTGGCTGAATCAAATGATAATCCTATCAGTATTTTAGCTATATCCTCTTGTGAAGAGGAAGTATTATCTGACAAAGCTATTAGTTTAAAATACGGACTATCATTTTGTTGTTTGTTCTATTCCTTATGTTTTATGTTTTATATTTGATGAACTTCAATTATGCCAAAACTTTTATGAAAAACCGATGTTATTACTTATAAAGTGCTCTGATAAAAATAATTGAACCCTTATAAACAAGACATATATGAATAAACATTACTATAAACTTTACAATTCTATTAGTACAAAAGACTTTTTAAATTTTGTACTTTTATATTTTTCCACTTAATGTAGCAACATGATAGGCTCATAAAAGTCCATAAATATATATACATATATACATAGATAGATCATTTTGAAATAAATTGTTATTTATTTATTTATTTATTTATTTATTTATTTTGAGACGGAGTTTCGCTCTTGTTACCCAGGGCTGGAGTGCAATGGCGCGATCTCGGCTCACCACAACCTGAGGCAGGTTCAAGCAATTCTCCTGCCTCAGCCTCCTGAATTGTTATTTCTAATAATTCCTACTCCTACTCCAAAGACATTTTCAAAGGAGCAATTTTTTTTAAGATTGCATGATAACAATTACATGTAACTTTGGTTGTCTTTGTTTTTATTCTGTGTTCAGAGCTATGAGAGAGACTTGACATTATGATTATGGATCCAGTTTTTTGCAATATTGATTTGCAAAGTATGTAAATTAAACTAAAGATAGAGCATTCAGAATGTACTTAGCTGTTAGAATTAAGTAACCTGAGCTTCCTTATTGAAGATGCGGCACAGCTCAAGGAAGAATGCACAGGACCTAGATAATAAGCACAGTAAAAGGTTGTGTGGTAAATCCAGGATATAGCTTATAGAAGTTGAAATTGTTCCTGACTTCTTTAGTTCATCTTTTGCAATCAAAAGTTCACCATGTTGACAAGGGGTCAAGAAGCTGCACTTGAAATGCTATAACGACTCGCTTGCCTGCTGTGTATACTTTCAGGTTAGATGTCCTTTGGATACTTCTGTGAAGTCTGACCATGGGATCAACTGATATCATCAGGGATTATGTAGTCAAATTGATTATAGTGAAGATATTGAGGCAAAGACTCCGCCACCCTACAGGTAAATTTTTAAAAGGTATTTTGGATTAAAAGTATGATGAGACCCAGACATGCTGGTGTACCCCAATGCCAGAAAAAGTAAAAATAATTAGCAGTAGCACATGCCTGCAGTCCTGGTGTCCTAGCTACCTGGAAGGCTGAAGTGAGTGAAAAGCTTGAGTCCCAAGTTCAAGGCTGCAGTAAGCTATTGTCGTGCCACTTGTAATAGTATTCTATAGAGGGACAACACTAATAGGATAGATGTATATATGAAAGAGAGTCGTCTCCACTAAAATTACAGAAATTAGCTGGGCATGGTGGTGCACACCTTCCTAGTCCTACTTACTCTGGAGGCTAAGGCAGGAAAATCACTTGAACCCAGGAGGTGGAGGTTGCAGTGAGCCGAGATCGCACCACGGCACCCCAGACTGGGTGACAGCGAGACTCCATATCAAAAAAAAAAAAAAAAAAAAAAAGAAAAAAAAGAAAAAAGAAAGAAAGAAAGAAATAGGGTTTGATAGGAGTATTGACTCACAGGATCACAAGGTAGAGTCACAGGATAGACTGTCTGCAAGCAGAGGAGCAAGGAAATCAGTAGAAGTCCCAAAACCTCAAAAGCAGGAAAGCTGACAGTGCAGCTTTCAGTCTGTAGCTAAAGTCCTGAGAGTCCCTGGAAATCCACTGGTGTAAGTCCAAGAGTCCAAAAGCTGAAGAATTTGGAATCCAATGTTAGAGGGCAGGAAACATCCAGCACATGAGAAAGATGAAGCCTGGAAAACTCAGCCAGTCCAGTCCTTCCATGTTTTCTGACTGTTTTTATTCTAGCCACACTGGCAGTTGATTAGTTTATGCTCACCCAGATTGAGATGGATTTGCCTCCCCCAATCCACTGACTCAAATGTTACTCTCCTTTGGCAATACCCTCACAGACACACCCAGAAACAATACTTTGCATTCTTCAATCAAGTTGACACTCAATATTAACTATCATACCGTTACACTAAACCTGGGTGACAGAGCAAGACCCAATCTCTTAAAAAAATTAAAAATATGATGAGTATGTATGCACTGGCAATGTTTATGTTGAGATGGTTGCCACCTCATTCAAAATTTGAACAAGTGAAAGTTTTGTTACAAGTGACAGATAATATCAGTGGTATTGAGATGATTGATATGATCCTTGTTTAAATGGCTAAACGAGTAGAAAAAGAAAGCCAAAGTGAAAGAGAAATGACAAATGATCCTATTATATTTCTGTTATAGAAAGCACTGGCAAAGTAAAGCCAAGGAGGATGGAGACTCTAATCACATTACCTTAGGACCGGTCTTGGAAACAAGATCTGGCTCACATTATATTTCTAATGTTTCTGTGAAGACTTGGAAAACATCATAATCACAGTTTACCCCGTGAGACATTTAGTAACAAAAATTACAGCTTCCCAGGCTGAGTAGAGCAGCAAAGAACTCTACTGAAATTGAGGACTATAGTGCAAAATTATTAAAATATTTCTAGAGAAATAGCCTAAGACACTTGAGAAATCTGCTTTTATTCAAACCTATCATTTCTATTTTTACAGAAAAATCTATTTTCTATTCTATTCAATTTTACTCTTATGAATCATAAGATATAATGATTATGGATCTAATAACTTTATTTGTGATATTCTATCATCAATGACCTATTCTGGTAAGTACTAGCTGATCAGTAATTAGATGTGATATCCAACATTTATTAATGTATGAGTTATGCTTAATAAATTAGCACAAACCTAGTGCTTAGAATAACACATTTATCATGTTTATTATCTTGCAGTTTCTGAAGATAAGGAATCTGACCATTGCTTAACTGGGGTTTCTTTCTTTTTTTATTTTTATTTTTTGAGAAGGAGTCTCACTCTGTCACCCAGGCTGGAGTGCAGTGGTGCAATCTTGGCTCACTGCAACCTCTGCCTCCCAGGTTCACGTGATTCTCTTGACTCAGCCTCCAGAGTAGCTGAGAGGTGCCCACCACTTCATCCAGCTAACTTTTGTATTTTTAGTAGAGATGGAGTTTTACCCTATTGGCCAGTCTGTTCCGGACCTCCTGACTTCTTGATCCGCCCACCTTGGCCTCCCAAAGTGACACTGATTACAGGCATGAACCACTGTGCCTGGCCTCTTAACTGGGTTTTCCAGGGTCTCTTGCAAGGCTGTAATCAAGATGTGAGTTATGGACAGAGTTTCATCCAAATGCTCACGTGGAGAAGGACTGACTTCCAATCTCATGTGGCTGTTAGCAAATTCAGTCCTCAGGGAATATGAGACTCAATCCCTCAGTGCTTGTTTGTTGTCAATGGAGGCTGCCCTCAGTTTCTTGCCATGTGCACCTTTCCAACACGTGAAGCTTTATCAAAGTCTATAAATAGAAAAGGCAATAGAGATGCTCCACTAGCAAGACAGTAGTCACAATTACCTACAACTTCATCACATTAGAGATATTCCCTTACTTTTATTCTCTTGGTTGTAATTACATCATTAGGGCCAGCCTATGATCATAGCTCACTGCCAGGGGAAGTGATTAAAAAGGATGCAAAGAAAATGAGAATAATTAGGGGACATCTTAGAAGCTGCCATTCCAAGTGATAACCGAAATGAGGTAGCTGTGCCTCTCTTTGAGTGAGTAAAACCAAAGTTAAACAAGTCAATACATGAAAGACAATTTATACTCTTTCCTCTACCACCGCAGAACATGTTCGTTAATCTGGTTTGGAATGCTGTAAACATCACTGTATTGGATTTGCTTTATAACAGTCAGTATAGACATTTCTCAAACCTTGCCTTCTTTAGTGAAAGTAGAGTGAATGATTGAGATAAGGGTCTTTTCAGACGGATGCTTCTTATGTGGCTTTTGTTCACAGGAGAGAAGCAAGAGAGCATACAGGTCACAGGGGTAGATATAATTTCTTAATTACCTCACATTGGATACACAGGTGAGAAAACATTTTGAAAATGTCTCAAAAAAAAAAAAAAACAAGGTAAGAAAATAAAGACATCTCTGTGCTTAGAATAACACATTTATCATGTTTATTATCTTGCTGTTTATGAAGATAACGAATCTGGCCATTGCTTAATTGATGGCTGAATTGAGTAGAATTTTCTGCAGGTTTTTAAAAGAATGGATCAATATAAATTAAAAAAATGAAGTTGTGTCAAGAAAACTAAGGGTATAGATGTCATCATTATTTAAAATGTTGATATTTGGTTTATTGTGAAAATTGTCATTCATATATTAATATTGCTGAATTTATTGTCATTTTATCCTTAAATTTTGCATAACTGGCAACCAGATATTGGCCCCAGATAATATTCTTTACTAAGTCAGAGGAAGAGTAAAAACACCTATTTATAAGTCAAGTTTCAAACACACACACACACACACACACACACACACACACAAACACCAAACGTGGTCAGTTTATCCCAATGAAGATAAATTTAAAATATTGATGTAGAGGAAGAATTAAAATAAATTGTGCTGAAATGTGGTAACAAATTCACCTTGGACATAAATGTGACAGAGAAAACATCTGTGTCTCAAAAACTAGGATTATCTATCTACAGTCTCAGCAGAAGATAACTGGCTGTATGACACTCTCTGACTTGAGTGTCAACAATTATTCTGTGGATTGTTGAATACAGCTTCTCAACACCATTATATTCATCATGACCATGAAGGGACACATTCAGAACTGACAGCGAGATGGGAAATTAGGTAGGTGCTGTGATGGAAAGTGGCCAGTGACATTGAAACTACAACAGAAAGTGAAAAGTCAACGAAAACATTGCTTGTGATACCTAAGCCCCAAATCATAACTGAAATAGGTTCCTGTGACATAGCAATTGGAAATATTGCTGCCATTGCTTGAGTGTAAATTAATCACAAGACATTCTTCTTTAAGAGTTAATTAGATACTTGAAACTGGAACCACAGGGACTACCGCGGACATTTTGGGTGGTGATTATTAGGCTATATGTATTCCTGGAAAGCAACAGAGAAGTTCAACCTTCAATAAAGAAATGATAATTTTTTTTATCATTTTTATAGCAATTGACTAAATATGTAAAGGTCCAGGTTGGTCAGAGGTCGTCATGAAAACAAAAGATTGAATTTAACTAGTGTTCAGATAAAATTAACAGAACCAGACATTGATTCTAAATCAAAGAGTTTTCATAGGTCAAAACATACAACTAAATTATGATTGATTTAATTAATGCCTTATCTTTCATCCCCAAAACAGAAAGGAGTTTAGTTCAATTGCTTTACGTGGAAAGATGTGAAACATAAATACAGGAGTATTCATAGGGGAGATTTGCTACATTGCTTGAAAGAAAACTGGTTCATTTTATTGATGATATTGTGATTGAGGAAAAATAAGAAGTAGCAATAAGAGCAGTGCTGTTTTTGGGGAAAGCATGTGTTTGGTGTGGTTCAGACTCTTGCTATTTTCTTGAGGCAGGTTCTCAGCTGCCTTCTGCCTTCACTGCAGCTCAGTCACTGCTACCATATCCAGCCCCTGGAGGGAGCCTGGGTACAAGCCCAGAAAAGAGCATTAGGCCTGTGGTGTCCCACACACTAAGTCATAGTATGGGGAGCTGAGGGTCTGTGAAGGTCTGCGCTCAACTCTTGAATATCCCTGTACCCAAAGAAGTATGACATTAAATACCAAGTATAGAATGTCGTGATAGATCCAGTGAGAGTGGTACCCATAGGTAAATTGTTTTCCTGCTTTTTGAAAAAAAGTTCCCAAATGTTAATTGCAACTGGGCTTCGTCATCTATTTCACCATCCTTAAATACGAGGTTTGCTAAGAATATTTATTCACAGAACATACAAGGGTCTTGTTATATCCTTCAGTTAATCCACAGACAAGTAACTATCATGAAATTTTAGGAAATCACTAAATTATGCCACTAGACATATCACCCCAAGCGTTGAAAAATGAATCATTGTGTTTGAAGAATCCCACAAATAAAGTGACACACATTTAGTAGGCCTGTGTCCTGAAGGGCACATACTCTGTTTGGTAAGTACCTTTTACCCTTGCTTAAAGTGATCAGAAAATATGATCTAAATAGAGACACGAGAAGCATAAGAAATTGTAGGACTAACAAAAGTCTTCTAACAACACAGGGAAATTGGCCCATGTATGGTGTGATGGTTAATATTGAGTGTCAACTTGATTGGATTCAAGGATGCACAGTATTATTCTTGGGTGGGTCTGTGAGGGTGCTGCCAAAGGAGATTAATATTTGAGTCAATGGACTGGGAGAGGCAGACCCACCCTCAGTCTGGGTGGGCACCATCTCATCAGCCCGCTCAGATAGCATAAAAGCAGACAGGAACATGGACAGACTAGTCTGGCTTAGTCTTTCAGCCTACCTCTTTCTCCCATGCTGGATGCTTCCTGCTTTCGAATATCATACTGCAAGTTATTCAGCTTTGGGGCCCTAGGACCTTCGACCACTGACTGAAGGCTGCACTGTCGGCTTCCCTACTTTTGAGGTTTTGGGACTCGAACTGGGTTCCTTGCTTCTTGGCTTGCAGATGGCCTATTGTAGGATCTTACCGTGTGATCAGGTGGGTCAATACTCTTTAACAAATTCCCTTTATATGTACATCTATCCTATTAGTTCTGTCCCTCTAGAGAACCCTAATACATATGATATACTTGATCTTAGAGGTATCTGCTCTATTGCATGCCAGATCTTCTTTGCTCCTTTTAATGCACCAAAAGTAAATAAATGTGAATGAATCTCAATAAAAAGCATTGAAAGGGCTATGATGAGAATGAAGATACTTAATCTGGTGGTGATAATGCGTTGTTGCCATACTAGATTTCTGAAAGGGCTGATTGTGGTAAGCATTAAGACAAACACAAACTCATATGTTTTTAGTAGTAGAATAGACATGATTTTTATGACTTCACTCAATTGCATTAAAATGGAAAATGTGATGCTGTGTGTGGGAGGGAAGTTAGGAGGATAGACACTCTGTAATCAGGAAATTTCTCCGCTATGTGCATTATGCAGACAAATTCTCTACGGTTGACTAGTGATTTTCTTCACAATTTTAGGCTCACAGATTTGTTCCTGTTCATAGAACTCCACAGTGTCAACTAACTCGGTAGAAGAGAATAATTTTTTATCATTAATATAGTTATATTTTGTGGACTAATATTGCCTATAATAAGCAAATGTATTTTGCCTTTTATTCCTTATATAATAATATGCATTCTAAGGATATTCTGTGTTTATTAAGTCGTTTTCAGAATGATGATATAATTAATGGAATCTTTCTTTCAAATAACACTTTTGGAAACAATATTTTATGTTTATGTAAATTAGTGTAAATTTAGAATGTTTTAGGTCTTCAGTTCCTAAAGCAGAATATATGTGATGTATGAAATGTATATTTTAAGGACAAATACATATTGTAAGTTGTCACATAAATTATTAGCAGTGGAATAGCATAGAAGGAATCTTGAACCATGATTCATGAAGTTGTACTGCAGTGATGTTCTGTCATTAATTCTCTGCATGTTCTTGTGAATCACCTAAGCTCTCTGAACCTCAGTTTTCACAGTTATAAAACAAAAGTGATGGACTGGGTTGCCTTCAATGTCTTTTAAAAATATTCTATGCCAACTTTAAGAAGCTTAAATAAAAAATTGACATTGATTGTGACAACACCAGGATTTTTTAATGTCTTATAGTTAACTACATTTTATTTTTCTTTTACACTATTTTATACATCCATTGCTATGACAATTTAGAAACATGAAACACTAAAAATCATAAGCAAATTCATAGAAATACAAAATTACTGAAACAGACTAAAAATGACATAGCATATATTACTAGACCTGTAATTAATTAAAATCATTGTGCAAAGAACACCCCAGATACAGATGGTGTCATTTATGCATTACACTAATTTTTTTATAATTTTAACTTTTACAATAGATTCGTTTTTTGAATCAGGGAGTACATGCCTAGGTTTGTTAGATGAGCATTTTGTGTGTTGCTGAGGTTTGGAGTATGAATGATTTCATTACCCCAGTACTGAGCATAGTACCCAATAGTTTTTCAACCCTTGCCCTACCTACTCTCTCCTCCCAAGTAGTTCCCAGGTTCTATTGTTGACATCTTTATGTTCATAAGTATCCATTGTTTAGCTCCCATTTATAGGTGAAAACATGTGTTATTTGGTTTTCTGTTCTTACATGAGTTTGCTTAGCATAATGGCCTCTAGCTGCATCTGTTCTTAGTATGTAAGATATGCTACTGATTTTCGTACAATAATTTTGTATTCTGAAACTTCACTTAAGTTGTTAATTAGTTCCAAGAGCCCTTTGGCAGAGTCTTAAGGGTTTTTTAGGTATAGAATCATATCATCAATGAAGAGAGGTAGTTTTATTTCTTCTTTTCTTATTTGGATGCCTTTTCTTTCTTTCTTATGATGATTTCTCTGGCTAGCACTTCCAGTACTATGTTGAATAGTGATGATGAGAGTGGTGTATCCTTGAGTTTTTCCAGTGTTCAAGAGGAATGATTCCACTTTTCACCCATTCAGTGTGATGCTGGCTGCAGGTCTGACATAGATCATTCTTATTATTTTGAGGTGTGTTCCTTTGATGTGTAGTTTGTTGAGGCTTTTTATCATTATGGGATGCTGGGTTTTATTGAAAGCTTTTTTCATGTTTATTAAGATGATCATATAGTTTTATTATTTAATTCTGTTTATGTGGTGAAGCTTACTTATTGATTTGGGTTTGTTTAACTAGCAATGCAACCTGGTAATAAGGCCTACTTGATTGTGGCATATTAACTTTTCTATATACTGCTTCATTGAATGTGCTAGTATTTTGTTAAGAATTTTCATGTCTATATTCAACAGGAATATAGGCATGTCATTTTTTTTTTCTTCTCATTGAGTCTGCCATATTTTTCTATTAGGCTGAGGCTGGCTTCATAGAATGACTTAAGGATGAGTCCTCCTCCCTTGATTTTTAGGAATAGTTTCAGTAGGACAGGTATCAGCTCTTTTTTGTACATATGGAAAAATTAACTGTTAGTCCATCTTGTCTGGGTTTTTTTTTTTTGTTCAAATTTTGTTGTTGTTGTTTGTTTGTTTGTTTGTTTTTTAACTGACAAGTTCAGAACTCACTACTAGTCTGTTCAGAGTTTCAATTTCTTCTTGATTCAAATTTGGGAGATTGTGTGTTTCAAAAAATATATCCATATTATATATATTTTCTAGTTTGTGCACATAGAGTTGTTTGTAATATTCTCTGGGTTTTTTTTTTTTTTTTTTGTATTTATGTGATACCGGTTCTAATGTCACTATTGTTATTTCTGATGGTGCTTATTAGGATCTTCTCTTTTTCTCTTTGTTCATCTAGCTTGCAGCCTTTTGGTCTTGTTTAAGCTTTCAAAGAATCAACATTTGGTTTCATTGATTCATGGTATGGTTATTCAGGTCTTGTTTTCATTCCATTTTTCTTTCAGTTTAGTTATTTCATTTATTCTGCTATTTTTGGGGTCACTTTGTTCTTGCTTTCCCAATACCTCTAGGTGTGATGTTAGATCATTAATTTGAGATATTTCTAACTTTTTGAGGTAGCTGCTCGGCACTATAAACTTTCCTCTTAACACTGATTTTGATGCATCACAGAGATTTGGGTACATTGTGTCTCTCTTTTTATTTATTTCAAAGATTTTCATTTTTACTTCTGCCCTAATTTTATAGTTTACCCAAGAGTCAGTCAGGAACAAGTTGTTTAACGTCCATGTAATTGTGTCATTTTGAGACACATTTATTGGTATTATTTTCCTTTTTAATTTCACTGTGGTTGAGAGTATAGTTGGTGTGGGTTTGATTTTTTAAAATTTATTGAGATTTCTTTTATGGCCAAGCATGTGGAATATGTTCCATATGCAGATAAGAAGAATGTATATTCTGTGATTAATAAGTGGAATATTCCTTAGATATCTATTAGGTCCAATTGCTTACATGACAAATTTAAGTCTAGAATTTGTTAGTTTTCTTACTTTTTAAACAGAATGGAAACTCATTTCCTTAAGACAGCAAGTACACACCTACATAAACATTAAAACCACTAACAGTGTTTTACAAAAAACTTGCACCACCATTTAAACTGGATAATTTAAACTCAAATAAATGTTTATGTACAAAGACATACTTCCCATTTTTTATTTCTTTTAGAAATTTACTTGTATACATTTTAAAATCTAATGTTTAGCCTTAGGAGGATAACATTACCTGTTTCACCATCTGTTAGGGACTATACTGTAAGTACAACACTGTTTACTGTTGCAGAGAACAGTGTGCAATCATACCTGTGAATTTGTAATGTGTAATAAACATTAAAATATACTGATTCTTTGATTGTCTAGTCTCAGAAGTTATCACATAAAATGCTAGTTTTGCTGTTGGATACAAATTTCCACACCTAAATTTATTTTATTATTATTTCTTTTTGGAAATGCCTCCCAAAATTTTATATATATATATTCTAACAAATGAAGGTCCATTACATAACAATACAAAACTAACTAAACTATACTTGTAAGACTTATGTTGTGAATTTGGCATGGATACATAGCCAAATAGAAAATTTAGCCTTTTCAGGAATAATTGTAGTTACTGTTCAATATCCATGGAAGCATCAGGGAAGTATGTTATTTAAACAAGGGGAAAGGAAGTTTGTATATTTACCCACCAAATAATTTGTAAATTAAGAATAGAGAGCCTCTGGACTAACACTTTTCATGTAAAAGGAGGTTGAGTTTTTCCATGTTATTAAGTAAATTCACTAGTGAAAGATACACATTTCTGGTGGAAGGCTCTCTTCATTACATGCCTTTCTAAATCAGTGTTTTTTGTTTAGATATACAAATCAGTGCCCTGTTTATTAGATTGTTTTCACTAAAAGTCCACCTTTGTTCCAAATGTTAATATAGGCTAGCCACCTGAGTGAACTTTGCCCGTATTCCTTATTCCTTTCCAGAACTTTTATTCTGAACTTTCCAAAAATCTTAGTAACCATCAAATTCATTGACTTTTGAGTTGCCCTTATCATAATGGTCTTTGAGTTTACAAAGGGCTCATCAAAACATCACCAAAAAAGTGACTGATTTCACTACACCTTTGTTTTTCATTTTGGTGCTTATGCTAGGGTTCTGATTTTGTACTTTCTAAACTAAAACTATCATAACATGATGCTATTTTTTTCTATTCATATTTTGTTGACAGTTATAGTTAAACATCTGCTTCTTGGTTGGCAAAGTGCCATTAGTTGCTAAGTTTCATTCCCCCAAAATGACACTGTTTTCTTTGCCTGGTTCTTTTGTACACCAATAGTCTTTTGGTTACTCATTCTGTCCATAGGTAAAATGCAATGGGAGAAAACGGAAAGATTTTTTGAGGTTGTTTGAGGCTCTGGGTGGCTATGTGGTTATATTAACATAAAATTAGTTATTGTTGACATATTTATTGATATTGTATTTTATTCTTAATGTCTGAATCAGTCTCAAAACAATAAAATTTGTTAATTTTAGAAATGCTTAACACATGAGCTATTTATGATAGTGTGGACTGGATAGTTTCTAGAGCTATTAACATTGCACAGCTTTAACCACCAGGAATCTGAAGGAGCAAGAGGGAGGAGGTCAAGAAATGTCATCATAACACAAAGAAGAGAATTGCACAAAGACAGCCTACATGTAAGCTGTGAATTTTTATCAAAGCCCAGCACCAGAGTGCGATAAGCCCGTCAAAGAAAATGCTGAGACAAATGTACAAACTCCATTCACCTTCCTCCCTTCCTTGTCCTGCTGGTACTTTGCTTTGGCCATCAGTCACCAGAGAAGAAAGCAAGAGAGGCTTTTGATTTACTCAAGATATGTCAGTCTCCAGAACAAAAGTGATAATGGATTAATAGCGTTAGGTCCACCTCTTTTGCACCGTAACACCTACCATTGCCCTCTTCAGTGAAAAAAATATGTAACAGAGGACAGAAAGAGGACTCTGGTTACCAAATTATTCTGGTATAATGGTAATATAGTCATATATCCACAGGCAAATTAAAATGTTAACTATCGCTGTACTTTTTTTTTTTTTTTTTTTTTTTTGATCCCGAGTCTCACTCTGCTGCCCAGGCTGGAGTGCAGTGGTGCAATCTCGGCTCACTGCAACCTCCACCTCCCAGGCAGCAATTCTCCTGCCTCAGCCTCCCGAGTAGCTGGGATTATAGGCTTCTGCGCTACACCTGGCTAATTTTTGCATCTTTAGTAGAGACAGGATTTCACCATGTTTGCAGGCTGGTTTCAAATTCCTGACCTTGGGTGATTCACTCACAGTGCTGGGATTATAGGGGTGAGCCACCATACCCTGCCCACTGTATTTTTAATATAACAGACAGATATAGGTTATATTAATATCATAGTCATTTCTACTGTCCTTAGTTCTGCAATTGCTTATCAGCCTAAATTGGTAATTATTGTTTCCTTTAACTGATAGTATTTTCATATTCCCTTTATGTTCTACTAGTGTTTTACCTAACATTACTTTTTACCTTGTAAAGTGACTCAAACCCTTATCTCTGCAGGAGTTTAGTACTTGATGATCTGGTCTTTATTGCCCCAGTTATCCACTGGTCAGGATGATTGAGTAAGAAAATAGGCACCCCAATGAATTCTTGAGGTTTCAAAATATATTCTCTGTTTCTGTAATGTCCAGCAGCAATCTACTTTACCACTGGTAATTAGAATTCCCTGGCCAGGTACACTCATTACCCTGCTCATTCAACCAGCAATAAGAGGCCAAATATACATAGTCTAGTCTCAATTTCAGATTTAATAAAGCCGTTACCGTGTTCCCTATTGGAAGCATTCCTTTGGCCACTGGTGACTCTCAATCAAGTGAGCCCCAGATCATGGTACAAAAAGAAAAAAAATATCTCCAAAGGGCTATTTTGCTCATTGTGATCAAAATATTGCTAGCTGCATTCATTGTTGTCATATTGTGACAAAATTGGCACCATAAGCTGACTTCTGGTTTAAAGTAATTATGGAAGCCATTTTCTTAGATAACAGACCAAGCTTTCGGGGTGTTGTTTTCCAGTTGACGTGGTAATTGACTCTTTAGTAAGGCATTTCACTGCTCTAACAAACCAGCTGACCCCGGGATTAATTATTTCTTTAGGCATGAATCCATGGCTACAGTGCAAAATTGTTTGTCTAGAAAGAAGAGATTATTTGTGGAATAAAACCAGTACAGGTGAAATGTTACGCGGGTCTATGGATGTCTATGCTCCTGGCAGCAGCACTATAACCAAATAACGCACATCTTTTTCCTCAATATGTGTCTATTTCAGTGTTGAGAAAGCATTGGCTTTCCATGATGAAAGGTGTTTAGTGTAATGACTCTGCTATTGAGAGCTGTCTGATTGCTATTCATCCCACCACGTCCACGGAATGGTACCACATCTGGAGTTATGTGTTAACCTTAGCAGTAGCAGGCATTCAGCTGTGATGTCAATAGGATCAGAGTGGGTGAGTGGAGTTTATATTGCTGAGCCCAGCTTTGAGCTTGATCCTTGCCATTATGCATACTTAGTACACAGGTCCTTTGAACAGAGGAAGGGGGCTAACTGACTCTTACAAGATGGGACTTCACATCCTCCTTGTTATTTAGCTCTCCTTCCACCAATGTATACATTCAGGTGGACATCAAAGAGAAAAAGATACCTTTATACTTTGTCATCAGCTTTTCAATTGTATTATTCCAGGTCTGTAAACCACAAGCCAAACTATTGGTCTTTACCCAGGAATGAGTGAATATAAATAGCACATCATGCAGAGTAATCAGGAAGTCAGGCCATCTTGATTTGTCTTTCCTTTCAACAATGGTAGACAATTTTCCATGTGGGCATACAATAATTCTTTTAGGATAAGATGAAAAAGCAGCAGTGTTATGGACTGAGTTGTGTCCTCTACGATTCATATGTTGAACCCTTAATCTCCAAAACCTCAGAATGGGACTGTATTTAAACAGAGCCTTGAAAGAGAAAATTAAGTTAAAATGAAATCATTATGGTGGAATCTGGTCTGACTAGTGTCTTATAAGAAGAGGAACTTAGGAAAAACAGATAGATACCAGGGATGGACAGGCCCAGGCCCAGGACCATGTGAGGACACAGTGAGAATATGGCCATCTGCAAGCCAAGGAAAGAAACTACAGAAGAAATCATATTTGTGCACATGTTGATCTCAGACTTCCCAGCCTCCATATCTATAACAAAATCAATTTGTGATATAAGACATGCAGTCTGTGGTGTTTCTGTAGGCAGTACTGAAAAGTTAATATAAGTAGAGAAAGGTATCAGGGAAATCTGAGATAGTACATGCCATCTGAACCTGCACGTACTGGTCATCTGTTTAATATTTTCATTTCAGAATTGAGTCTTTTAGTTCACATCATATTTTATGGATCAAGGAAACAATTAACCCCCAGCTCAAGATAGATTGTTCAGGTCAAATATTACCTTGGTGCAGCTATAGTTATGGTTAGGTTATTAAGCTCAATTAAAATGCAGGCTCAAGCCAAACTCTTTTTCAAATAGGGTAGCAGGCTCCTGTATTTCACAATAAATATTATTTTGTTATTTGGATTCTGCTTTTATGTTTGTGGGTTTTATCTATGTCGTTGTGCATACATGTAGTTTATTTATATTGCTATATAACACATCATTATGTTAGTAAATTATAATTTCTTTAATAATAAATAGACATAGAGGTTATTTGCAATTTTAGGGTACTAGAAATAATGTTCTTAATTACATACTTCTACATGTTTTCTGTTTCACTTGTGCATGCATTCAAATTGGATATTGATATTGTGACTGGAGTAGCTGCAGCTGGATTCCCTGGTTTCCACACTAGAAGTTGAAACTGGCACACCTGGGTGAAAACCAGGAGTCCTAACTGCTAGGTCACCACAGAAGTGGAGTAGCTACAGCTGTAATTTAGGCTCTTGGCCTTCCTAATCCCATAGAATGGGGAAAGAGACCTCAGTGTTGCAGTGAGTGTTGCAGCTCATGTAGAACTCATGGACCCAGAGTGTGAGATAGTGTGATTTTTTAGGCAAAAATACAGCTTCCGCGCCACCATGGAAGGGGATTGGGAGAGGGTGCCAGTCCAGGCTTAGGTGGTTAGAGCTTTTATCCCTGAGTTATTCCCTCCTCATCCACGTTCTCATCCAATGAGATGGATTCCTTCAAACTCCCTCTGGATTAACTGATCTTTGAATCCTTTATGGAATTGGCTACTGTTTTACAACCTTGAGTCACAAACCCCCACCTCCAAGAGCCAGAAGTGGAAAATCAGGGACAAAGCCCTTACCTAGCCTGCCAGAGGTGGGAAAATGGAAACAGAGGCCCTATCTAGCCTGTCAGAGGTGGAAAAGTGGAAACAAAGGGCCCTAGCTGCCCGGGGAAGTCTCTCTAACACAGTCCCTCAATATGACTTGGCTCTGTGTCTTCACCAAAATCTCATCTTGTAGCTCCCATAATTCCCATCTGTTGTGGGAGGGACCTGGTGGGAGGTAACCAAATCATAGGGATGAATGTTCCCCATGCTGTTCTCATGATAGTGAATGGTTCTCATGAGATCTGATGGTTTTAAAAACAGGAGTGTCTCTACACAAGCTTTTCTTTTGCCTGCTGCCACCCACATAAGATGTGACTTGCTCCTTTTTGCCTTCCACCATGATTGTGAGGCCTCCCAAGCCTTGTGAAACTGAGAGTCCAATAAACCTCTTTCTTTTGTAAGTTTCCCAGTCTCAGGTGTGTCTTTATCAGTAGCTTGAAAACAGAATAATTCAGTAAACTGGTACCAGTGTTGTGGGACATTGCTGAAAAGATACTCAAAAATGTGGAGGCAACTTTAGAACTGGATAACAGGCAAAGGTTGGAGCAGTTTGGAGGACTCAGAAGAAAAACAAGAAAATGTGGGATAGTTTGGAACTTCCTAGAGACTTTTTGAATCTCTTTGACAAAAATACTGATAGTGATATACACAATAAGGTTCAGGCTGAGGTGGTCTCAAATGCACTTGAGGAACTTATTGAGAACTGAAGCAAAGGTAACTCATGTTATGTTTTAGCAGAGACTGGCAGCATTTTGCCCTAGCCCTAGAGATTTGTGGAACATTGAACTTGAGGGAAATGACTGGGGGTACCTGGTGGAAAAAAATTTCTAAGCAGCAAAGCGTTCATGAGGTGACCTGGGTGCTGTTAAAAGCATTCTATTTTAAAAGGAAACAGCATAACAGTTCAGAAAATTTGCAGCCTGACAATGCAGTAGAAAAGAAAATCCCCTTTGATGAGCAGAAATTCAAGCTGGCTATAGAAATTTGCATAAATATCAAGGACCCTAAGGTTAATCCTCAAGACCATGGAGAAAAATGTCTCCAGGCTATGTCAGAGACCTTCAGGGCAGCCCCTCCCATCACAAGTCTTGAGTCCCAGAAGGAAAAAGTAGTTTTGTGGGCGAGGCTCAGGGTCCCTGTGCTGTGTGCAGCCAAGAGACTTGGTGCCCTGCATCACAGCTGCTCCACTTGTGGCTGAAAGGGGCCAATGTAGAGCTCAGGCTGTGGCTTTAATGCAGGAACTATTAAGAAATTATGTTCAGACAGCTGAAAGAAATGAAAGTGTTCTTCGTTGGATTTTCCTCAAATTAAAAGGAGCCCCAAACTATTTCTTCTCTAACAGCAGCCCAAAGAGTAAGGCATAGATAAGCAAATTAGAAGCTTTTATGTGGAAATGCTGGCAACTGTACCAGAAAACCAGGTAATTCGATATGGTAGTTTTTCCTCTCTTTACCTTGTCACCACGTGTACCAGTATCAAGGCAGCTGCCAGGTAAAACCACATATGCAAGCATTGTAGCTGGAGGGAGGGAGCAGAGTGTACCAAAGATGCTCCTAGTTTTCTAATCTGATAAGCCCAGGTCCTTGACCTCTTTTACCCCAGGAATGCGGAAGAGGCCCTGGAGGTGTGGTGAGCTTACCATTTGAATAAATATCATGAACCCAAAGAGTTTAGCAGAGAAGCAATTTACTAGACAGAGTGAGACACAGAGAGAGAAGGAGAGAGAGCTACTAAGCTGTGGTAGGAGGGGATTCAAGGGAGGAATCCGTATAGGTAAGAAGCATGGGGAATTTAACCCTGAAGTTATTCCCCATTCATGTTCTCATCCAATGAGAGGAGTTCTTTCAAACTTCCACTGGAGTGATTGATCTTTGACTCTGATACCAGTTTGGCTACAGAGCCCCCTTCTCCCAGAGCTTTCAGTGGGATTTTTAAACAGAGGAGCACACCTGGATTTTCCACCTAATCCACACTGGGGAAAGTCAGACAAAAAAACTCTAGGTTCCCAGATGGCAGTGTGGATGGAGGTATGGCGATGGAAAGCTCCTGCCTTTGAAATCATGCCCCTTGTGGACTTGGGAAGAGAAGGTTTTTTCTTTAACACAGTCCCTCAGCATCATGGTGACTACCAGATAGAGGCCACATTTGCATAATAAAAGGCTAGGGTGGGAGGGCCAGTCATTTAATGGTCTATGTAAGTGGCATACCTGGTCAAACCAATCCCCTGGACTCTATGTAAACCAACCAACACCTCAAGTCTCTGTACAAACTCAATTGCGTCCCATCTCCAAACTGGAGACCCTCTCTTGGGTAACCCACTTTCTCAGCACGAGGAAGTTTTGCTGTCTCTCTTCTTCTTTGTCTATTAAACTTTCTGCTCTTAAACCCACTCCTTATTTGTGTCCATGTCCTGAATTCCTTCTCAACCAAGACAAAGAACCAGGGTATATACCCTACTCATCAGAGCCATTTCATTTGGGGGCTGGTCTGTGATTGGGATCAGAACACATGATAGAAACATCAGAGTGGTGAGCATAGAGTGAACCTCAAATCTGTCATTTAATCTCAAAACACTTTTTAAATCAGTTTCCTTTTATGGAGTTCCTAGCTATTGTGTGAGGCTGTGAGAAGTTCTGGAACAATTGAGGACTTCTGGGTAAGGCTTACTCTGGTGTTATTCAATGGCTTCTGGACTGAAGCCAGCTTCTGACAGCCGATCTGGGTGTTGGTAATTGGTCTCCAGCTATCCTGCTGCAAAATTTTTCTTTCTTTTGTATCTGCAGTTGCCATGTCTCTGTGTGTACAACGTGTGGAAAATTTCACAGTTCAGGGAAAGAGTTCTGTTAGGAAAGATCAGCAAATGCTGCAGTAACTCAATAAGAGTCACTCTCTCCACCATTTCCCTGGTGAGCACATGATATTTACCAGCCAACAGCACTAACTAGTGGAAATAAAAATCCTCTTCATGAGATGTATTGTGGGTCCTTCACTGCAGCTTCCTAATTCCCCTCTCCTTTTGTGCTACTAGTAAAGCCCCCTTCAATAAACACAAAAGCTCTGCCTTCAACAATTAGGAGTAAAGTGTCCTCTATAGCCAAATGTTAATGCCAACACTGTCCCAAAGGCAGGAAAAATTACCATCAGGTCCCTACATTCATTTAAGGTACCTATTCTGTCTCCAGTTAGAACAGTATTTAATTTGTAAGGGGATAATAAGTTCAGAATTTAACAGGAACCATTTTTCTAAGGGTAAATGTTTTATCATGGGCCATAATGGCAGGCAATCTAGCACATTGCCTCCATTAAAGAAGCCTTGCCTAAAGTGACAGTTTTTCTGGAGATTCAAGGAGCCAAGCACATCAGGCAGGCAGATATGCTAAGGCTGGGTGGGCATGGGTAATCCCATCACTGAGTTGATCTGGTTCCATGGTTTGGAGGATCATGCCTACAACCATGGGTGGCCCATTGAACATGGTGCCTGGATCCAGGAATCAAAGAGAGAAAGGGGACCCATTCCCACTCTCTTCTCCTTCACCCTGGGTCTCAATGAAAGAAGGGAAGACTAATAGGATGCTTTTATTCTCACTTCTTTTTCTAGGTGTGTAACAGACTATTTTCAGCATGTAGTTCTGCAGAGCACTCTAAAACACTGAAACTTGTTTAACTGTTTTTTGAAGATAAAAACAACCTTTTTTTTAAATTTTGCATAAAGGCATGACATTTTTACTAAACCTTTGCAAGAGCTGTAAAATCAACCCAGCTCTTTTTTATACTTTTTAAAAATTATTATTATACTTTAAGTTCTGGGGTACATGTGCAGAGTGTGCAGGTTTGTTACATAGGTATACACATGCCATGGTGATTTGCTGCATCTATCACTCTGTCATCTACATTTGGTATTTCACCGAATGCTATCCTTCCCCTATACCTCCACCTTCTACTGTCCCTCCCCTAGCCTCCCAACTCCCTACAGGCCCTAGGATGTGATGCTCCCCTCCTTGTGTCCATGTGTTCTCATTGTTCAACACCCACTTATGAGTAAGAACATGCAGTATTTGGTTTCCTGTTCTTGTGTCAGTTTGCTGAGAATGATGATTTCCAGTCCTCCCCTCTGGTTTTCTGCAAAGGACATGAATTCATCATTTTTATGGCTGCATAGTATTCCATGGTGTATATGTGCCATAATTTATTTATCCAGTCTATCATTGATGGGCATTTGGTTGCTTCCAAGTCTTTGCTATTGTAAGTAGTACTGCAATAAACATAATAAGTGCATGTTTTTTAATAGGCACATCAGGCAGGCCTATAGAGAATAATTCCCCAGAATTAGATAAGCAATTTCCAGGGGAAATATTTGAGAATTCCTCTTTTTTGGGGCCACCTCATGTTCCCTTCTCATTAGAGGACTTCAGGAAAATAAAGGAAGACTTAGCTCAATTTTCTGGCAACTTCAATAGGTATATAGACGCTTTCCAGAATTTAACTCAGGTGTTTCACCTCACGTGGAAGAAAGTTATGCTGCTCCTAAGCCAAAACCTAACCACATCTGAAAAGCAGGCAACTCTTCAGGCAGCAAATAATTTTGAAGATGAGCAATATCTCCTGTAATACACCAAAAGGGAAGAAAAGAGGAATAGCAAAAAACACCATTCCCAATAGGAAAGAAAGTAGTTCCTCTTGCCAACCCTGATTGAGATATCTATAACTCTCCAGATAAAGGAGAAAGGAAGCATTTTTTCATATGCATTCTAGAGGGCCTCTGAAGAACTAAGGTCAGACCTCTTAATTTCTCTAAACTGTCTGTGATAGGCCAAATGCCAGATGAGAATCCTGCAACCCTTATGGAAAGACTGAGAATGGCATTAATAGAGCACATCTCCTTATCCCGACAAGGAACAGTTCATTCTAAAGGATAAGTTGATTACACAGGCACCTCCTGATATTAGAATGTAACTACAGAAGCAAGCTATAGGACCAGATAGCACCTTACAGAACCTCCTAAAAGAGGTCACTTTGGTCTTTTATAATAGGGACCACGAAGAGGCCCAAAACAAAGAGAGAAAGCTCAGAAGAAGGACAAAGTATCTTGTAGCTGCTTTGTAGGCTTGCAAAGACCAGGATCTCTGAAGCACATCCACTAGTCACTATCAGTGTGGCAAGCCAGGACATTTTAGAAAGCATGACAAAACAGCAAGAGGAAGGCACCCTGACCCTGTCCAGCCTGTGGTGGAGACCATTGGAGATCAAACTGCCCCCAGAGGTGGAGGTCACCAGGGTCAGAACCAGTCTCATAGATGGTCCATCAGGATTGACAGGTGCCAGTGCTCAAACTTTCTGCTCCAACTGCTCAAACTGCCATTACAGCACAAGAGCCCTGGGTGATTCTGAAAATTGAAGGAATAAAAGTAGACCATCTTCTAAACACTAAAGCCCACCTCTCTCCTTTCTCTTCTATAATCCAGTCCTCCCCTCTTCCTATAGCACAAACATAAGGGGTGCCCCAGGAAAAAACTGTAATCTAACAATTTTCTCAATCTCTTAGTTGCAGTTAGGGGGACCTATTGTCTATACATGTTTCCAAACCATAGTCATAATAGCCCTATTGGTCAGAAAAGCCTTCAAATTAACCCTAGGAGATAATTGTTTACACCCCACATAATGTGGCAAAATTACTGTCCTCTAATGGGAGCTATTAGCTAACAAACAGCCGGTAAAGCAAGAAATACATATGGCAGGAAAAGCAGTAGTCACTCTAAATAATGTCCCTCCCCAGACACAAACGCTCAATTAGCTGAACCAAAGCTCTTGCAAGATCACTTAAATTAAGCAAGGGAAAGGTAGCTAACATGTACAATGACTCTGAATATGCTTTCTTAGTTCTCCATGCTCATTTTTCCATTTGAAAGAAAATACATTTCCTTATCACTAATGGGTCTTCTATAAAATAATACCAGGAAATTAATAGGTTATTATCCTAAGTTTTTCTTCCACAAGAAATAGCAGTAATGCATTATAGGGAACATCAAAATGTAACAGATGAAGTATCGAAAGGAAATAGGTTAGTTGTCAAGGCGGCTAAGTCAAAGGCAAGGAATCCTCAGGGGTTAACACACTTCCAGCCCTTCTAATCTAGGAAGTCTCCATAAGAGAAACTAAACCTCAGTTCTCCCTGCAGAAATAAAATGGGTGACTTCTCAAGGATATAATTTTCATCCCCCAGGATGGCTACAGTCAGAGAATGCAAACTCTACCTGCCAGCTTTCAGCCCATGGAAAGTCCTTAAGATCTTTCATCAACCTTTTCATTTAGGAAAGGATAAAACATATCAAGGTATTCACAGATTGTTTTCAGGCAAACTCTAAATTGGTTAATCATATAACTTATGAAGCTCACTTCTAACAGGAATTGACACAACCAGCAGAAGCCCAACCCTAGTAAATAGGACCATCTCCATTTAACCCAAGAGATTTGATGTTAGTGAAAGCTCTCGCCTCTTTCTTGTTCCCTAAACTCAAGCCGGGAGAGGCCCTACACTGTTCTTTCCACACCCTCAGCAGTAAAAGTTACAGGTATCAATTTCTGAATACATCACACTCAAATTAAAGCCTGAAGAGCTGAAGAAGCAATCTCTGATCACCCAGAAGAATGTTCTTAATATCAATGTGAAGAAATAGAAGATCTTGAGGTGAAAAATTATAAAAGATAAGTAACTGAGTGAGGACTACTCATATTACTCAGTCCCATCTTTACCTCACTAAATACTTTTTATTATTTCTACCAGCCCTTTCAGAATCCGCTGCCAAATATTAGAACTTCTTTTTAATGCAATTTACAAGAAGATTTTAATTAAACATAAGTTTGCAATTGTAACTTATTAGATCTCCAAAGGGAAATATTGTATCTTGGAAAGTAAAGTTTTAAACAGAAATTATTTACTACACCACTCTGGCAGGAATTATATTCACTCACCATTTGCAATAGAACTATACACTGTGGCACCCACAATGTGAAATTCTGGTTGCAAAATTCAATTGTTACAATATTTTTTCCTAATTCTTGTCTTTATAACAGGATTAGTAATTGCAGAAAATAGTCAAGGTTGTGTTGCTTATAGCAGAACTAATAGTTACAGACAAGAAGCATAAAAATTTTATTATCACTGAGCTTCATAGAACTTTTTATTGTAGATTGATAATATGGTATACTCTAAGCTATGAAAAAAAGGTTAGAAAGCTTTTTATATAAGAAAGGATCTTGTATGTTAAATTCTTGTACTAAAAGGAAATGACTGATTGTTTAAAGGGAGGATGTTTAGGACAAGTCAGAAAGTTTGAGTATGTTGTAAGAGGGCTCTGAAAGTCATAAAAGAATTTGATATTTAAAGAAAAGAAATTCCCAAGATTAACAATAAAGTTATTTTAGCCACTCAATAATATATTTTTTCCAATCATATCACAACTTACAAAAATTGCCTAAACCTAAAATTATTCCCTAATGGCAAATCAAAGTGGAAAGATGTATATGTTTCTCAAGGAATATGTTACTTTTGTATTAATGTCTCTGGTAATGTACAGCAACTTCTAGTGGAGGCAACCCAGTATTACAATCCATTGGTTAAACTGACAGGTGTCAAAGTTGGGGACTATAGGACCTTCACTAGCAGTGGCAATCTTAATACTCATATTCTAACCCTATATTTAAACTGTTTTATAAAATGTATCTCCTTTTCACCTAGAAGCAATCAAACTCTAAATGGTGCTGCAAACAGAGCCACACATAGCCACACCACTTTTCTGAGAGCCCTTACATCAACCTCAGAGGAAGCTGCAACTGCTGTCCCCCCACATGATGCCCCTTTTCAGAAGGCAATAGCCAGAAAGAATAATTGTCCAACACCCCCTAATAGTTATGGTTATGTCTCCTGAGAGGGAAATAATAAAGGAGTTATTAAGAAATTATTTGTAGGTGGCTAGAAAGGGTAAGAGCTATCAGTGGAATTTTTCTTTAATAAGAAGCAGCCCCAAACCACTTCTTCTCTAACAGAAGGCAACCTGAAGATTTAGGCATTGATATGCAAACTAGAAGATTTTATATGTAAATGTCGGCAGCAGTACTTGGAAAGCAGGTACATTCAATATGTTGCTTCCTGCTCTCTTTACCTTGTCACCACCTGTGTGGGTATCATGTGGCCACCAAGAAAAACCACATGTGTAATCATCATCGCAAACACCAAGCAGTAGCCACAGTTGCATAGTAAAAAACTAGGGTGGGAGGGCTTGTCTTATGGGAGCTATTTAAATGTCATACCTGGTCAGAAAAATGCTCTGGATCCTATGAAAATCAACCACTGCCTCCTCAAGTCTCTGTACAAAATCAGTGGCATCCCACCACAGATCACAGACCTTCTCTTGAGTGACTTGCTTTCTCAGCATGAGGAAACTTTTTTTTCTCTTTCTTCTTTGTCTATTAAAATTTCCATTCCTAAACTCACTCCTTGTATGTGACTATGTCATGAATTCTTTCTCAATTAAGATAAAGACCCACGTTATACACCCCAGACAATGGAGCCATTTCAGCTTGAAGGTGGAATCCTCAAGCCTTGGCAGCCTCCATATGGTATTGAGACTGTGAGTGCACAGAAGTCAAGAATTGAGGTTTAGTAACCTCTGCCTAGATTTCAAAAGATGTATGGAAATGGCTAGATGTCTAGGCAGAAGTTTGCTGTAGGGTTGGGGTCCTGTGGAGAACCATTGCTAGGGCAGTGAAGAAGGAAAATATGAGATGGGACCCCCACACAGAGTCCCTCCTGGAGCACTGTCTAGTGGAGCTGGGAGAAGAGGGCCACTGTCCTCCAAACCCCAGTATGGTGGATTCACTGACACCTTGCACCATCCACCTGAAAAAGCTGAAGACACTCAATTCTGGCCCATGGAGGCAGCAGGGAAGGAGACTGTACCCTGAAAAGCCATAGAGGCAGACCTGTCCAAGACTATGGGAACCTACCTTTTGCATCAGCATGACATGGATGTGAACTATAGAGTAATAGGAGATCATTTTGGAACTTTAGAATTTGAATGCCACACTGGATTTTTGACTTGCATGGGGCCTGTAGCACCTTTGTTTTCTTCAATGTCTCCCTTTTGGAATGGCTTTATTTACCCAATGCCTGTTCCTTCATTGTATCTAGGAAGTAACTAAATTGCTCTTTATTTTACAAGCTCGTAGGTGGAAGGGACTTGTCTTAGATGAGAGTTTGGTCTGTGGACTTTTGAGTTAATGCCGAAGTGAGTTGAGACTTTTGGGGATTCTTGGGAAGGCATGATTAGTTTTGAAATGTGAAGATATGAGATTTGCGAGGAGCCAAGGGTGGAATGATATGGTATTGTTCTGTGTTCCCAACTGAATTTCATCTTGTGGCTCTCATAATTCCCACATGTTGTAGGAGGGACCTGGTGGGAGATGACAGAATCATGGGGGTGGGTCTTTGCCATGTTGTTCTCATGATAGTGAATGGGTCTCACAAGACCTGATGGTATTTAAATAGGAGTTTTCTGCACAAGCTCCTTTTTTTTTCCCTGCAGCCATCCATGTAAGAAGTGACTTGCTCCTCATTGTCTTCTGCCGTGATTGTGAGACCTCCCCAGTGATATGGAACTGTAAATCCAGTAAACCTCTTTATTTTATACATTTTCCAATCTCAGATATGTCTTTATTAGCAGTGTGAGAATAAACTAATATAGATACAAACTCTAGATGTGAAATCACTGAGTCACAGAGAACAAGTATTTTCACTATTTGTAAATGTAGCCAAAAAAAATATATAAAATAATATAAAATACTGCTAGCATGCTTAGGGTTATTGCAGGCTTCTGTTATTATGACTTCCTTCTAACACTTTAATCTTCAATTATTTAATTTTAGACAGTCTGTTGTTTATTGATTTGTCCTTGTAGCTTTAATTTGTATTTCCTTAATTAGTGAAATTAAATACATTTCATATGATCACCTGGTTATTAAATAGTCTCTTTTGTGACATGTCTATTCACTTATTTTGCCAATCTTTTAATTTTTAATTTTAACTTTTTAATGTTTCTTAGTTATATGGGTCACAAACACCTCTTCCTTCTTCATTTTCTCTATTTTGTCTCATAATTTAAATACATTTAACTTATCAGAAAGAGCATAAGCACATTGTTGAGAAACATTGATGTAAATAACAGAAAAATCCATGTTTGTTTAAAGGCATTTGTCACTGTTTAGAACACACAGAGGTGAAGAGAAATAGGAGAGAAGGCTCTGAGCCACCTCAATATTTAAAATTATTTTAAAAACAAATATATAAAAATATCTCCTGAAGAGAATGAAAGAAGAAAGAAAGAAAAAAGAAAGAAAGAAAGAAAGAAAGAAAGAAAGAAAGAAAGAAAGAAAGAAAAAGAAACAGAAAGAAAGAAAGAAAGAAAGAAAGAAAGAAAGAAAGAAAGAAAGAAAGAAAGAAAGAAAGAAAAAATGAAAAGAAGGAAAGAGAAAGTGAGAGAGGGAGAGAAGAAGGAAGGAAGGAAGGAGGGAAGGAGGAAGGGAAGGAAGGAGGGAAAGAAGGAAGGAGAGGAGGAAAGAAATGTAGAGAAAAGCAGAAAGGGAAAAAGGAAAATAGAAGAGGAAAAAGGCAAAGGAAAAAACAGGAGATGAGGGAAAAAAAGGAAAGGAAAGGATTAGAACATATTTCCTTCAGAACTCAGTAAATGGTTATAAAATCATCCCAGTTACTCAAGTATAAATCCTAAGAGGTCAGCAGTGTTTCTCCTCTTTTCTTTTTCTATCACATGTAGGCCTGTATAATTGCTCTGCTTTCATATGCAATCCACACATAATATTTCTACTTTCAAATTATCAGAAATACAGATTAGCGTGGCTGAGTATACTAAGAAAAAAGTGGTATTATAAGGATTGGCAGACATTAGTTTTGTCTGGTTTTATTGACTCTCAAGTTTCATGGCACAAATTTAGAATGTATTCTAATAGAAAAATAAGTTGCTCTTGCAGTCAGGAAACAGCTAAAATGTTACCTTGTTTGAATGGCTTCCTCAAAATTAAGATGCAACATACCCATCTCTCCAAATCAACCCAGCTGTCACTTTCTCTTATATCACTGTTTTATTGTCTGCATGGCACTAATTATTACACAAATAGTTTGACTCTGTATGTTTCTCTGCTATCTGTGAAACTCCGTGAGAACCAAGATTTGTATTTTTTTTTTTTTACACCTGCATTTTTAATGCAAAGAGAGTCACTGCCATAAAGTGAGAACTTAACATATTTGGAGAATTCGTGTTTGTATGGTCTGATACAACTATATGTCTAGAATTTGGGGAAAAGAGGAAGTAGATTCATTATGGTATTTATTTCCCTTAGTTTGCATCAATTACAAAAATTAAAAGTTGAGAACTTTGTATTACATTTTATCTCTATCAAACTATACATGTGTTTCAACACCATGACTAGAAGGAAGACAAAAGTACACAGAAAATTTTACATAATTTTAGCTATCATGAGATTAATGGAAACTATGTAGGGTAACATCCAAGGTGGACAACATAAGGTGCAATCTTATTTAATGTAAAAATATTTTTAAAAAAACTTTTTGAGTGGCTGATTGCGCAAGGTTTTTAATCAAATAAAAATAGTCACATTACTAATGGCTGGACATAAAACAGATGGTCATGTTCATAGCTATCACATTATCTAAGCAATCTCTAAACCACTGCTTTTATGAGAGTGAACTATTACTTTAATTTTGGTCAACATCTGTGATTTTTGCGTTAGAGAATAACCTGGCAATAAAAAGAACAATGGTGCATACCAGGGGTGCTGGATTGCTTTTTAAAAATTTTCTCACATGGCATATTTAAAATAAAGCAAGATGATTGCACTTTTATTAATGCAACAGACTGACAATGGGATGTTCATGGCTCTCATCTTTGGTTATGTTATTTCCAAGTACCCAATTATCTTTTACTGTATATGGAATTGAAAGGTACTACTTGTATTTAGAAGGAGGGTGATGATACACATTAGCAATGAATATAGGATTCATTTTGTAAATGTGAATGCTTTCTCTTCCAGTCTTCACGTTTATAAAATTATACGTTCCAAAAATAGACATTCAAACGTCAGAGTAAGAAGATTGCAATTTCATGGAGAAAGAGACAGATGTAACTCCCAGAGAATTGGAATTGACCTCACAAAGTTATCTAATAATTCATCACAGTTATTTTTTCTCATTTCCTAGAATGAGTTAGACTTGCTTTTTAAATAATATTTCCCATACAGCTAGGTCATTGTTGCTCTTGAGCTTTCTCTGCTACCAACTGTTACCCATTTGTAAAGTTATTTCTTAATCTGAGTTTCTATAAATTTCCATACAAACTTTTATTACAGAATGTATACCAACTTAAACCATAGTATTAAATATTTCAGCTGCTTTTTTTTTCTGTTATACTGTAAGGTCTTTCATGGTAGAAATTAAGTTTATTCATGTTCAAAGAAGTAGAGTTGAGTCTCTTATAACGGATTTTAGAGTCAAATGATCTCAGATACCCTTGACTTCAGCTTTCAAAAAGGAGCAATACGGCCCTCAGCAAATTAACTATCTTCTTTCTTTCTTTCTCCATTTCTCATTTATAATAGGGAACAGTAAGAAACTGGAATTTGGGAGATGTGATTGGGTTAAATTGGTTAATATTCTATCTCTTATTTGTATACTAAGTTCTCCCTACAGTCTCTGGTAGTTAGAGTTAATTGGTTATCTGTATCTTTATCACTGAAATCCCATGGCAAGTTTCAACCTTATGAAATTCCACTGCTTAGCACAAATAGATGCCCAGTAATTATTTGTTCATTTAACAAAGCCATCAACAAATGAATAGTAAAAAAAAAATCATATACACTCTTTCTCAAGGAAAATTAAATTAAGCAAAATTAATTCACAGTTTGATTTTCTAAGGAAAGGAACTAATATCAATAAATCTACATGGTTCACAAAATTCTTCATGTATGATTTCATTTTGCTGGTAAAGGCATCATTTCAGTATCTTGATTATAATTTGTGGGCAGCAGCCAAAATAATTTAAATTAAGGTTGTCTGCGTGAAATCTGTAATGCACTTTATATTACATGGAGTGTTCATTACTTGAATCTTCATCGTATACTGGTGGAAAACATGCATTAATGAAGAGTCACTTTAGCTAGTTGAAGGAATCACACAGATACTAGAAATATCTAAAATTTTATTCTAAGAAGCAGTAAATAATCCAATATTCCTTTCCTTCTTGGTACCTTCAATGCTCAGGTGCTGTTGCAAAATTTAGGTATCTACAGTACAGAAGATAAGTGAGGACCAGATAGGATAGAATTAGGGCCACATCAAAGTGAGAATGATGTAACTGGAAAGAGTTAATAAGGATGAAGATAATCAAAGTATCTAAACTCTTGTATTAAGAGGCACAAAATCATCCTTTTATTTAGCAAATACTAATTGAGCTCCATTTATGTCCTATGCACTTTTAAGGTACTAATCATATCTGTGGGTAAACAGTACAATATACATATATATGAGAGGTCAAGTGCGAGAATAGGAGATAGGAAGTCCTAGGGGTACCTCACAGAAAATCAACATTTAAACAGAGATATAAAGGAGATAAGGTACAGCTATGGGGAAGGATAACATCTGAATATTAGGGTAGTAGCTGAGAATGTGCAAAAACCATTAAGTGTCAGGATACCAGGATCAAGGATGAAGAGCAAGGAGTCTCTATGGTGGAGTGGCTAGAATGAATGAAAAGCGTTGGGAGGTGAGACTAGAGATGTAAGGCAAATTCTATAGAGTTTTTTCAGGATACTGCTAAGGAGCTGACTTTTATTCTGAATGAATTATGTTAAACAGTTCTGAGCAGCAAAATAATTCACACTTTTGCATAATAATCTGACCACCTCTGTTGGGAACGGACTCTAAGGAGAAGGGGGAGAGTGACACCAGAGGCAATAATAGGCTTAGAGAATTAGTGTGTATATCAGAATGAAACCACTGAGGATTGGGAGCAACTTGCCACACTGTAGAAGATATGAATAGGAAACTCCTTGAGAAACTCCTTAACAAATGCAAGAAGGGGCCCAGAAGACTCACCAGTATATTTGTGTCTTTACTTATAGATAACATAGGTGTCGCGTTTTATTTTTTAATTATTTTTAGACTGATTGTAAGTATTAATATTATGCTATCAAATAAGAAAGAAAATGAAGCTATGTTCTTTCTATCCTTTTTCTGTTTGGCAATATAAGTTGTACTCATAAGCCTATATGCTGCTGAAAGACAGACCTTGGCCTTTATAGCACTGAGTCAGTATTGATCATTGGTTCAACCTCGTTATATTCTTCTTTGTTAAATAGGAAATGTTCTTACTTTATGGGAGTTTGTGATGATTTGATGAGACAATATTTGGAAAATGCAGGTATGTATTAACTACCCAATAAACACAATCTAGCACTGTTATTTAAAATATTCAATTATATAGAAATTATTGAATTATTTCAAGTAATCTTGATGAGAGTTGATGGTGTATGAAGTATTAGCAATGGAAGTGAAAGTGGTAAAAATTGTGTATGTTTTGTTATCTATGTTTGGATCGTATGTGTGAATTCTTTGATTTTACTTTTGTCGTTTATATTTGTTTTTATACCATTTTTTAAATATTTGGTTACTATAGTTTTCCTTTTTTGTGTGTTTTTCCTCCTGATATTTGAATGATTCATATACAATAATGAAACATCATACATTGATTATTTAATTCAACGCATTGTTAATAATTATAACTTTTTAAATCTACTCCTCCTTCCATGTTTGTTTTGGTACATTCTGTAAAACAGGTCAATATGCTTTTTAAAAACTGTTTATAAGTCTGATAGTTTTTCTTTTCTTGCATAAAGGATTCTTACGTTCTGTATTGTAACCATATACAGTATTTCATAATACTTTCTTTTGTCGCAGTGTATCATTGGCTCCATAGATCACAGTTTCTCTAGCTTTTGAATTAGTATTTTGATTTGAGTCTCTGTTGCCTAAGCTTTTAAATTTTTTTCTAAGACTTTTTCATGGATATTAACTGATCCTTGAGTATATATGATTCTTGTACCTTTACAACTGAATGTGGATTTAAGTAAGTATAATATTCTCGAGTAAAATTATTTTACTTTCCTCATTTTTTGTCTCTTTTTTGCATTTCATCCAGTGTCTGCTACATACAATTTGTTTTTGAGACATTTTTCTCTTGAGTATCTCAGTTGCTAAATGATAAATTATATTGTTTTTAGCTATCACATGTGTTACGTGAAAAAATAAATGGAAATATTCAAAATTATTTTGAATTATAAACTGATTTATCTAAACAGTTTAAAATACATATGTGACTATAGTTTAAATATGCTCCCTCCAAAATTCAGTTATCAATGTGATATTATTAAAAGGTGGGATATTCAAGAGTTGATTATGCCATGAGTTTTTCTTTCTTGTTAATAAGTCCAAAGGCTATATAAAAGATGCTTCATGCAGAGTTTGGCTAGCTTGCTCCTCAGCTCTTTTGCCTGTGGGGACACAGTGTTCTCTTTCAAATGATGCAACCTCACCAGACAACTGAAACTGTGGGAGTCTTAATCTTGGACTTCCCAGCCTTCAGAACTGTGAGAAATAAACATCTGTTCTTTATAAATTGCCCAGTCTCAGATATTTTGTTATAGCAGCACAAAATGGACTAAGATAATGATATCTCAAAGGAAATATAAAGAAGAAAATATTTGAGCAGATGCTATGGGGTCATATGTGTAAATATTTGAATAATAGGGAGAGCAAAGATGCTTAATTAATCCAAAGTTACTTCCAATTGTAGAGGAAAGTAGACCAAATATTAGAAAATCATGAATATTTGACCATGCATTCCCACATACCCACCAAACAATATTTTACTAAAATAGGATAATAAGCTCATAGGATGGACTGTCAGGTGAAATACTTGTCAGGTTATTTTTTGTAAGAGCTGAAGTTGTTTAATGAATTTATTTACATTACTGAATTCATTTTTCCTATGTACATCTTAGCGTGTAGTTTCTACTAAGGAAGGAAGAGATTTACAAAATGCGTTAAGTAGAAGTGTAATGCCCTTTCTTGAGATTATCATAATAATATCTGACTCCTCTTGAGTAAAGCTGACCTTAAAGTACATAAACACAAATAAAAACAGAGAAGGATACAAAGAAAACTTTTATATAAATCTCTGCAAACTTCCCCAGCAGAAGGCAGGATGCTACTGAGAGTGCCAAGTGCAGAATGTTTGTATGCAGCACACACGCACACACACACGCACACGCGCGCGCGCACACACACACACACACACACACACTCACACAGCAGAGCAGAGTCATTTGCATTGGCCCTAGATAAAAGTAGAACCTCACAGATGGGGATGATTATTTAGATGAAGCACCTTCTACTGTTGGAAACTCTGACCTAGTCACTGGACAGACTGTTTACAAACACAGAGTTTAAAAAGTCCTCATAAAGCAAGAAAATCCTTAGTGCTATAATGCCTTTTAATTTATAGATAATTTTAGAATCTATCTGGAGAAAAATAGATGAAATAAAGCTATAATATTAATAAATTGTGAACAATATACTTCCAGCATGCTCCTCATCCATTTTCTTTATAGTTTTAAATGCACTATTATTTCTCATTCTTCAACAGGCAACATTTAACAGTCATTGATCATATTGTGATAATATTTCACTCAATTTGCCATTTAAGCTTAAATTTTGTCATAGGATTTTTTACTCTCTGAAGATAGACTTTTTCTTTTTTGCTGAACTTATGAGTCTTTTAGATGTATAAAGATGTACACAATAGCTTATATTTTTAAAAATGTACCTGCTTTTGCTATATATGCAAATATTTATTTTATCAAGCTGAATAAGATAAAAAGTTTAAAATACTGTGAGTTTACAAAACAGGTCAATCTTCCAAGTGTGGCTCACACCTGTAAGCCCAACAATTTGGGAGGCAGAGGCAGGCAGATCACGAGGTCAGGAGTTTGAGACCAGGCTAACCAACATGGTGAAACCTCGTCTCTACAAAAAATACAAACATTAGCTGGGCATGGTTGCATGCACCTATAATCCCAGCTACTCAGGAGGGTGAAGCAGGAGAATCACTTGAACCTGGGAGGCAGAGGTTACAGTGAGCCAAGATTGCACCACTGCACTCCAGCCTGGCTGGGAGACAGGATGAGACTTTGTCTCAAAAAAATAGAAAAAAAAAGTCAATCTTAGCTAATATACCTAGGGGGAAAATATAATAACCTTGACATTTTAATTCAGTCCTTGAAAAAATGAACAGGATTGAAGAGTAGAAGATATAGTCAGGGTATTTAGAGAGCAAGGGGCTGCAAAAGCAAGGTTAAAAGTTCTGCATATCACACATTTCACTAGGTTTTACAAGGTTATTAGGAAACTTGTGACAGATATGTTTATGAAAGTAAAGTACATGGGATCCATGAAATCTAGGAGAAAGATAACAAGAGATAGTTCTCTTAAAGTGGTGGCAGTGAGAATGAAATGAGAAAAAGGATGTTCGACATATTTCAGACATGGGAAGGAGATGATGAAGAGAATGGTGTATGTACTGGGGAGTCAGAGGAGATAGTTCTGGACGTTATAACAGTCATTATATGAAACAATAAGGCAGCCATAAAAAGAGGACTATTTTAGAAAATAAGAAATTAAACATTTTTAGCTATTAAATATCTTTTTTAAACTCTAATATCTTACATATTCTTACCAAAAGCAAAGTCTTATAAATGTGGTTGACAAGAAGATTTGCTTGGAGAGACAAGACATCTATTGATCAATCAACTGATCAGCCTATTTATTTTATTTTACTATCTTGTGTATATGAATATGTGAATAGGGATAATGCAGGGTAGAGAAAATAATGAGGTGTGTGAGGAGTGAGGTAGAAGATCCATTTTATATTATTCACAAGGGAGATCCACCTTGATAAAGTTAAATCTGAGCAGAGATCTAAAGGAAGTGAGGTAGCAATGCATGACTCTCGGGAGGAAAAGTACAGTAAATGGAATGAGCAAACATTAAGGGCCTGGTGTGGGAATAAATATACTTGGTTAATTCAATTAGCTGCAATGAAGCAATAATGGCTGGGCCAAAATGAGTGAAAGCAAGAGTGTTTTGAAAAATAAAGTTAGGAGGAAATCTGTAAGCTGGGCGTCCAAGGCTTTGACAAATCTATGGGCATTGCTCTACATAAGATTGAAAGCCATGACAAGGACTTAGCAAAACAGTAATATATTACAAATTTTAGCAGGATCACTATGCCCTTGTTTAGAGAATTGACTCTAAAGAAGTCAAGACAGGCAGCCGGGGGGAAAAGCCAGGAGATTAGGATCGCCTAGGTGAGATGTCACAGTATCTTGGACCTGCATAATTGCCTGTACGACATAGTGAAAGAAACCAGAATCAGGATATAGTCCCAGAGTGGAGGAGGGAGGTCTTTCTGAGAGGGGCTATACAATTTGGAAGAATGGCACTGCAATTTCCTGATGTGAAAAAATGGAAAGGAATAGGGCTGTACTGGGAAATCAACAGTTTTGTTTAAAACATATCAAATGTGAGATGACTATTAAACATACAAATGAAAGTCAAAAGCACACTTGTATATGAGTCTGAAATTGAGAAGAAATTTTAGAGATGATAACACAAACTACTGAGTGTGCTGAGAATAAGATGTCTTCAAACTGTGAAACTTAACTGGTTCACAATGCTCTTTAGTTTTGAAAGCCTATTTTAATGGCTTCTAAAATGACATTTACCCTAACTCATCTCTCCTATTTTCTTGTTCCTTCTGACACATGTAGCTCTTCCTGTTTATTAAGTAATTTCTGTTGTATCAGAAAACCTTTCCTTGCTCATAATATATACATAAATATATAATCATATATATTGGAAAATTGTTCTGTCTTGTTTTAAGGAAATTTTATTATGTAAACTTTACTCACTTCATAACAAGCTTATTCAACCTATGGGCCTCCAGCTACATGAGGCCCAGGACAGTTTCAATGTGGCCCAACACAAACTCTTAAGCTTTCTGAAAACATTATGAGTTTTTTATGTGTGAATTTTTTTTTCTTAACTCATAAGCTATTGTTAGTGTTAGTGTACTTTAAGCATCGCCTAAGACAATTCTTCTTCTTACAATGTGGGCTAGGGAAGCCAAAAATTTGGACAACCATGGATAACATAATTGACAACTTCCTGTTTGCTACAACTATACAATGTTTTCATAATATTTCATGGTATGCATTAACCATTATTTATGAATATATTCAATTATTATCACATTGATTGATATAAAATGTTTCTATTAGTTTTCATATTATACATTTTTCAGACTTTTATAAGAAGGCTATAATGTTTCTTCTATAGATCTGTGAGATTACCCTTCTTCATTTCTACCCCATCTCTGCCAGCACGATTCTCATTGTTATTTTTTTCTTATTACTCTTATAATAGTTATATCCCATTGTTATATAGTTATATCCCATTCTTACTCTAATTATGCATTCTTTATCTTAAGAGATTTTCTCTTTTTGAATTGCTTCAATATCAAGAAAATTTTCTCATATATATTATGAATTCATTATATATTGGTCCACTGACTGCCTTACCTGAATTTTCCTGTGTCTTTTAATCTTCTTTTGTGTTTCTCAGTGTATTTTTCTCAGGCTGTACCTTGCTGAAATGTTCACTTACTCGGTGATGGCCCTTTATTAGTTGGAACCTGTGAATGTTCAAAGTTCAAAGTTTACTCCAGGTATATACTTTTACAAGTGATTAATGCTAATTGTCTGGTGCATTTGTTTTGCTTGTTTTGTGAAACCCATAAGTTGCTTGGAATTAACCTTGAAGTTAATTCTACCCTGAGCATTGTCCTATAGCATAAAAGCTATTTCTGTGTGTGGGGGTGAAGATAGCAGGAAAGAGTGAAGAGGGAGCTATAATAGTAGTATTTCTTTCATTTTTATAGATATTATTTATTACTTCTTACGTAATATTTTCCTAGACACATAGGTAAATTACTCTTTGAACACATGCATACTTTAAACAAAGAGGTAACAGATTAATAGTTCTATGATTAAACTCTGCATAAGAAAGACACATAGTTTGGCTGTAGGCTGTGTGAATTTCTGAAGAAGCATATAGTGAGCTTTGCAGCATGTGATAAAAGCTCATTCCATAAAAACAGTAATAGTAAGAATAATAACATCACCTGTAATTGCAACAAATTAACTATAGAAAAGCAGATGATAAAGCAAAGTTATAACAGCTAATAAAAAAAGATAATTATAAGAATACTGACAGAAAGAAAGGTCAGGATAATGCATCCATTTGTGTTATGATATTAAATACTATGGCCGAATTCAAGATTTTCTTGACAAAAAAAGAAACTTATATGTATGTTTTAAAATTCCTCTATGAATTATGACGCTTCTGGTTGGTTTTATATATTTCCTATGTAGACAATTGAAATGTGATTTAGCTGAAAAGTTAGAATTGTTTTACTCATTTAAATTATTAGTGTTCCAGCTACAACATTCACTAAAGCAGGGTTAGCAGTTGCAATAGTTACTTGTTTTATATAGATGAGAAAATGACCCAATGATTTCCTGTCTCAAATGGTCACAAATCTGTCAAGAATTCAAGGCCTTACTCATAAATACAATGTTTCACAATGCTTGGAAAATAGTTGTTTTCTACTGGTGACATATAAAATATCATTGATAGTGGCAGAGACTTTTATATTCCTGCAAAGCCTTAGGGAAAAAACACTTTATTTTGCCAGATTACACTGTTAGTACTTTGTCTTTAAGGCCATTTATATAACTTATGTTTAATTTTATGTTAAATCAAATAATTTCATAATTTTGAACATTTTTATTAGAAAGAGACAGTTTCTCTTTTCATGCCAAAATATTTCTTCAAGCATTTACGTATTTTACAATGCATTGACTCGTGTATTTACCTCAAACCCATATAAATGGTAAAATAATCATCTCTTGCTTTAGTACTGGCATATTGCAGCACTGTAAAGAGCAAAGGAATCATCAGGATTCTGATCTTTTCATTATTTCTGTAAGCAATGAATGATTTAAGTGGAAAGTAAATGTACACCTATTATAGGTATAGATATGAATGGAAACACAATGACATAAATTACTAGAGACTCCTTTCACTGGAGGATGGCAGCACCAGACTCTCCGGTGATTGTGCCCCTATAGAAACATCAGTTTGAACAACTATTCACATGAGAAAATACCTTCACATGACATAAGAAAACCAGTTGAGAGATCACAGTACCTGGTTTTAGCAAAATAATAAAAAAAGATGCATTGAAGACAGTAGGAAGAACAGTATATCATTAACTTTACCTTCTCTCCCCTAGCTCCAAGCTGTGATTTGTGTCTTTTGAAAGACACTCCATCTGCTTAAGGGAAGGAGAAGAAAGTTTGCATTGACTTTGCTTTGAAACTCAGCATCAGTCCCACTGCAGAAAAACACAATACCAGACAAATATGCCTGTGGCCCTGATTCCAAGTTTATGCCTGTGGATGAAAGTTCTAGACTTTCCCTGGCACCAGCAGAGAATCCATAACCCCAGCAGTTTGAACCTGTGTCCCAGCCTGCTTCACTACCATCTGAATAAAATAGGCTCAGACCCCCAAAACATTCTAGGGTCAGGAAGTCCATGGTGGCTACAGGACTTTAGAGCACTCTTGCACTGTGGTGATCTGGGAGGCTATGGGCTTTAGGTATAACTCAGCACAGCATCAACTGTGGCAGCCACAAGATTACTCACATCACACCTTCCAACTTCAGGCAGCACAGAGATGAGAAAGATTTGCTCTGCCTAGGAGAATAAGAAAAAATTGAGTAAGGGACTCTGCCTTGGAACACAGGGAACAGCAGTGGGTCTCGTCTTTTTCAAGTACATCTGTGTCAGAGACCACAGAGTCTGTGCGACAGTTTTAGCAAAGTTAGGGTTAGCGTGTTCTCTTTTGCTATTATGGTTGTAGTAATCATAGGATTAGAAACCTTAACAGTCTGAATCCACTGATTCTTGGAAGGTCCTCTGAAGAAAGATGGGTATAAGCAGGTCAGACTGTGAAGACTGGAATAAATACCAATTCTTTAATGTCTAGTCATCAACAGGTATTCACATTAGAAATAATCAAGAAATATGACCTCACCAAATGGGCTAAATAAGGTACCAGTGACTGACCCTGGAGGGATATAGATATGTGGCTTCTCAGACAGAGAATACAAAATAGCTGTTGAGGAAGATCAACAAACCTTTAAAAAGAAAAATAAAAACCACAGAGAACAAGTCATAAATTTATCAGAGCAATTTAACAAATAGATTGAAATATTTTTAAATTAAAACAAACATTCCAGAACTAAAAATAAAAAGACTGAAGAATGCATTAAGAGGCCACAACAGCACATTGATCGCAGAAGAAAGGATCAGTGAACTTAAAGACAGGCTGTTTGAAAATACACAATCAGAATTAAGTAAAATGAAACAGAATCTATTAAATTTATCAAAGAACAAGTGTGTCATTGGCATTCAAGAGGGAGTAGAGAACTGGAAAGAGAGAGAAAGCTTATGTGAAGAAATAATGATAGAAAAATTTCCAAACCTAAAGAAAACTATTTTAATCTGTTCTCATGCTGCTAATAAAAACATAGCTGACAATAGGTAGTTTATAAAGAAAAAGAGGTTTAATGGACTCACAGTTCCATATGGCTGGGAGGCCTCACAATCATGGCAGAAAGCACAGGAAGAGAAAGGCACATCTTACATGGTAGCAAGCAAGAGACAGTGTGAAGGGGAACTGCCTTTGATAAAACCATTAGATCTTCTAATAATTACTCACTATCACAAAAACAGCGTGAGAAAAAACCACCTCCATGATTCAATTACTTCCCATCGGGTTCCTCCAACAACATGTGAGGATTAAGAGAGTCACAATTCAAGGTGACACTTAGGTAGAGACACAGCCAATAATATAATAAGTTATAAATAAATATACAAGTACAGAAAGGTCAAAGGTCACTAAGAAAACTACCCTCAGGCATATAATGATGGAATTCAAAGTCAAAAACAAAGAAGGGATTCTAAAAGAAGCAAGGAAAAAAAAAAAAAAAGCAAATAACTTATAAAGGAGTTACAATACACTTGGCAGTAGGTTTCTTAGCGGTAAATATATAGGCCACAAGGGAATGATGTGAAATTTTTAACATGCTGAAAGAAAAAAAAGAAAAATGAAAACTGCCAATCAAGAATACTGTATGCATCAAAGCTGTTCTTCATACATAAATTGGAGATAGGAGATAAAGATTTTCTCAGAGTTGAGGAAATTCATCACACTATACCTGTACTAAAGATGCTAAAGAGATTTATTCACTCTGAAAGAAAAGAGTGCAAAATCTAACAAGGAAAGATTTGCAGGATTAAAACTCACTACTAAAAGTAATTACTTAGATGTTCAGAATGTTCTAATACTATAATTTTGGTGTGTGGACAACTCAAATCTTTAGTATGAAGACTAAAAGACAAAACTACTAAAAATGATAGTAACAACAATTTGTCACTAGATTGGCAATATAAAAAGATGTAAACTGAGACATTGAAAAGTCAAAATATGGGGTAATTTAGAAAAGTACAGAGTTTCTTACACTTGTTTATTTGTGATTAAAGTTAACTTATCAGTTTAAAGTAATTTGTTATAGCTGTAAGATGATTATGTAAACCTCACAGTAACCAAAAAACACATAACAAATACACTAAAAATAAAAAGCAAGGAATAATATTCTACTAGAGAAAAATCACTAAATCACAAAGAAAGAAAGGAATAAATAATCTACAAAACAACCAGACAAAAGTGATAGTTGTATGTTCTTACCTATAAATAACACCTTAATGCCCATGGACTAAATTTCTAATTAAAACATATCAAGTTGCTCCATACATTTTTTAAAGTATCCAAGTATGTGCTGCCTGTGAGAAACTTATTTTACCTATAAAGACACACATACTGAAATTGAAGGGATGAAAAAAGATATTTTTTTACAAATGAAAAGAAAAAAAAAGAGCAGGAATAGCTATACTTATATAAAAATATAAGTAAAAATGGCAGTAAAAGACAAGGCTATCAGATAGTGATAAAAGAGTAATTGTATTGGGTAAATATGACAATTGTAAATATATTTGTACCTAACACTGGAGCACCTAAATGTATAAAACAAATATTAATAAATATAAATTGTTGACTTCAATAAAGTAATAGTAGGAGATTGTAAAACCCTACTTTCAGCAATGGACAGGACAGGTAGCTTGAAAATTAACAGCAACAAAAAAAATCTAACTTGAGCTGATCTCTAGACAAAATAGACCTTACAGACATTTACAGAACATTCTATCCAACAGCTGCAGATTACAGATTCTTCTCAACAGTGCATGGAAAATTATTCAGCATAGACAATGTGTTAGGCTACAAAACAAGTCATAACATATTTTTTTTTAAAGTAAAACCATATCAAGATTTTTTTTTTTTTTTCTGAGTAAAAGGAATACAACTCCACAGCAGGGTGAAAAACTTAGCAAGAATGACGACTCCCAAATAAAATAAGAGAAGGAGACATTGCAACTAATACAACAGAAGTACAAGAATTATAAGAGAATATTACAAACAAGTAAAAGCTAACAAATTATAAAACCTAGAGAAAAGTGGCTCAAGCCTGTAATCCCAGCACTTTGGGAGGCTGAGGCGGGTGGATCGCGAGGTCAAGAGATCGAGACCATCCTGGTCAACATGGTGAAACCCCGTCTTTAGTAAAAATACAAAAAAAAAAATTAACTGGGCATGGTGGCGCCTGCCTGTAATCCCAGCTACTCAGGAGCCTGAGGCAGGAGAATTGCCTGAACCCAGGAGGCAGAGATCGTGCCATTGCACTCCAGCCTGGGTAACAAGGGCAAAACTCCGTCTCAAAAAAAAAAAAAAAAAAAAAAAAAAAAAAAAAAAAAACCTAGAGAAATAAATAAATTCCTGGACACATACAATTTACCAAGATTGAATTATCAGTAAATAGAAAACCTAATCAGACCCATAAAAAGCCAATTAAATATCTTCCATAAAAGGAAACCCTGGGATCTAAGAGCTTCACTTCTAAATTTTACCAAAGATTTATAGAACTAATATACATTCTATTTACTTAAACCTTAAACTATTCCAACAAATCAGAGAAGAGAAAATGTCTACATTTAATATAGGAGGCCAGTATTACTCTAATATCAAAACTACACAAACACACACACACACACACACACACACACACACACACGAGCACAAATAATCCAATATCCCTGATAAATACAGATGCAAAAATTCTCAACAAAATACTAGTAAACCAAATTCAATTTAAAAAAATCATTCATTATGATAAAGTCAGATTTGTTTCCTAAGGAGGGAAGAATGATTCAATTTACCAAAGTCAATAAACAGGATACATGACATTAAAAGAATCAAAGAAAAAATCCATATGATTACCACAATCAAGGCTGAAAAATATTTGATAAAATCTAACATCCCTTTATGATATAAACTCTTGATAAATTCAGTACAGAAAAGAACATACCTCAGTACAATATAGGCAATATACAACACACAGTTAACATTCCTTTTGATTTTGTCATGTCCAAAGCACATATCATATTGCTATTTAGAATTTTCTTATTATTCTTTATTGCTTGTTTCCCTCTAATTAAAAAATGTAAGATTCTTTTTTGTTTATTTATTTTAATAATTTATTTATTTTACTTTTTTTAATAAATAATATTAATTTATTTAATAATTTACTTTATTTAAATAAATAATTTATTTACTTTAGGTAAATACTATGTCTGGCATTTCTCTCTATATTATCCCTTCCCACCCTCCCCTCCCTCCCCACCCCCCCTGTCTCTCCCCTACCTCCACAAGTGTCCCCTGTGTGTGATGCTCCTCTCCCTGTGTTCATGTGTTCTCATTGTTCAACACCCACCTATGAGTGAGAACACATGGTGCTTGGCTTTCTGTTCTTAGGTCAGTTCGTTGAGAATGATGGTTTCCAGATTCATCCAAGTCCCTACAAAGGACACAAACTCATTGTTTTTTATGGCTGCTTAGTATTCCATGGTGTATAGGTACCACATTTTCTTTGTCCAGTCTATCATTGATGGGCATTTGAGTTGGTTCCAGGTCTTTGCTATTGTACACAGGGCTGCAATAAACATACGTGTGCATGTGTCTTTATAGTAGAATGATTTGTAGTTCTTTGGATATATACCCAATAGTGGGATTGCTGGGTCAAATGGAATTTATATTTCTGGATCCTTGAGAAATGTAAAAATGTAAAAATGATCCTTAAAAAATGTAAGATTCTCATGAACAAAAACTTTGCTCATGATTTTTGTTCCCAATGCAACACTTCTGCATTCTCCAGTGGATTTATTGAATACATGAGGTGGTTAATTAATGCAAAATTGATTACTAAGTCAGTAGGGCCTTTTAATCTTTTTAAGAATGTTAAATAATAATAATGTTTAAAACTATTTAGCCTTGAAAAACTTCACATAATTCATCAATGCACAAATACCGTCTATCAATTGTAGTAAAATTTGCTGAGGATAAATGTGAGATATTTCTTAATGTAATTATAATGCTATTTCAAATTCATTGCAGAAAATCAGGATTAACTTTATTTTAAGTAATCAGTGAATTTAATTGGAAATGCAAAATTATAAAACTTTTAAACTAGAAATAATTTATAATTTAATAGTACTTTATAAGTTATTTTGATACTTGTTACTATAATTTTGTGAGGTACCTATAGAAAACATAATTATTTCAATAATCAACTATATTACACTATTAACTATTTAAGGATGGCTGACACATCTGGATTTACTATGCTGGTTAGTAATTCTATTGATAATCTTATGTTGACTAAAAAATAGTGGAAAATAATTTCAGTAGCATAACACCATATCTTAGTGAAAAATAATATGTTTCATTCAGGCAAATTATCCAGTCTCTATGGTTTAAAATTTTATAGTCTCAGTAAAAATCTCAACCTTTCAGTACCTTTGTGCCTATAGGTTCAAACTAATATTTATTTGCTTTCTAGAAAAATTAGTAATCCAGTAGAGATAGACAATTTTGGTATGAGGCAAAATATAGTCTTGACCTAGAGTTGGTTTTAATTTAATTATTTTAGGAATATTACTTTTCTTATCTCTAAATGTGTTTGCTGACTGTCTTGATTTCTTCCTTAAACTGTTAAAGGTTTCATGAAAGCTAAATAGAGACTTTATAATCTAGGCAAATGCTATAATTTAGTTATATGTTTAGAAACAAAACTGCCATAGGTCCCAAATTTTCAATACACGTTTAAAAGAAATCACTTTTTTCTTTTTTTAGGAACTAGACAAAATAAATCCTAAAAGTTTTCTCTTTATAGCTGGTTTTCCTAGAGCCCTTTACATCTAATTAAATATTGAAGCCAATAAAACATTTTGGGTGGTAAAAACATACATAGAGTTTAGGAGTTGGATAGTGCTGATCTTTGTTGTCTTGTCTCTAATCCGAGCTGTGCTTAAGAACAATGAGTGATGTTTCTGTCCACTAATAGCCACTGTCTATTAGCACAAATCATAAACCTCTATTCTCAAATATGTCCTCTTGAGTTATCAAATATGCCATGCTGAACTTTACTCTGCCTCTTTTCTGTGTCTTCTTTTTCTATTTTCTCTCAAATCAACTTTTTGTTCTCAGTCTCCTATAAATTTAGTTTTGGTTGCTTTTCATCAGTATTGCCATTCTTTAAGGAAATTATCTATTCTCATGGCTTACTCATTAATTTTTGCTAATGCTTCACATACTTATCAATTCTGCTCTTTTACCAGTGGGTAAATCTCATATATACATACAATCAGTCCTATTTATTATAATAGATTTGTGTGGAACACACTCCAGTTTCAGGAACCTTCTACCTCTGCACCTATTTCTCACAGAAACTTTTTCTTCAAAATTACCTACCCCATTAGTGAATGAAAATTACTAGTTATGAAGACAATTTCAAATCTTCAATTTAACTAGAGTAGCATCACAATAGTATTGGTTGGAACAATTTTAACATGACATAAAATTCACTTTAGATGGGTAGGCATTTAAAAAAATTCTTCAAATGGACCATAAGGTTAAAGTTTGTATTAATGCTCTTTGTACCTGGGCAAGATCTGGGGCTACAGGGAACTGTTGAACTTCACTTTGCAGTTCTAACAAGTTTGAGTATTCTTTCTAACCTACATGGTTTAGCATGGATACAGAACTACAATTATAGTATTCAGTATTCTAATTAAAATGACATTTTTTTCCCATGAGGAAAACCCTGAATATCATACACAATCTTACCAATGAGATCTTTAAACCTTCTTGAGTACTCATACAACTAAATATTATTTGGAACTGAAGATTGTCATTGAAAATTCAAAAATTCGTATTCACTCATTTACCAAAAATTTTTACATTTTGACATCCATATTGTGTTACTGATTTTGCATCCAAATAGTACTTTAGTTTTTCCCTAAATCAATCATTATTTCCCTTAATTTTTACCTCAATCCACAGGGGAGAAAGACTTCCATCTATTATGCTTCTTTCTCCAGTTTCTTACCAGTTCCAGTACAAAAGAGAACTACTAGCAGTTATGTAGTGGTATCTCATTGTTAACTTAGTTTGTGTTTTCTTAGAAATTAAGGCTGTTAATAATCTTCATTTTACTTGGATAACTACATTGTACTGGAACGCTAAATCAAATGATAGGTGTATGTTCACATTGCATGGAAAGTTGCTATATTTTATGGAAACAACTTGCATTCCCATTAGCAGTGTATGAGAGTTGCAGTTCCTCTACATTCTATGCAACACTTGCTATGATGTCTATTTCATTTTAGCCATTCTAATAGATATGTATCAATATTTCATTGTTGACTTAATTTGAACGCTTTTTATGACTAATATTGCCAACAGCATTTTATGTGTGTATTTACCATTCATATACCTTCAATAGTGAACTCTTTAAATTATTTGTCCTATGTTTAAAATGATGGTTTTCTTATTATTGAATTTTGTGAGTTATTTATATATTCATGATCATTTGCTAATTTCTTTTTTAATTGATGATTGAATGCTTTATACTTTTAGTAATATATTTTAAAAGATAATTTATATTTTGATAAAATCAATTTTTCAACTTTTTAATCAGGAGCTTTGGAGGGTTTTTTGGTCTTTTATTTGTTTTTATTGTCTTTTGTATTAAATAAGAAATGTTTGCCTAATCGGAGGTCACAATTATTTTCTCTTGTATTTTTCTCTAGAAGTTAAACAGCTCTAAAATTTTTCCCTTAAGTCTATAATAAATGAGTTAATTATATGAAATATAAATATGAATTAAAGTTTAATTTTGATTAAATAAATATGTAATTGTGCTAGAACCATGTGTTGAAATGATTGTCCTTTCTTTCAGTAGATTGGATAGTAGTCCTTTCTTTCAGTTTGGTGAGAATCAGTTGATTTTATATTTATCAGTGTATTTGTGGATATTTTAATTTTTCCATTTATATATTTGTCTACCTTGATGAAAATGTCATATTGTCTTGAATGTAATTTAATAATTAACATGAAGCCAAACAATATACATTCTACAACTTTGTTATTCTTTGAGCTGTTTCAGTCATTCTAAGTTCTAAGCACTTCCATATGATTTCAGAAATAGCTTCTCAATTTATAATAAATAAAAAATAGCCTGCTTGCTAGGATCATGATGAGGACATCATTGGATGGACAGATTGCTTTGGAGAGAATTGACATTCTAACTAAAATGGGTATTTTGATGTAGGAACACAATACAGCAATCTTCTATTTTAGATCTGCCTTAATTTTACTCAGCAATGTTGTTTCTTTTCTTGTTTGCTTTTTGAGTACACGCTAATTATGCATATATTTAGTCAGACTTATTTTTAAATATATATATATATATTTTTGAGATAGGGTCTTGTTCTATTGCCCAGTCTGACATCAAATTCCTGGGCTCAAGCAATCCTTCTACCTAAATGTCCAAAGTAACTGAGATTACAAATGTGCAGGGCATCACTTCGAGCTAAGTAGATCATAATTTTGCTAGCATTTTTAATTATGTATTTTATTTCCATTTTAAATGTTCTGTGCATTATGTAAAAACAAATTTTAGTTTTAGCTTGATCTTGTGCCATCTAAATGTGATAAACAACATTTTATTCATTGGCATTTTTATATATTTAGTTTATTAAATACTCTTTGAATAAAGTTATTATTACTTCTTCATTTCTAATCTGTATGCATTTTTTTTTTCTTTTTTCTTGCTTTGCCTTCAGAAGGGTTATCAATGGGGGAAAGACAAGTTGCTTCAAACCTAACTTTCTATTTCTTGCTACTCAACTTCTCAAGTGGTTACTAGCCTGATAGTCTATCCAGTTGTAGGAGCCAATCTATTTCATTTTTATTTAATGTTTAAATTTGGTCTCCTAAAAATTTTAATAAGTACATCAATTTTAAAGAAGATAATACTTGTTTCTTCTTACTGGAGAGATTTAGTATCCACATTGTATGTTGAAGAACAGACATGGGAACCCTCAGAATAATGTCACATTTCAGCATCTTTGTTGGATTCTTTATCTCGTCTTGCAGCATGCAAAAGTTAATTTCCATCCTGGGTCTTAGTGGCTTCTCCCATAATTTGAGAAAAAATACTAGGCTTTTGGTAAAGTATGGGAGAAGAAAAATGCAAGCACTTTGAACAGAGGAATAATAAGACAGCCAAAGGGTCTGTGACATAATCGTCCTGGGATTAATCTGAGATCATACAGGCTAAACAGACGTAGTTAGCAATCATTATAAAGAGTTTACATTACATTTGATGATTTTGATTGAGATGACTTTGAGGATTTTAAATGAAGAAAAGTATAGGATCTAGTTTATGGTAAAATTTCATTTTTAGGACATGATAAAGAATGGGTATCAGGGCAGCAACAATGACAGTGGGAAGACCAGAAATAAGCTATTAGAAGAGATGGTGAACCGGCTATTGCTATGGTAATAGAAGTGAAGAGAAAAAGATTAAGAATTATTTTCATGATGAAAACAAAACATGTAGTGATGAATTAGATGCTGACTGTAAGCGAAAGTGGGAAATTAAGGATAAAGTTTGAATTTTGGATGAAGCATTGAATGGTTGATGATGCTACTTACTGACGTGGAGGAGAACTACACATGAGTTAGATCTAGAAGAAAGAACAAGATTACTGTTTTAATGTGTTAGATTTCAAATACTAAATTAGAAATACAAGTGGAGGGATTATGCATAAAAGTGGATAAAAAATTAAAGTGCGGAATAGAGGATATAGTTATAAATCTGGGAATTAAAAACACGATTTAATAATATTGAGAAAAAGCTGAAGTACAGAATAGGGAGTTAGACCAGGCTTTCATCATCAGCAACAGGCTTGTGTAACAAATTAAGAAGAAGGGGTCAGTATGTCAGAAAATCCAAGCAAGGAAATTCTCTTCCACATTAAATGTCACTGATAGATAATATACAATGAGGCCAAGGGAGTATTTAATTTTTGGCAACAATGAGCTAACAGATGACTTTTCTAAGAGTGAGTTTAGTAGCATAATAGAGAAATAAGTCATTCTTGAGTAGGTGAAATATTGTCTGATGAACAAACACTTTCTCACTGGTTTCTAAATGTATTTGTTTATAGTTATTTATGTTTAATATTTCCTCATCGAAATGTCAATACTTTGAAAATTCCTTTATTTCAAAATATTCTTTAATCAATTTTTGGTATTTATTTTAGTAAATTATCAGAATCTGAAGAATTACAATTATTGGAGCCTGTAGCATCAAATGTGATATATCAAAATAAGATCTAGCAACCTGTGGTATATGCCTTGTCAGGTGATCTGCCTGCCTGGGCCTTCCAAAGTGCTGGGATTACAAGTGTGAGCCATCAATCTTGGCCCACGAATGACTATTTTTGAAAGGGAATGTAATGCCCATATTGACTTGGGTAGGCCTGATTTCCTAAATTATTCATTGCTGAGGTATAAGATTATAATTATTAGCTAATACTAAGACTGGACCATTCATGAGCACATTAAATGTCCCAAGATCTATTACTCCAGAACTGTAGAGAGGTGAAATAGACATTATGAATTTATTTAAAATATCCATCTTGGAAAGCTGCTAGAGATCCTCCATTAAGACCCAAAGCAGAAATAATGAATAATTGAATTGGTTCTATTTATAATTTAGAATATAAGACAAAAACAGGTTGAATGAAGATATAAGAAGAAGCTACAGTCAATGATTATGAGCAATTAACATTGGGTAATGAAGAACAACAACAAAACAAACTAATTTAACATTAGAAAGATTAGAATAGAATTACTAGGAAGAAAAACAACATTAATTACATTATATTCTGTTGTGTTCTGCAATAAATCATGAGAACGGATGCTCCCAGAACATGCACACTTAAAAATATTAAATATTTCAATTTTAATTATAAAAGTAATAAACTTTTGATATTATTATCAAGATTTTTGACACTCTTTTTTGTATACTTGAGAATTGAGTATATTATTCACAATGAAGAGGATGCATTAGCATAATGCTGTTTGTCATCCTATACTCAGATGCCTCCAGCTTCCTCCCACAAAAATACTTTGCTTTGCTATTTACAGCAGCTAATAAGGCAGTCAATAAGATCAGGATTAATTCTGGGAATGAAAGTTTGGAGGAATATAAGGGATTTTGCAGCTGTCACTGTGTAGTCCTTTATATAATTATAATTTTAATTTTGCTCTGCATTTCAGAACAGGACTTTCCTTTTTTAAAAAACTAAATTATAAGAACTAAAAACAGTCCAGTTTTGACAAGTCATGTTGTTATATTCTTATAGACTCTTTCTGAAATCTATTCTTTAGCATCAGAGAGAATTGAGTGTACTAGTCCTTTGGGAGGCGTTTTTATAATTCTTTTGTGTCTGAAAGAAGTTATGAATAGTGTTTTCCTCATTTCTTTCATTTTCAACTACATTTCATAAGGCTGGATAAGCATAATTTTTTTCCAGCTGTTTCTATGACTGCTTATTTTTTTAAGCAGTGTTTGCAGCACTGATTTCTAATTCATAGGAAATTCAGTGTGCATTGTTCTTACTCAGTATGCATATTACTAAAAGAGACTAAATTGGTTTTAGAAAGTTTAGGTACTTAAAACTCTGATGATGTGTGTAAGCCTGTGTTAATCGTTAAGATAAAGAAAAATGCAATTTTGCAAATGTTTTCTTTTAATTTTCTGCATCAGTCCATCTTTAAATTTTTTTTTTTATGGATAAGGATAGTTTGTTTTTTTAAGCAATAAAAATTAAATGGTCCTCAATTGTACAAAATATATTTGCACCGTGGTCACAATTTTTAAAAAGTATAAAAAAATACAATTTATTTGGTAAAAGTTTGGCATTCTTGAAAAATTATTATTGAGGTCATGGAAATAATGATAATTATATTGATATCTGTGATGCTACCAACACAAACTTCTAGTTCCATTAAGTCAGTTCAAAATCAATTCGTTTGCCTTAAAAAGTGAATATCTTAGATTATTCTTACTTTATTTTTCTTGAGAAAGTAGTATACACAACAGACAAGAGAATTTTAATCACTAACAATAATCACTAATAATTTAGTTGAAGTCTTATCAGTTTTTATCCAGTAAACTACTCCTACCACCCCAACATTGGTTTGACTTCTCATTATTTTCGGATGTTCTCATGTCTGCATGTGTTCTCCATATTTCCTCCTTCATTTTTTATTTAAAATAGCTTGGATTTCAGAATGTGGTAAAAAATCATGACTCGTTAAGATGAAATGAAAAACAACATGCAAAACAATTGGGTTAATACTTGCATATCATAGGCATTATATAAATTGTTGCTAATATTACCTTGAGTTTTCCTTTTTGCCTTCTATTTGAATAATACTTCCCTGTGCTGGACTACGATCTATATGTTTAATAACATGACAAGATTCTCTAGCTAATTTCAATCAGAAAATTTTGTGGAATGAATTCGGTTCAACAATGTGTTTCTAGATTATCAGATACATGGTGACATAGACTAAGAAGATTCTCATATTATCCTTGTAAGACCTATGTTGTTGAAATCTAGTGTACACCTCAAAACCTCAATTAGTTTCTTTGTGGTTCCTTGCTTTTAATTTAAAAAAAAAATGTGAGAAAGATTCAGTGGAGTGGGAGAGTTTGAATATATTGTATTTTAAGAAAAATTTAAAAATAATTGGTAGTAATTAAATCTAAAACACTGGGTACGTATTGGAACAGAAATAGGGCTATCTTCTTTACTAAGTGAAATGAAAATACTTAGCATAATTTGTAAAATGAGTAAATTTCAATCAGATTATTACTATTTTCGAGGTACATAACAGTAAAAAAAGGGAATTGAAAATACTTGTGGATATTCAGAGAAAAGTAATAGATTATTTGGAGTGGCAACAATCTAGTTATAATGAATTCACCCCTATGTCCACAGTAGGTGTTGTTTGACTTTCTCTAGTACTACCAAGTTACTTTGCTTTAAGAATGGACAAAACAGAAAGTTGAATTCATACAGGAATTGGAATTTGTTCAAGTTGTAAAGCACAATGAAAGCATGGTTAGAGAGCTTGGATTAATGGAAAGCTATTTCTGAAGCAATAGACCGAGAAATCTGAGATTAATAAGGAGGGAAATGAAGGAAATGAATGGATGTAGTGAAAGTAGAGTAGTCTGAACAAGGTTGTAGAACAGCTGAATTCGAAAAATTGAGTGGAAACAGATTGAAGGCTAAATGATTTATTTACAGAGTGGGATGTTTGCATGAGCAGTTTTGAAGCTGGAAGCCAGACAACTGACAAAATCCAAGTTATGATTTTTGGCATATTTTTTTTAATTTGAATCATGGAGAAAAAGCATTATGCCTTAAAATTTTGAATACCAGAAAGACCTGAGTTTTACAGGTTATCCCATGTATATTGAAATTACCAGGATAAAACATGGAAAAGAGAAAAATGCCTTAAATCAAATGGCATTGTTCTCTCCCTCTCTTTCTTTCTTTCTTTCTTTCATTTCTGTTCTTTACTTGTCTATTACTGTTATTTAATAAATTAGAAGAAGTTATCCCACATGTTGGTAGAGAATGATAGCATGCTTGCCCTCATTGATAAATGGTAGAAATCTCAACTCATCTATTGTTAGGTAAAAATAGATGCCAAAAGTCTATTTAAATAAATGAGGATCACATGGTTTATGGAGCCCTCCTCCTGCACTGTGAGTCATAGAGGTATAGGAAACAGCCATCACATGAAAGCCCTTAGGGAAAAGTGCCATCAAGTTTGCAGATTGGTTTACAGGTAAAAGAAGAGGAGTTGTAGAGTGTGCTTAGATCAATTGAGATCATAAGGAAGATTGCTTACCTGATGTTCACATAGTAAAATCTGAGAGCTGAAGAGATATGATGAGATCAATAGTGGAACTGTGCTGGCACATTAGGGTTTGGGCTGATGAAAGGAAGGAGATTATGAGAGAAACTGTTAGTCCTAAATGTCACTTTGAGGAAAGATGGCTGTGACCCAATGCAAAGTTCCATTGGCAAGAATCATGGCAGATCCATGTACAGGAAACACAGCAAAACAGAACAGAATCACTTGAATTGTAGCTATTCTTTCCCATACTCCAGAAGACAGCTTAGAGTAGTAGAAAGAACATGGGATTTGACATCCTACTCACCTTGATTACAATCTCACTTCTTGCATGTATTATGAGTATGGGGTCACAGGTTACTGTGAGAATTGGAAATACTGTATAAATAGTATTTGGTTCTTAGAGATATTTTTCTTCTTACCTTTTTCCTGGTTTCTGAGGAAATCTCTAGGTTCTGGAAATCCGATGATGCTATACCAGCTCTGCAACCTGAACTCTCAGACATTGATGAGCTGGTGGAAACAATAGACTGTAACTTTTCTAATTTTCGAAACTCTGTACCTGTCTCTTTTAAATCACAGGAAACCTGTATTTTTCTTAAATTATTTCTTGTATTTGCCCTGAACACATAATACTGGTTCTTTACATCTGCAAAATTGCAAAAGCTACTTTTACAACTACTAAGATTATTACGTTACAATATTTTTTTGTGATTTAATAAACACATATAATAATTATTTCTGAATGAATCTTCTGAACCCAGAATCATTTGTTTATACTTTCCACATGTAAGTGATCCCTAAACTGACCAAACATCTGAGGTACTTCATTAAAATACAGTTAGCTGGATTAAACTTCAGAGATTCAGATGCAGGAAATCTGGGTTTGGTGCCTGGAATCTGCAACTTTTATAATGTCACAGGATATTCTATTGTAATCCTATCTATGGAGTATATTTTGAGAGACTGAGTCCTCAATCTGCTATAATTCTAAAGATAAATTGAAAAGGCTATATTTCCTCTAGTTTTGAGAAAAACAAATAATTGATTCAACTAGTTATCCTAAATTTTAAGGCCAAATTAATTATTTCCATCCATGAGCATGGGATGGCTGTTTGCTTTTGTTCTCTTCAGTCTCTTTTATCTGTGTTTTATAGCTTTCCTTTATAGAGATATTTCACCTCCTTAGTTAAATTTATTCCTAAGTATTTACTTTTGTGTGGCTATTTTACATAAGATTGCTTTCTTATTCAGCTTGATTTTTTATTCAACTAGTTTGCAATTAGTATATAGAAATGCTATTGATTATTGCATCAATTAATTTTGTATCCTGAAACTTTGCTGAATTGGTTTATCAGTTCTGAGAGATTTCTGGCACAGTCTAAGTTTTTCTATATATAAGAGCATGTCATCTATAAAGAGGAATGCTTTGCGTTTCTTTTTTCCGATTCGGATGCACTTTATTTCTTTCTCTTGCCTAATTTATCTGGCTGGAATTACCATTACATTGAATAAGAGTGGTGAAAGTCATCCTTGTCTTATCATACAATACTTGCAAATCGATTCCAAATGAAATATCATCTTGCCCTATTTAGAATGGGGACAAAAGTTAATGAACATTGGTAAGGATGAGGAGCAAAAGGAATTCCCATACACTGGTAGAAATGTAAATCAGAAGAGCCATTATGGAAAACAATATGGGGATTTCTTTAAAAAAACTAAACATAGAATTATCATGCAATCCAGCAATCCCACTGCTAGATATTTATGCAAAGGAAAAGAAATCAGTATATCAAAGAATACGTGCACCCCCATGTTTGTTTATTTGCAGCACCATTAACAATAGCTAAAATAGAGGTTGAACCAGCCTGTGTGGTGGCTCATGCTTGTAATCCCAGCACTTTGGGAGGCCAAGGTGAGTGGATCACAAGGTCAGGAGTTGGAGACCAGCCTGACCAATATGGTGAAATCCTTTCTCTACTACAAATACAAAACTTAGCTGGGCATGGTGACGTGTGCCTGTAATCCCAGCTGCTCAGGAGCCTGAGGCAGGAGAATCGCTTGAACCTGGGAAGCAGAGGTTGCAATGAGCTGAGATTGCACTATTGTTCTCCAGCCTGGGTGACAGAGTGAGACTGTCTCAGAAAAAAAAAAACAAAAAAAAACAAACAAAAAAAAAAAACTATATATATATATATATATATAACCTAAATGTCCATAAACAGATAAATGAATTAGGAAAACGTGGTATATATGCTCAATGTAATACTATTCAGTCATAAAAAAATAATGAAATACTGTCATTCATGACAACATGGATAAACCTAGAACTTACTTTATATAAAATAGGTTAGACAAAGAAAACTAAAAATGCATGTTGTTAATCATATGTAGGAGCTAAAAAACCTAAGGAAAGTTAAGGGAGGGGGGTTGGTTAATCAGGAGAAGAGAAGATATGGAGAGTTTTATTAACAGATACAAAATTATAGCTAGATAGGAGAAATGAGGTCTAGTGATCTGCAGCAGTGCAGGTAAACATGGTTATGTATAATTTATTTTATATCTTCAAAAGTTTAGAAGAGAGTATACTGAATGTTCATAAAACAAAGAAATAATATATGAGGTAATAGAAATGCTAATTATTATTTTATTATTTCACCTTGTAACATATCAAAATATTACTCTATATTTTTAAAATATATACCATAATTACACATCAACTAAAAATTAAAGTGGAAAAATTAATTGTATTATTAGGCTCAAATTCTAAAACAATTATTTACTTGCTAAGTACTGAAAACTGCTCTTGGTTTTTGATAGCTCATAAATATAGATGGCTAAGCAATCATGGAAATCAAAATTCATAAATCCTCATAAGAATTTTGTGTTATCTTATTATAAACTGCATGTTCTCAAGAAAAATCACCAGGAGATATAATATGATGAGTAATATTTTCTTCCAAGGAAGTTCAAAAAAGACAGCTAAGAAAAAAACAATACTATGTTAAGATTTATAGCACACATTTAATTATATAGAGAATGTTAATTTTAATCTAAAGTTTCTGAATTTATCAGTTTACATGTGTCCATCAATAAATTAAAATTTACACAACAATAGCGATTTTGTGTACAAAGATAGCAGAAAATTAATTTGTTATATTAAATGATGCATTATTAGGACTATAGAGAATAATGAGTTCTGGTGTATATATAGAGAAATGAAAATATAAAAACACATGCTTGCTAGTGAGATTAAAAGATGACGTATTATTACCACTATGGTACTATTGAAGGTTCAGTTAAAGGAAGTATAGCTATTTATTTGTGGGAGGTTCACTTGGGAACTAAACTGCTTGGGCTGAAAATCCAGCCCTACTTTTATCTTGCTCTTTAGCTTTGGTGAAAGTCCTTTACTCAGCATCTTTTGCCCCATTCCACCTTCTGTGCTTGCCCATCTTCTGGAATTATTAATAAGATATAAAAGTAGAGATAAAAGTGTCTCATTCATTCAGGCTACTGTAATAGAATACTTTTGGTAGCTTATAAACACAATAAATTTATTTCTCACAGTCCTGGAGGCCGGGAAGTCTAAAACCAAGGCACTGCAGATCTGGCGTTTGGTGAGGGCCAGCTTCTACATTCATAGAGGAAACTTTTTGTGTGTGCTGGGTTCCCACATAGCGGAAGGGTTGAGAGGTTTCTGGGTCTCCTTTATAAAGTTACTTCCCAAAGGTCTCACTTCCTAATACCATAATCTTGGGGGTTAGTATTTGTCCATCTGAAGTTTTAGGGGACACAAACATTCAGTCTGTTGCATAAAGTAAGTCTAATTATTGGGTTAAGACCTTGGGTAAAAGAAATGGCATTGTATTTTGGATCTTGAGAGTATTGTTTTTCTCTGAGATGGTGGTGGTGCTAATTTCAAGGAATCAAGGATTAACATTAAACTCAGTTTGGGTAGTGACCTTCTGTTTAAAGGTAAGAATTTAATTGGGCATTATGGTGCTCATTTATAGCTCCAGCTACTTGGGAGACTGAGGCAGGAGGATCACTTGAGCCCAGGGTTTGAGGCTGCAGTAAGCTTTGATCACTCCAGGGCACTTCAACCTGGGTGAGAGAGCAAGATACTTTCTCTCTCTCTCTCAAAAAAAAAAAAAAAAAAAAGGCAAAATTTTGTTTGTTTTATGTTTTTGGTTTTTCTTTATGTTTGTCATATGGGGACAAACAAATTAAGGCTTCAAATAGTGTAATTCTCATTATCTATCATTACCTATCAAGCAATGTAGTCATGTCTTATATAGTCATGCAATTTTTTACAGTTTCGCTATGTCAAAAAAAAAAAAAAGTGGGTGAACTTAATGGGAAGTACTTTTCATTGATTAACTTTTATATTGACAACTATACAGCAGAACAAGATTTCATTATAAAGTTTTATCTGGTGGCCATTGACAAAGAGATTAGTACCCAGGATGTAGCTAACAATGGTGAGGGGTATGGAAAATAGAATAGTAACTACCAAATTACTGTACAGTGGATGGAAACAAAAGCCAACCTTTATTGAATATACTAGGGCAGTTGCTTCCAAACAGTACTAAAATATTAGACTGTCTTTTTATGCTTCCTAAAACTGTAATTCTTGGACCGTGGATATAGCAAAGGAGTGTCTTTGAGAGAAAGTCTCAGGAATCATATTTTAACAAGCAAATAAGCTATGCTTAGGTACAAATGCAATCTACCTTATTAGGAGAAAGTTAGTGTTAATACCAGAAAAAGGAAAGCTTAGTAACACTATGACTTCTTAACAGTTTTTCTACAGAAAAGTAAAGAGTGTTTTACATTTTTGGCCAATTACACAAGTATATATATATATATATATATATATATACACACACACACACATATATATACTTATATATGTATATATGAATAGAAATGTAGAAACTAAAACACATATTTACCAGTAGTGGTGCCATTTTTGTTTTAGAATATATAATATTTTTCATAATTACAACTAATGCTTTGCCCTCAAAACATAAATGATATACTTTCATTGACATAAACATTTAAATAAATTCTGATATACTCCTAACTTTGAAAAAGTCTGTTCAATTGAATTATATATCTGGCAGAAGTGACAAAATTATAACAATTAAGTGACACTATTACTAAAGAGAATAAAAAGTTATTTTTTAATAAAATGTACTCAATAATTAAAAAATGTTTGAGGTATATTTGGCAAAAAAACTTTACATATTTGCATTATAAAATGTGTTATTTTGATTTATGTATATGTTATGAAATAATTACCACAATGAAGCCAAGGAATATATGTGTTACTTGCTGTGAGTGTGTGTGTGTGTGTGTGTGTGTGTGTGTGTGTGTGCATGTGTATTTTGAGAACACTTAAGATCTTAGCCAGTTTTCAGTAGAAAATACCTCATCATCAACCACACTCTCAATGGCATGTGAAAGATCTTCGAAATTCACTCATCTTGTCTTACTGAAACATTTTACCCATTGATCAACATTTCCTAATTTCCTTCGATCACTCGGTCCCTGGAAACCACCATTGGGATCATAGCTAACATGAATTCTCTAAGATAAAAAATAGTCAAATTTCTGATACATTCACATGTTTTGGGGACAAACGTGATAATACAAATTTGTCAATCAATTAGGAGTGTTCAAAACTATTAGTGTCATGAAAAACGCAAAAGAGAATGCATGAATAAGTAAAGGGGACTAAAGTAATGAAATAAATGCAACATACTGCCTTTTATTATATCCTATGTTGAAAAGGCAAAGAAATAAAAAAAAATAGAACAAGTATAAAATAATCATTGAGAAAAATGTGAACAGAAATTATATTAGATAATGTTATTTTGGTATTAAATTTCAATGTGGAGTAATGATATTAAGCTTGCTGGTAGACCTGGCATGGTGGATCACACATGTAGGCCCAGCACTTTGGGAGGCCAAGTCAGGAGGATTGCTGGAGTGTAGGAGTTCAAGGTTAGCCTGAGTAACATAGTGATACCCTATCTTTACAAAAAATAGAAAAAAAAGTAGCTCATGTCTGTTATTCCAGCTAATGGGGTGTCTGAGGTGAGAGAACCACTAGAGCCCAGGAGTTCAAGGCTGCAGTGAGCTTTGTTCATGCCACTGCGCTCAATCTTGGGTGACAGAATGAGACCCTGTATGACAAAAAAAAAAAAAAAAAAAAAAGGAAAAGATTGTTCTCATGATATATTTTCCAGAGATACATGCAGAAGTATTTAGGAATGATGTCTGAAACTTTCGAATGGGAGAAAACAAGAAAAAGAGTGAGAGACTGAGAAAGAGATAAAGCAACTGTAGAAAAATGTTAAAATACATGAAAGTGAAGGATATATAAGTTTTTCAACCTTCTTTAAATATAAAAATATAATTCATAAGTTAAAAATTCTTAGACACACATGCATATGAAGAGGGAGAGGTGGTTTTAATGTAGGAAATGGTGTTTTATGTATAAAATGGCATTTTTTGTATAAAGTGATTATAAAAACACATAATCTCTTTTATTAAATGACTTGACTTTTCTAATTACTAGGTAATATTTTCCCAATTTCACATTTCTATTAAGAATTTTAATTAAATATTATCAACTTAAGATATGATCCTCTAAAACTATTCAATAAGAAATACGGCAGAATGCTAAACTAGTTTATCATTCTAGTTTAAAATCTTACAGCACTAGAAGACAAATTGATTTAAATATTAGAGAATGCATCTTAAAGAAAAAATGGTCTTGACTATTTTTATAAGTTGAAGGAATTGTAAACATAAGATGTGACTTTTAGTACTTCAATTTGACTTTGCAAACTAAAACCTACAAAACAAATAGTACCAGATAAATGCCTGCTATTTTCAATTACTATTTTTAAAATTTAGTTACAAAAAGGGTTGACATCATTTTAAGTTATGAAAATGCAGAATGTGTCACTGATTGCCAGTTGTTGTTCAGAACCAGCCTTAGATTCATCTGGAAAAAAAAAAAAAAAGATTATGATTTTATCAAAGTTGGATGTCTTTCCGAGCACTTTTTTAACTAATTATTTTAGGAATTTCAGGGAGTCAGGAGCATTTGAATTCACTTATAAAGGGATTAAGAATGAGATAGAAACATCTGCTCCTGTCAACATTGTTATTTTTCCTGAGCCTCAATTTTAAATAGATGAGTTTTTGTTGTTCTTTCAAAATAATTACTGCCCAAGCAATTTAAAGATGTGCTTATTAATAACTTGCATATATATTATAAATGTGGCAATAGAAAATCATAAGATAATGTAGCAATCTAGAATAGTGGTAAGAAAGTAAGTCGGTTCCTAAAAGAATTGGCAAAATAGTAGATATAATCATACTAGATAATTGTGTTTCCCTTTTAAAATGAAAGCTGCATGCAACTACAAAATTTCCTTACTTTCCTTGAGACAAAGTTGACAGTGTTTCTAAAGCACTCGATTGATAATTAGCTTCCATTTTTATGTATACTATTTTAGAAATAATCATTTGCAAAGTTCTGGTGATTAAAACTTACATTTTCAAATCCCCAATAAGAATATTATGGAAAATGTGATTTTTTAGGAGGAAAGATCCTAAGCCAGGAGGCTAAGGTTCAAATCCCAACGTATTTCATACCTATAACTTTGGGCAAGTTACTTAACCTCTCTGTTTCTCATTTCACTCAATGTGTAATAATAATAAAAAAGATAATCCATATTGCATAGAGCTATTTTAAGAATTTAATTGATTAATGCATATGTAATGCATAGAGAGAGCAACATTTTTACTTATGAAACATTCACATTGACATTACCCTAAAGTCTTTAACTAAAATTTAGTTCTTGGAGATTTTATTCTCTCCCTCCTCTCCTGTTCTCTCTGTACATATATTTCTATGTGTATGTGTATATATGCACACATATATTATACATTATTATTATTTTAGTTTTTTATTAAGAAAGCAAAGGAATAAAAGAATGGCTACTCCATAGGCAGTGCAACATATTATACATTATCTTTTTATATACTATATATACATACATTATATATTTATCTTCTTATGTGTACACACACCTTTTTTTTTTTTTTGGAGAATTCCTTTTCTTCCCACTCATATCCATAAATATTTTTAGCTTTCTTTTTTCCCCCTAAATTAAGGTTCATAATTATTGAAAAAAAAAAAAGTCTGGATCAGTAAGAGAATGTATTCAAAAAGCCTATTTGCATTAGTCCATTTTCATGCTGGTAATAAAGACACACCGGAGACTGGGCAATTTACAAAAGAAAGAGATTTAATGTTCTTATAGTTCCACATAGCTGAGGAAGCCTCACAATAATGACAGAAGGCAAGGAGGAGCAAGTTACATCATACACAGATGGCAGCAGGCTAAGAGAGAGCTTGTTAAGGGTAACTCCATCTTATAAAGCCATCAGATCTCATGATACTTATTTGCTATCATGAGAACAGCATAGGAAAGACCTGGCCCCATGATTCATTTACCTACCACTAGGTCCCTACCATAACATGAAGAAATTCAGTATGATATTTGAGTGGGGAAACAGTCAATGTCATTCCACTGCTGACTCCTTGTAAACCTCATGTCCTCACATTTCGAAACCAATCTTACCTTCCCAGCAGTCCCCTAAAGTCTTAACTCATTTCAACATTAACTCTAAAGTTCACAGTCTATATATAGCCTCATTCGAGACAAGGCAAGTCCCTTCTGTTGAAGAGCCTATAAAATCAAAAGCAAGTTAGTTACTTCTTAGATACAATGGAATTACAGACATTGGGTAAATACCGCCATTCCAAATGGAAGAAATTGGCCAAAACAAAGGTACTACAGGCCTGATGCCAGTCTAAAGTCCAGCAGGGAGTTGAATACTAAAGCTGTGGCTTTGCAGGGTATAGCCCTGTTCCTGGCTGCTTTCATGGGCTGGCATTGAGTGTCTGTAGCTTTTCAAGGGGCATAGTGCAAGCTGTCAGCAGATCTACAGTTCTGGGGTTTGGTGGACAGTGACCCTCTTCTCACACCTCCACTGGGTGGTGTCCCAGTAGGGACTCTGACCCCACCCTTTCCTTCTGCACTACCGTAACAGAGGTTCTCCATGAGGGACCTGCCCCTGAATCAAACTTCTTCCTGGACATCCAGGCATTTCCATACATCTTCTGAACTCTAGGAGGAGGTTCCCAAACCCCAATTATTGACTTCTGTGCACCAGCCAGCTCAACACCATGTGAAAGTTGCCAAAGCTTGAGGTTTGTACCCTTAAAGTTACAGCCCAAGCTCTATGTTGGCCCCTTTTAGCCACAGCTTGAGTGGCTGGGATGCAGGGCACGAAATCCTTAGGCTACACAGAGCATGGGGACTAAGGGCCAGCTCACAAAACCACTCTTTCCTCCTAGGCCTCTGGGGCTGTGATGGGAGTGGTCGCCATGAAGACCTCTGATATGCCCTTGAGTCATTTTCTCTGTTGTCTTGGGAATTAACATTCAGCTCCTTGTTATTCATGCCAATTCTGCAGCCAGCTTGGATTTCTCCTCAGAAAATGAAATTTTCTTTTTTATCACTTTGCCAGACTGCAAATTTTCTAAACTTTTAGGCTCTGTTTCCTGTATAAAATGGAATGCCTATAATAGTACCCAAATCACCTCTTGAATGCTTGGCTAGGTAGAGATTTCTTCCACCACATACCCTAAAGCAGCTCTTGCGAGCTCAAAATTCCACGTATCTCTAGGGCAGGGGCAAAATGCTGCCACTCTTGTTGCTAAAACATAGCAAGAGTCACCTTTGCTCCAGTTCTCAACAGTTTCTCATTTCCATCTGAGACTACCTCATCCAGTATTTTATTGTCCATATCACTATTAGCATTTCGGGAAAAGTCATTCAACAAATCTCTACAAAGTACCAAACCTTCAACATTTTCCTGTCCTCTTCTGGGTCCTCCAAACTGTTCCAACCCCTGCCTATTACCCAATTCTAAAACTGCTTCCAAATTTTCAGGTATCTATAGCAGCGTCCCACTCTACTGGTACCAATTTACTGCATTAGTCCATTTTCACACTGCTGATCTAATAATATTGGAGACTGGGCAATTTACAAAAGAAATAAGTTTAAAGGACTTACAGTTTCACATGATTGGGGAAGTTTGACAATCATGAAATTACATGGATGACAGCAGGCCAAAAGAGAGCTTGTGCAGCTCTCTCCCAAGCCATCACATCTCATGAGACTTATTCAGTATCACAAGAACAACAGGGGAAAGATCTGTCCCCATGATTCCATTATCTCCCACTGGGTCCCTCCCACAATGTGCAGGAATTCAAGATCAGATTTGAGCAGAGACATAGCCCAATCAATGTCCCTATTGTAATACAGAGAATGGTCTGAACGCAAGATCCTCAAAGTCTCAAAATCATAACAAATAAAGGCTTTTCGTGTATAAGAAGGGCTAACAGGAGCTTCGTAGTTGGTGGATGCGAACAGATGGCATTATCAAGGATGTTTAACAGAATCTTCCACCCTTGCATTTAACCTGTTTCTCAGGATGAGCTGGAAAGGGTGGATGTTCTGCAAATTAGTTTTTGCTTAAGCTAAGGGGCAAATCAAAGTCCAGGCACATGTGGGGAGAAGAAACACTTGAGTAAATTTTGCTTAAGGCAAGTCAATAGATAAATAATGGTCAATTGTGAGTAGTGGGCCATGACCTACAGTGGATCTCTCCTCTGCTGGTCAATAATCAGTAGATGCCTTTTTCAAAATGAAAAGTATTGAGATACATAACAATTATTATTAACTGTAGATTCAATAGAAATATAAATTCAAAAATGAGACAAAAAATTTGTAAAAAATATTATCACAAAAGAGACAAAGAATCAGAAATAAAAATTTGAATAATGGTAGAAGATAAAGCCTCTTTATTTGATTTTAAATCCCTTAAGGGTAATATTTCTTCAGAATTTGAAAAGAGGTACAGGAAGTAAAGGAATACCAGCATAAAACCATTAATTTTATATAATTTTAAATTACTTGGCACTGCAATTTACTAAAGAAAGTATTTTTTTTTCTGGAAATACTTATATCTTAGAAGAATAAAATGAGCAATAATGCTTTCAGCTACTGACAGTTAATACATTTTTTTTCCCAAAAGAGTAATTTCAATTTATGAAGACTCCTCTTTTTGTTCATGGTTAATATAGCCAATATATTTAATGTTCACTAGTATATTTAATTTTTATTATGCCCAAGATTTCTTTCAGATAAATCAATAATTTATTCTATTATGTTTTAGCTGATATGGCCTATATATTGGTTATTTGAATTCAATTATAATTAATATGTAAATATATATTCATATACATATACACATGCATAAGTACTTTAGAAAGTTTAAGTCCTTAATATATTATAAAGAAGTGATATAACTAGTGGGAAAGCAAGAAACATTTGCTCAGTGACACTGTGAAAACTACCTAACTCTATGGTAATAAGAAAAAATTAGTAAATACAAGCACACACCTACTCGTGCAAATAAACTAGTATGATTCTTTGTTAATGTTTTTATATCTGAGTTCTGAAATTAAGGCTAATTAGTATTTTTTGAAGATTTACTCATTATATTTTATTTTTATCATCAAAATAAGCAAGTATAATTCATTAATTTTGTAATTGAGTTATGAATCACATCTAATTATATGGAATTCTGACTTTTAAAACTTTAGTCAGTTATATTAACACTAGGACATTTATGGTTAGAATATTCTAATATACACAGATAGGGAGATAGATAGATAGATAGATAGATAGATAGATAGATGGATAATAGATAAAATACTTATAGAGAGAGGTTTTTATGTTACACAAAAACAGTATTACAAATATTTTGCATTGCATCTTCAACATTAACTTTTTTCTCATTCAATTAATGTAATAACCTTACGAAGTAGGTATGATGTTTTGCATGTTACATATAAAGAGATGTAGTGTGATATTCACATTCAAACATCTATGAAGTAGAAGAAGAATGTTGTCCAGAACTCTGACAACTGAAATTGATAGTTTAACTCACTTGTTTTTATTTTGATTCTGTGCTGCTAAAAACAGTGATTTTAAAAAGTACATATGGTACTTAAAATACATATTCCTGAACTAAATATCACAGTCTTTGAATCAAAGCTCCAAGAAGGTTCATACAATATTATTTTAACATGCACCTTAGGTAATGTACAAGTCAGAGAAATAAAATCAGCAAAGGGCTATCTATCTATAAATAGATATGAAGGAGATATATATCTATATATACGTACGTGTGTGTGTGTGTGTGTGTGTGTGTGTGTGTGTGTGTGTAGAGAGAGAGATTTATTATGAAGAATTGGCTTAGGTAATTATAAATACAGAGAGGTCCCATGACCTGCTCTCTGCAAGCTGCAGACCCAGAAAAGCCAGTGGTGCAATTTAGTCCAAGTCCAAAGGCCTGAGAACCAGGGGAGTTAATGATGTGAATCTCACTGTGAGGGCAGGGGAATACCAATGTCCCAGCTCAAGCAGTGAGACAGAAGTGGCAAATTCTCTCTTCCATTGCCTTTTGTTCTATGTAGGCCCTCAACTGAATGATGCCAGTCCACATTAGGGAGGGAAATCTCCTTTTCTGAGTTCAACAATTAAAATAAAAATGTCATCCAGAAATGTCATCACATACACAGCCAAAAATGATGTTTAGCCAAATATCTGCCCCCCATCTCTGTGAGCCATGCAAATTAACACTTAAAATTAGCCATCAGAGGTATTTTTTAAAATTCACAGGGAGTGAATGTGCAAATTCACAGCAATTTATATTTATCTTTAATAATTGTATAGAAAATTAACTAAAGTAGAAATTTAACTAAACTTATAATTTAAAAAATATTCACAATGATTTTTTAAAAATTTGTATACATTTAGAATGGATTTTGCACTAGACATTGTGCTAAACTAAGCTCTACTTAAATAATACTTATTTTCACACTCGGACATATTTCCAGAGGTTGTATGTATTATTATGCTCTTTAATGGACCAAGTTACTTAATGAAAGACATGCACCCAGTAAACAGAAGAGACAGCATTTCATTGTAACAATCAAACAATCTATGACATCCAGATTTGACTGCAATCTCCATTTTATGTATACCACTTCTCTTGTCTATCTTCATTATAAAGATTTTTTCTTTTTTTCTAAATTCAATATAAATTATTTCTATACACCTAAGTATATAATTCAGTGTGTTATACTTAAAGAACACTATGTATTCACAACTTTAAAAAGTCAAGTTATCTTTATTTGTATAAAATTGAACAGAGCTCAAGAACCTCATGTTTTAATAACAAGCACATTTGATTATTTTCATTCTCATCTAGCACTACTATTCTAGGTTTCTCCAGTAAATTTTATTTCCCTAAGATTATCAATATTAGCAAATCTGCTATTCTAGATCTTTACCAATTGAGAGCTTGAGTATGTGTTATTTATTAAATAATTTCAAAATGACAAAAACTATCATAAATACCAGTAGTCATAGATTCCATCTGAGCAGTCTCAGATCTAAATCTATCACCCAGATTAATTTTAATGCTCTAAATCCGGGAATATTTGTACAGAGAGAAAGAAATCATTAAGTATCTATTTATTTATCTCTATATGCATATATACATTTAAATGTAAGCAAATATGAGGTACACAAATATACGTATATACATACATACATGGACGAATGAATGGACAGATATCTTATTATGTATTTGATATTGGTTCTCCATGGACTATTTTAACCAATGAGAGCTACTAGAAAATTTATATTATTTTTCTGTCAGTGATTGTAACACATTATGTTCAAAATGCTCTCAGCAATTCCATGAGTTCAGAATGACTAGTGATACATTTTGTTTACAATTTCTGACTTTTTCGTTATTTGTTTTTATTTTATCTAACAATTTTTTACTCGTGGCTGATACATGGTGGCAATTAATGGTAAGATTACCAAAATGAAATTATTGATTGCCACAATATAACACAGAAAACATGTTTTACTCAACGTTCCAAGCAAAGGAGTGTTCAAGAGAAGAGAAGCCGAAGATCATTATGCACTTGGTGGAAGTCTTTTGATATTACAAACAGTTTTAAAAACAACACTGAAACTTGGGAAAATTAAGTAATAAACACAGGAGTACACAATTGAAGCAATATTTTCTGGATGTGTGAATTGAAACTTTGAGACAATTAAACAGATGGAAGACCTATATCACTTACAATTGCTGATACTGCATCTCAAAGGTAATTTATAACTTCCAGAATTCCTGTTTCACTTCCAAACTCAAAATGGTTATGCATGTGTGTCATTTTTAATAAATAAGATTTAAAAATATCATTTGTAGTAAAATAAGCAAGACCAAAGTACACAAATGGGGACAGACAAATAAATTTGTATTCATACATTTGCATATATTTATATCCACAGTCCTTTGTGATAGGTATCATTATGCCAGTTTTATACTTGAATAAGCTAAATTTTAATAAGTGTGATTGATTTTGTCAATCTAAATAGCTTTTCTGTGGCATTTCCACCTGATGATCAGTGTACAGAGGCCATAAGTTTTCTAATAGGTCAGAATTTCTCTAATCATGCTTCATGTAATATAATATTTGTACAAGGTTAATAATTATTGAAAGAAAAGGCATTTCATGGTTAAATCAGTTTGAAAAATATTAGATTGAACAATGTTCAATGGATTTTGTTAATTTAATACTCCCAGATCTATTCATAGAATAATGCCAATTGTCATTGTCCTATTTGTACACGGAAGACTAAAATGAAAAATAATAAACATAAACTCAGTCCTAAAATACTCCCTTACAAAATAATAATAATGAATTTAACTTAAAATGAACACTGCAAAAATATTAACATATTTTTAGAAATTCTCCAGAGGATATTTATGTACGTATGGATTGACAGCTTACTTCAAGATAAAAGTAATCCAATTTATATTATTTTTTAAAAATCCTTGTGGTTAAGTACATTTTTGTAATAAATTTACAACTTTAGAATAGTTTAGATATACTGAAAAAATTGCAAAAGCAATACAGTTTTTTCCTGAATTCTCCCTTACTCAGTTTCCTCTATTATTAAAATTTAACATCACTATGTTTCATTTATCTCAGTTAGTGAAGCAGTATCGATACATTATTCTTAACTAAAATCCATACTCTTTAACATACCTTCATTAAGCTTACCTGAATGTTGCTCTTTGAGCATATCTTTATGTTCTAGAACTACTAGATGCTCTAGGCTCATGTTGTATATTTTCTGTCCTGGTTTTACACTGGATTTTCAAATGATATTCATTTCCTTTTTCTAAAAGAGTTTGCATGGCTTAAAGAGAGAGAGAGAGAGAGAGAGAAAGAGAATTTGTATTCAGTTTGAATTTGATCCTGAGAGTATTCCTTGTCTTCTCCCTCTTTGGTAAAGCAGAATATAAACCTAAGAGTCATCTGAAAACATTTATATTAATGGGAAGAGGTGTTGTGGTTTTTACCTATTTCAGTCCACTGGTAAGTGAAAAACATGTCTGTCAGGAACTCAGGAGGGAGATTTGGATTTATTCTGAGAACACTAAGCATGCTGGCAGCTTTACTTTTCCAATCTCTACAGAGGTTTGCAGCACATCTGAATTTGAAGGAAAAAAAAAAAATCCCAGAATGTTAAAATATATTTTCAAACTGTGATTCCTACAGATGTCAAAGTACTGTCTCTCTAATTTTACCTTCATTATGCAATGCCTTCAGGCTCAGGCTGTGTAAGTTTTCTATGAAGCACTTAATCTCTACGCAGACCCCTTAGGAAGATGTAACAGCAATCAGTAAATAACAGTGCAGAGGCCGTTGATTACTATTGAATAAACCAAAATGCTTTCCATACATTGCAAACTAAAAATGGATCACTCTCATCACTTATCTTTTTTTAATGACATTTTAAAGTCTAAGGGCCTTATTAGTCATTACTTTTATATAATGTTTTCCAAAGGTGTGCATGTACCTTGCTTAGAAAACAGAAGAGAGGCAGATATAATGAGAGTCTTCTGAGGAAATTAAATTAGATCAGTATTCATAAACATTAGGCACTTGATAAAGAATTTTTTAGAAAAACAAGGTTGCTAAAAAGAGAAGCTAAAAATAGAAAAACAGAAAGAAAACCAATTTTAAAAAATTAAACAGTTTTTGAGAGGTATTTTGACTTCTACCATTTTTTGAAATGAAAATTCTGGAAAAGTCATTTGTTGAGTACATTGCAAAAGATGCTTAAGGCCAAGTGTTTAAACTGCACCTTCATAACTCCAGAATGTATGCTTTGCTCACTGTACAGAAAACCCCCAACAATTGACAATTTGATAACATTTTACACAAAACAATATATAGTATTTAGCTGTTATTTTCAAAGGGCATGGTTAGATTTTAACATTTAGTTCAGACTACACATGGCATCATTAAAATAATCATTTTATTTGTAGAAAAATTTAAAGGATAATTTAAATATGTTGGATGAAAATTGAGAGAAGGATATTTACTCAAAAGATTTTCTTTACAATGTTCATAGTTTTCCACAGCTTTATGGAAGAATAATTGGCAAAAGTTAAATGGCACATAATTAAATTGTACATTTTGGGAAGTCTTTAAAGTTGTACACACCCATGAAACCATCAACAATTAAGTTGTTGAGAGTACCTATTAGCCTTGTGTTAGTTTGCTAGGGCTATTGTCGTAAAGTTTCTAAGACTGGGTGGTTTAAATATCAGGAATTTATTTTCTCACAATTTTGAAGGATAGAAGTCCAAGGACAAAGTTTCAGCAGGGTTAGTTTCTCCTGAGGCTTTTCTACTTGGCTTACAGACAGCAGCCTTCTTCAGATTCTTCAATCATTCTTTCTTTATGTGTAAATCTGTGTCCTAATGTTATTAGTCAGGTTTCTCTAGAGAAACAGAACTAATAGTATATATACCAAAGGGGAGTTTATTAAGGAGTAGCAACTGACATGATCACAAGATCCTGCAAACTTGGAATCTGATTTAAAGGGCAGGAATCATCCAGCATGGGAGAACAATGTAGGCTGGGAAGATAAGCCAGTCTAGCCTTTTCACGTGTTTCTTCCTGCTTTATACCTTGGTATGCTTTCCTCCTTTTAAGACTTATGCTGGCAGCTGATTAGATGGTGTCCACCCAGATTAAGGTTGGGTCTGCCTTTGGCCCACTGACTCAAATGTTAACCTCCTGTGACAACACCCTCACAGACACACCCAGGATTAATACTTTGCGTTTCAATTCAATCAAGTTGACACTCAGTATTAACCATCACACCTAATCTCATGTTTTTATAAGAACACTACCATATTTTATTAGGATATGAACTTATAAAATAATTTTGACTTCACTATCTCTCTCTATTTTTTTTTTTTTTTTTTTTTTTTCTGTTTTTAAGGTGGAGTCTCACTCTGCTGTCCAGGCTGGAGTGCAGTGGTTCAATCTCCACTCACTGTAACTTCCACCTCCTGGGTTGAAGCAATTCTCCTGCCTCAGCCTTCCAAGTAGCTGAGATTACAGGTACATTCTATCATGCCCAGCTACGTTTTGTATTTTTAGTAGAGACAGGGTTTCACCATGTATTCCAGGGTGGTCTCAATCACCTCTGTAATCCCAGCACTTTGGGAGGCCAAAGCGGGTGGATCATCTTTGTAAAAACTATCTCTATACACAGACACATTTTCAGTCATTGGGGGTTAGAATTTCAACATGGGGGCTTGGTGCAGTGGTTCACACCTATAATCTCAGCACTTTGGGAGACCAAGGCAGACGAATCACCTGCAGTCAGGAGTTTGAGGCCAGCCTGGCTGACATGGTGAAACCTTGTCTCTACTAAAAACACAAAAAAATCATCAGACATATGATTTCAAGCATATGAGCATATGTCAGGCATGGGTGCCTGTAATCCCAGCTACTCAGAAGGCTGAGGGTGTTGCAGGTTGCAATGAGTTGAGATCACACCACTGAACTTCATCCTGGGAAACAGGAGTGAGACTGTCTCAAAAAAAAAAAAAAAAAAAAAAAAAGAAAAAGAACTTCAACATGGGAATTTGTAGGGGTATAATTCAGCCCATAACAATGCTCAATGAAATTTCTCTGGCTCTGTTTCCCAACACACCCACTTCTCTTCACAGATAATCACTGACCTGTTTTCTGAAACTATTGATGAGTTTTCAAGTTTATAAATTTGTTTATGAAACAATGCAATATACACTCTTTGTTGATTTCTTTTATGAAACATAATTATCTTGTGATTCATCCAAGTTGCTATTAATTTGTTTTGTTTTAAGTACTATTTAGTTTGTTTATTAATTCAAATGTTAGCAGACATTTTGGGTTATTTACAGATTTGAGTCTTTAGAAATAAAGGTTCCATAATCTTTCACATACATTTTTATATGAACATATATTTTTCTTTCTCTTGAGTAAACACCTAAGAGTAAACTGTTAAATCAAAAGGAAGGTATATGTTTAAGTTTTTAAGAAACATTCAAATAGTTTTAAAAAATGGTTTACTATTTTACATTCCAGCCAATAGTATGTGAGAGTTTCAATTTCTCCACATCTTTACCAACACTTGATGTAGTCCTTTCAATTGTAGATATTCTAATAGATTTCTAGAGGTATCATATTTCTCTCATGACCAATGATTTCACACACGTGCTTATTTGCATTACCTTTTCTGGTAAACTATATTTTCAAGTACTTTGCCCATTTCTTTATTAGGTTATTTACCTGCAATTGAGTTTAATTAGATTTTGATATATTCTAACTACATGTCTTGTTAGATACATCGTTTGCAAATATTTTCCCTATTTTGTGGCTTATCCTTTTTTTTTGTACTTTAAGTTCTGGGGTACATGTGCAGATCTTGCCGGGTTGTTACATAGGTACACATGCCATGGTGGTTTGCTGCCTCCATCCCCCCATCACCTACATCAGGCATGTCTCCCAATGTTATCCCTCCCCAACCTCCCCACACCCCACTGTCCCTCCACTATAGCCCCCAACAGACACCAGTGTGTGATGTTCCCCTCCCTGTGCCCATGTGTCATGTGTTCTCATTGTTCAACACCCACCTATGAGTGAGAATGTGGCTTGTCCTTTTATTTACTTAATTTTTTCTGGAAAACAGAAGTTATAATTTTAAAAGCGCAATTTTAAAAAATGTTCTTTATTGGATTGTGCTTCTCACACCATATCTAAAAATATTTTCCAAGCCCAAGATTACAAAGATTTTCTATATGTTTATTTTAGTTGTTTTATAATTTTAGGTTTATGTGCAGGTCTATTACCCATGTTGTTCAGAAATAAAAATTTCTGATATCAAGATATAGAAGTATTTCAAATGAATGAGCTAGATCTGGACCATACAAACAATTCTCATTAGGACTTTTTTTTTTTTAAAGGAAAGCTGAAATATTCTGTAATCTGTTTCTCACTTTGATATCTCCCATGACACTAGGATCTTATAGTCAACTGCCTGATGTAATTATAAATTGTTTATCCTTCAGGCTCCTCAAAGCCATCATATTTGAAAGATAATTAACCATGTTGTTCTTTCACTTCTCCTACAAACCTGTTTTTGCTGTAGTTCCAACATCTATTGATGTTGCTGTCATCTGTACTCCTATTCACATTAGATACGGGATTTATCCAATTTTCTTCTCTCATTTTCTCTTTTCATCTTTAACCCTTATGAAATGGCCAATTTGCTAAATGAAAAGTAGGTTAACAATCATTTTATCCAATTGAAAAGTTTTATTTTGGAGTGTTTTATTTAAAACATAATTTCAAAGTAGTAAATACTTTTTGTTTCAAGAGATCTTTTTTGCTCATGTATGCTTTCCTCGGTTTAGGACTTATGCTTACTTTATACTTTTGCCGATTATCTCCAATTTCAAAATCTTACAAAGATATTTGACGATATCCCAACAGTCTTCCAGCTGTCTTTGCTACTAATAAAAAACATATGTGGGGGAAAGGCAATATGGCCAACTAGAGACAGCCAGCTGTGAAACAGTTCCCACGAAGGGACCAAGACAACTGGAGTGCTCCGAACAGATCTTCAGAGGGAAGGCATCAAGAATGGATGGAGGAAAGACACAGAAGCTGAGATAAAGGGGGAGAGAGCTGGGAGTTGTACATGGGGCTACCAAACACCAGAACTTGTTTCCCTCTCCAGGAGAATGGGTGAGTTGAACTGAAGGAGAAATTTTCTCTTGCCACAGGCCTCTGGACCTCAGGAGGAGGAGACCCCTCAACTACCTCAGAAACTCAAGTTGGCCAGGAGAGCTACTTAGAGAAGTGCAAGGGGCAATAATCCAGCTGGTGTACACCCCAGAGGGTTTGGTCTGTAGCACAGCACAGCCAGAGGCAGCCATCCTTTTAGGCTCAACTTGTTCCCATATGAAATTTCATCCCTAAAGAATCTGAGGGTCCTGTACTCTGCAGGGCAGTCTTGCCCATAGATGGCACTGGTCCAACCTGAGCACTCTTGGTCTGCTGGCCTTTCCTGGGCTCCCAGCCTGGCCATGCTTGCTTTCAGGGCAGTCTCAAGCTCCGTCTAGGCCTAATCTATAGCATCTGAGCATCTTTCCTGGTGAAACATGCCTAAGGGTGAAAAGCTCCAATGAGGTGGCCCCTGCAGACATGCACCCACCCACAAGCTCTCTCCTCAAACTACAGCTTCCCCTGGGCCCACAGCAACCTCCCATATAGGTTTGCTGGCATGTGTCTGCACTGTCAGGTATTGCATGCCTTGTCCTGCCAGCATACAGGAGTGCAGTCCACTCCACCTCACCCCACCATCCACCATTGTAGACAGAGCTTTGGTGGACACAGAGCAAGCCAGTGCCTTGCCCTTCACTAACACTGGACAGAGAATAATGAATTCTCACCCTGCCCTAAGTGACCACTCCTACTGTGAGGCACAGAAAAGGTACCCATACCTGTATACACCAGTGCCCTGCCCTTAAGCCAGTATCCCTCTCTAGCACAACTGTGCACAAAGTCACCAGCAGGGCTGCCCTGCTCCCACCAGCCATATTGCCTCCACCACTGTGGTGACAGTCCACAGGGAGGTAGGCCCCCTGGAACCCACCAGCACTCCACCACAGCTGCTGCTACAAGGTCAAATCCTACTGTCATGGCACTATCAAATGCTTTGGTTGAGACCACCCATTGAAGTAAAGAGACTGTGTTCTAGAAGAACCCTGCCCCCACCCAGTGCAGTGAATTCCTAATACTGGGAGCCAGAGAACAAATTCAGGTCCTAGTAAAAGTCACCCAGAGTTAGAGCATGTAGTCCAGGAGTTGAGATCTGAGTGTTGGACCCCTAAAATCTTCCAGAAAAAGCATTCAGCAGAATCCACCTTATACCACAATCAAACCCTCAAAGCAATCTAATGGGATAAAAGAATAAAAGAAAATATCCAAAGGTCAGCAACTTCAAAGACTGAAGGTAGATAAGCACATAAAGATAAAAAGAATCAGTGCAAAAATTCTGACAACTCAAAAATCCAGACTGATTTCTTTCCTCCAAACAACACCTCTCGAGAAGGGCTCTGAAACAGGCTGAAATGACTGAAATAACAGAAATCGAATTAAGAATATGGCTAAGAATAAAGACTGAACTACAGGAGTACATTAAAATTCAATTCAACAAAGTTAAATATCATAATAAACAATGCAGGAGCTGACAAAATAGCCCACATAGAAAATAATGTAACCAAACTGATTGAGCTAAAAGGCACACTACAAAGATTTGATAATTCAATTATAAGTTTTAATAGCAGAGTAAACCAAATGAAGAAAAGAAGCACAGAGCTGAATACTGACTTTCTGAAATAAGATAGTAAGACAAGGATAGAGAAACAATAATGAATTAACAAAGCCTCTGAGACATATGGGATCATATAAAAAGATTGAATCTATGACTCACTGGTGTCCCTGAAAAACATGAGGAGAATGGAAACAACTTGAAAAATATATTTCAGGATATCATCCATGAAAACTTCCCCAACCTAGCTGGAAAAGCCAACATTTAAATTCAAGAAATGTGGAGAACCCCAGTAAGATATGTTATGAGAAGATTGTCCCCAAAACACATAATCCTCAGATTCTCCAAGGTTAAAATGAAAGAAAAAATGTTGAAGGCATCTAGAGAAAAAGGTTACGTCACCTACAAAGGGAAGCCCATGAGACTAACAGGAAGCCTCTCAGCAGAAATTCTATAAGGCAGAAGACATTGGGGGCCAATTTCAACATTCCTAAAGAAAACGAATTCCAAACCAGAATTTCATATCCAGCCGAACTAAGATTTATAAGCAAAAGCTTTAAAAGCAAAAGTAAATAAGACCCTTTTCAAACAAGCAAATACTGAGGGACTTCATTACCACTACACCTGCCTTACAAGATTTCCTAAAGGAAGCCCTAAATATGGAAAGGAAAGACCGTTACCAGTCACTACAAAGCACTCTGAAATACAAACCAGTGACACTATAAAGCAACTAAACAAGTCTGACAAATAGTTAACTAACATTGTGATGACAGGATAAATGCCACACATATCAATAATTACCTTGAATGTAAGTGTCCTAAATGCCCCAGTTAAAAGACACAGAGTGGCAAGCTATGTAAAGCAACAAGATCCATTGGTATGCTGTCTTCAAGAGACCCATCTCACATGAATGACATCAATAGGCTTGAAATAAAGGGATGAAGAAAAATCTACCAAGCAAAGGGAAAATAGAAAAAAGCAGGGACTGCAATTATAATTTTATACAAAACAGACTTTAAACCAACATAGATCAAAAAAGAAAAAGAAAAGTAGTCCATAATGGTAAAGGATTCAAATTATTAAGAAAACCTAACACTCATAAATGTATATACACTCGACACAGGAGCACCCAGATTTATAAAGCAAGTTCTTAATGACCTTAAAAGAACTTTAGACTCTCATACAATAATATTGAGGGACTCTGACACCCCACTGACATTATGAGATTACTAACCAGAAAATTAACAAAGTTATTTGGGATCTGAACTCAACCTGGGATCTAATAGATCTGATAGACGTCACAGAACTTTCCACCAAAAAGCAACAGAATGTACATTCCTCTCACTGCTGCATAACATATACTCTATAATTAATTACATTATCAGACACAAGACACTCCTCAGCAAATGCAAAACAACTGAAATCATAACAACCTGTCTCTTGGACCACAGTACAATCAAATTAGTAATCAAGACTAAGAAATTATCTTAAAACCATACAGTAACCTGTTCCTGACTGACTTTGGGTAAATAATGAAATTAAGGCAGAAATCAAGAAGTTCTTTGAAACTAATGAGAATGCATACAAGATTCTCCAGAACACAGCTAAGGCAGTGTTAACAAAGAAGTTTATAGCAGCAAATGCCCTCATCAAACAGCTAGAAAGATATCAATTTAAGAACCAAACATCGCAACTAAAAGAACTAGAGAACCAAAAGAAAACCAACCCTAAAGCCAGCAGAAGACAAAAAATAACCAAATGAGAGATGAACTGAAAGAGACTGAGACCCAAAAAACATTCAAAAGAGTAACACCTTCAGGAGTTGTTTATTTTGTAAAAAACTTAAAAGATAAATATACTGCTAGCAAAACTAATAACAAAGAAATTAGAGAAGATCCAAATGAACACTATTGGAAATGACAAAGGGGATATAACGACCAACCGCAAAGAAATGCAAATAATCATCAGAGAATATTATGAACACCTCTATTCATACAAGCTGGTACGACTGGAAGATATGAGTAAATTCTTGCACACATACACCTTCCCAAGACTAAACGTGGAGGAAATTAAATCTCTAAACAGACCATTAACAACCTCTGAAATTGAATCAGTAATAAATAGCCTACCAATCAAACAAAACTCTGGACAATACTGATTCATAGTGGAATTATAGTAAATGTACAAAGAAGAGGTGGTACCATTCCTACTGAAACTATTCAAAAAATGAGGAGGAGAGACTCATCCCTAAGTCACTCTATGAAGCCAGCATCATCCTGATACCAAAACCTGGCAGAGTCACAACAAAGTAAGTAAACTTCAGGCCAATATTCTTGGTGAATATCAATGCAAAAATTCTTAACAAAATACTTACAAATAAAATCCAGCACCACATCAAAAGTTTTATCCACCATGATCAAGAAGTCGTTTTCTCTGGGACACAAGGTTGGTTCAACATACACAAATTAATAAATGTGATTCATCAGGGAAAAAGAACTGAGGACAGAAACCACATAATTTTATCAATAGAAAAAATCTTTTGATAGAATTCAACACTCTTTCATATTAAAAACTTTCAATAAACTAGGTATTGAAGAAACATACCTTAATAAGAGCCATCTATGACAAACCCACAGCCAACATCATACTGAATGGGCAAAAGCTGAAAGTATTCCCCTTAAAAACTGGTACAAGGCAAAGATGCCCTCTCTCATCATTCCTATTCAACATAGTACTGGAAGCCCTGGCCAGGGCAATCAAGCAAGAGAAAAAAAAATAATAAGGGAATCTAAATAGGTAGAGAGAAAGTCAAGCTATCCCTTTTTGCTGACAAATGATCCTATATCTAGAAAACCCCATAATCTCTGCCCAAAAGCTCCTTAAGCAGATTTACAACTTCAGCAAAGTCTCAGGATACATAATGTGCAAAAATTACTAACATTCCTATACACGAACAATAGTCAAGCCTAGAACCAAATCAGGAATGCAATCCCATTCTCAATTGTCACACACACAAAATAAGATACCTAGGAATACAGCAAATCAGTAAAATGAAAGATCTCCACAAGGAGAACTATAAAACGCTGCTCAAAGTGATTAAAGATGATACTAACAAATGGGAGAAACAGTTCATGCCTATGAGTAGAAGCAATATCATTAAAATATCTACACTACCCAAAGTGATTTATAGATTCAATACTGTTCCTATTAACCTACCAACGATATTATTCACAGAGCTAGAAAAAAAAAACTATTTTAAAATTCACATAGAACAACAACAACAAAAATCCTGAATAACCAAGGCTATCCTAAGTGAAAGAACAAAGCAGGAGGCATCACAGTATCTGACTTTAATCTATAGTACAAAGTGACATTAACCAAAACAGCATGGTATTGGTACAAAAACAGACACACCACACAGACCATTGGAATAGAAAGAGAATCCAGAAATAAGGCTGCACAACTATAGCTGTCTGATCTTGGACAAACCTGACAAAAACAAGCAATGTAAGAACAATTCCCTATTCAATAAATGGGTTAGGATAACTGGCTAGCCACATGAAGAAGATTGAAACTGGATTTCTTTCTTATACTATGTACAAAAATTAACTCAAGATTGATTAAAGACTTAAATGTAAAACTAAAAACTACACAAACTTAGAAAGACAACCTAGGCAGTACTCTTTTGGATGTAGGAAATAGCAAACATTTCATGATGAAGACAACAAAAGCATTTGCAACAGAATCAAATATTGACAAATGGGATCTAAATAAACTAAGGAACTTCTTCACAGTAAAAGAAATTATCAACAGAGTGAACAGAAAACTTACAGGATGGGAATACATTTCTGCAAAGTATGCATCTCAAAATGATCTAATAACCAGCATCTCTAAGGAACTTAAACAAATTTACAATAAATAAAATAACCCCCATCAGGAATGTAGGCAAAGGACATGAACAGAAACTTCTCAAAAGAAGATATGCATGTGGCCCACTATCATATGAAAAAAAAAAAAAAGAAAAGAAAAAAAAGAAAAGAAAAAAAACCTCAATGTCACTGATCATTTGGGAAATGCAAATCAAATCCACAATAAGACACATCACACACGAGTCAGAATGGCAATTACTAAAAAGCAAAAAAAAAAAAAAAAAAAAAAAAGAAAAGAAAAAAATAGATAAATAGATGCTGGAAATGTTGTGGAGAAAAAAGAACACTTATGTACTGTTGAGGAAGTGTAAATTAATTCAACCCTTGTTGAAGTGAAGACAGTGTGTCAATTCCTCAAAGACCTAAAAACAGAAATGCCATTTGACCCAACAATCCCATTAATGGGTATACACCCAGATGACTGTAACACATTCTATTATAAAGACCCATGAACATGAATGTTCATTGCAGCACTATTCACAATAGCAAAGAAAAGAAATCAACCTAAATGTCTGTCAATAATAGACTAGACAAAGAAAATGTGGTACATATACACCATGGAATACTAAGCAGCCATAAAAAAACAGATCATATTATTTTCAGGGACATTGATGGAGCTGGAGGTCGTTATTCTTAGCAAACTAACACAAGAACAGTAAGCAAAATACCACCTGATCCCTTTGAAAATTGATGCTAAATGATGAGAATACAAGGATTCATAGGGGGAAAAACACACACAGGGACATTTCATAAGGTAGAGGTTGGGAGGAGGAAGAGGATTAGGAAAAATAACTAATGGTTACTAGGTTTAATGCCTAGATGATGAAATAATCTGTATGATAAACTACTATGACACAAGTTTGCCTGTAATAACAAACCTGCGCATACATTCTGAACTTAAAAAAAAAGTTAAACCTAAAAACGTGTAATCTTGCTCTTATGATCTCATGAATTTTATTTTAAATACTGAAAAATATTTTTTTTAAATATAAAATAAATTTTTGGTCCTCATTAATTGACATATTGTTGTTTCTGTGGTCTGATGCTGGAGTTTTTGTGAATCAGGTATTCAATGCGATGTGAATTATATTCTAAGCATTTTTTTCTGCCTCTTTTTATCTTTGTTTTATGCTCGATGACCTCCAAAGCAGTCTTTTTGGTATTACCTCCCCATTGAGCATGTCCATTAAATGTTTTATTTCTGTCTTATGTATTTTAATACTCTTAAATGTATCTAAAAATACTAACTAGCATCCTAGTCTAGATATTATTTCCTCTGGATAATTTGTTTTCTTCATTCATCTCTGTCCTTCTTCATAATAACGTGGTACACAGTATTTGCTTTAACCAAAACAATATTTGATTTGTTTGATTTTCACTAGTCGTGCACATTTGAACATAAAATCTTGAACCAATATTTTTAAAAATCAGCTAAGTCATTGTTACATCTTTTTAAGATAATGAATAATTTCCGGTGGCAACAGATACATAGATATATAACATGTGAAATAGTTAATAAATTATGATGATTCACATCTCATATATGATACTTTAATAAAGATATTTTAATTGAGGTGTGTTAAAAATCAAATTGAAATTTGCAATTCCAGCTTGTGTGTTAACTTTACAGTTTTATATCATTTTGATATTTCACCACAAGCTGAAGAACTACTACTTGTAACTTGTATCCTCAAGGAGGAAGGAGCAGCAAAGTTTGATTTCCTGAGGCAAGTGTGTTTAATCTCACTTATGATTGAATTTCTTATTAATTTTTCTGACACATGCTTAAAATTGCAGAAGAGTTTATTCTTTCCTTATTGAAATTTGAATAATCAATGTTTCTCTACGGCTTTTGTTTCTGGCATGTACTAAGCCAATCGTTAAAACCACTGCTGGAAAAGAATCAATAAAAATGCTTGGAGAGAATTCTTCTGTATTATAGATATCTTTGCTTCTTCTAATTTAATGATACTTTAATATATAGCTGACATACCATTCAATTATATAATACTAATACCTATACATGAGTAAGTATGTGGGTGTATGTGTTTGTGTACTTACTTTTATTGATTGCAAAAATAAATATATGATACTATTGGGATAATGTTGAGTTTAGGGCAAGACTTTCTAAACACTATAGTAGTGGAAGAATAATTTGTTTTTAAAAACCCATTTTGATGACCCAATTATTTTTAAAATTAAAAAATAAAACTAAGAAATACAACTACACCTCTATAAAAAGACCACATCGTCTCAGCCCAAAATCTCCTTAAGGTGATAAGTAACTTCAGCAAAGTCTCAGGATACAATATCCAGAATCTACAAAGAGCTAACACAAATTTACAAGAAAACAAACAAACAAACAACCCCATTAAACAGTGGGTGTTGGTTCACCCACAAAAGGAAGCCCATCAGACTCACAGTGGATCTCTCAGCAGAAAATCTACAAGCCAGAAAAAAGTGAAGGCCAACATTCAACATTTGTAAGGAAAAGAATGTTCAACCTAGAATTTCATGTCCAGCCAAACTAAGCTTCAAAGGCAAAGGACACCTGCCTGTGAGTGAGAACATGTGGTGTTTGATTTTCTGCTCTTGTGTCAGTTTGCTGAGAATGATGGTTTCCAAGTTCATCTATGTCCCTACAAAGGACATGAACTCATCGTTTTTGATGGCTGTGTAATATTCCATGGTGTATATGTACCACATTTTCCCTGTCCAGTCTATCATCGTTGGGCATTTGGGTTGGTTCCAGGTCTTTCCTATTGTAAATAGTGCTGCTATGAACATTCATGTGCATGTGTCCTTATAGTAGAATGGTTTATAATCCTTTGGATATATACCCAGCAAATCACACTGCCATGTTTGTACCTATGCAACAATCTTGCATGTTCTCCGCATGTACCTCAAAACCTAAAATGCAACTAAAAAAAAAAAAAAAGACGAAGAAGAAATAAAATCCTTTACAGACAAGCAATTGCTGAGAGATTTTGCCACCACCAGGCCTGCTTTACAAGAGCTCCTGAAAGCCACTTTTTAGAAATAGAAATGTAAATGGATTATCTAAGATAAGTATTATATAATTTGCTGAGTCTGATGGCCAACGGAAATATATTATTTATTTATTGCTCCATTATTCTAAAACTTATTGGTTTAAACAATGTACATTGATTTCATAGTGTCTGAATGTTGACAGCAGTCAGATCCTCTTGGGTTAATTGGTCAGGGGCCTCAGTTCACACTCTGTTGACCAGAGCCTGCACTCCATTCCTCACTACATGGATGTTTCATACATGGCAGATCCCAAAAAGACAATATAAACAGTCATAGCAAGGCAGAAGTCACAATGTTTTGTAACCTAATAACATAAATGATGTTCCATCACCTTTGCTAGATTCTACCGGTTAGCAGCAATGAAAGAATGGGTTAGAATTTATAAATTAAAGGACTTGGTCATTTTTCCATATTTTGACACAAGACACCTTTTATTGGCTTATTTTGTATTCAGTACATGTTTATATAGGAAAATTAGATTCACTTAAGTGAAAATGATGTATTAAAAAATAAACTTATATAACTGACTCAGACATTTGAACGATGTAATTTTCCTCTCAATCATATACTTTAGTAAACTGTTAACTTCTACTACTGAAAACATTAAAACTTGTGAAATTATTGCCCTCACAGTGCATAATAATTTCTATCTAGCTTCAAGTTTCAAAGTGACTTCTATCCTTATCCACCATTCCCCACAGTCATAAAACTGGAAAATGATCTGAGCCTTGAAGTGAAATAAGCTCAATTCAGAGCATGACATCTGTATTATGCCATATAATAAAATGGCAACAAGGTCATATCTTTGCTATCAATTCTGTTAGTTTTAGCTTTCAAAGTCTATTTAAGAGCTTTACAATTTTTAGATTGATCTATTTAAAACATATTTGAAAAATCTGGGTATTTTTTATAAAACAGCGAAGAAATTTTGCTAATAAGGTGGATATATTCTGGGAAGGGTAAAGAAATGAAAAACATTTAAAGCATTTAGTTAAGTTTATAAAAAATTAGCAATCTTTTTAAAGAAATAAATCTGATTAATAGAGTAAGGAGTTAATGATTACAAATACTTTTTTTACAGAAAATTAAGGAATACGTTGTAACCTGATTAAGTAAAAATATTAGCAAAATATAGTTAGTAAAAAATAGTAAAAATATAGTTGAGCATTGTAATTTTTATTTGAAACTTTTCTAAAGAGATATAATTTTAATTCAATGTATTTTTAAAAGAATAATAGAAAAACCAATTTTATGAAGCATAAATGTTAAGAAATAAGTGCATTAAAATATTTGATCTATTATCTAACTTTAAAGACATTTCACTTTATTTTAAGCTTATGAGACTAGCTTAGCATATTATATTAGAATTTATAGATTAATATATATTTTTTCCTTTTAAAAATATATGTTATTCACAACTCATTCTCTGAGGTGAATATCACCCTAATACCAAAGAAGACCTGACAGAAAAGAAAAACTACAAACGAATATCTCTCATGAACATAGATGTAAAAATTTTCAACAAAATATTAGCTAATTGAATCAAAAAATGTTTACAAACAATTATACACAATGACCTAATGTGATTTTTTTGACAGTATATGAGGCTGATTCAATATTTAAAAATACTTAAATTAATAGGCTAATAGAGAAAAACATGATAATAGAGATATATTCAGAATAATTGTTTGTTAAAATCCAATGCCCATTTATGACAAAAGCTCTTAGCAAACTAAGAATAGAGAGAGACTACCTCAACTTGATAAAGGGCATATACAAAACTTATAGCATACATAATAAAAAATTCGATGCTTTCTTAGTAAGATCAAGAATAAGGCAAGGATGTTGACTCTCACTAGAAGTTCTAGCTGATGTAACAAGACAAGGAAAAGAAATAAAAGGTTAATATTAGATTTTAACTTGACCAGATAGCTGGTGAAGCATTATTTCTGAGTATGTTGGTGAGGTATTACCAAAAGAGATCAACATTTGAATAAATTTACTGAGTAAGGAAGAGCCACCATCACCTAACATGGGCAGCCACTATTCAGTCAGCTGAGGGCACAGGTAGAACAAAATGTCAAGGAAAGGTGAATTATCTCTCTCCTTTCTCAAGCTAGGACATCCCACTTCTTTTGCCCTTGAATATCAAAACTTCAAGTTCTCCAAACTTTGTGCTCCAGTGGTATACCAGCAGCCTCTAAGTTTTTCCGGCCTGTGACTTCAGACGGAGAGTTATACCTTCAGCTTCCTGGGTTCTGAGGCCTTCAGGCTTGGACTGAACTACATAACCAGCTTACTTGGTTGTCTAGCTTGCATACAGCTTATCATGGGACTTCTCAGAATCTGTATTTTTGTGATTCAGTTTTCCTTATAAATTCCCTCCTATACATCTCCATCTTGTTTCTTCTATACCATGTGCAAAATGGGAAAAAAATTAAATTGTGTATGTTTGCAAATTATGACTGCTGATGTAGAGAATAAAAATATCTGAAATTAATAAATTATTTTAGCAAGACTGAAGGATATAAAGTTAATACACAAAGTTAATTTTCTTATACATTAACAATTAAAAATTGGAACTTGAAATTAAGGGCACAATACCATTTATAGTAACACAAAAATGAAATAATTTTATATAAATTAATAAAATGTGTGCAATATCTATATTAGGAAAACTATAAAACTCTAATGAAAGAAGTATATATGTATACTCTCTATGTATGTGTGACATATATATATATATACACACACACACACACACACACACATATATATATATATATATATATGCCACACATGTACACATACATATGGAGATATTCCACATTTATGAAGACTCAATATTGTCATGTTAGGGTTTCCCAATTTGACATATAGATTCAATACAATCTTAAAATCCCAGGAGGTTATTTTGTGCATATCGAAAAATGTATTTTAAAGGTTATATGGATAGTAAAAGACCCAGAATAGTCAACCCAATAGTGAAAAAGAAAACAAAGCTAGAGGATAAACTACCTGACATCAAGACTCTACAGTTAGAATAATCAAAACAGTGTGGTACTGGCAAATGAACTGCAAACAGATCAATGAAACAGAACAGAGCACAGATGCACAAAAATTTAGTTAACTGATCTTGGACAAAGAAACAATTCCAATTTAATAAGGAAAGGGCAGTCTTTCTAACAATCAGTACTAAAGCAATTGGGCATTCACATGCAAAATATAAATCTAAATAAATTTCTTACACCCTTCCCAAAAATTACCTCAAAATAGACCATAGACCTAAATGTAAAATACAAAAATATAAAACACCTGAAAGAAACATAGGAAAAATCTAGGCAACCTTTGGTTCGGCAATTCAAAGTGACCAAAAATATCAAAGGTTATATGTTCACACTTTGATAAAATTATATGGGATGACACTGGAGCTTGGATTATATTCAGAAATTATTTGTATATAATAATCAGTGTGATTTCTTAATTCTGAAATGAGGCATAGAAAACAATATGAATGAAAGTGACAAAAATCAGAGGATTTTTAGCCATTATCTTAGTCATTTGTGAAAAGATGCAGGTGACAAAACCAAATATAATGCTGCTACCAATAATTTCATTAGAAAAATTCATTAATGTCTTAATTTCATTAAGAAAATTCATAGTATTCCTATATTCATACTATATTGCATTTATGAATAATTATAGTGTTTTAAGTTTTGAACTAAAATTCTTTGATGAAATAATCTGTCATATAAAGTTACCAATTTATCTGAAGATTTTATAAAAATCATTATAGTTATTATCATCATACTCATTATCATCTTCCTTCTCATCATAGCTAGTATTTGCCAAATTGTCCTATGCTCCAGACATAATATGAATTACTTTACATGTATCTATCTACCTATCTATCTATCTGTCTATCTATCTATCTACCTATCTATCTATCTCTATCTCTAGATAAATATAGATTTATCTATATTTTCTTAAAGATAAATATAGATTTACCCATAGAGATAGACAGATAGAGATATAGAGAGAATACTTACAATAATTATAATACTTACTTGTTGATAAGAAACGGAGTACATTTCTTATCTCAACCTATTCTTAAACTGCAGATATGTTAAAACCAAACCTTCCATACTTTGTTCTTATGAGTATATTTTGTTTTCCTTTGAAGTAATTGAATTATGATGAATTGACTCAAAATGAATAAGTAATAAGGGGTATGAAGTTCCAGTTTCCAATGTAAGAATGTAATGGGAGCTAACAATGAGAAAGCTTGTACTAGGAATAAGTGAGTAGCAGTCCATTCATATGGTTTACACACATTGCTGGGTTAAATGGCTAATGGGATTTAAATGATCTTGACCCGCTACATTTCTTTAAACCTTCTCTTTCCATGATCACTTTTGCAGTTTCAGAATCACTCTGTTGGCTCATATCTATGATTCCATTTAACTTAAAACAAATAAGTTTCATATATTTGAGAAATAAAGGGAATACAAAGTGATCAGAATTTAGACTTGCCTCCTTGCACAGCTGAGTGGCCACAGTTTCCTGAGGCAAAACGACAGACAGAATTTAATAGAAGGAAATAAATTTGAAAATGTGTATCATTGGCTCAGGCCTATAATCCCAGCACTTTGGAAGGTCAAGGCAAGTGGATTACCTGAGGTCAGAAATTCAAGACCAGCATGGCCAACATGGAGAAAACCTATCTCTACTAAAAACACAAAAAACTTAGCCAGATGTGGTGACGGGCACCAGTAATTCCAGCTACTTGGGAGGCTGAGCCAAGAGACTCACTTGAATCTGGGAGGCAGAGCAAGACTCTGACTCAAAAAAAAAACCAAAAACAACACAACAAAAAACTGTGTATCAGAGGCTTGAGCTACTGCCTGAAAAATATTCAGAACAAGAGTACAAAGCCCTGGTGCTTGGGATGAAGAGTAGAAGAAAGAATTGCAACAAAAGAGACCCTGTGTATAAATTTTAAGGGTTTAAATAATTGCATTCATGACTTACTGAGTAAAAAATGTAAGGTACTTTTATAGTCGTCAAAATGTATTACCAATGAAAACAGCCAGTTTTTAGGAAACTACTCAAACTTTTAATGTCTCCTCTTACAAAGGCCAAATATTGCCAGGTATCATTTTCTCCATCACGTGGCTTCTTAAATAATAGATTTCTGAATATTTTTGCACCTTTTGCTGTGTGTAATGCTACTGCACCTATAATTGCACTACTATAATACAGAACAATTCAATTAAAATGTTTGTTCAACCTAGACTTTTGATTTATGAGCCTCAATTGGTCTCCTGCTTTATTTACTGAGCAATATATGGCATGAACCAAATCTCTCTTAATCCTTAGAGAGAGACTGAAATAAATCATAAACATCCTGCAGAAGCTCTGTCAGTGAACCTAGTGAAAAACTGATGTAGAACATTTGAATTGATTCATTCTGTTTCCTAAACTTATTCTTTTTTATTAAAGAATTTAACTTTTTTGGGGAAGGAGCTTTTAGAGATGTGGCCAAGATAAACTGCTGTACCTGGCTTTTCACGAAAACATCCTAAGGGTGACTTTGTAGCTTTGAGTAAGTAAGAAACAGTTAATCATCCTGAAACAAATTATTTATTACTTGTGATTTAAGTAATCGACTTAAATTTATAACTGCCCCTGGAAAGTAAATCACTTGTTAATTGTTCTTTTAAAAGTAGTAGATCTTTGGGCACGGTGTCTCAGGCCTGTAATCCCATCACTCTGGGAGGCCAAGGCGGGTGGGTCACCTAAGATCCGGAGTTTGTGACCAGCCTGGCCGACATATTGAAACCCCATCTCTACTAAAAAACATAAAAACATTCACTGGGTATGGTGGTGGGTGTCTGACTTCCCGTCTACTAGTGAGGCTCAGGCAGGAGAATTGCTTAAATGCAGGAAGCAGAGGTTGCAGTGAGCCAAGATTACGCCACTGCACTCCAGCCTGGGCAACAGAGTGAGACTCCATCTCTAAATAAATAAATAAACAAACAAATAAAAGTAGTAGGTCTTTGGTCCCAATAGTAATATGCCTAAACAGGCAGTATCTCCTTCCAATCCTTCAAAGTTTGTATTCAAACTTTTAGCCCCTGACTTCGTCTCCTATGCACCCAGAAAGGGACAGGTTATCCTCTTCTTAAACAGGTTCTTAACCTAAGACAACTTGAGTTAATCAGCTGATCCAGACACAAGTAAAGGAATTTCTTTTCTTTTCTTTCTTTTAATAGTTTGTTGTTGGCCAGGCTCAGTGGCTCACACTTGTGACCCTAGCACTTTGGGAAGCCAAATGGGGCAGATTATTTGAGGTCAGGCGTTTGAGACTAGCCTGCTAACATGGTGACACCCTATCTCTAGAAAAAATACAATTAGCCGAGCTGCTTAGTGTGCACCTGTAATCCCAGCGACTTGGGAGGCTGAGGCAAGAGAATTGCTTGAACTGCATAGTCAGAGGTTGCAGTGAGCCCACATGATGCCACTGCACTTCAGCCTGGGCAATAGAGTGAGACACTGTCTCAAAACAAACAAACAAACAAACAAATACAAAATTTGTTATTTTTCAATTTCAGCTAGTAAGCATTTTGAAAATAAAAAAACATAAACAAGAAAATAAAGTGATGCATAACCTGATCTTTAGAGGTACATGCTAATATTTCAGGGTATACCCTTCTAGTTTTCCTTCTTTGCATGTGTAAATAGATATTTCTTCCAAATTGAAAATATGTACAATGTATACTTTTCTACTCTGATTTTTAGTTTTTTTTAAAACTTTTAGGTTCAGGTATACATATGTGTGTTTGTTATACAGGTAAATTATGTGTCACAGGGGTTTAGTATACAAACTATTTCTCACCCAAATAATAAGCATATTTTGATCTTCACTCTCCCACCCTCCACCATCAAGGAGGCCCCAGTGTCTGTCATTCCTGTCTTTGTGTTCTTATGTACTCAGTGTTTGGCTCCAAATTATAAGTGAGAACATGTGGTATTTGGTTTTCTGTTTCTATGTTAGTTTGCTTAGGATAATAGCCTCCAGCTTCACCCATGTTGCTACCAAGGGCATAATCTCATTTTTTATGACTGTTTACCAATTCATGGTATACATGTATCATATTTTCTTTATCCAGGTTACCACTGATGGGCATATAGGTTGATCCTATATGTCTGTATGTTGATCCTATGTCTTTATAAAGGAATTTCTTGTGATAAAACATACAATACACCCCAATAGTGAACTTCAAAGTTTTTATTCCAAAGGAAGAGGAGTTATCTGGCAAATGTCATTAGATATTTTTCTACTATTATTTTTTCCTTAAGGAAAAGAATAAGATACTATCGAATGAAAACACAAATAAATCGCTAAAAAATTTTGCTAATAACATGATTTCTGGTTCTGAAGCAACCTCTTTTCTCTGCTTCAACTATCCTTTGGAATTTGACAAAAGCATTTTTGTGATCATGTTAGAAATTTGACACAGAAAAAGAATGCAAAAATCTAGAGGGTTGTTTTGTGAAAATTACCAAATGAATTAGATTTGAGTCTGTAGGCTATGGTTTAACATCTGTGGGGCATGATCTCAGAACACAAGACAATCTGTAAACAAGTGTCTCAAACCAATGTGCCTACTCTGGTAGGGAGGTGTGATTGATTTCCCTTAAGTTTTGAGAAGATATACCTGGTCTATAAAGACAGATAAACAATCTGCAAAGCAGGAGCTTCAAAGTTCTCACAGGCACGAGTGGGCCATTGTGCTTTTGCTGTGTGTCCTTAAATCTCTCTAGAAATGCAAACCAAAAGCATCAATAATGCAGAAAGCCTACCAGTGCTGGCATTTTAGCAATTTACCTTTGAAACATTTCTATTGCTTTTTTATACCTAAAGTCAGGTTTATAGAGTGGCTTCTAACAACTTTAATATAGGAAACATGATTATTTTTCAGTAATTTTTTGGGGGTGGTTTACTATTACTGTTTATTTTGTATATTACAATGATTATTATTGTTACACAGAGGTATTTAGCATTAGGAAATTTAAAAATCATTAAGTGAAATGCTTGTTTTGAAGCTAGGCTTGTGTGTGTATGTGTGTTTAAGAAGCATGTTTCATGTATGTTTAATAAGCATGTGTTTCATAAGCATGTTTCATAAGCATGTATTTCAACAATGGTAGACATCTACTTGATATAAAATATGTTAAAACATTAAATATGCTCTAAGTATAATGAAAAGGAAACATATTTATGTACAGGTAGAAAGATATGTAAATTTTGCTAATACAAAAATATGCCCTAGAGTCCTCAATTACCTTCCCTAAAATCAGGAAATATGCTCAATCTTGGCATACTTAAGGAGTAGCATAAAGAATTGTCAATCCATAGAAATAGTAGGGTGACACAGTTAACATGCATTGAACAAAAATAGCCTTTCTGAAAAGTAATTTGTCTAAATATATGATTTATTTTCAAAAACCGTGAATAAAATGTGATTCATGAGTTACCCAAATTTTATCAGTAATCCTTTAACTAAACTAAAAATTTAACTTCATTCCAAATTGGAAATGTTTATATATCAATAATCCATTATTCTTATATCTTTCCTGCTTTTGGTGTAATGTTCAATCAAGAGTAAGATGTTTAACTTTATCTAGTTTTCCTTTTGTTCAAACTTAGAGAAATATCAATCCACCAAATTAATAAATTACTTTCTAACATTACTAATAATTATGTGGCTGATAATATTAAATGAAAAAATGTGTACTCCTTCATGTAACAATTAAAATTGTTAGTATCAGTTGAATTATCAGGTAATTAGACATGCCTGTCTTCAGGCAGAGCTCTCTGTGAGTATCTGAGAAAATACAAGTTTTCACACCTTGGAATATTAACCATGGTTTTAATTTACATGTAAATATTTTTTCATTTCTATATATCTTTTAAAATTATTTAACAAAAATTCGTTTGACATTCTTTGTGCAATGATTGTACCATGTATTGCTTTCATTTGTGTTGTCTACTTTTTAGTTAAAAAAGTCCAACAAAAAGTACAGAGAAATTTATAACACATAACAATAAGAAAAATGTGGGTAGAACTCAAGAAAACCTATCCGCAAATAATGCTTGTAATAATATATAAAAATTTATGATAGTCACAGTTGTACTTTTAAAGTTTGTTTTTTACAGTTTTTGAGACATTATTCACCTATCTTACAAGTGATCAAATTAAAGTGTTTTAATTTTAATAGTTTAGCATATTAAGATGTGTATGACCATTCCCACAGTCACTGTTAGAAAACATTCATCCAGTTTTTGCCCATTCAGTATGATACTGGCTGTGGGTTTGTGGTAGATAGCTTTTATTATTTTGAGATAGGTTCCATGGATACCTAGTTGATTATATATTTAGAAGATCCCATCATCTCAGCCCAATATCTCTTTAAGATGATAAGCAACTTCAGCAAAGTCTCAGTATACAAAATCAATGTGCAAAAATCATAAGCATTCTTATACACCAATAACAGACTAACAGCCAAATCATGAGTGAACTCCCTCACAATTACTACAAAGAGAATAAAATACCTAGAAATACAACTAACAAAGGACATGAAGGACCTATTCAAGAACAACAAACCACTGCTCGGGGAAATAAGAGAGGACATAAACAGATGGAAAAACATTCCATGCTCATGGTTAGGAAGAATCAATATTGTGAAAATACCCATACTGATGAAAATAATTTATAGATTCAATGCTATCCCCATCAAGCTACCACTGACTTTCTTTACAGAATTGGAAAAAAGAAAAAAAACACCTTATGCTTCATATGGAATCAAAAAAAAGGCTACAGTAATCAAAGCAGCATGGTACTGGTACCAAAACAGAGATATAGACTAATAGAAAAGAACAGAAGCCTCAGAAGTAAGAGAACAAAGGCCACACATCTAAAATCATCTGATGTTTGACAAACCTGACCAAAACAAGCAATGGAGAAAGAATTCCCTGTTTAATAAATGGTGTTGGTAAAACTGGCTAGCCATATGCAGAAAGCTAAAATTGGACCCTTTTCATATATCTTATTCAAAAATTAACTCCAGATGGATTAAAGATTTAAACATAAGACCTAACACCATAAAAAACCCTAGAAGAAAATATAGGAAAAACCATTCAGGACATGGGCATAGGCAAGGACTTCATGACTAAAACACCAAAAGCAATGGCAACAAAGGTCAAAATAGACAAATTGGATCTAATTAATTTTAAGAGCTTCTGCACAGCAAAAGAAACAATCATTAAAGTGAACTGGAAACCAACAGAATGGGAAAAAAAAATTGCAAGCTTCCCATCTGACCAAGGGCTAATATCCAGAATCTACAAAGAACTGCAACAAACTTACAAGAAAGAAATAAGCAACCCCATCAAACAGTGGGCAAAGGACATGAACCGACATTTTTCAAAAGAAGACATTTATGTGACCAACAAACATGAAAAAATGCTCATCATCACTGGTCATTAAAGACATGCCAATCAAAACCACATTGAGATGCGATCTCACTCCAGTTAGAATGACAATCATTAAAAACTCTGGAGACAACAGATGCTGGAGAGGATGTGGACAAATAGGAATGCTTTTACACTGTTGGTGGGAGTGTTAATTAGTTCAACCATTGTGGAATACAGTGTGGCAATTCCTTAAGGATCTAGAAACAGAAATACCATTTGATGCAGCAATCTTATTACTGAGTATATACCCAAAGGATTATGAATTGTTCTATTATAAAGACACACGCATATGTACGTTCATTGTGGCACTGTTTACAATAGCAAAGACTTGGAACCAACCCAAATGCCCATCAAGAAAAGGCTGGAAAGAGAAAATGTGGCACATATACATCATGGAATACTATGTAGCTATAAAAAAGGATGAGTTTATGTCCTTCACAGAGACATGGATGAAACTGGAAACCATCATTCTCAGCAAACTGACACAAGAACAGAAAAACCAAACACTGCATGTTCTTACTCATAAGTGGGTGTTGAACAATGAGAACACGTGGAAACAGGTTGGAAAACATCACACACTTGGGTCTATTGGGGGATGGGAGGCTAGGGAAGTGATAGCAGGGAGTGGGGAGGTTGGGGAGGGATAACATTAAGAGAAATACCCAATGTGGGTGAAGGTGGGATCAAGGCAGCAAACCACCATGGCATGTATATACCTATGTAACAGTCCTGCAAGATCTGCACGTGTACCCCACAACTTAAAATATAATAAAACAAAATTCATCATTCTGAAAAGAATCATCATATAATTTAGCTATCCCTTCATTTTGCTTCCAGTCCTGCAGACTGAAGTGACCCCTAATCTAGTATAAGTTGCAATAGATTTGCCTCTTCTGAACATTTCATACTAAATGAGTCTTATGATATGTGTTCTCGTGACTGTGTTTTACTTAGCATAATGTTTCAAAGGTTCTTCTGTATTCTACCATATAGCAGTACTTCACTGCTTTCTATGAGTAAATAGTATTCTGTTAAACTAATATACCATATTTATTTATCCATTCATCATTAACAGACATTTGAGTTTTTTCTTTCAGTTGAAGTAATGCTACTATGAATATGTGTGTATTATTGGATCATCCATTTGAGGAATTGTCAGACTGCTTTACAAGGTAGCCATACCATTTTATATTTCCACCAGCATGTTTGAGGGTTCTGATTTTGCCACAGCCTCCCCAATATTTTTTAGCATCACTTTTTTTTTATAGTGGTTGTAAAGTTGGTACTACATTTCAGTTTTAATTTCCATTCCCCTGGTGACTGACTATACTATGGGACACCTTTTCATGTGATTGTTGACAATTTATATAACTTTTGTGAATAAATTTCTGTTCATATCTTAATCTCACTTTTTAAAATCGGTTACCTTTTTATTATTGAGTTCTAAGAGTTATTTTTATGTTTTAAATATAAGTCTCCTATAAGAAATATGTTTTGCAATTTTTTTCCATTCCATAGATGGACTTTTTCCTTATGTGACAGTGTCTTTTGAAACAAAAGTTTTAAATTTTGATCAAGTCAAATTTATCTATTTTTTCTTTCTATGCTCATGTTTTTGGAGTCACATCTAAGAATTGTTTTGGCAAATCTGAGGTCACAAAAATGAAAGCATAAATTTTATTTTAAACATTTTATAGTTTTTATTATATTTTGGTCTTTGATCCATTTTGGGTTTTGTATATATTTGTATATTTGTATATTATTTTGTATATAGTGTGAGTTAAGAATGAAACTTCACTCTTTAGCGCCTGAATATCCAATCATCCCAAAACTATTTGCTAAAATTTGTTAAAAAGATTCTTCCTGCACAGAATAGCTTTATACCCTTGTGTAAATCAACCACAGACATGTTGGTTTATTTGCGGACTCTCAATTCCATTGCTTGGCTATTTATGTCTACCTTTACATGAGTACATCTTGAATACTGTTACCTTGTAGAAAGCTTAGAAATCAGAAAGAGAGAGCTCTTCACATTTGTTTCTCTTTCAAAATTGTGTTGGCCATTTAGGTTCCATTGCTATTTTATATGACTTTTTAAATTAGTTGTCAATTTCTATAGCCAGCTGTGATTCTGATCAGAATTTTATTGAATCTATAGACCAATTTTTAGATTATTGGTATTTTAGGAATACTAAGTCTTGATTCATAAACTCAGGATGTTTTTTTTAAACCTATTTAGAGCTTCTTTCATTTATTTCAACAATGTTTTGTAATATTTGAAATATAAGTTTTTCACTTTTTATAAAATTTATTTCTTATTATTTTGCTCTTTGATGCTATTTTAAATGAAATAACTTTCCTGGTTTCATTTGAATTGTTCAAATGTTCAGGAATACAATTGACTGTTGTATTGTATATTGTATAGTGATGTTATATTATGCAAGGTTGTTACAGATATTTATTAGTTCTAGTTACTTTTTACAATTCATTAGAATTTCCTTTGTACAAGACAACGTCATCTTCAAATAGGAATAGTTTTACTTCTTTTGCAAAACAGAAGTCTTGTGTTTCTTTTTCCTGCCTAATTCCTATGGCTAAAACCAATTGTACAATATTGAGTAGAAGTGACCGGAGGGAACATCCTTGTTTTTCTTGTCATCTAAGAGAGAGTATATCCCATCTTTGACCATAAGTGTGATTTTAGCTGTGAATTTTTTTTTTTTTTTTTTTTTTTTTTTTTTTTTTTTTTTTTGAGACGGAGTTTCGCTCTTCTTACCCAGGCTGGAGTGCAATGGCGCAATCTCGGCTCACCGCAACCTCCGCCTCCTGGGTTCAGGCAATTCTCCTGCCTCAGCCTCCTGAGTAGCTGGGATTACAGGCACGCGCCACCATGCCCAGCTAATTTTTTGTGTTTTTAGTAGAGACGGGGTTTCACCATGTTGACCAGGATGGTCTCGACCTCTCGACCTCGTGATCCACTCGCCTCGGCCTCCCAAAGTGCTGGGATTACAGGCTTGAGCCACCGCGCCCGGCCAGCTGTGAATTTTTTATAGATGGCATTTATCAGCTTCAGGAAGTTCTCTTCTACTCTTAGTTATTGAATATTTTTGTCATGAAAGAAAGTTGGATTTTCTGAAATAAATTTTCTGAGTTTACTGAGATGGTATGTGCCGTGTGTGTGTGTGTGTGTGTGTGTGTGTGTGTGTGTGTTTTATTGACATAGTATTGATGGCAATGGTGGCCAGTGCAGCAGGGAAGGCGTGGCTGGTGCTACATCCTCCACAGAGCTGGCAAAGACTGAAAGGGGCCAGGAACAGGTGATCCCAGCAGGAGCCCCACACAGTACTGAGTTGGTGGGGCAGGAGCCCACACTCCCAGGTACAGCTGCAGCTGACCATCTGTGACTCTGGACCTCGGGATCCCTGCACTCTTGGGGTCCAGGAAGCCCCACACCATTGTAGGCTTTCAAGTGCCTGCTCCCATTCCTTGTCCTCTCCTCACTCCCTGGGCCCGCTCTGTGATGGAGCAATGTTGTGGACATGTCCCAATAGCTGAGCCCAGGCCCTGTTGCCACACGCCTCGTGTGTGCATGCTTGGGACAACACTGACACACCAGCCCCGTGCCACCTCAGCCCCCTCCAGAAACTGCCTCTGAGGCTAAAACTTCGGGGTCTAATGAGCATGGAAGGGAGGTCATGGAGCTGAGGGTGGCTGGGCTCAGGCCTGTGGATGTCCCTTAGCATGGACAGGCTGGTCACCACAGGTGGGATGTTGATGACAGTGAAAAGCAGACAGCTTCCCATGTAGGAATGAGCAGTCCCTGGTGAAACCTCACCTTCAAGCTAGGAGTGGCCTGAAGGCTGGAGGCTGGGCTGCCACTTCCAGGTGGAGACCAGGACCTGAAGCAAGAACGTCATTGATGCCTTTGGGCCAATCTGATGGTGCTTTTTCTGACCCACCCATGGCCACCCATGGACCAATGTCAGGCACTTCCTCCCTTCTGAGCCAATAAAAACCCCTGGACTCAACCAGACTCAGAGATTCTTGAAGACACCCTGCCTGTGGATAGGAGCTACCCACTTTGGGTCTCTTCTCTACTGAGTGCTATTTGTTTGCTCAATAAAGCTCCTGTCCACCTTGCTCATCTGACAGTTGTCCACCTAACCTCATTCTTTCTGGATGCAGGACAACAACTTGAGAACCACCAAACAGCCAGAGTGAAAGGAGTGGTAACACTTTCCTGGGCAGCTAACCAAACTGTGGGTGGTGACACCTTCCTGGATTGTGGGAGTCAAGAGTGGCAACTCTTCTAAGGGCTCAGACCTTGGGATTCCCTGAGCCAGAGCTGCTATAACATTATAGCCTTCCTGCCTTCTACTGGCACCAAGTGGCCACCCCACATAACAGCGGCAGGGCTGGGACAGCCCAGGAGCCACAGGTCAGAATGGAGCGAGGCAGCAGCACTGAAAGAGGTACAACACAAATGGGCTGAAACATAGCCTTTTCCCTTACTCACCATGCTGCAGGTGGCAAGAAGAAGGGAAGAGCTGCAGCCTTTCTGGGGGCCCAGACCATGGGGCTCCATGAGCCAGGGCTGTGACACACTGTAATATCCTTTTGGGAGCTCTGTGGTTTCATTGTCTCCAAGCTTTTGGGAGCCACTGTGTTCCCCAGTGCCCACAGCAAACTCCATTTACAATATGCCTAGTCCAGCTGCAGCCTGACATGGAGCTGGCTCCTGTACCAATGCCTGGAACTTCCCACCCTGCTGCAGCTGGCATGTCTGGTTGTGTACAGTGGGTGAATCCCATGCTAGCCCACTCTCACACCTCTCACTGCTCTGCACCTGGCTCATCCTTGGCAGGGATCCAGGCCAGTAGTCGAGCTGAGCACACCCTACCCTTCAGAGAGGGTGGAACAAGCCCAGTGGACATGAGCAAAACTCAAGCAGTGTTACCACCCACAACACAGGTTTCCACCTGGGGAAGAGACATCCTAAGGATCCTGTGACATTTTGTTTTTCATGTTACACCAACTTACATTACCACTAAATGTCTCACTTGATCATAGAGTATAGTTATTTTCATATGTGGATAAATTCAGTTTGCTATTATTCTGCTGAAGATTTTAGATTGATATTCATGAGAGATACTGGTTTGAAGTGTTTTTGTTTTTGTTTGTTTTTTTTTGGCATATTTGTTTTTTGTATAAGTTATATTAGCCTCATAGAATGATTAGGACAGTGTTCCTTACTCATAATTTTCTTAAGATTTTGTAAAGAATTGGTATTAATTTTTTCTTAATTGTCTGATAAAATTGACCTGTGAAGTGATCTAGGCCTAGGCTTTCCTTTTGGGTATTTATTTATTATTACTAATTCAGTTTCTTAATTAGCTATAACTATATTTAGATCTTTTTGCTTGAGCAAGTTATTGTAGTTTGTGTTTTTCTCGGACTTTGCCAATTTCATCTAAATTGTCTAATTTAATTGTATGCAATTGTGCCTAATATTCTTTTATAATAATTTATAATTCTTATAGATATTTTAAATTCTTAATTATTTTAAAATCATGAATAGATACTGATTATATTACAGATAAAATATATAAATAAGCATTTTTAATCAGATAAAAAAACATAAAAATACGCATTTTTTTCTTTGATCAGATAATGACGTATAATACATTTGTAGTTTCAAGAATAATAAACCATCCTTTTAATTTGGGAATAAACAAAAATGTATGGTGTTTTATACTTACATATTTTAGGTGATTTTTTTATGGTGATAACCTTTTTTTAATTTTTGAATTTTTTAATATATTTGTGGATTAAATAGTCCTGTAATTTTTCTTTCTTTTAATATCTTCATCTAGTTTTAGCTTCAATGTTATATATGTCCCAGAATGAATTGTAGAGAATTGCCACTTTTTCTATTCTGGAAGAATTTGTATCTAAATGAGATCATAAGGTCTTGACAGGTTGTAGAAGCACTGTAAACGTTTCTGTGCCAGTGCCTTAATTTGTGATAAAACTGTGTCCTGTAATCCCAATGAAGTTCCTTCTCCTTTGATTAGTCTTAAAATGCAATTTTCATAAAACTGCTTAATATATGCCCAATGTTTTAGTCTGTGAGATATGTTATTACAAGTTATGTCAAATATCAGAGTTACTTGTTTGTGATTTTCTTCTCGCCACTATTTTACCCTTCACGTTCTCTTTCCATGTAACTTTCCAGTGCCTTCACGGGGATATTTTACAATACATTTCCCAAATTTTTTTTTTATTATTGGCAGGAGGGTTCATCTGAAGTTAATTTGACATTGATAAAGGTAGAATATCTGATAAGTGTTTATATGTGTGTATTTTCACATATAAAAGCATTTAATCCATATTTTGCCTGTTATTAATTTCTACCTTATTTTAATTATGGTAGAAAATTATAATAAACTAATTTTTGAGATTTGCATAATACTTTTTTGTTTTTCGAATTACTTTATATGTGCTTCTAGAAGAATTATGTATATTAGGTAAAGCTTCTTAACCATTTATTGGTTAATAAATGGATATTCTCTATCCTGTCCTTTTCAGTGGGGATGTCAAATTATTTTACTAGGAATGGGTTTCTGTTGTCTACTTTGTGGTTCTGTTTTCTTATTGATTCTACTTTATTTTTATGTGATCTCTGTATAGTCTTTTTTGTTTTTGTTTTTGTTTTATAACAACACAGATTGCCAGCAGAGGTGATGAACTAATTCAGAAGAAGAGAGAGAAAGAGAGTGAGGATTGGTCTTTGGTAATAGCTCCCCAGTATTTCTGGAGATCACTAGGTTCTACCTCTTTTATTCCAATGCATATTTTTAATGCTATCTCTGTGTGATGAGAAGTTGGATAATCTAATGGCCTAGGTTTGTTTTACCTTACAAGAGAAGAACTGAGGAGGTAATAGGCTTGAGAATGAGCTACAACAGGCTAGTGACTGGTGGGGTGTTTTTTGTAGATATGTTAGACACTGTACGTTTAAACATTTGCTCTTTGAAAAAATAAAAACAAATAATGTGTGAATAAGTTAGTTTCTTTAACATGTATGTTTAAATGAGAATAAACTCAGAACAACAACAAAAAAATAAGAAATGAACTATCTCAAATGTGAAATTTCTTTACTCTTCCAATTAAAATGGTGCCATGAAAACTGTTCCTGTCGCATTGTTTCTTCATAAGAGAGTTGTTTTTATTCCATTCTTAAGTGTTAAAGAGTTGTTTCTTCTTGTTAACTGTGCAGATTAGCAGGAACAGGAAAATATGTATTTCCTTTCAATCTGATTAAAAGAAAAAATACACTCAATATGGCTTTTCTTTACTTCCAATTTGTTCATAAACTTTTATTTTATAACATCATTGATGTCTTTCATTCATGCACCCTCAGAACCCTGATCAAAACATTTCAATCTTTTCTTTCATGATTCATATCTGTCTTTGTTATAATGGCATTTTTGTGTTTCCATCTCAACATTACTGCTTTTGCCCATTTTAAAACTTTTCAGGAGTTATTTATTAAGTATATTGAAACTGCATGTGAAAATTTAAGCAGTAATAAAAACTTTATTGCATGGTCTATTAATATGAAAGTATTTCAAATAGATTTTTTATTAAAAAGTAATATTAAACACTACTAAGTTAATTACATTTATTAACAGAGCAAACTTGGAGATTTACACGTGTACATTTTCATTTTGTCTATGTGTAAACATCCCATTTTCTGATGAATCTCTGGTATTTAAAATTACATTCCTAACTCTATTTAAACTTCCAGTTGTGACTCTATTTTTCTGTTAACATTTTTGGCAATTTTGCTATTAGCATTTGTCCTTATAAAATATTTCCAAAGCCTTTTACTCTATTATCTGATCTCCACAAATGTCTCTAATGCATCTGTATTATTACCTTTACTAGCTAGTCCTAATATTCTTAACACATTTCTTGGTAGCATTTACCACCATTCATTATTCCTTCATGGAAGCAGTTTTCTTTGGTTTCTATGTGATCACACCTTCCTTTATTTTTACCCTACTTTGTACTATTCCTGACTTCTTTGCTGGATTTTTACTTCTTTCCCTGACTTTGTAATTTAACATGCCTCAGGATCAAACTTTGATCTTCTTTGTTCTATCTTTTCTGTCTCCTTTAATGATCTCATCCAATGTAATGACTTTAAATACTATCTTTATGTCAAGGACTTTGAAATTCACATCTCTAGCTGAAAACTCTCTCACAAATTCCACACATGATTTTAACTGCATACTCATTACAGCCACTTGGATGTCTAGTAGACACCTCAAATTAAACATGAACAAAACTAGACTACTGATTCTCTCCCCAAAACTTGTTTTACCCACACTTTTCCTTGTATCTATTTGTAAAAACATGATCCTTTCGGTGCTCTGGTCTAAGAGCTTTTATTTACCTTGACTCCTCTTTTCTCCTCATATGTTATATTCAACCACCAGGAAATACAGGCAACTTTAAAACATATTCAGAGATATATATGGACCACTTTCCATACTTTCATATTAATAGTTTCCATCTTTCTTCAAATCACAACAATTTCTCTTCTGGATTACTGCAGTAGCTTCCTAATATATTCTTTACTTCTGTCCTTATCCCATATAGATATTCTCAATCAAATAAAATTACAGCGGTCCTGTAATATTGGGATTCAGGGTGCCCTCAGCTCCCCTGAGAGGATGTTTCTCCAGGTTCTTGGTCTCCTGCCCTCTCAAGAATGAGAGAGGGGACCAGTGCAGAGTGTGCATAAATGCCAGATTCAAAAGTGTTTGTAGAAAGTGATTTATTTAAAGAGAGAGAGAAACAGGAAAAGGAGAGAAAAAGAAACAGCTAACTCTCACACTGAGTGAGAGACTCCAGAAAGATGGAATCCAGGAGAGGAAAGCAGCTTCCACACTGAGTAGAAGGGAATAGAGAGAGATGGAGTTTAGGAGGAGAAGACAGGCTTCCATGAGAGAGTGTGGAAGGGGACCCCAGAGGGAAAATCCAAGATAGAGAAAAAACGCTTCCATGAAGGGAGTGTTCCTGGAAGGGGGACCCAAACATCGAGTCTGAAGAGGTGTAGAAGAAGGGGACTTTTAACCTGGAAGGAACCCCCACTTTCTCTAAGACCCCAGGCTAATGAAAGGAGTTCCTTAGAACTTCCGCTGGAGTGATTGATTCTTAGTTTCTTCCCGCCCCCATGAAATTCAAACATAAACCATTAAATCTCCCAAATGGAGAGAGATAGGAGCAGGGCATGGCTCTGGGAAGTTCTTGCCCTTAAAAACTACTCCCCACTGTGGACCCGGAAAGAGAACACATTCCCTCAGTCCTTCCAGTTCAAGATTGCAGGTAGACAGAACCTATCCCAGAAGCTCAGGGCACAAGGCAGAAACCCCTGCTAGACAGGACTCTATCCCATGACAGGGCACACTCACATTCACACCCACAATCACTCAGGTTGGGACCATTTAGCCACACCAATTCACCAAATGTGTGCATCTTTGGAATGTGAGAGGAAACCAGAATACCTGGAGAAAAGCCACTCAGACATGGGGAGGCCTTGCAAACTCCACACAGACAGTGGCCTAGGCCAGGAATCAATTACTTTTTTCTCATCAACATTGTAACAAAATGTCACTGAATGAAATGATGTTATTAGAGGACCTGCTATAATTGGAATCATACCTTTTAGATTGGCTTCTTTCACTTAGCAACATACATTTACATTTCTTCCATGTCTTTGCATAGCTTGCTGGCTCACTTCTTTTTATCACTGAATAATATTTTATTGTCTGGATGTACCACATTTTTTTTATCCATTCACCTAAGGAAGGATGTTTCAGTGGCTTCCAAGTTTTGACAGTTAAAAATAATGTTACTATAAAAAAGACATAATTTTGTCACTCAAATTTATCAAATTTATCAGTGGCTTCGATTTCATTCAGCATAATGAATATGTGCCCAGTGTTTTAGGCTGTGAGATATGTTATTAAACATCATGTCCAATATCAGAGTTATTCCTTTGAGATTTTCTTTCAGCATAAAATTTCATTTGAAATGAATTTTGACAATTTCATTCAACATAAAAGCTAAATACATTAAATTGGTCAATAATTGTGTCACTCCATTGCCTTTCTGAATGTATTTCTTACTGTTTTGCCTTTCATCTTCTCTGCTCTAATGACATTAGCATTCTTCTTGTTCCTTGAGGATGCTGGTTATACTAACTTCTTACTTCTTTTGTTCAGTTCTGCTGATGACTAGAATAGTCTTCTCTCTGACATTTCTGTAGTTAATAGAATTACTTTCTTCAAATATTTATTTAAACATTACCTTTTTATTTGGTCGCCAGAGCCCTCAACTTCCCTTATTCTTCTGCACAGCTTTCCCCTCCACATCACTTACTCTAACATAAAATGTTATCACTCTTTCATCATTTCATTTTAAAAATGGTCTTCCTTATTTTTTTCATGCCCTTAAATTAAACTCAATATAAACAGATCTTGTTCCTGTTTTCGCTTTTCCTAATACATTGCATGTGTTCAATATACACTCTTCTCCAAATGGTACAAAAGGACACGTGATTGAATGATCACCAATTTTGCTATCCTTTTGTTTATGATAGATATGGTCAAACAAAAATAAAAATAAATTTAATGTGTACTATGCAATATTCAATGATACAATAAAGAATAATGCATATGACAGATTAAACAGTGATTTTTGCATCAGATGATTTGGATTTCCATTTCTGTTCAACCAATATATGTGAAGTTTGGACAGATACATTAAAGTCACAGTTGTCATATAAATATATTTCCTGAAATGTATGAGTTTTAACATTTCAAGTTTCTAAAGATTGCATTCAAGATTGTTGATAAGACTTCAAAAGACACAGCTGTGGAAAAAAATAAATTCTATGCACAAGTGAAAAGTGTATGTTTGTGCATTGATTGTGAGTTTGTTTGGGGATACATAAATGATTACAGCACAGTGGTTCAGTGATGGTTCTGGAATCAGAATACATGAGTTTTAAATTTCTCCACCAGAAATGAAGGGGCCTATGGCTAGTTACATAAACTTTGAAATTCTCAAATTTTTATCTGTAGAATGAGATCCTTGTGGTGCTCATCTATGGATTTACAGTGAGGATTAAATAATATAAACAGAGCAACTAGAAACCTGTTCCACGCATGATAAGTATTCAATAAATGTTTTATATTATAAAACATTGTGTTATTCAGTGTTATCCAGATAAATAGAAAAAATAGGAGAAACGGAAGCAACAAAATTTGATATATAGATATCTATATCTGTGGGTACATATGTATATATAGATGTTTATATATTAGGTTTTGTTGCATGTGTATGTGTGTGTGTGTATACATATATGAGACTGAGAGAGAAACAGATATCTTAGGAATTGGCTCATGATATTACAGACACAGGATATTCCACAGTGTGCCATATGCAAGATAAAAAGTAAGAAATCTGGTGGTATAATTCAATGTGAGAGAATTTTTGGAATTTTTACATTCCAAAGGCTTTAAAACCAGGAGTGCCAATGTCTGAGGGTAAGAGAAGATGGGTATCTCAGGTCAATTAGAGAGAGAGAGAGAGAGAGAGAGAGAGAGAATTTAACCTTCCTTGCATTTCTCTCCTATTGTGGCCCTCAATGGATTGAGTGAGGTAGACCCAAATTGATTAGGAAAATTTTTGACTCAGTCTATTAATCTCAAGTACACTCAGAAATAGTTTACCAGCTATCTGGGCCTTCCTTACCCAGTCAAGTTGAAACATAAAATTAACCATCGTAGGCATACAGGGAAATTTTAGAAGAAATTACACCCAGTATGTTGAAGTTCCACATGTGAGAATTTTTTCAGAGTGTACAAGACATCAAGATTTATTACCCTGCAAGAGTTGGCATTCAATCAAAAATATTCTAATGAATAGAAAAGTTAAGTGAAGTAAAGTGTGGTCAAATCAAATCAGATATACGTTTACCTTAAACAAAATCAACTACACCGACCCAACATTAACCAAGAAGTTATTAAGATAGATGTATATTTATCATTGCTCCTAAATGTAGGATCTGATTCCCAGCCTAGTAAAAAGCTATATTTCATCAGATATGAGTAAAAACTCATGTTGTCAAGTTTAGTAACTATATTTCATTTTGTTCTTTTGAGTGTTTTAAGGAATTTTCCAAGATAATGCTGACTATAAATGGTTTTATTCCATGTGCTTTTTTCCAAATATAACTCAATATTTTATACTTAGAAATGTATTTTGTGGTAAGCCAGATGGATCTGTAAACAGATGTTTAAATAAAATATTAGAGTTAAAGTAGAAATAAGGAAGAGAAAAGCTCTGTTCCCTAATTTTATTGAAGGGAAGAGGTTTCCTATTAAAGTAGCCCAATGGTGAGGTGATTAGTATTACATTAAGAAGAAGGAAGTTAACATATTCAATAATGTACAATCAAGAAAAATCAATATAACATAATACATTATGTAAATTGGGCATACTAGAGAAAAGCAAGGTAAAATAAAGTCTCAGAACAGGTTATCAGCGACTATCTTACAATTATTAAAATTAGTACCTCAAGAACATTTATTTTTAAAAAGATCAATATATTGATCACATCAATTTTCCATGTTAAACCTCATTTTCCCTTTCGTCATAATGTGTCTTTCAATGGTAATGTTCAAACTTCATTCTATGTAAAATCTATCCCTGGGGTGCTTGGGCAAAGAGGTTCACAGGTTTTTAGAAAATACTAGAAGCCAAAACTTATTTACTCAAAGATCATTTCTTATAGAACTTCTTTTCAGAATAAATTTTACATTTTAAGAGATGAGAAAATCTATTAACAACTACCATGGGTAATGCTGGCCTTAAACCCAAAATTGTAGTAAACTAAATCTTCTTCATGCAAGTAAAATGCAATATCTTCTATATTTTTCTTCTAGATGAGGAGTATAAAACATGAACATTGTTTTAAAGGTGAGTTGCAAGTGAATGCTTTTTGATCTCTTGAACTTTAACATTTATTTACATTCATAACATAATTATCTTTAAGATGTTCTTGTCATTCTTCTCCACATACATTTTATGGTTTTAAACAATGTCACAATAGACATGCAGTCTATTAAATAGTTGTAATGCTTGTAAGATAATCTGTATCACATAGTTTTAACTTTTACATCTTAAAAATGATTCTGCCTGAATTGTATTATCATACTTATATAATATTATAACTACTTTGGGCATACTAACAAGGCTAATGAGAAAATATAAAAATATTTATAACTTACATAAACTAAGAAAAATAAATGACAATATACTTTAATTATAATCTTTATCATTCTTAAAAATAAATTTATAAAACTAAAAGATATATATGTGTTTTCTTGAATAAAGAGGGAACTCTACAGATAATACATTTTCTGATATTTCTGGAAAATTCATTAGAATAGCAAATACATTATTTGGAATGCCATAACTGTAAAAGCTATTAAATGGGAAAATGATTATAAATTGTGCCATGATGAAACTACTCCGATTTGTAAATGTTAAAATAAATGATGAATATTTCTACAACCTCAATAAGTACTCATGTATTTTTATACATATAGTATGTCTAAGTATCGCTCAAAATTTATTTTCCTATAGAGAGATTTAATGGTGTTAAAAGCTCTGATTTGCGTTTTAAAGAATGATGCAGTATAAGTGATGACTCTAACTGGAAGAACAATCATAGTGAATATTCTTAATGCAGTAATATGCTTAATACCTTCTTCCCTTGCAAAGGAAGCAATAAAATAAATGTTAAAGAAACCGTCGTCATGAATCATGCAGTAATACACAATTGATCACTCAGCATAAAGCTATCTTTGAACATGAAATTGTTTTATATGTTTATTAGAGTTTGAATATCAGATCTAATTTTAACTACCACAGATATTTAAACAAATAGCTGAGAAGATATATTTTATTTCTAGAAATATTATATGTAAAATATGTAATTATTAGATGTGTCTTTCTAGCTCTACTGTCTATCCATGTTTATATGTGTATGTGCATTTGTGTGTATATGTAAACCTGCGTGTGTCCCCACATGGGATGTCAGGTTGGTGTAGGGTTCACAGAAGCAGGAGAATTCCAGTTTCAGGTTAAAAACTCCAATGACATGAAAAGTAAAGCTCAGCATCAGAATGTTGAGTCAACAGGCAGATATTTTAGGAAGTGATAGTAGCTAATCCTTGGGACAAAATGATTTTCAGACGTCAATTTATCCTGTATATATTAACTAAGAGCAAAGTAACTAAGTTCTTTACTAGGCTTGGCAATAGATAATATCACCAGAGTTGAAATTTCAGTCTTTTAATTTCAGAAATTAAACTCTCTCTATGATAGTATACCATCGTTCTCCTCTAGAAATCCTGAATTTAAGAAACTTAAAATCAAATATAAATATTATCCATCTCTCTATTTAGTACTTTCCCATCCAACCCTTATTTAATAGGTAGTACCAATAAACTTAGTAATGTTTGCAATTACTAATCTATTACTGGCATGTCAATATATTCCATAGAGCAATTCCTAATATATCAATCCTTTACAGTGTTTTAATGTTATTCATTAATTCATCTAACAAAATCTTAATTTGGAAAAATTAAGATTTTGTTAGATGAATTAATGAATAACATTAAAACACTTAAAAATCTTAATTTTGTTAGATGAATTAATAAAATGTTAATGTTATTCATTCATTTATCTAACAAAATATAAGAAGCTGTTATAGGTCAGAGTACTTTACTTGACCCAGGACTAAAAAGAAGAAAATGTCATTGGTACATGACTGTCATCAGTCGTGGTTCAGTTATTTAAGTGACAATCAGATAATCATCCTACTAAACTCCGTATTGGTCAGGTGTTTGACTATTTTATCCTATGTATTGTTTTCACTAGTGTCTCAAATGTCCTTTGTTCACAGCCAAAATTCAGATCACATGAGGTTTAAACAATACCTGTTACAGTCAGAGAGTCATTAATTTATGACTGTTGTGTCCTTAGATTATTATTTGAAACATCAGAGCAAATTAGTTGGACTCCATTGTAACGCATACATACCAGTATTACAGCATAGATGAAGGAAATAAGTTTGTTTCATTAAATGATTTGTTAAATGAGTGTTAAAGAGATTTGTATCTGTACACTTAAACAGATTTCTTGCTACTCAATTTAATTGTATGACTTTATCTCTGAACATGAACTTCCTAATTTTAAATGAAGAAACATTACAAAGTTCCTTTCCAGGATTATGATGATGAACAGTTAAGACATTATATAAAAACTTTTTAAAGTTATACAAATTACTATTTATGCAAAATCAGTTGTTAATTTATATTTGATATCTTAATTTACACACTCTAAAATATTCCTAAAGGAGTAAGGACAAATTGAAATTCACTTATTGTTTACTAATTGCTTTAGAGAAGAAATTAAATTAAAAAAACACAAATTATTTCTGCAAGCAAAAAGACGCTCTTTTCCCTGGTCTTCAGGATACTGTCTAAATATGTGTCATACTAATAGAATCTTAAGAAAGCTGACATAGTTTGAGGATACAACAATTAAATTTTGATAAAATATATATTCAAATATTTAATATATATAATTTCTTTTTAATCTGCATTAACGTTTTTACACGTCTAATTAAACATTTCTATAGGACAATACACAATTTCTTGAGTGCTCTCAGTTGCTCAGGTAGATATTATTACAGAAATAAGTAATTCTGAATAAAGTCATTTTTATTTTATGTATATTAAAACAAATTAGCATAATTGTATTTTACAAACACATTAATGGAAAGTGATTACATTGGGAAATATTTATTTTAACATTTCTGGCAAAGCCACAAATTTATTCACACTGCATTAAGTTGTGGAGAGAAAAGTGTATTTTCTGACTCCATTTAAAGGTTTTTGGTTCTTTGTTAGCTACCACTAGATATAGATGAGGAGAGAAATATACATTTAAAATTATGTTATTACTTAAGAATGCATATTGAATTTATGAAATAATGTTTGGAAAACATAGAGGTGAATGTGTTTGTGATGTTTGTTGAATTTATATTTTAACTTATGTGTTTGATATTTTGGTATTATATTTTGAATGTTTATTTGTGTTTTTACTTCTTAGGTAATGGCTATTGCCCATGAACCACTAACTTTAAACAAATAATAATGATGATAATCACTATTTATAATTTGGAATCATAGTAATTACAATTGAGTTTGTTTTTCTCTTTTTCTTTTATTTTTGCAATTAAGTTTCAGTATCAGAAGTATTTTAGATATATTAACAAGTTTGAAATTTTAGATTTTTCTATGTTTTGAATCTTATTAACCACTTTAAGATATATTTATTGAATGATTGATGAAACTTACCCCCCCAAAAATTTAAATCATGATATGATTGGGCTGTAACTTTGCCCAAAACTCATCTTGAATTGTAGCTCCAATAATTCCTCCACGTTATCAGAGGGAACTGGTGGGAAATAATTAAATCATTTAGGTAATTTTCCTCATACTGTTCTCTTGGTAGTGAATAAGTCTCATGAGATCTGATAGTTTTATAAAAGGTTACTCTTTTCACTTGGCTCTCATTCTCTCTTGCTTGCCACCATGTAAGATGTGACTTTTGTTCTTCTTTGTCTTCCACCATGATTGTGAATGTGGAATCATGGAACTCACAGCCACGTGGAACTGTGAGTCCATTAAACCTCTTTTTCTTTATAAATTACCCAGTCTTTGTTATGTCTTTATCAGCAGCATGTAAGATAATGTCATTTGTTTTCAAACGTCATATTTTTATTGATTTATTTTTGTTTGATAATACATGCTTTTTAAAAAAAATCTAGTGAAAATGCATTTTCTTCATTGGAAATTTTCAAACGTACTTAAAAGTCAGTGGCTATTTCTGGTGAAAAAAATGACCTTATGGCTATTGTAAAATTGTATTTCATATTTATCTGTAATATTTAAATATTTTCTTTAGTTGAACAGTTTATTTCTTCTTGTTTGATAGATTTATTTAAAGCTATACTTTTCCTTCTAAATAGTACTTTCCTTGCATCTTACTAATTTTATCATATGTGAAAAAATTTTAATGTCTTTCAAATCATGTAACATTTTATAATTTGCAAAAAAAAATTATTTTTGGGGGGGTGTTGTTTAATGACATTTCTAGCATACTTTCCTAAATTAGTTAAATATTTTTAATAATATTCATTTGTGTTAATGTAATGAAGTTTTGTAAGCCACTAGTTGTTAATTTCATCAAAGGTCCACATCTGCTTAAAATAAATTTATTCTCTGTAAATTAACAGTTTTTATGTCATGTTATTCTGATCTTTTATAGTTTTCTTATCTTTTTATACATTAATGTACCATAAGGTTATTATAAGATATTACATTATAATTATTGGCATATCTATAGCTGCCTGTAATTCTATCAATATCATATATCTATGATGTTTTATTGAGATGTTAATTCATTTACATGTTGCTCTTGATTTCCATCTTATATTTATTGCCCATTTGTTTATAACAATACTTTCTTCTGTTGTTTGCAATGTCTTTTACAGATAATATATTATCTGAAATAATTTATCTTCCAGTTATTGAGTATAACCATTACACTTTTTTCTAAAATACTTTTATCTTTTTATCTAAAATAAGTCTTTTCCTTTTTTTACCTTCGTTGACTTTTATGTGTTTCATTTTATTTTGCTTATTTGAAATGTATTCATATTTTATTTGCTTGTTTGTTTTTCAGAGAAAGGAGCTTGATGCAACATACAGGCTAGAGTGCAGTTGTGCAATCACAGCTCACTACAGCCTTGAACTCTTGATCTCCAAAGATTCTCCCATTTCATACTCCCAAGTATCTGGGACTACAAGTGTGCATCACAACACCCAGCTAATTTTTAAAATATTTTGTAGAGACAGGGTCTCACTCTGTTGTGCAGGCCAGTCTTGAACTCTCAGCATCAAGCAATCATCTTGCCTCAGTCTCCCAAAGTAGGATTACAGACATGATCCACCATCCTCAGCCACCATTTTATTCTTATTTCTCTGATGAAAAAAATTAGCTGATAACTCAATTTTCTTATCAATGTCAAATGTTTACCAATGTCTGTATTTTCTGTAGAATAAGAACATTTTCTAACCCTCTAATCTATTATTCTTTCTGTCCTCTTTCCATTGGTCCAATAATGGTTTCACCTGAAATATTTCTATATTTGTACTTTTATTGTTTGGTCATTTAAAAAATCCACCTATCAGTAGATATTTTATTACAATTATATTTTTTCTTAGAATTACACTTCTGTGGTGGGACTGGTGGTTTTTTTTCTATGTCTCGTTGCTTCTAACTGGGATTAATTAATCTTCTTGTTGGGAAATCCCCAAAGTAATTTCAAGGCAGATCTTTTGCTAGCAATTTTTCTGAGTTTCTTTATGGCTGAAGACATCTGTAATTCATTATCTCATTTAACTGAGAGCTTACATGAGAGGTGAAATTCTTTTTTTAATTTTCCATAAAGGGTAAGAGAGTAAATATTTTATGCCTTTCAGGCCATTTTGTTTCTCTCTCAATTACTTAACACTGCTGTTATAACAGAAAAGCATCCACAGATAGAATATCAATATCTTAGCATGAATGAGTATGCTCCAATAAAATTTTGTATACAGAATAGGAAACAGGATAGATTTACTCTGCAGTAAATAAAATTACTTACTTTTCTCAAGTAATTTTAGAATTTTCTCTTTTTTTTAAATCATCTAAACTTCACAATGTGTGTTCAGCAGTCCTGATATGGCTTTTCTGTTTTTTATTTACTGTTACTGTCTTTTTTTTTTTTTTTTTTTTGTCTATTCTGTTCAAACCTTTGAGTATTTTCAATTTATTTTTAGTTTGTTATTTCTACAAATACTGCTTCTTTTCTATTTATACTCCTCTTACCTTCTATGCCTCTTTATATTTGTTGGATTTCTCACTTTTTTTATCTGGATTTCTCATTTTTCTATCATCCTATCCATTTGTATACATATCTGTTGGATGAATTTTTCACTAATTTCCAGTGCACCACATTTGCTACTGTATTATTCTGCCATTCCCTTTTAACACTGGGTTCTTAATTTAACACCCATGTTTTCATATTTCTAAAGTCTTCTTGTCAGTCTGAATATATTATGTCTTTAAAAGTTTACTTTTCTCCATTAATTCTTTGTCTATGCTACATTTTTTCTATGTTGATTCTCCCCCATAGAGATTTTCCCTCCCAGCTGTCTCACTGTATTTGCTTGTGACTTTTCTCTTTCTTCTTTCTCTTTGAGCATCTCTACTGCTGTGGCTAGGTAAATTAGCCTTGCCATACTGCTATAGTTTGAATGTGTCTCCCCAATTTTATGTGTCGGAAACTTAATCCTCAAGCTCCTATTTTGATTGGAGGTAGGGCCTTTGGGAGGTAATTAGGATAAGATAAGGTCACCAGGGTAGATTCACATGATGAAACCTTGCCCTTGGCATGCCCTTCCCCTCTCACCATGCATGTCTTCCACCAAGCTGTGGCACAGCATGAAGACCCTGCCCAGATGTCACCATCTTGCTCTTAGGCTTTCTAGACTCCTTAACCATGAGGCTAAACAACTTTCATTCTTTGTCAAATATCCGGTCTGTGGCATATATTTATAGCAACAGAAAACAGACCAATATGCCTACATTGTGTTTTCTCAGGTAAGGTATAAGGTGCTAAATACAGCAGACTTTAGAAGAATTTCTTCCTGCAACCTGGGGCATATTCTGCTCACCTTCCCTCCACTCCACTCCACTCCTGGCCATCCTTGAGTACTCCATTCATTCCTGAACCTATTACCTTATCATTTTTTTTTTTTTTTTATCTGTGGGCCTCTAGTCTTTTGTATCATTACCACAGGAGACAGAAGGAGTTCAGAGACTCTAGCCCAGGCGTCCCCAAACTGCAGCCCGCGGGACACATGCGGCTCCCTGAGGCCATTTATCAGGCCCCCCGCCGCACTTCAGGAAGGGGCACCTCTTTCATTGGTGGTCAGTGAAAGGAGCACAGTATGTGGCGGCCCTCCAACGGTCTGAGGGACAGTGAACTGCCCCCCTGTGTAAAAAGTTTGGGGACGCCTGATCTAGTCTTTCATATTTTATGGGAAACAATTCTGGCTACACATGGGAGGGATTTCCAAATAAAATTAATACTGCCATCTATTAAACTTCAATATTAATTAGAACTGTGCTACAGTTTATGTGTTGATGTGGTTTGAATGATGATGTCCCCTCCATAATTCTTGTTGAACCTTGCTTCCCAATGCAACAGTATTAAGAAGTATGTGCTCTAGAAGGTAATTGAGTCATAAGTCCCTTGCCTTAATAAATGGCAGTAGATGCCCTTATAAAATGGCTTGATAGAGGGAGTTTGCTCTCCCCACCCCCCTTCTGTCCTTTCTTTTATGTGAGGGCACAGTGATCTTTCCCTTGCAAGGAAGCAGCAACAAGGCTCCATCTTCGGAGGAGACGGCAGCCCTCACTAGACACCCAATGTGCTGGTTCCTTGATCTACCCAACCTGAGAACTTTGAGAAATAAATTTCTATTATTTTAAAATTGTTCAGCCTTAGGTATTTTGTTGTGGCAGCCAAAAGGGAGCATGACAGGTGATTTAAGCTTCTTTTATAATTATACAGATGATGAGATTAAGTGAAAAAAAGGAAGCATGCAATAAAATGCAGAAATGGCTTTAGGAGAGCTTTATTTAAAGCACAGACAAGCTGTTGTGAGAAGGTTGTGCTTATTTTCTGGAGCACCCTAGTTGCCTACTTGGGGAATTGATTTCATCACAGGCAAGATCAAAAAGTAGATTAGATTACAAATTGTCTGACACTTGTTGATTATTAAGAAGTATTTATTATTGTACGACACATAAATTTTATAGATAATTTTGAAAGAAAGCGTGTTTTTCTCGGAGCAGAGAGTTCCATGTTTTAAAAATCTATGTTTACATAAATGTGTAAATGAACATTACCAAGGAACAGGAGTCATACCCCTTAGAGGCCAAGTTGGTCACCAGGCTCTTTGGAATGTAATACGGAAAGATTTTGGATTTGAATTAACTTATGGATAACAGGTGCCTAGCCCCTCAAAGAGAAATTATTTGAATGTTCTTGAACGTTAGCATTCTTTCTTTCAACAGTTTTACCTTATTATAAATATTTTAATTATATAATGTTTTAAGTAAATTAAATTAATTGAATTAAAGTGACATATAAGCTGGTAAAACCAAATGAAATTATTTCCCTTGATACAACCTCTATTTCATCTGCAAATGATACTCAAACTATAGTTTACTTTTTAAAAATTAGTTATTTCAAGCATTCCAAACCACCTTTGTGATTAGTTACCTTTCTTCCCCCTCAATTCAACTCCCTGAAGAACACCAATTTAAAATGTTGTATCAGCCCATTAACATTATACTTGTGAAAGTATAAGTTAAAACAATTTTTATTAATTTAAATTTGAGAGAACAAAGTGCTTGCACTGATATCATTGGTTTTTCTTTCTTTCTATAATGAAATTAGTCTAGTAGCTCTTGAGCTTCTACAATCTTGGAAGGCCTAGCACAAGGATAGATTTCTATTAACTTTGACCTGAGAGATGTATAATATTGTAAATTACTCTATTACAAGTAAATTTTCAAAATATTAAAAACTGTATTCACATTAATATTTAAATAATGTCCCAAGTATTTATAATAAAATACATAATTGTAACATTAAACGTCAACTGTTATTCAACATTTGATCATCTTCTACTGGTTGCCAAGAGTAAACACCTTTGCAATTGATCCATATAATTTCCTGATCAAATTATTATATAGTGATTTTTTGGTGTAGAATTTTAGTAGAAATCTAGTCATGTTGTCTTGTTTATATACTTAATTGTTAACCAAAAAGCATTGCTGCACGCATTTTTATACTGATGGCTAAGTAATTTATGCAGGTAATTAAAGAAGTGCTTCAATTTTCATTACATCCTTAAGAGTACTCTCTTTTCAATCTAGATTAAGCTTAATAGAGTCATTTGCATGCCCTTTTCACTGATTTGGAGTTTTGTTCGCAAACGAATTGGTATTGTAAAACTTATTGACTTACTTTCAACCTATTTCCTCATTTTATTGATCTATTAAAATATTGTCAGTGCCATAACAAGCTTACTTAAAGAACTCCTCATTAGAGTCAAAGGTTTCCTACCCTTCTTACATAACAGTGAAATAATTAAGTGTAAAGACTTACTGAATATAGACATTGTTATCCTAAGCATTAAAATAAAAATTTAAAAACTTAAAAATACAAGCATAGAAATTTTCACTATTGTCTTCCTGTCATTTGGTGGACTAAACCATTTATATAACACATATGTTCTTCTAGTCAGAATATGAATGATACTGACATTATAATAAAAAAATAGAATTTATTTATACTGAAATAAGCCATTTTGGTTTATGTTGTTATATTTAGTTGTTTTGTGTACCTCTCATGTAGATTTAGTAGTTATTCTTGGACAATATTTTTTCCTTCTAGGGTACCCTTTGCATGTTATTTTTTCTTTCTAGGGCATATATAGAGAAATAAAAAATTAAACATTTTTTTTGCTGAAATAGAAAATATATTATAGTACCCTAAATTAAAATTACCAAATATAATTTAACTCTATTTAAGCCATAGTATAGAATATAGCTCTACACTGTTTATCTGAGCCAAAAGATGCAATAAAATTGAAAAGATAGGCTGAAATTCTGGTTAGAGATGATATTCAACACCATTGTACTTTATTTGAAAAGAAGTTTGATGTTTCAAGTATTATATTCATCTACGTCGCTCCATACCCCTTATCATGACATGAAATTTGACTTTTCTTGATTATTTGGCAGTTCGTTAATATGAAAATGTGACAATTCCTGGGTATTCATTGCTTCACTTCTTGACTTTGCCCCCAGTGGGAAGTAGGCTGTATACAGAAAAGGGTCATCTACAAAATTTACTATTCAATATGTTAGACAACTTTTGTTTAACAGACATTTTAAAAATAAACAAATGAAAGCAAAAGTTTCATTCAATTTAACTAATTATTTCAAATATATGAGCAGGTGTTTGTGTCAGGTGCTACATCTATTAATAATTTAAACACAGATCCTGCCCTCATGGATATTTTCATCAATTACTGGGAATTATCACAGTCTTCTGACTGTCAATCACCAGAAGTTTGCCGGGCTTAAATCATTTTTAAAACTTATCTGTGTGTTAAAATATCACCTCACAATTTGTTTAGTTGTTTTCACATTTATCTAAAAGTGATTACAAATGTGATATAAACAATGTCAATTTTTCTCTGAAATTATATTCTTCAACTACGTTAGTACTTTTTCAAATAGGCATTTTTGGAAAGAAAATCTACTCTTAGATAGTCAATAAAATTCTAGGAGATCTAGTAAAAATACTGAAATCCATTACAATGCAAATAAAATGTAAATATTAAGATAAATATATTACTACAAAGAAAGTCAGTAAATAAGTAAAAGACAAAAACATTTCTAGATGCTGTTTTTACTAGGTCTTAAAGTCTACTCTAAACATCTTATGATTATCTAAATTTAGAATTAATATAAATTATAACTACTGACATTTATGAATTGTTGTATTTATATATTGAGTCAATATTTTTGGCATTATAAATAAAACCATTTTATTTAGAAAAGATTTCAGATTGTGTTGGCTCAAAAATGTCATGACACATTTACTAATTACATCATTTAAATTACTGAGATCATTTTATTTTTATAAAAGTACACAATATTCATTTTTGAAAGAGTGATTTAGAATGAGATCATAGAATGAATGAAAAAAATCAAAAAAAAAAGAAATAACATAATCAGAATGTTAATATCAAATAGGTTTTGAGGTTAAACTCGACTACATTTTTTTTCAAATTTTTACTTTGTAATTTTACATATTGTACTATCTCATACAATGTTTGACTCATTTCAAAGTTGTTTCGTTCTGAAACAGTAATGTGACAAATGAGACCTTGAGACCACAGCTTATTGAATGATGAAAAAATAAAGTCACATTTCAAATATTGGTTCAATTATTTTTTGTATAAACCTACCAGGAGAGAGCTCTGTGCCCAGACTCAGTTTTCAGGAATCATATTTCAGATGTAAAAGTTCAGGGTTACCTTATTCTCTGAACACTGTAATACAGAGAAAACGCTTCTAGCACTGCATGGGAGATGTCATTTTTCTTGATTAATTTGTCTAGGCTTCATTTTGCCAAATATCAAGAATGTACAACCTGTCCAGGTTTATGCTAATCTTTTTGACATGCAAACATCTATTCATTAAGTTTCCTCAATTTGCTAGAGATAAGGACCATTTTATCATTCATTATTGCTAAATTCCAGTCAATGAATAACTCCTTTGTATCAGTTTATTAGATCTTACATTCAAGGCATAAGTCAATCAATAAATATCCTCTTAAAAATATTAGAAAAATTAATGAATCCTCTATTTAACAAAAATACATTACTCAAAAGTTTGCTTTTATAAAACTGCATGTGATTAAAATCTCAGGATTGTCATAATCTATTTCTTATCCCCCTAATTATTAAACTGTAAGATTTTCATGACTATTTGACAAGTTTTTACATTATCTCCAATGAAAACACTCTTAGGCTAGTATACTTATGCTAGGCAAAAATCACATTTATTTTATTACCTTAGACTATTTTAAAAGTTTTTGCTTTGACATAATTGAGATTTTACTAGAATATCAGTTGGTACAATACCTCCTTCCTTGCCTCTTATACTGTTATAGATGTTATGAAAAGAAATAATAGGAAAAGTGACAGTGACTCACTTTAGGTGATGAATTATATTTTTATTCACCAAAAACTATCATTTGTTTCTGAAGGTTAGATATTATTTTCGATGTCTATGTGGCTGACTGACAGAAGTATATTCATGAGCATGTAAAAAAGCACACTCATCTCCTACCTGTTTTATTTTTCTCCTTCCTGACCAGTAACAAACCATGCCAAGCCACTATAAATTAACCAATAAAAGGAATCTATGACAAAATTTTATAGATAGAGGTAACTCATGCCTCTCTTTTAAGTCTCTGCATAATACACCAAGTAACAGCTTGACCTAAGAAAAAAGGGATGGGAAAGCTGCTACTGAAAGCACATAGTATTTGATCTTTGTCATAGAGAAAGGAAATATATTTAAATGGTAGCTTAAATATAACAAGATTGTTAAAAAAAAAGGAAGAGATTTTTATCAGTGTTTGACATATATTTATTATAGTACTACTTTTTTTCTGTCTAAATAAGTAAAATCCTATTTTGTTTAGTGTTTTAAATGTTACTTTCTAAGAATTTTTTAATAGGAAGACTTTTATTGGGTTTTAGTTATCAGGGTTGACTAATTTGCATACTTCTGTTTTATATTTTTGCATCAATATATAGACAAACATTTCCACTATTTAGATAAATGCAATTTTTGAAATAATTTATTGAACCCTCTATTTAGTTCTTTCTGTTGCAGAGGGTTCCAGCTGAAGTAATTTTAGGTGTAATAACATTTCTATAATATGTTCGTTTAACAAAATTCTTAAATAAGTTTCAGCTATGTGTTATAAAAATATAAATTTTATTTGTAACTGAACATGTTGGGGATCTTGATCTAGCCAAAAAAAAAAAAATTAATGCATTAAATGTTTCTCATGTATCTTTAATTTTTCTCTTTCTTTCCCTGCATATGTTTTTAAAAGATAGATTAAAATGACTAAAGTTCTCCATGTATCCATTTTCACAATTCCTAGTTTGCCTATTAAAAAATATTAAAGTGAAGCTTGTGTCATTGTGATTTAAATTATACACATACATATAGATTAAGAGTCAAAGAGCTCAAAAATAGCATTTTATGAAATATTAGAAAAACCTATATTTGTGAAAGGCAGTGGTGAGGGTAAACCATTGCCTTTCTAAATATAGGTTTTTCTAATATAAGGTAGTCATAATAACACTCTTACATGAATCAATCATTAAGCACATTTGGGGAGAATGTGAGTATGGGTAACTTCAGAGTACTTTAAACATTGAACCCCATGCAGGACTACCATAAAACTATGATGTAATCATTTACACCATGAAACTGTGGAGTGATCCATCCATTAAAATCAGATGGAAGAAAGAATAGAGGGAGGAAGTATTACATCTGTTAATTCACCAAACATTGTCATAGGAAAGATTCAACAGTTAAACCAAATAAGTGATAATATGTGCAGTGCAAAGAAAGCAGCTGTCAAATAATAATAGTAATAGCTCAAACAGACTAGCATCTATAAGGGACCATTTGGGGTAAGAACCACAAGAGATATGAAATAACTTCTGAACTCCTTGTTCTAAAATTGTTTAGAGAGATTCTGGCATAATTTACTTCTAGGAGAACAATTATCACACAATTATGCATAATATAAATATTGAAATAATATAATGTAATACATAAATGCATAATATTTACCAATGAATAATGTTAAGACAGTTCATGCAATTTTGTATTTTCTCCAAAAGAATATTCAAGAATATGAATGTATGGATAGTCAATATCTTAAAAATGTATAATGTAAAAGCTCACCAGAGACAATTCTTTTAAAATTACAAATAGTTATGGTTGCCAGTTATTAATAATATTTTAATATTATTCTAGATTATACAATATATCTACTAAACTAATATGAAAACTCATTTTGCATCAAAATTATTTTTGAAGACCAAATATTACAAAATTTACATAAAATTAAGTAATTAAGAATACACATTGAAACTCAAGTCGCTAATAACAACATAGCAAGGGTTAGGTGCCAAAATACTTTTCAAAATCAACTTTTGAATATACCAAACATTAAATTGAAGATACGTAATAGTTACAAAACATGTAAAGTAATGATCTTAATGGATAAAACCCAACTTCTTACCTAAAGACATAAAACAACCAGAAGCATAGATGTGACATTTCCTACAAAGCAACACAGTTTACATACTTCTTAATTATTTATTGAACATTAAATGTTATGCCAAAAACATGAAAGCAGGGAGGTAGGCAAGAGGATTATTAAATGCAATTCAAAAAATACAAGTTATCTTGGAAAATAAACTGATGAGGGTAGAAAAGAAATCTTTCAAGAGGAAGAATACAGAATAGGAATCTATAAAAAAATTTCTAAATAAAAATTACAGCAAAATATTCAATTAGATAAAGATGCTAACACCCAATTTAATTCACAAAAATAAAAGTCAGTAAAAATATCAAGTAAATGATTTTTTTAAGTGACCAAGAATTATAAATTAGACAATTAGAGAAATTCAGAACATGTTTAAAATATAAACTTCAGTGAATTTTCCAGTTAATTGTGTAATTTAAGATCTTCCAGAACATATTCAAAATAAAGAATCTATAATAACATAATTGAAAGAGTAGATTTCTTAAGATTCTGCATTTGTAAGAACCAGTACACTTATAACTGTAATCTTTATAGCTATTTAACGTGATGTTTGTCTAAACAAATGGGATTATATAGACCATCAAATGATACTGATACTCATATGACTCATATGTTAAAAATTTGTGCCAAATTATTGTATATCAACATGGAATTAATAATTACTTCTTCCAGAAATTTTTATATTAAATAAGAAATAGAATTAGTAGTATTTTGGAATGTGATACTATGTATGCATCTTTAAACAGTGAATTTAAGCCTTAATTATTGCTCAACAATGAATCATTTTATGATTATCACAGTGTATCTTCTGGTCTGTTTCATTTTTCTCTAAGTCAGTATTCTTTGATGGTACAGAATTTTTCAATTATTAAAGTATATGTAAAGGTAAATTTAACTCCAAGATAAAACAATTACTTTAAAGTTGCTATCAGAATATAATTGTAACTATAATATACATTTTGAAAATGCCATTTTATGTGTTTAAGAGACAAATATATTTTAAAAGAGAAATGGGTTTTTTACCTTCTGTGAAAAAAGGACTTTGGAAGTAGTATTTTATTAATTATTACCATGGCATATAATTTTATTAATTATAATTGCTTCTATGGAATCCCTTCAATATCTAAAATGCTATAAACACATTGCTATTCAATGCCTGTTAATAGAATGAAGATATATAAACATATTTTTCAGATTGACACAAATATCTCTCTCAAGAACTCTTGTTATGGCGAATTCTTTGGTTATTTGTCATACTGAAAGAGAGTATTTATATATAATATCAATTTTCTACAATATAGAATATCTTTATAGCCCCAAATAAGACAAAATTAAGACTTCAAAAGAAAACCTATGATGATAAAAGAAGATCCTAAATACTCCACCCTGAGTGAATTCCAACAACTCTTAAAAGTTACATCAAGTCCCTGACAAGTTCAGAAGCCCACACTGATTACCTAGGCTTAACAACAAAATCTGATTCATGAGAAGGTATTAATATTTAATTTAATTACTCTGCCATGGTATCTGCAGACTTGGAGAGATAATATCTATGCATTGAAGTATGATTGAAAAAAACGTTTAACATGTAAGTAAAGAATGGTATGGCATTGCTTTGTTAGCAAGAATTTGAAGCCTATTTGTAAATCTTCATTCTGCAATGCAGAATCATGAGGAGGCATTAGAAAAATGCTTTTAAAAGGATAAGCAAACATGAAAATTCTCTTTCTCATTCTTGAAAACAGAACAACTTAGGATTGAATAAACAGAAAGGATTCCTGAAATATTCAAGTGGTGAGAAGCTGCAATAAAATAAATCAAAAGGAGCCAGAGTGATTAATGAAGTCAGTAAAAATTAAAAGTATATTACCATCTTAACATTGACACCAAGCTAAGAGAAGATAATAAAAATATAAAATATTAATATGTAACAAACATGTACTAACTTAATTGGTATGATAATTATATTGTAAATTGTGCATATCTGTATAAATAATTAGAAAGTGAGATAGAAATAAAAACAACATTTAAATATAAGTAAAATTAGGCTGGGCACAGAGGCTCATGCCTGTACTCCCAGCATTTTGGGAGGCTGAGGCTGGCAGCTCACGAGATCAAGAGATGGAGACCATCCTGGCCAACATGGTGAAACCCCGTCTCTACTAAAAATACAAAAATTAGCTGGGCATGGTGGCGTGTACCTGCAGTCCCAGCTACTTGGGAGGCTGAGGCAGGAGAATTGCTTGAACCTGGGAGGTGGAGGTTGCGGTGAGCCGAGATCGCGCCACTGCACTCCAGCCAGGAGCCTGGCAACAGAGTGAGTCTCTGTCTCAAAATAAATAAATAAATAAAAATAAGTAAAATTAGTCTTTAGAAGTAGTGTTTTCCACTTTGATATATTTGAGACAGTTATTACCTATGCATACATTTCTGTTTTCCAGTTTTTAAACAATACACCTATGTTACATATGTATATAAAAAATAGCATGATGATATATCACTTATGAAAAGTAGTTCTTTAAAAATTAAGAAAAATATATATTACTATATAAACTTAATTATGAACATTACATTTTCTAGTGAATTGGAATTAATCTGATTTATGGAATATGTAATATTTCAAATATTACATTGTTTGATTATTGCCAATCTAGCTAATGTAGACAAACTTTTTGATTTGATATACAATAACCATTATTAAAATCACAATAAATATGAGAATTTAAACATGTATTTCATATAATACTATTCAAGCATAGACAAAAGAAGATGATTTCTGACAGAGCTTTCCATCAGAAAGGTTAAATATCAAAATTATTCAATTAAATTGAAAATATCAAAAAAAACTCTGACACTTTAAATTTAGGCTTATATTATATACAATTATTTATATTTGAGCCTTACTTTTCTACTTATTTGACACCTTTCTACTTATTTAACTTATTTGACATTTTCTACTTATTTGACATTATTTTTTTTAATATTGACCTCAAGCAGATAAAATAAAATAACTGATTGTTCTTTGATTCATTCTGCCTTTTGAAACCAGTTAAATGATTTGCAACAAAGTAAAGCATAAACATTGCACATTTTCTGTCATCACCCATTTTCCTAACAGTCAAATCATATACAAGTAGGCTAATTTATATTTGCTAATGTCTTGTGATCTATGGTATTAAGTATAAAATGTCCCTCTAATTAGATTGTTGGACTCTGCTGGAGCCTATTCTACTTGTATTTTCCTACAGTGAGTCTTTTGAGATTTAAGAGGTCTATAGGCTTGCTGTGCCTAGTAGGCTAGACGTAATGCCTCAGTACTCCCACTGAGCCTATTTTGGATAAATTTTTAAGAAGAGAAAAAGTTATTCAAATGTAAGTAAAAGGCAGCTCATTGGTGTTCAGTTAATTCTTCTATTTTTGAGAAATAGAAAGTAACTTAATATGAAGAGTATGATCAAAACATATTCCAGAAACAGCAATTTAACAATGAATGAATTAATCAAGCCCAGAATAATTTTGAGACGTATTTTGTTGCCTTTTTAATTTTCCCTTTCCAGCAAGATGTGACTACAATAGAGAAAAGAGAAAAATATCTGAAATGTCTGGGTTTTGAATCAAAATGTTTCAACAACTCTCCATTCCATTTTTCTGTAAGAAATATTTAAATATTTCTAATGTCATTGAAAGAAAAAATGTTGAATGTTAACAACATGCAATTCCTGCTTTACTTTATTACTTAAGTCCAAGAGACATGATTATCAATTAACTTTCAAGCTGAAATTAAGTGAGCAAGCACATGCTCCTTTAAATGTGTGTGACCTTTAGTAATATTATTTAAATTTTCATGATGAACTGAAAGAAACTATATTTCACAAAAAGAGATTTTTATCTTACTTTCAAGGATATATTCTAGTAAGAATCTCCTTAAGCCTTTAGATTTTTAAAAATTTCCAGTAACCACTTATATGATAGTTAATCATATGGACTGAAAATAATTTAATACCTAACAGTTTTAGATTATAATCATATGGACTGAAAATAATTTAACACCTAACAGTTTTAGATTATATATTTCCAGTCTAAAATCAATAGGGATGTCAGTTATTTTAGAAAAAAAATGAACTGATAATGTCTCTAATCTATCATATTATCTTTAGGTTTTCGTAAGTTATTCTATACAAAAGTGAAACGTTTATTATTCAAAATACGTGCCTATGAAATCATTAAGGTAAAAAAATCACCATTTTTTCCAATAAGATGTATTTTTATGTAACCATCTCCAATATTTTAAGTCAAAATGCAGCTATCCTTTCAAAGTGTACATATTTTGTATATGCAGTTAACTTATGAAAAGATCTCAGTAAGCATTTATATGTTTGCCTTTTTTTGATTTTTATGTTTATGATTCATCTTATAAATATTATAACAGAATGTTGCTAAAATAGATGGCATAAAGGTCAAACTATATGGTAGCAAAACAAAGAGATGACTAAATACTACATTAAATACATGAGCTGCTATTCATCATAAATAAGAAATAAAAATTCATGCCTTTCATACTTGAAACTATGATTTAATTCAGTAAAGTCTAAGTTAAGTATCTCAAAAGTTCTTATGCCTTTACTGCCTATCCAGGTTCTGTAATTTACTGGGCTTAAAGTTTTTCCTGTTTCTTTTTAATTTAAATTATTTTTTTATTTTGCTTTAAGTTCTGGGATACCTGTGCAGAACATGCAGGTTTGTTGCATAGGTATACAAGCCATGGTGGTTTGCTGCACCTGTCAACACATCATCTAGGCTTAAAGCCACACATGCGTTAGGTACTTGTCCTAATGTTCTCCCTTCCCTTTCCCCTCACTCTCTGATGGGCCCCAGTGTGTGATGTTCCCTTCCCTGTGTCCATGTGTTCTCATTGTTCAGCTCTTACTTATGAGTGAGAACATATGATGTTCGGTTTCCTGGTCCTGTGTTAGTTTGCTGAGGTTGATGGCTTCCAGCTTCATCCATGTCACTGCAAAGGACATGATTTCATTGCTTTTTTATGGCTGCATGGTATTCCATGTGCCATGGTATATGTGCCACATTTTCTTTATCCAGTCTATTATTGATGGACATTGGGTTGGTTCCAAATCTTTGCTATTGTAAGTAGTGCTACACAGTGATAAACATAAGTGTGAGTGTGTCTCCATAGTAGAATGATCTATAATCCTGTGGGTATGTACTCAGTAATGGGATTGCTGGGTCAAATGGTCTTTCTGGTTCTACATCCTTGAATAATCATTCAATTGTCTTCCACAATGGTTGAACAAATTTAGACTCCCAGAAAGAGTGTGAAAGCGTTCCTATTTCTCCACAGCTTTACCAGTATCTATTGTTTCCTGAGTTTTTAAAAATCACCATTCTGACTGGCATGAGATAGTATCTCATTGTGGTTTTGATTTGCATTTCTCTGATGACCAGTGATGAAGGGCTTTTTTTCATCTGTCTGTTGGATGCATAAAGTCTTCTTTTGATTAAGTGTCTGTTTATATCCTTTGCCACATTTTTGTTTTTTGTTTGTTTGCTTTTGAGAGAGAGTGTCAGGTACCAGGATGATTCTGGCCTCATAAAATGAGATAGGGAGCATTCCCTTTTTTTTTTATTGTTTGGAATAGTTTCAGAAGGCATGGAACCAGCTCCTCTTTGTACCTCTGGTGGAATTCTGTGAATCCATCTGGTCCAGTGCTTTTTTTGGTTGGTAGGATATCAATTACTGACTCAATTTCAGAACTTGTTATTGGTCAATTAAAGGACTTGACTTCCTCCTGGTTTAGTCTTGGGAGGGTGTATATGTCCAGGAATTTGTCCACTTCTTCTAGATTTTCTAGTTTATTTGCATAGAGATATTTATAGTATTCTCTGATGATAATTTGTATTTCTGTGGGATCCATCATAATATTTCATTTATCATTTTTTTATTGTGTCTGTTTGATTCTTCTCTCCTTTCTTCTTTATTAGTCTAGCTAGCAGTCTTTTCTATTTTGTTAATTTTTTCAAAAAACCACCTCCAGGATTCATCAATTTTTTGAAGGGCTTTTTGTGTCTCTATTTCCTTCAGTTCTGCTCTCATCTTAGTTATTTCTGCTCTTCCTCTAGCTTTTTATTTGTTTGGTCTTGCTTCTCTAGCTTTTTTAATTGTGATGTTAGAGTGTCAATTTGTGATCTTTCCAGTTTTCTGATGTGGGCATTTAGTTCTGTAAATTTCCCACTAAACACTGCTTTAACTGTGTCCCAGAGATTCTGGAACAGTGTCTCATTGTTCTAATTGGTTTCAAAGACTTCTTTATTTCTGCCTTATTTTCATTACTTACTCAGTAGTCATTCAGGAGCTTTTTCAATTTCCATCTAGTTGTGTAGTTTTGAGTGAGTTTCTTAATCCTGAGTTCTAATTTTACTGTACTGTGGTCTGAGAAACTGTTTGTAATTATTTCCTTTCTTTTGCATTTGCTGAGGAGTGATTTATGTGGTTGATTTTAGAGTAAGTGCCATGTGGCACTGAGAAGAATGTATGTTCTGTTGATTTGGTGTGGAGAGTCCTATAGGTGTCCATTAGGTCCACTTGATCCAGAACTGAATATATTAATCTTCTGTCACATTGCTCTGTCTAATAAGTGTCAAAATCTTCCACTATTGTTGTGTGGGAGTCTTAAGTCTCTTTGTAGGTCTCTAAGAACTTGTTTTATGAATCTGGTTGCTTCTGTTTTGGGTAAATTCTCTTTGTTACAGTGATCCCTTTACCATTATGTAATGCTTTTCTTTGTCTTTTTGGTTTTTGTTGATTTAAAGTCTGTTTTATCCAAGACTAGGATTGCAATGCCTGCTTTTTTTTTTTTTTTTTTTGGCTTTGCATTTGCTTGTTAAATATTCCTCCATCCCTTTATTTTGAGCCTATGTATGTATTTGCAGGTGAAATGGGTCTCCTGAATACAGGACACTGATGTGTCTTGACTCTTTATCCACTTTACCAGTCTGTGGCTTTTAATTGGGACATTTAGCCCATTTACATTTAAGGTTAATATTGTTATATGAATTTGATCCTAATATTATAATGCTAGCTGTTTTTAACTCATTTGGCACATTAGTTAATGCAGTTTTTTCATAATATCATTGGTCTTTGTGTTTTGGTGTGTTTTTGCAGTAGCTGGTACAAGTTTTTTCTTTTCCTATTTAGTACTTTCATGTGCAAGTCCCCTGGCTTCTAAGCTTCCAAATCCCCCACTCCTTTCACTTTCCCTATGTAGTGATGTCCCATGCAGCTTCTCACTCTCCATGGGTTGCACCCACTGTGTAACCAGAACCAATGAGATGAACTGGGTACCTCAGTTGGAAATGTGCAATCACCACCTTCTGCATTGGTCTCACCAGGAGCTGGAGACTGGAGCTGCTTCTATTCAGCCATCCTGGCCTCACCCCCTACTCCACTTAAATTTAAGCACTGTGTTTATGCTAAGCAAGTACTCACAATTATTTATTACTTGATTTGATCAAGCTTTAGTCAAACTTCTCTTTTTTACAAAGGCCCCTGAACTTTGGCTCATAGATAAGCTTAATCAGAAAAACGTTTCCCTTAATGGGTCATTCTGGCTGAAGAAATAAATACTTTTCTGTTAAACCATCTTGCTCATATCTTCTCAACTCCACTGCTCACCTTCCATCTCCTATCCTATATGCCTAATACTGACAGTGGAATCCTCAAACAGAAAGAAATCCTGAAGTCATCCTGCTAGCCATGCTTATCTCTTCCTGTTTTTAAAGCTTTTTTCCAATTTATTTTCTAACAATATGTCTCTTTACCTAAATTCAGATTTGTTTTAATTTGTCACTGCCATTTTACCTTCATGTAAAATCTCAATATACTGGATACAATTTGTCACATCTGGTTAAGAATTAATGATCTAAGTGTCAAAATATATAATGAGCTGAATATGTAGTATTTTGTCAAAAATAAATATAAAATGCAATGGGCCATTCAGAAGAATCAATAAAACTATTCTTAGCTTATACTCAAAAAGTGTAAACCCTGATTACAGCACTATATGTAATCCCACGCTCTGCAACTGGAGAGAAATGGACTTAAGACAGAAACAAGTGCAATTAAAAGACAGAAAATCCAAATGAAATAAGCAAGATGAAATGCAATAAAGTAACATGCTTTGAAGTCATAAAAGGAATTAAGAAACATGATATAAAGATACTAAACATATGCTCTTCATTTCTTCTGAAAAAAAAAACAAAAAAAAAAAAAAACAAAAACAAAAACAAACAAACAAACAAAAACCATGCTGGGTGTGGTGGCTCAAGCCTGTAATCCCAGCACTTTGGGAGGCCGAGACGGGTGGATCAAAAGGTCAAGAGATCGAGACCATCCTGGTCAACATGGTGAAACCCTGTCTCTACTAAAACTACAAAAAATTAGCTGGGCATGGTGGGGCGTGCCTGTAATCCCAGCTACTCAGGAGGCTGAGGCAGGAGAATTGCCTGAACCCAGGAGGTGGAGGTTGCGGTGAGCCGAGATCGCGCCATTGCACTCCAGCCTGGGTAACAAGAGCAAAACTCTGTCTCAAAAAAAAAAAAAAAACACACACACAAAAAAAACCATAAAATAAATAATAGTGATCTGTGGTCATAAAAACTGAGGTTAGGAAGATATAAATAGTATTTACATACCCAAATTAAATATATTGAAAATATGATAAATATATTGATTAGGAGGACAGTAGGAACAGGTTTTTTTCTTTCTGATACCTCAGTTGTGGTACTCCTTTTAGGTTAAGAGTTTCAGAGTTCAATAGCTCTTTCAGAGTAATAATTGAAACTTCTGAGGCATGATGTTGGTTTTCAAGTGGAATTATATTTATACCAGATTGCATCTTTAAGATTGTAATAGAGAAGTGTTTGTTAATAAGGAAGCAAGTAATTATTACCAGGAAGAAATTAGGTTCCATTTTACTTTTAAGAGAGCAGTTACAGCTGAATAAAATACACTGCCACTATTTTTATTCTTCAGACACAGCTACTATTCACTTACTTTGATTTATTGCATTTCTATTGCTTATTCACCTTAAATTACATTTTATTGTTTCCATCTTGAACAGTAATAGTGTCATCATCATGAATGAATTTCTCACATCAAAAAGTGTGTACCTGCTGCTTTCCATCTGCTTTTCTTCCGCTTTAACCTTGCTGGAACATCTAAAGAGATACATAATAAATCAGGTAAAAGTTCCTACTACAAAGTTTCTTTCATTGTTACATGCAGGATTCAAAAAATCTAGTTAATTTACAAATAATATATAAACTTCTTTTTTTTTATATTTCTGGAGAATCTGCCTCTTATTTTTTTCTTGTATTATTCACATTGCAGTATAATACCCAAAGAAATCTGAAAATCATAAGTATACATCATGATGAACTTTTACTAATGTTACAAATTTAATAATGTGTTCAAAAAACTAAGAAAACAAAATATTATATATTCATCACATGGCACGGTTGCAAGCTCATAAGGCACAGTAAAAATATTTGTCTTCTAAAATTTCAGACACTGAATTTACTGATACTTTTTCACTGAAAATTCCATGAGATATATTATACTTGATTTCAAACTTCCTTAAAGTTTAATCAAAGGTATGCCTGTCTTCACAAGTTACTCTATTTTTAAAGATATAATGCAAAAAAAAACTTTGTAAATGATACATCATTTGATTTGAATGGACCATTTATCCTTGTAGATTTTATTGCTCTGGGAATGAAAGTGAAGAACTATAAAGAATATATGCATACTTTCAAACTTTTATTAATGCATCCAGGGAGTACTCAATCTTTTTTTTTTTTTTTTTTTTTTTTTTTTTTTTTTTTTTTTTTTTTTTTGCTTTTAAAGATAGATGGAAGTGAGTAGTGGTAATGTAACAATTTGCATAGGTAATTCAATCAAGTCATTCCTCCCGCCCACAATTGATTCAGTTGAGCACTCTGAATCTTATGAAAATACATTGTGGATATAAAAATAAATGCATGTATATATGTGCATGCATATGATTTGTAGGTACACACAATGTTTTCTATATTACTGTATTTGAAAAAGCATTTCTCTTCTAATACATATGTAATTTGGGGCAAGTAGAAGTTTAATCCGTGAAAGAAATGTTTGTTTTCTCAATTTACTCACCCTTGCCCACATTTGTTCTAGTAAATTTGTTCTATCAAAGTCCTAATTGGACTTCTAGCTTTGATTTCTTTTTCCCATTGAAACACTCAAAATGCCAAATCATGGCTCTTTGACAATACCACCAGAACAATCTGTTAATTAAAACAAATTGGAATTTATTGCTTACCACAATAATTAAGATAAAATATTGACAGACTCCTATAGCATCTCAGAAAGGTATAAGTGGAATATTTTTTAAGTTGGGTAGGAAGTCTTATTTGTTTCTGAGTATAAATCTTGAGAGAGTCAAGAGCTTCAAGGTGTGTTAATTCATTTTTTATACTGCTATAAAAAAACTGCCTAAGAATGGGTAATTTATTTTTAAAAAAGAGGTTTAATTGACTCACAATTCCTCATGACTTGGGAGGCATCAAGAAACTTAAAATCATGGCAGAAGGCAAATGGGAAGCAAAGTACCTTCTTCACAAGGTGTCAGGAATGACATGTGTGAATAAACAAAGGGGGAGAACCTCTTATGAAATAATCAGACCTCTTGAGAACTCAGTCATAACAGCACGGAGGAAACGGCCTCCATGATCCAACCACCTGCACCTGGTCTATCCCTTGACATGTGGGGTTTCTATGGATTATGGGGATTACAATTCAAGATGAGATTTTGGGTGGAGACACAGACAAACCATACCACAAGGCCAAGGCTCAGAGAAAAGTCTTGTGGAGTCACTGAGCCTAGCTGAACTGTCTATTTTTAGTAGTTGACTACTTTCAGGAAGTTTCTGAAATAGTAAAATTTAGGGAGAAATCTGTGTTCCTGAACAGATGTTTTCGAGAATCACATGGTCATATTAATGTGAGAAATAGAAGAGTAAGATGGTGTTAATGAAGTCATTAGGCTATGAAAGTGTAGATGATTTGGTTCTTAGTATCAATCTTAGTGAGCATCAATCACCCTTTGTTGTTACTCTTCAGTTTAAGCTGAAGGATCGAACATCAATATCTGGAGGAGTAGTCAGTCCCTTTGTTCTTTTCTTATGAGGTGTTATAATCACACTGTATTAGTCCATTTTCATGCTACTGATAAAGGCATACCAGAGACTGGGAAAAAAAAAAAAAAAAAACAGGTTTAATTGGACTTAACAGCTCCATATGAATGGGGAGGCCTCAGAATCATTGTGGGTGGGAGGTGAAAGGCACTTCTTACATGGTGGTGGCAAGAGAAAATGAGGAAGAAGCAAAAGCAGAAAGTCCTGATGAACTCTTCAGATCTCATGAGACTTGTTCACTGTCACAAGAATAGCACCAGAAATACCACCCCCTCTCCCCCATAATTCAATTACTTTTCCCTGGGTCCCTCCCACAACAGGTGGGAATTAAACAATTCAAGTTAAGATTTGGGTGGAGACACAGCCAAACCATATTATTCCACCTATGCCCCCCTCAAAGCTCATGTCCTCATATTTCAAAACCAATTATGCCTTCCCACAGTCTCTCAAAGTCTTAACTCATTTCAGCATTAACTTAAAAGTCCACAGTCCAAAGTCTCATTTGAGACAAGGAAAGTCCCTTCTACCTATGAACCTACAAATCAAAAGCAAGCTAGTTACTTCCTAGATACAATGGGGGTACAGGTATTGGATAAATACAACCATTCCAAATGGGAAAAAATTGGCTAAGCAAAGGGGTTACAGGGCCCATGCAAGTCTGAAATCCAGCTGGACAGTCAAATTTGAAAGCTCCAAAATGATCTCCTTTGACTACAGATCTCACATCCAAGTCGTGCTGATGCAAAAGCTGGGCTCCCATGGCCTTGGACAGCTCTGTCCCTGTGGCTTTGCAGGGTACAGCCTCCCTCCTACCACTCTCAAGGGCTGAGGTTTAGTGTGACTTTACCAGGTGCAGCGTACAAACTGTTGTGGCTCTATCATTTTGCGGTCTGGAGGACAATAGCCCTCTTCTCACAGCTCCGCTAGGCAGTGCCCCAGCAGGGACCCTGTGTGGGGGCTCTGACTCCACATTTCCCTTCCACACTGCCCTAGCAGGGGTTCTCCATGAGGGCCCCACCACTGCAGCAAACTTTCTCCTGGGCATCCAGACGTTTCCATACATCTTCTGAAAGCTAGGCGAAGGTTCTCAAATCTCAGTTCTTGACTTCTATGCACCAGCAGGCTCAACACCATGTGGAAGCTACCAAAACTTGGGGCTTCCACCTCTGAAACCACAACCCAAACTCTTCACTGGCCCCTTTGCGACTTGGGGCACCAAATCTCTAAGCTGCAAATAGCATGGGGACATTGGGCCACAAAACCACTTTTTCCTTCTGGGCCTCTGAGCCTGCGATGGGAGGGGCTCCCATGAACGTCTCTGACAGGACCTGGAGACATTCTGCCCCTCCGCACCAACCTGCCATGGTCTTAGGGATTACATTAAGGTTCTTGCTACTTAGGTAAATTTCTGCAGCCAACTTAAATTTCTCCTCAAAAAATGAGTTTTTCTTTTCTATAGCATCATCGGGCTACAGATTTTTCTGAACTGTTATGGTCTGATTCTCTTTTAAAAGGTCATGGTTTTAACAGCATCCAAATCACCTTTGGAATGCTTTGCTGCTTAGAAATTTCTCCTGCCAGGTTTCCTAAATCATCTCTCTCAAGTTCAAAATTCCACAAATATCTAGGGAAGAAGTGAAATGCTGTCAGTCTCTTTGCCAAAAAATAAGAAGAGTCACCTTTGCTCCTGTTCCCAGTAAGTTCTTCATCTCCATCTGAGACCACCTGCACCTGGACCTTATTGGTCATATTACTATCACCATTTTTGTCAAACCCATTCAACAAGTCTCCAGGAGGTTCCAAACTTTCCCACACTTCCCCAAACCCTCCAAACCATTCCAACCATTGCCTGTTACGCAGTTCCAAAGTCTCTTCCAAATTTTCATGGATCTATAGCAATGCCCCATTCTATTGGTGCTAATTTACTGTATTAGTCTTTTCTTTTTCCCACTGCTGAAAAAGGCATACCCAAAACTGGGAAGAAAAAGAGGTTTAATTGGACTTATAGTTCCACATGGCTGTGGAGGTCTCAGAATCATAGCAGAGAGTGAAAGTCATTTCTTACATTGGGAGAAAGGGAAAATGTGAAAGAAGCAACAGTGGAAACCCTGATAAACATAACAGATCTCATGAAACTTATTCACTATCATGAGAACAGCACTGAAAAGGCCGCCCACATGATTCAGTTATCACTCTCTGTGTTCCTCTCACAACATGTGGGAATTCTGGGAGATGAAGTTCAGGTTGAGATTTGGATGGGGAAATAGCCAAACCATATCACACATGCTAACTATTGGAGTGTATTTGTTTCAACTCCATGAGTGTCAGACTTTCCAGTTCTTTTAATTGAAGGGTCACTTTCTGGATCATTTGATAGAATAGCAGCAACACAGGAGAATTTAAAATTTTGGAGATTACACATTTAAATGCAGCAAAGCAGAAAATATTTTTTTTAAAAAGTTATATGAATAGATTCTTTGACTCTGTTTTTAAGCCAAAACCTGATTCCTAAAGTAAGCTGAGGCCAAACTCCGAAACTGCTCTGAAAACAGATATTAATTCCACTCTAAAGAGCCCACAGAAGCATGTGGCACTACTAACCAAAGTATCTACATTTATGGCTTTTTGTTCTTTTTACATCCTTTTAGAAGATTAAAATCCAAAAGATTTGTAGGGATTGAGTATAATATTATTCTCTTTAAACAACCCATGCTTCTTCTTGAGAAGGTAGTATGTTTTGGACACCTATTCCAAGTAAACTCATGTCCAATTTAATAAATCCTTTTGTCTGAGGGTTCTGTAACCACGGCAGCTTCACCTAGTTCTCTTGCCAGTCTCAGACTATGACATGTAGTATCCTCCCGACTTTGAAGGCCTGTTTTAAAGAATAAGTTGAAGAGGCTTAAGGACAACAGAAAGCAACTAGAATTTCTCTTGAATAGAGTTTTAGATTCCTGGATGTCTATATTATTATAATGTTTGCCATGGAAAAAAGGCCACTTAAAGGTTGGGCCACATTACACAGGACATCAACTGATTGTTAATAGAAACTGGTATCAAGGGAAGCTCAGTGGCTCCTACAAGAAAATGTGCTCAGAGGAGTTGGATAATTTCACTAGCTAAATCATGAGTAAACTGCAACTTGTTATTGTTTCATGCCAGTTAGTGGCAAAAAGAAATTTTAAGAATGTGGGACTTACAGGTAACAGATGTGTATTAATACTTCAAAACTTTAAGCTAGCCAAAAGAAAACAAAGAAGTTGGGAAAAATATGCATACATGTTACAATGTGCCAACATGCCCCTCTAGCTATTTAGGTCTTATTCTCTGGATTTTGAATGGAAACTATTCGCCTCCTGAAGACTATTTGCTTCTTGAAGATTTCTATGCATCTTCAGTCTGAAGGGTTTTATCTTGATAGTCTACAGGTGATTTGAGAAATCGCTTAGGTCTCTACATGACAAACAATGACACAAGGGCAAAGCCCTTGGCATTTTCACTGATGAGATCATTGTAAACCATATTTGATAAGGTCCTTTGTAGTGGTGTTCAAATGATGTCATTCTCTGATACATTCCTAAGGAACTAGTTGTCCAGAATTTGTTTACGCAGAGGTAGTTTAGTATGATGTTGAGAAATGGATGCCTAGATTCCGTGACAATACTAGGTGTATTGCCAGAGAGTGAAAATTTGAATGGACAATGATAGTCTCAGGAACATTGGGTGGCCTCTAAAGGCTTTATGTAATTTTTGAAGATAGTAGTAAACCCCAAAGGTGCTGATCCCCCTGGATTAAAAGTAATAGCTATACTGTGGGCAATGGGAATTTATCACTGGCAAGTTTAGTTTCTTAATTTCATTTGTACTTACTCCTCGTCTTTTCCAAAGATCAAAAGGAATTGAGACAGTTACATTTCTTATTAGTTGTCCAGGTTTTACAAAGATACTTACTAACAGTTCCAGTAAAATGGGTGCTTTAGTCATAAGTGATTTTGGAATTGCCTAGGTTTAATTACAAAATCAAGTAATTATTTGTTACTATTAGGACAATATATCTCTGGCAAAGAAAAGCTTCAATTAATTTCAAGAATAAAAACAAAATGATAAAACATATTCAATATATATTGCGGGTAAGTTGTATAAATTCTATTAGAAGATGTTAAAAAAGAAACTCAATGCAATGTATGGAAACTTGTCAATGTCTCACTTTTGCAACTTAGCTGGAATTCTGATTGCAACAGATAAACATGCACCAGAGACACTGTCAAAAATTTAATCCCGTATCAAAAAAAATTATTGCTTAGAAACAGTGAATAATTTGTATTTATTGTATTCTCTCCTGAGGTTTAACATACAATATGTAAGTGGGTACTTAAGTATCTTTCTTGGATTAATGATATAAGCAGTGATGGCACTGGTTTATAGCATAATACATACCTTCATGAATTTGTCAAGAAACATCACCATATTTTCTCTTATTTAGGAGGACATTTAACTAAGATAGAAAGGGAGCACCATGAAGAGAGTGACACATAGACAAATTACTGTAACAATATTTGTGGTTGATCTTGAGTAGGTTTATATTGAATACTGAAAATTATTGAAAAATATGTTTTAATTCAATTTCACAGAATTAACACCAGAAGAATGTCTTTATCTTTTTGTGATAAATTTGATAAACAATAGAGCTCTCAAAATAGTTTTCAGTTAAATACTCTTTGGAGAATGTCAAGACACATTTAAATGATTTCCATTTTTTTACCTTTATAAAAATAAAGGAGCACATCTTTTTTACCTGTTGGCAATACAGGAAAGCCAAATATATTTTTAAGCATAAAACACATCTTAAAATTTCTATATTCTGAATTTGAAGCTTGAAATTTAGGAAAAAAAAAAAAAGCAAGACTTCTCAGGAGAGACACATTAAAATGTGTAAAGGTAAAAAGTAGTTATCAAGAATATTTACAACCACAGTCACAAATAGTAGAAATCTTCAGGAATCATTTTGCTAAAATAAGTCAATAGATAATGAACTTAAAGCTTCTAACTGACATACAAAGAAGAACCTGTACCAGTGCTACTGAATCTATTCTAAAAAATTGAGGAAGAGTGGCTCCTTGCTAACTCATTCAATGAAGCTGACATCAGCCTGATGCAAAAATCTGGGAGAAACACAACACACAAAAAAAGGAAACATCAGGCCAAAGTCCCAGATGAACATGGATAAATCCTCAGCAAAATATTAGCAATACAAATCCAGCAGCACATCAAAAAGTTAATACAACACAGTCAAGAGGGCTTTATTCCTGAGATGCAAGGCTGGATCAACATACACAAATCAATAATGTGATTTATAACATAAATATTATTAAAAACAAAAACTGCATGATCATCTCAATAGATGCAGAGAAAGCTTTCAATAGAATCCAACAATGCTTCATCATAAAAACCTACAGGAGAATCGGCATTGAAAAAATATACCTCAAAATAATGGAAGTCATCCATGACAACCCACAGCAATATAATACTGAATGGGCAAAAGCTGGAAGCATTCCCCTTGAGAACTAGCACAAGACTATTTACCCTTACAGTAATACTACTATGTCAAAGATTAAATACAAAAGTTAAGCAATTAAAACATTAGAACAATAGATTTATAAATTTAACTTTAGTATGACAGAAAACAGAATAGTTATAAAATTTGAGACAAATAATTTTGACTACATATAAATATCAAAAATGTCTGCAGAAGAATAAAATCCTTTAATATTATGTGGCAAATTGATAGAAATATTTGCAGCAGATGTAATAAGGAAATGGCTGATTCTTCTAAATAAAAGTTACTATAGGCCTGGCGTGGTGGCTCACACCTGCAATCCCAGCACTTTGAGAGGCCGAGGTGGACAGATCACGAGGTCAGGCATTGACATCAGCCTGACCAAAATGGTGAAACCCCTTCTTTACTAAATATACAAAAGAATTAGCTGGGCATGGTGGCTTGAGCCTGCAATCCCAGCTACTCAGGAGGCTGAAGCAGGAGAATCACTTGAACCTGGGAGGCAGAGGTTGCAGTGAGCCAAGATAGTGACACTGCACTCCAGCCTGGGCAACAGAGACTCTGTCTCAAAAAAAAGAAAAAAAAAAATGTTGCTGTAAATAAATTAAAATACTATTGGTAATCCAATGAGCAATAAATGTGAACTAGCAATCTGTAGAGAAGGAATTACAGTTGGCTTAATACATATTATAAACAACGCTCCTTTTCTTATAGAGAAATCACAAATTAAAATAACAATGGAATATTGTCTCAGGTTTTGGTAGCTTGTTAAAGAGTTAGAGAAAAGGTAATTCTTGAGATGGTGTGGATTTAAAATGTGTGAAAGAATTACAGGGCCGGATGCGGTGGCTCAAACCTATAATCCCAGCACTTTAGGAGGCTGAGGCTGGTGGATCATGAGGTCAAGAGATTGAGACTATCCTGGTCAACATTGTGAAACCTTGTCTCTACTAAAAATACAAAAAAAAAAAAAAAAAAAAAAAAAAATTAGCTGGGCATGGTGGTGCACGCCTGTAGTCCCACCTACTCAGGAGGCTGAGGCAGGAGAATGGTTTGAACCCAGGAGACAGAGGTTGTCGTGAGCCGAGATCGTGCCATTGCACTCCAGCCTGGGTAACAAGAGCGAAACTCCGTCTCGGGAAAAAAAAAAAAAAAAAAAAAAAAAAAGAATTACAGAAAGCCTTCTGTCACTGCAATAAGGCAGAGGATCTAACTGAACTGATTAACACAAGACGCCTGCAGACATCAAAACTGAGAGTGTACTTTAACATATGGCCACTGGGGTTTCAGGAGCTGTAAGCTTTTACCTCCAGACGCTGCCATGGGGTCGGAGCCCCACAACCTGCCCATGTCTGTGCTCCTCCTAGAGGTTTGAGCAGGGAGGCACTGAAGAAGAGATTAGGGAAGTTTTTCTGCTTCACAGTAATTTATGAAAAGGGAAGTACAGATCAGGCATGGTGGCTAATGGCTGTAATCTCAGCACTTCGGGAGGCCAAAGTGGGAGGATCACTTAAGTTCAGGAGTTCAAGTCCAGCCTGGGAAGCACAGCAAAACCCCATCTCTCATAAAAATACAAAAATTAGCCAGGCGTGGTGGCACACGCTTGTAATCCCAGCTGCTTGGGAGGCTGAGGCACAAGAATCACTTGAACTTGGAAGGCAGAGTTTGCAGTGAGCCAAGATCATGCCACTGCACTTCAGCCTGGGTGACGGAGTGAGACTCTGTCTCAAAAACACAAGCAAAAAGAAGAAAGAAAGGAAGGAAAGGAAGGAAAGAAAGTAAAGAAAAGAAAGAAAGAGAAAAGGAAGGGAAGAAGAAGAAGGAGGAGGAGGGAAGAAAGGAAGGAAGGAAGGAAGGAATATTACCATCACCATAAGAAAATCAAGTGTTATTTCTAATAAATTTTATTTATTAGTGAGATATTATAAAATGTAATGTTATTAACTATGTATGATGGGCACCTGATTGTTTTATATATATATATTAGAGAGAGAGAAAGAGAGAGTTCATTATGTTGTACATTTTCTACATTATTATTTAATTAGGAGAAAATGTAATAATTCATTACAAAAACAAAACACAAGTAACAGAGGTTTTCAGGAGGCAAAAGAAAAATACACTAGTTGAGTGAAAGTCACATATTTGTTCCTTTGCTTTAAAAAATTGATTTGCTTGCAGCTACTGTAATTGATACAAGAACAGTTACTTAAACGGGTGTGCTGCTATTACAATAACCTAAAGTTTGCAGCATTTTCATTGTTCTTAGGTCACAGGAATGCAGAAACCTGTCTGAGTCTGGGAAATGGTGACTTATGCTATTAAAGGGGAAATTAATACTTCATAATTTGGGTTACTTACGATTACATGAATGTCAGACCAAGTTGGACTCTCTATTAAGTCTGCCATTCTAAGGGGAGATAATGCTAAAGTAGGTTTTAGTTGTTCTAGGCTGAGCTTAACAAGGTGTAAGTTAGGGGGGCCGCAGGCAATAAGAAAAGGGAGTCAAGAGAGCCCAAATTGTAGAGCTTCGGAAAAGCCAAGTGATCCAGACTTCAAACAGTAACAAATAAAATATTTTGAATAATTTCAAAACTGACTAACTGTATCTTATGCAGAAATAATCACTCCTTAAAAATAACCATTTGTCATTATGAAATTTCAAATTATGTTAAGGTTAAATCTATAATTTAATATATTTTTCTTATAGTACATTTTATTTAATACTATCAAATATAAATGCCAGCTGTATATTTGCACAAAAGAGATGAAACAGTTTTTTTTCAAAGCATTTCCAATAAATAAACCCTGAAGACCAGAGCAGCATCTCTCGTTAAAAATTTCCAACAGTCCATGTGTTAGTACTGTACAGGGCGTGATAACTTAGCATATGTAGTGTTTGATGTTTTAATTATAAGACCCAGATATTAATTAAAGTAAACTTTTCACTTTAGGCAAATGGAGACATACTGTTATATTATATTTATAGTAAAAATTATATTAGTAACATTTTTGTCTGCAGATAAACAATTAAAATCTTTAAAGGAAGTGGTGTAAATCTATTGAGTATTAGAATATAATAGTCCTGTCTTCCTTATTCACAAAATGTAGCCTCAAAATGCACTGAAAATTTTAATATTTTCCAGCACCTTTTTGTACTTACAAATTATTGCCTGAAGACAAGGTGAAAATATTGTTTTCAACAGAACCTTAATTTTTTGAATTTTCATTAAACTTATCATCCTACCTTGGTGTGAATTTTAAATGTGTTTTGTGGGGCTAGTCTGTGGTTATGCTTATGTGGACCAAGGCAGTGATTACTCTGCTAACATCTTGTCAAGCAAAAATTACTTTTACATTTATTTTTCATCACCCTTATTTTGAAATAATATTGTATCTTCAATATGCTAAGTTTCACATCTGCTTCATTGCTCATTCATTGAATAATTGTTCAATACTTCATTGTCTTATAAACATAAACGAATTAGGTAAAGTCAGATTAGTTTTCTCTCTCTTTAACTTATACGTAAGAGAAGAGAAACAGTGAGATATATGTATTTTAAGTGAATTTATACCTGACGAGGGATAACTATAGACTCACCTTAAATTGCTTGAGAATTTGTTTTGTATGTTAAAACTGTCAAGTAAGAAGAAGAGGGAAAAGACCAGACTGTTAAGTAGTACAACAGGCGTTGGGTTGGGTAGGGGATCATTTTCAATGTTTTTAAACAGTGAGTCTGCAATGTAAACAGCTAGACGTTTCCCTGAGTTATTTTGAAGAATCCATCAGTAAATCAAGTAATTTCCACATTGAAAATAGGGATTTCCTATAGATTCTGTCTGGGGACTTTCAATGTATCAGTTAGAGATATGCACTCATGTGGCATCTTGTCAGAAGGAAGAAATGAAAACAGCAAGATTCAAAGAGTTGTACTGAGTAACATTTACAGTACAGGGTGATAATAATAGGATTTCATGAGAAATGAGCTTCCTAGCAAGAGACAATTTGGATATAATGAGAGTTGAGGAGGGCCTCAATAGAGTGAGACATAAATAATTGACGGATTCTATCCTTAATTGATCAATTGACTCTAAAAAATACACAGTAACTGCAATGACTTGCATACAGCATGGGAGTACTTTGTCCACAGATTCCTACTGTCAGTTGTAATATTTGAAGGGTCGCTTTTAGTGTCCATGCTTTTGGGTAAGAATCACTTAGGTGTTTCCAGTTGGTTCATGAACAAAAAGGGAACAGAAAAGTTTAAAAGTGGAATGTTCTAATGCAGGATTCTCAATAAAACTCTCCTTAAAATACTCAAAAGAGGAGAACACTTCTTTGGGACATTATAGAAGTACGTGATGGCTGGCTTTTAGAGGGAATACATAGGCTGAGCCATGGCAGATAAATTTGGGGGTCTATTGTTTACACTATTGTAGGGATTGAAGGAAAACTTCCCCTTTAACCTCTGAAGTTGCTGCAAACAGACTGACAAAAGGCAGATTAAAAATGGAAAGAAGGCACACAAGTTTATTAATGTGCACAGAGGAAAAATCACAGTGATCACTTCACCGCACAATGAATACAGATGGTTATACAGCCTTCTTATTAGGAGAAAGGGAGATGGAGAAGTGTTAGTGATTCTATCGTGGTAGTAAATCATCTTTAGGGGAATTTAATGGGCCTGAAGAACAGGCAATGGCTTAAGACAAAGTTTGATGGGCCCACAGAGCCCACGATGGTTTGTAGGTGCACAGACGAACTTTAGTCTTTGTTCCTAAAACTCAGGGAAGGGACAGAGGCAATTGTTTTCTTCTTTGGCATGTACAAGCTTTAGGCTGATGAGGCAAAGTTCACAGAACAACTTCATCTTGTGCTTTGGAAGACACAGAGAATTGAGAGAAGTGCAATGGGAAGGTCAGAGAGACCTTGGAAGTTTTCTTCTTTATAGTTCAGCATGTCAGCGGGTCATATTTTGGCGTGTTGGTCATTGACCCCCAGTACTATCTTGCTAATCTCAAGAACCTTTGGAGTTGTCTTTTGGTAACTCAGTTAGGAATAGCCAAAATTTCTTTTATTCTTTGAGGATGAGTCAAAAGACTCTGTCCTGAAATTGAATGCTACAATATTTTACTTATGAGAGAGAGAGAGAGAGTTGTAGCTTCCTTTTTTAAAAACTTTATGGCATTTGGTGGTTAACTTCTTTAATAGAGGCGCTTCTCTATGGAGGTCTCTAGGGTGGAGAAAAAAAGTAATGTCCTTCACATATCTAGGATAAGAACAGAATGTGAAGGAAATTCCAAATCTGTTACGTCTGCTTTTAAGACTTGGGAAAAGTACATGGGAATTTCAATATACCCCTGAGACATTGCAGTTCAGATATATTGCTTTTTGTCCCAGGTGAAGGGAAAAAAAATGTCTATCTGGATTAACTGGGATGCTAGAAAAAGCAATGCAGAGGTCGGTCGTAATGAAAACCTGTCTATCTGGTGGTATGGCTGATAAAAATGTGTTTGGGTTACTCACAACAGGATGGTGGCTATTATAATTTCATTGATGCCTGCAAAGTCTTGGACAAATTTCCATATGTTTGGATTTTGTACTGATAGGATTGATGTATTACATTGCCTAGTACATAAAATAATGACCCTTGATTGGGGTAATCCTCAATAACTGACTTGATCCCTGATTGACTTTCTGGCATAAAGATATTATTTAATATTTGGAAATCGTGTTTTTTTTCATCTATCTGTATTTTAATTGTTGATACTGAATGAATGTGATCAATGGCAGTGGTGCACTGGGACCATACATTTTCAGGGTTAGAGTTGAGTAAGTCCTAAAATGTTTTATTAGGAGATAGTTCCTCTTCGTGTTTAAAAAATGGAAAAATAGAGAAAGAGTGTTCAGGGGGTTTCTAGAGGACTGCCTCTTAGGTAATTTTTTTTTTCTTTTTCAATGTCAATGTTATTTTCCCTTTTTGAGATAAAAAGAAAGTGAGCTCTATGAGTTTTCAGAAAATTTCAGACAATTAATTTAATGGAAGCTAAGGGACTAAGAGCAACTGGTGAGAAACCTGTAGTTCTGTGACTTGAAAGTCTATGGAAAGAGATTAGTAAATGGTCATCAGTTAATTTGAAACCCAAACCATTTGCATTTTGTTTTCCAAGGAAGAACAGAAAATATAGTTGAGTTTATTATTGATAATGTGGCCCCTCTCTCTATGAGAGCTCTAGTGGCTTCATAGTTAATAATTTCAATTTCACCTAAAGTCATAGTTAAAAGAAAGGGTAAAGTTCCCCTTGAAGCATCCATAGCATCTTGTCTTGTAAGAGAAAGGAAAAGGTACTTTCTCATGTTCTTATCTGAATCAGATTTCACCAAAAAAAGTGATGAAAATTGAAAGTAAAGGAAAAAAATATGTATAGGAGGTATTTAAAGAATCCTATATGCATTTACACAAACAAAGGAGAAAAATTTAAAGGATGTTTTTGGCTATTTTCCAATTATTATTTTGTAATTTTAATTTTTCTATAATTAACATGAAATGTAATCTGAAATTAATGTCAGTAACAGATTAGGCTATAATAATAGTGATTTCTCATTTAAATTAGGAAACATATTTAAATGTGACACAAATGGTTTTGTTATTTTCCTGGCTTTAGTCACAAGATTAATTGAATGGTAACACATAAAGGTGAATTTAAGAGATTTGTTGTCTATTATAAAATGTTATTACTTACTACGTTGAGAAACATTGTACATGCTTCAATATTACTGTACAAAAGACCTCTCAAGAGTACATACTGTTTTTTTTTTCATTTTCCTTCCACATGTTTAAAAAAGGGTCTTAAGTTTACATTACATTACATAAAGAGACATTTAACATTTGTATTTGTCAACCACAACTTTGTATGACACCAGAGAATGTAATGATGGAGAAATGATTTGAATAATTAATTTTAAACCTTCCATATTATGTGACTCAACATCTGGCAAATTTACAAGAGAAAAACATTAGAGTTTTTATGACAAGTAGTCTTTATTCATTCACTGTAACTAACGTTTATGAGCTGCAATATGGAAACCTCTTCTGGTTCTCTATGCCCCTGCCTTCCCCATGGATAATATTGCTTCTAGAACAAAAGTTTTGTGCATCAATTAGAAAGTAAATGCATGTAGAAAAATACATACATGAATGAAATAACAACATGTTTTACAGTTTATGCAGCTGTCAAATAAGTTTTTTGTATATTGTTTAAGCAACCAATGTGTTGATTTGAATACTAAAGAATAAGCTTAACATAAATTTGGGGTATTAAACATGAATTAAAAAACAGTGAATATATAGTGCTATAAAGGGGAGAGGGTTGTTCAATTTTTCATAAGTAAATTTTAAATACTCGTTACATATTTGAAAGATACATATGTGTGTGTATGTGCATACATATGCATATATATGATATAAAGCAGAAACAGCAACATAGCACCATAAAAGCTAACTTCTGGTAAATTTTCTTGAATGAATTTGCATGTGGACACATATGCAGCATTCTCAAAATAAGAATATTTTTTAAATAACCTGATTCACTAAATAGTCATTTGTCCTTAATGTGATATCATTTACTTCTGGAAATGATGCCAGAAAGAAGAATCTAGAAAATAATTTTACTTTGACTTAATATAACATATATATCTGAATCTTCACTTTTTAAACTGATAGATGATTTCATTAATAACCGTAAATGACATACTACTATTGGGAATATGTACTTTTAGAAATATGTTTCTGCAACTGACCATTAAACAGGTTAAATAGTACAGAGGAAGAAAAATATTTTTTTCTTTTACTGTCATAAATTATTTGTTGGACTGGACTCTAGTAACAAGACAGCTTAACAAGAAAAAAAAGCCCAAATTTATTAACAGGCATATTTCATATGTACAGTTGCTCCTCAATTTACAATGGTCTTATGTCCCAATAGACCTATTATAAGTTTTCAGTATTGTAAGTAAAGCAAAAGTTTTCAACTTATGATAGGTTTATCCAGGCATATTTGTTTCATCAAGAAGCCCACTGAATACCTATTGCTTTCACATTATCATAAAGTAAAAAATATATATAAATGGAACTATCATACATCAAGGATGTTCTGAATATGGAATGTACCCAGAGAATGAGTAGTTCTCAATCTCAAAGAAGTGGGTTTGCAATCCCAGTTATAAGTCATCTTCAACAACAGTAAATTTGTAAGAAAATAACAAGACAAAGGAAAAGGAGTCTTTAGGGGTGGCAAATCAAAGGAAGGCAAATAAATGGCACATAAGGGCTAATGAGTAAAGCTTGCTAACATAGATTCTTCTGGAATCATCTATAGACCTATAAGAGTCTAATGTTTTCTTCAGTGGCTAACCTTTGTTCTGCCTAGTAGAAGCATTTGGTCATAAGGAAGAATACCTTCTGTCTTTGTAAATCCATGGATTGCTTTTAGGCATACAGAAGGAGGACAGAGTTTTTCTGTATCTGCTTCTTTGTAATTGCCTTCATCTCTATAATCCCTCATATTTAGGGGTGGTATATTCTAGTCTCCCACAGTAGTGAATAACCAGAGCGTCATATTGGAAAGTGACATACACACACTCTTTGAAATATGCAGGAATGAAAGCAGAAATACTCAGATGAACAGATAGGCATGCAACACCAAAAACTGAAGAGATCCATTAAACAAAACAATTATGTTTGCTTACTAAAAATAAGCTAAACCAAAATATTGAAAATTTTACTTTATAATGATGCTTACCAATTACAATTACCGAAACCTTTTCTTACCTCCATTAGCAGTATTAATTTCTCTTAGCAACATTTGATGGAAGTATCATGGCCTGTGTAGGTATGTTATCTGCTAATTGATTTCATGATCTGTCAAATGTTTCAAAAGTATTTTAAGTTGACTTTTCCCCTTAAGAGTCTGTTATGGAGATCTGTTTCAATAAGCCTCATAAATATTCAATCTAGGAAAAGGAAAAGGATCCATTACCAAATCATTATCTTGCATTCACTTTCTAAACAAATTCATATGATTGCTTTTTTGCTTATGAAAAGCACTTGAATCTATCATCAAAATAATAAAATATCTCCAAATAAATAAAATCTATTATTGAAGTATATATCTGTCCAACAGATGGAATTTTATGAAAACTTTCTTATTTAAACACTTTTAAGACAGTACTATGAATATGGTATTGGAGCTCAGAAATACCTATCCCAAACCATGGCACTTTGACATGCTGAACTGAAGAAGAGTCTTCTCAGTCTTCTCAAGGTCACTCTTACCTTTATCCCCTCCTCTAGTCTCTCAATGCTGTCCCTCCTAAAGCACAGGATAAAATTGTTTTCTAAAGTTTCCTTATCTGTCTAAAGCTAAGCTCTGCCAGAGAAGTAAACAATTACTTCTGGCCCCTTTCTTGAATTTGCATTAACTGAATGAGATCACAAAAAGAAAGATTGAAATCGTTGTCAACAAACTTGGGCAGACTTTTGTCATTGTCTGCTCCATGTGCCCAACAGACTTTGTCCCATGCCATCGTAAGTTCTTCAAGCCTATTGAATTCCCCTGAAAATCATTTACTACCCCTCTAAAATTATCCACATTTCCTGAGTCCATTACCTGCTTAGAAGTAGGATGTATAGGTATATGTCCCCACAGGGATATTCGGCAATCACTCCATGATTCTCCTCTATGCATGCTAATAAATTTGTATCCATTTTTTCTATGAATCTGGCTTTTGTGAATTGATCTTTCAACAACACTTCAAAGGATGAGGATGTTTTCTTTAGGCCCCTACAATGACTTGATTAGATTAAAAATTTAAAATCTCATATTAAAAGGTTTCTTACAGTACCTGTAATTTTATTTGACATTTTCTCAGTGAAAAGTTATAATCGCTTGTCAGATGTCATGAATCATGTGATTCAGTGGATAGAGATCTATTTTGTTTAAGGAAACAGCTAGAAATAATAGCAATAATTATTTACACACAGGTTGAGGGATACATAAGCAGAAAAAAAAAATAGATACCTACTGAAACTTTATTTATCTTACATTTAAAAGTATATTACATTTTATTAATATTTTATCAAAAGATGATGAACTATAATTTCATTAGAAAAATGTGGAGTGACCATGATTTATTCATGTTTTCTTCTAAAGAACCATAATATTATTGGACAAGTTGACCAAATTCAAAAATTTCAAATGTAAGATTGAATAAAATATCATTTCATTATATAAAATGTGAATAATGCAAAACAACATGCATTTCTTTTGTACTTGTCTATTAGGAAGTTATTTTCATCTTGAACAAAGGCAACTCAGAATTCAATAAGCACTATTTTTACTACTTTCAGAGCAGTATGAAACCATTGCTGTTGTGTTGGTGTTTTTCTCACTGCCTCATTCTGCATCATTGCTGCATTTAAAGAACAATGAGACACTTCTTACTGTCCAAAACTATTAATGCAATAGTTATAGTCAATTATATGTTTGATCAGTTATGAAAGCTACAAAATAGAGCAAAGTAAAATTTCTATTGGATTAAAATTAAAATGTGTGCAATATGAAAAATATCTTAACTTCAGTGTTTTTTCTAATATTTCAGAATTATTTACATGTTTTTATATGTAGTTTGGTTTTATGTTTCTCTTATAAAAACTACATATATTTAAAAATGTCCACCTCATGAAAAAGCATATCTATAAAATACAAAGAGCCACATGCTGCTTTTCTTATGCAATTCCTTGTGTATCTTTTAAATAGTCTTTTTAAGCCCACTGAATTTCATTTTAATGTTAATTTTAACACTTGGCACCTATATAGTGTTTTTCCTCTGAAGAAAGCCAAAGCAGTTAGCAATGAAAAATATCAGCCATCAATGAGGACAAATATGTGAGGAGAGACTCCATAAATGAAAAGCCAATTTAAACTAGGAAGTGATTTGAATTCACACCCCTTTCAATCGGGCAGCAGGAAAACAATCAGTTTTTCACCAACTCTAAAGATTTGCTGCAGAAGATAAAGGTCAATTCCAATACTTAGATCCTTGTTGTTCAAAAGACATATGAGAAAGAAAGAAGAACAAGAATTCCACACTAAACCTATACACATGAAGCTGATAAAATGGATTATATCATGCCAGGCATGGCCAGATTCATTCCAGGGAGCAAAACTGCTTAAGCAATATTCATACTAATCAGAATACCCAGGAGCACTGAGGAAAAAAAAATACACACACACACACACACACACACACACACACACACACAACTAAACTCATTCCGCACTTTTTTGTATAAGTGGTGGTTAAATGTACAGTTCTTAATGCCAGAAAGAACTTTGTTTAAATTCTTATTCAGTACACTGCTGGCTTAAAGGCTCTCAGCTTTTATGCCTTCATCTGAAAATTGAGGACAATGGTAGATTTCTTGCCAGACTTGTAAAGTTGTAATTCAAATGAGGAATATATATGGTTTTTTAAAGTAAGAGCTTTGTTCATTGAAAGTATTCAATAAATGATAAGTATTATTAGAATAGTTACACAGATACAAATTTATAAAAATGTATATATTTCAGGTTTACCTCAATTTAATATTCCTGATAAAGACATAATTTGTAGATATTTTAAATAATTATGTATCTCTTTTTTATTATAAAATAAAATTATTTTAAATAGTTTTATGATTTCCCTCTTTTTATCAATTTGTTTTTGTAAGTCTTTACTTGGAATTTTAAAGTATCCTTTCTAAAACTCAAAATACAGAACTTATCTTTCTCTATAAAATTATCTTTTGCTGATAAAATTATAAACATGAATTTTATTTTATATTAAAATAAAAACCTGTATGCTGGCACTTATATTTGATTATAGTTTAAATTCAACATTTATCTGTAATATCGTCAATAAAGTACTCCCAATTTTTCCAAAGTAATTTTACTTTCAAAATACATTATCCATAGGAAAATTATTTACTTACAATTATCTCTGTGAACTAAGAATGTCTTAATATCAACAGAGGTGATAATACAGGAAAGGGTCCCTGAATCAGACCCCAAAAGAGGGTTCTTGGATCTCATGCAAGAAAGAATTCAGGACGAGTCTGAGGTGCAAAGTAAAAGCAAGCTTATTAAGGAAATAAAACTGTGAAAGGAGAGCTACTCCACAGGCAGAGTAGGACATTCCAGAAAGTAAAAGGAGGAATGTATTCACCCTAGATATGCTCTGCTACAAGGGTTTGTGATAAAGGATTAATTTTCTTAATTACTATATTTTGTAAGAATCAATATTATTCTCTTTAAAGTAAAAATAGCTGATACCCAGAATCTACAAAGAACTAAAACAGATTTACAAGAAAAAAACAAGCCCATTCAAAAGTGGGCAAAGGATATGAACAGACACTTTACAAAGGAAGACATACAGGAGGCCAACAAACATATGAAAAAATGCTCATCATCACTGGTCATTAGAGAAATGCAGATCAAAACTGCATTGAGATACCATCTCACGCCGGTTAGAATGGCGATCATTAAAAAATCTGGAGACAACAGATGCTGGAGAGGATGTGGAGAAATAGGAACACTTTTACACTGGTGGGAGTGTAAATTAGTTCAACTATTGTGGAAGATGGTGTGGCCATTCCTCAGGGACCTAGAAATAGAGATTCCATTTGACCCAGCAATCCCATTATTGGGTATATATCCAAAGGATTATAAATTGTTCTACTATAAGGACACATGAACATGAATGTTCATTGCAGCACTGTTCACAATAGCAAAGACCTGGAACCAACCCAAATGCCCATCAATGATAGACTAAACAGGGAAAATGTGGCACAGATACACCATCAAATATTATGCAGCCATCAAAAACAATGAGTTCGTGTCCTTTGTAGGGACATGGATGAACCTGGAAACCATCATTCTCAGCAAACTGACACAAGAACAGAAAATCAAACACAGCATGTTCTCATTCATAGGCGGGTGTTGAACAACAAGAACACATGGACACTGGGAAGGGAGCATCACACACTGGGGTCTGTCGGGGGAAAACTGGGGAGGGACAGCGAGGGAGGGGGAGTTGGGGAGAGAGAGCATGGGGAGAAATGCCCAATATAGGTGATAGGGAGGAAGGCAGCAAATCACACTGCCATGTGTGTACCTATGCAACAATCTTGCATGTTCTTCACATATACCCCAAAACCTAAAATGCAATAAAAACAAAACAAAAACAACAACAGACAACAAAAAGGAAAACAAAGGCACAAACAGAACTCTAGCAATAAAAAAGAAACAAAAGTGGATAGCTGAGAGGCAATTTAAAAATTGAAAGAAGATGTGGACAAAATTATGTTCTAGGGACTAACATAATACCAAAACTTAGTAAGATGGAAAAGATTGCATAGACTACAAATCATCACAGATTAACTTCTTAGACTTATAACTTTGGGACAGCGAATTTGTTTCTCTATCTGTCTTCTCTCCCATATAATGAGAATAATGGAACCTTCTGGCATTTGATTGAGGCATGTGAACAGAACACTTAGGACAGGGCCTGCCATGTAACAGTTCATCACTAAGTGTTAGCTGTTATCACTTTTATTGCAAGCATTTCCATTATGACCTTTCAATAGTGAAAAATTTAAAAACCATTAATATTTATCAATAAGGGAATGATTAAACTGTGGAGGATCCACAGTATAGGACTGTATAGCATGAAGTTAAGAATGAGGACATTCTATTTGCCTCATAAGCAAGATCTTCTAGATGTATTGTTTCATGAAAAAAAGAAAACTGCAGAATAATATATACATAGAATGAAACTGTTTATGTTTCAAAACCAGAGTGAGAGAACAAGAATGAAAGCGAGAGCAAGACTGAAATTGAACTGATAATTGGGATGGCGATGGAGGTTGATTTGGGTGGTAGTCAAAGAGAATTTTATCTTTAACTCTGAATTTTTACAATAAAAATGGTGGATATAGTTAAAAAGAAGAGGAGAAAGAAGAAGAAGAAGAAGGAAGAGGAGGACGAGGAGGAGGAGGAGGAGGAGGAGGAGGAGGAGGAGGAGGAGAAGAAGAAAAGAAGAAGAAGAAGAAGAAGGAGGAGAAGAAATGAAAAGAAATGCCTTTTATTCTCCAGATATTGGGATATCTGGACACTCTCAAGTCTGGGTCTGTTTAGTAAACCTTATTAATTTGTTCCCTTTACCATAAACATCTAGAGGCTAGGTTGCTTAACTTTCTGGGAATGGATCCCAGTAAGTCCCAGCCTCATTTTCCTAGCCTTCATTCAAAATGGACTCCCTCTGTTTCAAATCCCTCTGACAGAACTAGTATTTCACTTTTCACTTTAAGTAAAATTATATATGTATTTTTCTTATATCAAAATGTTATTCGTGTTTGTGTGTGTATATATATATATGTGTGTGTGTGTGTGCGTGTGTGTGTGTGTGTGTGTGTGTTTATATATATGTATGTATAACACTGTTAATCTCTGACATACATTCTTAAGAACAAAAGCTGCCCTCCTGTAAAATTTCTTTTAATCTGAAACAGGACATCAAGATAATTTTACCTTTTCATTCTTCATGCTAGGTTCTATTTTTTTCACAGTAAGATCATTGACTAGATTGTCTTTATTTACCTGATGATTTCTTTGTTTCTTTTTTTTAATTGCATTTTAGGTTTTGGGGTACATGTGAAGAACATGCAAGATTGTTGCATAGGTACACACATGGCAATGTGATTTGCTGCCTTTCTTCCCCTCATCTATAGCTGTCATTTCTCCCCATGCTATCTCTCCCCACCTCCCCACCCCGTCCCTCCCCCATTTTCCCCCAACAGACCCCAGTGTGTAGTGCTCCCCTCCCCGTGTCCATGTGTTCTCATTGTTCAACACCCACCTATGAGTGAGAATATACGGTGTTTGATTTTCTGCTCTTGTGTCAGTTTGCTGAGAATGATGGTTTCCAGGTTCATCCATGTCCCTACAAAGGACGTGAACTCATCGTTTTTGATGGCTGCATAATATTCCATGGTGTATATGTACCACTTTTTCCCTGTCCAGTCTATCATTGATGGGCATTTGGGCTGGTTCCATGTCTTTGCTATTGTAAACAGTGCTCCAATGAACATTCGTGTGCATGTGTCCTTATAATAGAACAACTTATAATCCTTGGAATATATAACCAGTAATGGGATTGCTGGGTCAAATGGGATTTCTATTTTTAGGTCATTGAGAAATCGCCACGCTGTCTTCCACAATGGTTGAACTAATTTACACTCCCACCAACAGTGTAAAAGTGTTCCTATTTCTCCACATCCTCTCCAGCATCTGTTGTCTCCAGATTTTTTAATGATCGACATTCTAAGTGGCATGAGACGGTATCTCAATGTAGTTTTGATTTGCATTTCTCTAATGACCAGTGATGATGAGCATTTTTTCATATGTTTGTTGGCCTCCTGTATGTCTTCTTTTGTAAAGTGTCTGTTCATATACTTCACCCACTTTTGAATGGGCTTGTTTGTTTTTTTCTTGTAGATCTGTCTTAGTTCTTTGTAAATTCTGGATATCAGCCCCTTGTCAGATGGGTAGACTGCAAAAATTTTTTCCCATTCTGTTGGTTGCCGATTCACTATAATGACTGTTTCTTTTGCCATACAGAAGCTGTGGAGTTTGATTAGGTCCCATTTGTCTATTTTGGCTTTTGCTGCCAATGCTTTTGGTGTTTTGGTCATGAAGTCCTTGCGTATGCCTATGTCCTGAATGGTTTTGCCTAGATTGTCTTCTAAGGTTTTTATGGTGTTAGGTCTTATGTTTAAGTCTTTAATCCATCTGGAGTTAGTTTTAGTGTAAGGTGTCAGGAAGGGGTCCAGTTTCTGCTTTCTGCATGTGGCTAGCCAGTTTTCCCAACACCATTTATTGAACAGGGAATCCTTTCCCCATTGCTTGTTTTTGTCAGGTTTGTCAAAGATCAGATTGTTGTAGATATGTTGTGTTTCCTCCGAGGCCTCTGTTCTGTTCCATTGGTCTATATCTCTGTTTTGGTACCAGTACCATGCTGTTTTGATTACTGTAGCCTTGTAGTATAGTTTGAAGTCTGGTAGTGTGATTCCGCCAGCTTTGTTCTTTTTGCTTAGAATTGACTTGGGTATGCAATCTCTCTTTTGGTTCCATATGAAGTTTAAGGTGTTTTTTTTTCCAGTTCTGTGAAGGAGGTCATTGGTAGCTTGATGGGAATAGCATTGAATTTGTAAATTACTTTGGACAGTATGGCCATTTTCACGATGTTGATTCTTCCTAACCATGAACATGGAATGTTTCTTCATCTGTTTGTGTCCTCTCTTATTTCATTGATCAGTGGCTTGTAGTTCTCCTTGAAGAGGTCCTTTACATTCCTTGTTAGTTGTATTCCTAGGTATTTTATTCTCTTTGTAGCAATTGTGAATGGCAGTTCATTCTTGATTTGGCTCTCTTTAAGTCTGTTACTGGAGTATAGGAATGCTTGTGATTTTTGCATGTTGATATTGTATCCTGAGACTTTGCTGAAGTTGTTTTTCAGTTTCAGGAGATTTTGGGCTGAGACGATGGGGTCTTCTAGATATACAATCATGTCATCTGCAAGTAGAGACAATTTGATTTCCTCCTTTCCTATTTGAATACCCTTTATTTCTTTTTCTTGCCTGGTTGCTCTGGCTAGAACTTCTAGTACTATATTGAATAGGAGTGGTGAGAGAGGGCATCCTTGTCTAGTGCCAGATTTCAAAGGGAATGCTTCCAGTTTTTGCACATTCAGTATGATATTGGCTGTTGGTTTGTCATAAATAGCTTTATTATTTTGAGATACGTTCCGTCAATACCTAGCTTATTGACGGCTTTTAGCGTAAAGGGCTGTTGAATTTTTTCAAAGGCTTTCTCTGCATCAATTGAGATAATCATGCGTTTTTTGTCTTTGGTTCTGTTTATGTGGTGAATTACGTTTACGGACTTGCGTATGTTGAACCAGCCTTGCATCCCTGGGATGAATCCTACTTGATCATGATGGATAAGCTTTTTGATGTGCTGTTGCAATTGCCTTGCCAGTATTTTATTGAAGATTTTTGCATCTATGTTCATCATGGATATTGTCCTGAAGTTTTTTTTTTCTTGTTGAGTCTCTGCTGGGTTTTGGTATCAGGATGATATTTGTCTCATAAAATGATTTGGGAAGGATTCCCTCCTTTTGGATTATCTGGAATCATTTCAGAAGGAATGGTACCAGCTCCTTTTTGTATGTCTGGTGGAATTCGGCTGTGAACCTATCTGGACCTGGGCTTTTTTGGGTGATAGGCTCTTAATTGCTGCCTCAACTTCAGACCTTGTTATTGGTCTATTCAGGGTTTCGACTTCTTCCTAGTATAGGCTTGGGAGGATGCAGTGTCCAGGAATTTATCCATTTCTTCCAGGTTTACTAGTTAATGTGCATAGAGTTGTTCATAATAATCTCTGATGATGGTTTGGATTTCTGTGGAATCTGTGGTGATATCCCCTTTGTCATTTTTTAATGCATCCATTTGGTTATTCTCTCTTTTCTTTTTTATCAATCTGGCTAGTGGTCTGTCTAGTTTGTTGATCTTTTTGAAAAAACAGCTCCTGGATTTATTGATTTTTTGAAGGGTTTTTTTGTGTCTCTATCTCCTTCAGTTCTGCTCTGATCTTAGTTATTTCTTGTGTTCTGCTAGGCTTTGAGTTTTTTTTTTTTTTTTTTTTTTTTTTTTTTTTTTTTTTTTTTTTTTTAATCTTGCTCCTCTAGCTCTTTCAATTTTGATGCTAGGGCTTCAATTTTAGATCTCTCCTTGCTTCTCATGTGGGCACTTATTGCTATATATTTTTCTCTAGAGACTGCTTTAAATGTGTCCCAGAGATTCTGGTATGTTGTGTCTTCATTCTTGTTGGTTTCAAAGAACATCTTTATTTCTGCCTTCATTTCATTGTTTATCCAGTAAACATTCAAGAACAAGTTGTTCAGTTTCCATGAAGCTGTGCGGTTCTGAGTTAGTTTCTGCATTCTGAGTTCTAACTCGATTGCACTGCGGTCTGAGAGACTGTTTGTTATGATTTCCATTCTTTTGCATTTGCTGAGGAGTGATTTCTTGCCAATTATGTGGTCAGTTTTAGAGTAGGTGTAATGTGGTGCTGAGAAGAATGTATATTCTGTGGATTTCGGATGGAGAGTTCTGTAAACGTCTATCAGGTTTGCTTGTTCCAGTTCTGAGTTCAGGTCCTGGATATCCTTGTTAATTTTCTGTCTGGTTGATCTATCTAATACTGACAATGGGGTGTTAAAGTCTCCCGCTATTATTGCGTGGGAGTTTAAGTCTCTTTGTAAGTCATTAAGAACTTGCCTTATGTATCTGGGTGCTCCTGTATTGGGTGCATATATATTTAGGATCGTTAGCTCTTCCTGTTGCAGTGATCTTTTTACCATTATGCAATGTCCTTCTTTGTCTCTTTTGATCTTTGTTACTTTAAAGTCTATTTTATCAGAGATAAGACTTGCAACTCCTGCTTTTTTTTGCTTTCCATTTGCTTGGTAGATCTTTCTCCATCCCTTTATTTTCAGCCCTTGTGTATCCTTGCATGTAAGATGGGTTTCCTAGATACAGCACACTGATGGGTTTGGCTTTTTATCCAATTTACCAGTCTGTGTCTTTTGATTGGGGCATTTAGTCCATTGACATTTAGGGATAGTATTGTTATGTGTGAATTTGATACTGTCATTTTGATGTTAGCTGGCTGTTTTGTTGGTTAGTTGATGCAGATTCTTGATTGTATTGATGTTCTTTAGCATTTGGTATGTTTTTGGAGTGGCTGGTACTGGTTGTTCCTTTATATTTGTAGAGCCTCTTTCAGGAGTTCTTGTAGAGCAGGTTTGGTGGTGATGAAATCTCTGAGTACTTGCTTGTTCACAAAGGATTTTATTTTTCCTTCAATTATGAAGCTTAGTATGGCTGGATAGGAGATTCTGGGTTGAAAGTTCTTTTCTTTAAGGATGTTGAATACCGGCCCTGACTCTTTTCTGGCTTGTAGGGTTTCTGCTGAGAGATCTGCTGTGAGTCTAATGGACTTCCCTTTGTGGGTAACCCAACCTTTCTTTCTGGCTGCCCTTAGATTTTCTCTTTCATTTCAACTCTGGTGAATCTGACGATTATGTGCCTTGGGGTTGCTCTTCTTGAGGAATATCTTGTGGTATTCTCTGTATTTCCTGGACTTGAATATTGGCTTGTCTTGAATATTGGCCTGCTAGGTTGGGGGAGTTTTCATGGATAATATCCTGAAGAATATTTTCCAGCTTGGATTCATTCTCTTCGTCACATTCAGGTACACCTATCAAATGTAGATTAGGTCGTTTCACATAGTCTCACATTTCTTGAAGATTTTGTTCATTCCTTTTTGCCTGTTTTTCTCTATTTTGCCTCCTCCTTTCATTTGATTGAGTTGATCTTTGACCTCTGATATCCTTTCTTCTGCTTGGTCAATTCAGCTGTTGAAACTTGTGCATGCTTCGTGAAGTTCCTGTGTTGTGTTTTTCAGCTCCATCAATTCACTTATATTCCTCTCTATGTTGTCCATTCTCGTTAGCATCCAATCTTTTTTCAACATTCTTAGTTTCTTTGCATTGGGTTAGAACATGTTCTTTTAGCTCACTGTAGTTTCTTACTACCCACCGTCTAAAGTCTGATTCTGTCATTTCATCACACTCCTTCTCCATCCAGTCTTGTTCCCTTGTTGGTGAGGAGTTGTGATCCCTTTTAGGAGGAGAGGCGTTCTGGTTTTGGGAGTTTTCACCCTTTTTGCACTGGTTTCCTCCCATTTTTGTGTGTTTATCCACCTGTTGTCTTTGTAGTTACTGTCTTTCAGATTGGGTTTCTTTTTACTTGTGTGTGTGTGTGTGTGTGTGTGTGTGTGTGTGTGACAGAGTTTCGCTCTTGTTACCCAGGCTGGAGTGCAATGGCGTGATCTCGGCTCACCACAACCTCCGCCTCCTGGGTTCAGGCAATTCTCCTGCCTCAGCCTCCTGCGTAGCTGGGATTGCAGGCACGCACTACCATGCCTAGCTAATTTTTTGCACTTTTAGTAGAGACGGGGTTTCACCATGTTGACCAGGATGGTCTTGATCTCTCTACCTCATGATCCACCCACCTCAGCCTCCCAAAGTGCTGGGATTACAGGCTTGAGCCACCGCACCCGGCCCTCAGATTGGGTTTCTGAGTGAGCTTCAAGTTTGTGGATGCTGATGTTACTTCTTTTTTTTTTTTTTTTTTTTTTTTTTTTTTTTTTTTTTTTTTTTTTTTTTAAGCTGTCCTTCTAACAGTCTGGCCCCTCTGCTGTAGGACTGCTGAGGTCCACTCCAGGCCCTGCTTGCCTGGGGATCACCTGCAGCAGCTGCAGAACAGTAAGGGTTACTACCAGTTTCCTCTTCCACTAACTTTGTCCCAGAAGGATGGTCGCCAACTGTCAGTCCGTTCTCTCCTTTATGAGGTGATTCTTTGGATCTATGGGTGTCAGGGAGCTGCTTGAGGAGACAGTCTGTCTTTTATTGGGGCTCAAGTCCTGAGCTGTGAGCTCTGTTGTTCATTCGGAGCTGCTGGGCTGGTACGTTTAGGTGTTCTGCAGCTGAACTCATAAACCGCTTTTTGTTCTCAGGTGCTTTGTCCCGGGGAGTTAGGGCTTTATGAGTTTCCATTGTGCTGCTGCCCTTTTTGTTTTTTCTTTCGGGGCTGCCCTGCCCAGCCAACAGTCAACCTAGTCACTGTCTGCCTGCAGAGGCTTTGCTGAGCTGCTGTGGGCTCTGCCCAGCTGCTGTGTGATCTTCCCTGCAGTCCTGTTTATATGGATGTAGTTAGAACTGCCTCGACAATGGTGGCACTGCCTCTGTTATGGCGGACTCTCTCTGTAGTGGCAGGTTGCCTTGGCAATGGTGGGCTGCCTCAGCAAGAGCAGGGTGCCTCTGTAGTGGTGGAGAGCCTCAGTAATGGTGGACACCCCTCCCCACAGAGCTGGACCATCCCGGGTTCAGCTGTGCTTGCTGTGAAACACTTAACCCAGAGCGTTTTCAACTACTGTTTTGTTGTTGTTGTTGTTGTTGTTTTTGGGGGGGCGGTGGGACCAACCGAGCCTGATCAGCTGGCTCCCTAACTCAGAGTCTTTTTTTTTTTTTTTTTAATTGAGCAACCCAGCATTCCAGCCACCTGTTGAAAAGGCACCGGGATCTCCCGCAACATGACTCACTGAGCCGGCTGAAACAGCAGTGCTGAGGTTCCTGGCAGTTTTTTTTGTCTAGGAATCTCCCGGCCTGGCTCACTATTTCAGATGAATGTGAGACTCTGCTGTCTCAAGGCTCCAATCGCCAACTAAGAGGGCTCCCAGACCAGTAGACCCTGGTCTACTGGTACAGAGAACCGCCGTGGCAGGCCGCAGTCAAAGCAGCCGTGCTGGCCAAATCAGCCGCGTGGGCAGAAACAGCCATGTGGGTCGAAACAGCAGTGCTGGCAACCCTCCACCTGGGAATCTCCTGGTCTGTGGGCAATAAAAATTCGTCTGGAAATGCAGCGTCCACTCATCCTCTGCACTTTCACTGTGAGCTGAAATCCTGAGCTGTTCTTAGTCGGCCATCTTCCCAGCAGTCCTCCTTACCTGACAATTTCATGAAACAATTGTGTATTAACTTCATCTGTATTGTCTCATATTTTACTATCTTCCCAATTAACCTGTTCATCTGATGAGAAGGCCCATTATTTATCTATTTCATTATGGCATTTTTGTATTTTTTGCATTCTACCTTACTTCTTTTTATGTCCCTGAATTTACAAAGCATCTAGTCACTTTTAAGTAACATTTTAATAAAATCAATTGCATTCAGAAAGACACTCATGAAATTTGTGGGAATTATTATGGATCAAATAGTACAAATTGTCATTATTACAACAATCAATGCCAACCCAAGCTTTACTTGGAAGTAACATCTATACCCTTTTTCTCCTTATTTTAAAACATTAACTTTCAAACAGTTAATACAATAGACCTTTTTAGTAACTACAATATTTATATTGACTTTAATCTAAGCAAAAACCTCCGTTTATGCAATTATTTTGATATAGTAGATCCCTTTTTACTATGTGCTATGGTTTCAATGTGTACCCTAAAAAGCATGTGTTGAAAACTTAACTGCCAATACAACAAGGTAGGGAAGTTGCTTAATGAAAGGTGATTAGGTCTTGAGCACAGAGTGAATGAATTAATACAGTCATTGCTGGAGTGATTTTGTTGTAAAAGGCTAAGTTCAGTCCTTTTTCTCTCTCTCACCCTTTCTTGCCTTTCCATCTTCTATCATGAGATGATACAACAAGGAAGCCTTTTCTCAGGCCAGTACATTTACCTTGGACTTTCCAGCCTCTAGAATAATGAGTCAATAAATTTCTGTTCACTGTAAATTATCCAGTCTGTGATATTCTGTAACAGCAGCACAAAATGAACAAAGACACTATTGAATCACCTGAATTTCTTCTCCTGTTTACCAGCTAAAGTAATGGTGGAGGAAGAGTATCAGTAGGCTGGCTCTAGCACCCATATCTATGCTAGATAACAGGGCCTGTGCTAGACACATCTGCAGCCACAGTGCATAAGCATTCACTAGAATGAAACTTTGTATCATTTAGGTAATCAAGGCTCTCACGGTAACATCCAGCATAATGACTGTTGTATTAAGTCCAGCACATATTATAACAAAATTTGCCATTTTTTTTCTTGAAGCTATATCTAGATTGTCTATTGCCATCAAGTCCTCCATCTTCTACATACAGAGAAGGAGACTTTAGCCATAAATTTGTAATGATTCATCAGATATTGGTACTTAACATTGTATGTAAGATTATTCCATTATTTCAAAGATTTTCATGAGTAGATAAACATGATAGGACTAAAAATACGTAGTATAAGAAACAAATCTCAGCTTAGGAATCAAAAAATCCTATTTTGGGGAATAGCTTGCAATTATAAATAAATGGATTAAAAATAACACATCATATTACCGTAGTCTTTAAATGTTTAAGAATATAAAATATTTCAATAAATATTTATAGGACACTAAAGATGTACTAAACTTTTCTCAGACATCAAGTACCACATGATCACTGTTTTTATCACATATATGTTTCACTGGCTATGTAAATGAGGAGAGCATTGTAGCTGGATAGTGAAATAGAAATATTATTTTTTGAGATAAATATGAAAACATTATTTTGCACCTTTGTTTTCAATTCAGCAGGTATTTAAACCGTGTTTAAATTGAAAATTTCAAGACACTTCTAATTTTTTGTTTAGCAAGTTTAACAGACCAGGTTAATATTCATCATATTTTATATTTTTCTGGTTGGTAAGGTATTTAAGGTTAAAGAATGCACTTATCTGAACAACAGCAAAGTAGAGTTGTTCTCAATATTAATGTCTGATATTAAGCTTTTCAGAAGTCTACTAACTCAAGTGGTATATAGTTGAATACACTCTAATGCCAGATGGAGTATCAGAAAATGTGTACGAGGCTTTAATTATCTGAAAACCCAAAATGAACTGCTACTCATGATACCTGGGGATTTTAATGAAGAGCATACATATGTTCTTCTTGCTAATTGAAAATGAGCTTCATTTTAACGAATTTAATCCCCTGAGAAATTAGACATTAAAAAAGAGAATGATTGAGAAGAATTTTAAAAACCTAAAATAAACTTTGCTAAAACTCTGCCTTTTGAATTGAAAACTACTGGAGGTTTCATATGCCAAAAGATTGGGTTGAATATGTAAAATATCTATGATACAGATGTTTACCAATGTATATGTGTTATTTTCTCACAGTTAACAATAAAGCAAAATTCAAACAAAACGTTAAAAATATATATGAATCAAGTATTAGATCTCCAAATTGAAAGCAGATTACTAGATGAATTTAAAAAATGACCTGTCAATAGAACATTAATAATCATTATTGTTTAGAGGTGGAAAATTCTTGGATGCAGAGTTTAGAATAATTGAAGTTTTGCTTTGTAAGTTGCCCACATACAAATCATAACGATTTTAATAGAAGAAAACAAAAGTGCCATTTAAAAATAAAAATAATGCCGGGCAGCCCTCTGGCACCAAGCAGCCTGAAAGTGCCCCAGGCCAGAAGCTAAAAATGAAAACAATGCGCCGGGCGTGGTGGCTCACGCCTGTAATCCCAGCACTTTGGGAGGCCAAGGCGGGTGGATCACAAGGTCAAGAGACCGAGACCATCCTGGTCAACATGGTGAAACTCCGTCTCTGCTAAAAATAGAAAAAAATAGCTGGGCATGGTGGTGTGTGCCTGTAATCCCAGCTACTCAGGAGGCTGAGGCAGGAGAATTGGCCGAACCCAGGAGGCGGAGGTTGCCGTGAGCGGAGATCGCACCATTGCACTCCAACCTGGTTAACAAGAGTGAAACTCCATCTCAAATAAAATAAAATAAAATAAAATAAAATAAAATAAAATAAAATAAAATAAAATAAAAATAAAAATAAAAACAATGCATTGAAATTGAGAGAGTGAGATCAATGTAAATGCACTTAAAATATAATAAATACTAGCCATTGCTTCCAAAAGTTGTCATATTTTGGAACGTGGGAAATATTAAAAGTTAGCTTCAAGTCACGTGATTGATTCAGTGATGCATTTATGCGCAAGTTGTCACAGGAGCAGATCAGTGGTTATTTCAAACATTGCTTTAATAAAACCAATGGAGCTAATTCCCTGGGAGTAACCAGAAGTGTGAATATGAAAAATACTGAAAAAGAAGGTAATGCAGGACAGAAAAAGCTTTTGTCACAGGAAAAATCAACTATAACAACTAAAAAGATGGGGACGGTGGTGAGTAGCCAGAAGAGAGGGTTGACACCAGACTATGCATATGAAGAAAAGTCATGGAGTGTGGGCAAGACCTGCTCCAGAACCACCTGCAGTAGACAGCACAGTGCTGTTCCACCTGGAAGAATTGTGTTCTTTATCTTGTGCTAATAACATATGCCATAACCAGTTGATGCCACTACACATGTGATTGAAGGAACTTTCAATATTCTGATTTCACATTCACCAATGCTGCCACTATGAGAAGATGACAAACCTTAGATGTATAATGCAGCATCCAATAACTGCAACATGTAACATAGACCCCCAATTATTGCTCAAGAGAAATCTATCATTCTTTAACAGTCTACTCTGAATTCTAGAATAATATTAAAATGAGTTAATCATTGTTTTCGGTCTAGAAAACCATTAATTTATTTCTAAGATGCATATAGTTCTCGAGTCATAATATATCTCAACAATGAGTGCTTATATTTATTTTTATTTATTTATTTAAACATTTTTAAGATATAAGAGATAAAATTGAGATTGAGAGTAGGGGAAACACGCTTAGAACCTGACATCTACTACTAATCAGGGAGGAGAAGACAGTTCTTTCACCTGGCAAGCGAGCCATTACCACTTACTTGGCATGATATGCAATGCATGCTAGGCCCCAAAACAGTAGAGGATTATCTTAGCAGATATGTAGAATAGGAAAGCAGGTTGTGAAAGACTGTATAGTTTGAGGGTCCAGTAAGTGGGAAAGCAAATTGTAGAAATGCCCAAAGTTTTGTTGGTCTCTGGCCTCCAAATGGAGACTAAAGTGAATCATCTCGTTCTTTGGACTGGAGTATCAAGTACAATCTATAAAAAGTAATGATGGAACTCCATTCTTACATTAAGAAGCACTACAAGTCAAGATTTAACTATTAGGATGATGTATTTCACAAGTATTTGGTTTGAAAAATAGGTTGAGGCAATCCTGACAGAGTACTACTCAGAACTTTTAAAAATACTGCTTAACTTGGGTTTGGATTAGTTAGTTAAGTTTCAGGGGGCCCAAGTAAATGATGCTGAAAAATGAGAAGACAAGACAATGAAGTCAGGTTGTTACAATATTGAAAATAAGGTTACCATAATTTTCAGCTCTTTCAGAAGGACATATTCTAGTTTAGTATCTAGTAATCTGAAGGAACAAATGGGTTTATCCTTCTAACATTATTATATGGTTAGAGAAAATAACAGAAAACTAAATACTTTAAAACTCTTCTGCTTAGATATTTTGAATTCATGTCCAATTGTTTTATAATTTTGGTTAATGCATATTTGTTCTCTGGTAATTGCTTATTTTTCCATCTTATTGGGAAAATATAATTTATATATATATAACTTGTCTATCATAAGCTCCTGCAAAATCCTTTCCTTAAACCAACTATATGACTACATGTTTACATAAAAAATAAATCATTTTAACTTCCCATAAAGAATATAGTATAGATTAGCTAAACTTTACCTAATTTCTTTAAGCATATGTATGGAATTATCTATTCCTGAAAGTATTTTTGTTTCATTGGAATTTTTCTACAACTCTGTATTTGTCATAAAATTATAATCACCACTGAATCAACATGAAGACTTTTCAAGGGCAGGTAATATGACAATGAAGGAGAAAGAGTGAAAATTGTTACCAGGATAAATATTCTCCTTTGTCATGGCAATAAAACTTCTTTCATTGACTTAAGTTTCTACTGAATCAACACAATTTTAATGTTGGAGCCTCTGCTATAAGCTTCCCTGAAAGATTCCTTTGAAGGTGAAAAAGGTTCTAGAATGACAGCTCAGCTTCCTTCTGGGAGGTCAGGAATTATATCTGATATTGTGGTTTTTCACTCCTTCCATTGTCTTAAATGAAGCAATTAAGTACAAATTATGAAAATATTTGACATAAGGACACAGTTATACTCAGGAGTTAACTCCTGTTTAAACACAAGAGAAATCCCAGAAAGTATCAATTAAAACCTTTACATATATTTTTTTTTTTATTTTGCTCTGGGATACTGGGACTGGGAGTTTGCGAACTTCATTTCCCAAATGCCTTTGCTAACTTCCTGTCAGTTAGATTCTACCAATTAGTATCTCTGATGGAAATGAAAAGTAGGAGAAGGTGGGGCTAGGCAGGGGGCCAAGTCCTTGCCAGTTCCTCACACTGAGACTGAGCCCCAGGCAGCCTCCACTTACACAATGAGCATCCCCCATTGCTCCAAGCAGCAAGCTTTAGAGAACTCCACTGCAGTGAATTCTGAAAACGTCATTTTTCTTTTGTTTCATACCAGCCTTAGGGAAACCGGTTTATATATTTATTACACTCCGGATTACATTCAAGTTTCCTTTTTTGCCATTTAGCCATTTAGTGTCAGTGTCAACTTTGTTTGAAAACCTCTCACTATTTCTATTTCTTAAAAGGCTCTCTTTCTGATAAAATACCCAACTCCTTTGTATCTCTCTTCCGTTTCTCCTCTTCCTTGGGAAAACTAGAGAGCCTCATTCAGCATACATAGCCATCTATTTACAGTAGCTAAATCTTACTGAAGAAGCATGTAATTGTGCAGTCTTGGTTAACTTTAAATTTATAATGAAAGATCTCAAATGGGATGCTGACAACTACCCTCGAAATGCGTTCTCATTTTCCTGGTATCCAGCATATAATATGATACTTTTCATACACTTCAATTTGTCACGGTATTTGCTCTCCCCTTATTCTTGTCTCGTAGGCCTTAAATTATTTTAAAAATTAAAAAAATGAATGAACAAATAAATAAGTATAAATACAAGCACTCAGACAGGGATTGTTGCCAGGAACAAATATATCCATTTACCTGTATATCAATCCATCTTCATTTTTCCGTTGTGTTTTGTTGTAACTAAGGCCAGTTTCCCTACTCGTAGTCAGAATCTCATACTTCAGTGTTGCTCAAAGTCTCTGCTGAAAGTATCTCTTTTTCCTCGATCATCAACTTCTGTGTGTCTAATCAATAATCATTAGGATAGTTATGTGGTGTTTTTTTCTTACAAAATATCCTGCTTGAAACTACAGTTCTTCACAGCCAATGCCTTTTTCTTTGTCCTTTCCACAGTAAAACTCCCTAATGGTTGTTTAGATTTGCTCTCGTGCCCTCATTTCTTTTTTCAAAACACTTACAGTCTGACTGACGCCACCTCTTTATTCAAACTGACACTAACAAAATCCCCCAAACTTTTGTAATGTTAATTTCAAAAACAAATGACCTGTCTTGGTCTTTCTCTACTTCTCAGAAGCAGGAACTCAGTGATCACTCCTTTGAGAACTCTAATAGTTTTCTTTACCTCACAGACCATGCCTCAGGTCTCCTTTCCTGGTTCCTGCTCTCCTACATTCGAAAAGTTGATATGATGACTGCTTTGCTCGGCCTCTTCTCTTTCCACGATCTTATCTAGTCCAGTGGTTTTATCTATCATTTATGCGTTGGTGATATTCTTGTTAGTATCTGGGGAACACATACTTCTCCTGTCCTCCAAACTCCTACATGCTGCTTTTCCACCATCTGGAGAAATTTTTCAGAGACAACTCATAAATCACTTCTTCTCCTCTAGTTGCTCCCTTCTTTTCTGTATTTAATGGTATATGTAACTGTGAAAATGTTTCATTTATCCATTTCTGTCTTATTTACTTAATTCTCGGCACTAGAACATAAGTTCCATAAAAGCAAGGGCATTTCTGCTTTGTTTGCTGCTGCGTTATAGTTTCTGAAAGTATGACTCTCTCATATCAGTAACTCTATAAATTTGTGTTGAAACATTAAAGGCATGAATAACCCCTGACAAATCTTTTGTTGCCTGGAAAAGTACCTACTTGTAGAACGTATGCACTTTAGAATATTTACGTAACTATTTAAGTGAAGATTTAGTATAGATCAGAATTGTTGCTTAATTGGTATAATGTCTCAGTCAGGCAAGATGCAAAAGTTCTAGAGATGTACTGTACCATACAGTGTCTCTAGGCAATAGCATTGTATTGTGCACTTACAAGTGTGCTGAGGATAGATCATCTCTTGTTAAATGTCCTCATCACATAAACAAAACAAAATAAAACCAAACAAAAACACAGAGTGATACAAAGAAATTCTGAGAGGTGATAGATACAATTATTACCTTGATTGTGATAGTGATGTTATAGATGTATGCATATATCAAAACTCATCAAATAGTATACATGAATGTTCAGCTTTTGTGTGTGTACAACTGTACCTCAATAAAACTATTTTAAAAAATATAAATGGGCATATCATTTGTCATGTTTTCCTCTTTTTAGAATGTCTTATTTCTCTATGCTTGGATAATATCAAAGAATATCAGTTATTACAATTGCTAAATTATCACAAATTATATTAAAAATATACATTTGAAAATTTTGTCACTTAGTCTTATCCTTTCTTACCTAAAAGAGTGTGCCCATAAAATTGATAATAATAGCAAATATTTATCAATGATTTATTGTTGAGAAAATAATACTAACTTAATTTAATAAATTATTTCACTGAATACAAATAAAGATATTTTGGGAGGAGCATATAATATATAAAATATATATTTAATAGTAAATTTTGAGTTTTACACACATAAACACACACACACACACACACACACACACAGGCTTAAAGAGATAAACTCCTTGAGCTACATCATCCAGCTGGTAAGCAAAGGGAATTACAGCCTAGGAAAAAATATATACAGAACCTTCCTAAAGGTTAGTAATTGTTGAAGAATTCCTTTGTTACATTGAATTATTTGTTTAATCTGCTATGGAGTCGCTCCTATATAAGAAATTTTCCAAAAGCCCATGGATTCTTCTTACTTTTCACTAAATTTATATTGTTTTTCTTTCTTTATATCAAATACCAAATGCAGCTTGCATAACTGCTTAACATTTCCATTTATTTTACTTTTCCTAAAGAAGGTTAGTGTCCTTTAGCATAAGTAATTCTGTTTCTAAGCTGGCTATTTAAATACTTCATATATTTAGGTTTCCTTCATGAATCTTTATCATATATTTTAAGGCAAAAATTACAACTCAGTTACACAGTGCATTTTATGTTTGGATATAGATGGAATTTTTATTAAAATTTGGAGTTTGTGCTAAACGTTATTTTATTGTAGCAATAAAACTTCACTGACTTCGATCAGATGACTACACAAATAACCTATTTTAAAGTCCCATAGTATGCAAAAGAAACAAACTTGTAAAGCCAAGACAATAAAACACTTTAAACACAAACAAATTCAAGGTTCACAGAGAAGAAACTCATATGTAAAACACTTTAGATAATACCAAATTTTTTTAGTATACAATCACAGAGTTGACAAATTTAAAGGAACAAAATAAATATAAGCTTAATATATAAGTAAAGGCTGGGTCAGAAAAGGACTCTGGAAGCTTATGGTATGACCTGCTCATTTTACAGCATTGGAGCTTCTGCTCCAGATTCAATATCTTCTTCTAAGGAATAGAAAATGTATATTTACAATGACCACTACACTAGAAAAAAACCTAATGCACACACAGTTCAGTTCCCTAGTTAGTTTTCATACTTTCGCAAAATTAACAAAAAATACAAATTACACGCTTATGGACCACGTGGTCCTGTGGCCACCACTTAACTCAACTCTGCCTGCTGTAACACGAGAGCAGTTGTCTTAATCAGTTTGGGCTGCAATAACAAAATATCCTAAAGTAAAGATTGAGTATAGATCCGAATTGTTGCTTAATTGGTAAAATGTCTCAGTTTTGCAAGATGCAAGATGCAATAACAAAATATCCTAAACTGGTGGCTCATAAACAAAGATTTATGTCTCATAGTTTTGGAGGCCAAGAAGTCAAAATTCAAGGTGGTGGCAGATTTGGTATCTCATGAGGGTCCTTTTGCAGGGTCATAGATAGCACCTTCTGGCAGTTTCTTCACATATTGGAAGGAGAAAACAAACTTCCCTGGGCCTCTTCCATAAGGGCCCTAATGCCTTTCATAAAGATTCTACCCTCATCGCCTAATCACTCACCAAATGTCCTACCTCTTAAAACCATCACATTGTGGATTTGTTTTTAATATATTAGGTTTTGGAGAAAACAAACATTCAGATTGTAACAAACTCCATATACTGTACATAAATGAATAGGCATTGTTATGTGACAACAGTTTTTAAACACTGAATTTTAAATTTTATATCATTTAAAATTTTTAAGAAATACTATTTTGTAAATTATTTTTCGACTGTTAGAAAATGTAAAAACAAAATTCCTAGCTTGTGGCCTAGGCAAAAGCAGGTAGTAATATGGCCCTGACCTACAGGTCATACATTGCATTTTATTTAAACAGATACAGAAAAATTACTTATGCAGATATTTTAAAATTTTTTAAAAAGCATTGCATGTTCTTGAGCTGTAAAATAAATACTTAATAATTTCAGGAGACTTTGTATTATATTCTTCATCGAGATCATTTTGTATTTAATATGTTGGTAACCATTTCATTGTAGAGGAATTAGCATGACTAATATTTCTCATTTCCTTCTAGCTTATGAACTTTCTGAAATTAGAAAACAGTTTTTATCAAATCCAGTGGCATACAGTGTTTAATATGATGTTCTACATCTTGCCACTTAAAGTGTGGTCCTCAGGGTAGCCACCTTATCACCTGGTATCTTATCAGAAACGCAGACAAGCTTAATTAGAATCTGCACTTTAATGAGGGATTCTTATACACATTATAGATTGAGAAGGTCTGTTTTAACATAGAATGAACACTTTAATGTTAATAATAAATCATTAAAAATACGTACTACTATAGTAATGTCCTTAAGTTCTGAGCAGATATTTTTACTTAAAAAAATACTGTAGCTTGATGCATTATAAAGACACTCAATTATCACATATATCAGGCAATCACACGTACCTGGAGCTGATGTTCATTCCTTGAAACCATTTTTGCGAATGAAGGAAAATGTTTAGTCTATATTTATATATGTTTAGTCTATATTTATATAGACAAAATATTTTCCTTAAATGGGAATTCAAGGAAATAATGTTACCATGGATTTTAAATAGTTTAGATCATTAAAAATTTTAGAGAAACTTCTCTGCATTACTACGCAGTTGATTTCTTGTAATGTCATCTGGATACATTTTGCAAGAAGTAATATTAAGAATCACGAGAGCTACAGTTCTCTAGACCTTGAAAGTTAAATATTTTTTTTAGAAAATATCTTTCTAATAATCAAAATTAGCAAATTTCATACAAATCAAAAGGGTTTTAATGTCTGTACTTAGACTATCTTTGAATAAATATAAGACATATTTTACTTCTATATTCATTAAGTACTCAACCAAAATTGAATGCTTTACTACTCAATAGCACGTATTTAGTGACATAGAGGGATTAATGGCCTTTTGATGGGATCCTGTTGTCCTGTAGTCCCCTCTGCACTGCTTCAATTAAATTATTTATCCTTCCTAGGCAGTCTCTCTCCAGCACCTCTGAAAAAGTTTCCACAGCTATAAATATCCTCCAGTTATTTGTAATTATTGTAAAATAATGATATTATATAATAGATAGGATGCAGTGTATTAATCTAATGAGACTATTAGGTAGATGATTAAAGAATTTTGTTTGCATTAGGCAATTTAATGTTTCCATTCAATTCAATGTTTCCGTCCAAGTATAAGATGATGCCCATAGACCTCATGTGGATATTGAGCTCATGGACTAAAATAAACGGTGCTAAATGGTGGCGACAAATATTTTCAAATATATTTTTCTTATATCTGTTTCTTGTATTTTTTTTCCAAGAGTGCCTGCTTGTGAAATTGCATGTACATTAACATTTTTAGGTCTTAGAAACAAATTCATAAAATAAACATTTCAGAAAAAATATATTATTTAGTTTAAATGAAATTTTACTTTTTCTATAGTTTATTTGCATAAACATATAATTATTGAGTATATATTTAGTATCTATTATAGTAGCACCCTGTTATTCATAAGGGGTATGTTCCAAGACCTCAAGTAGATGCCTGAAACTTCAGATAGTGTTGAACCCTATTTTACAGTACTGTACTATGTGTTTTGACCAGATAAGCTAGATGCTACTAAGTCACTAATGGTTGAATCATGTGTACAGAGTGGATACCTGAGACAAAGGGATGATTTGCATCCCCCTGTGACAGAGCAGGAGGGCTTGTCTGGAGATTTTATCACACTACTCAGAATGGTGTGCAATTTAAAACTAATAAATTATTTTCTGAATTTTTCATTTAATATTTTTGGAGCACAGTTGACCACAGGAAACTGTGGAAAGCAAAACTGCAAATAGGTGGAGACTACTGTATATGCTAATCATATTCTAGGCTTTGGGGACATAGTGAAGGAAAACGACAAAATTCCAGCTATTGTTGAGCTCATATTTTCATGTCTAAACTTATATGTCTACATGTCTATACTTCACATCTACAATATGCCAGGCTGTGTTTCTTACAACCTCACTTTCTTCTAAGATACACTTGTAACCCCCAGATTATACAGAAGATAAACAAGACAGATGGCTTTAGTAACTATTCAAGATGGAACAGTCAGGCATGGGAAAATTCAGATTCTCAACTGATCCAATCAAGGTTATAGAATTTTTGGTAACTATGCTTTTATTCCCAAATATGTTACCTATGCTGGCTTGATTAATTCCTTCTTTCTTAAACTTCAAATTTTGCTGGTATTTTTAATATATGTATGTCACAGATTTGTTATTTTTTAAAAAACCTAGAGTACTCTCTTAATTGACTCTGATTGATGATGACAGTTTTCACTAAAGATAAGCCAATATATATATAAAACACTATTTTTAGTAATTATGGTTCTGAATGTAGCCAGAGAAAAGAGAGAGTGTTATTGAATATTATCTTTAGAAGACACAACCTAGAAGAGATAGATGAACAGACAGACTCAATGGCCATAAACAACACATGATAGAATTGATGTATTATTTTCTAAAAATGTTCGCATTTAAAAAAATAACAAATTTTAATATCTTTGTATTTATAAATTATGTTCTCAAGATAAATATTAGTTAATATTCAATGACAAAAAATTAATGAAGAATCCTCAACAAAGGCAAGGGTTCAAATGTTTGAGACTTGTCTAATGCACATATATGGTTATACTTCATGTTAGTTACATATCACATGATCATTAACACCTAAGAGCAATGAGTGGATTTTTTTAAATATAATTATCCTATCTAAATATACTCAGATATTGCTTACAGAAGGCAAATTTATCATAATGCACATTATTAATCAGTAAAATTAGCTTACAAATTGCATCCATTTGCCAATTTTAGACAAAAATTACCTTAGAAAAAAGTTTACAATGCTTAATAAAATTATTCTTTATTCAGTACATCAGAGAATTCTCTATTCAGAATATTACAAATGTAATTTGAAGATCAGTCTAATAAATGACACTTTAATGGTTTATTTTCCACTCATTATAGATTTTAGATTTATGAATATGAGCTCAGCTATTACTATGTTTATTTACCAACCATTTTTCAAAGGTCTAAAATTCTTACTTTACCTATTCGATTTTTTGGATTTTTTTTTATAATCTTATTATATTTAGTTCTGTCTATTTAGAATGATACTAGGAATTCAGCACAGCTATAAAGTATTGCTGCACTCATTAATAAAAGGAAATACATTCCACCCTTTCAATAAATATGTTTTTCAGATTAGTGAAGATTTATATTTTCACATGAGGAAAATTATATTTATGCTGTATAGTAGTGAGTTTGTTCACATCACAACTTAGATTTATAAGGAAAATATAGATAATTTATTTCTTTATAGCTGACTTAATCTCATTTCATTCAAGGCCCCAATTCTGCTGACAGCAGAGAAAGTAAGGAACACTCACATGGACAGCTAAAACAATTTTTCAGTTTTATTGGGGTATAATTAATAAGTGAAAATTACATGTGCTCAAGTTATACGAAGTGATGTTTATATATACCTATAGAATGTGAAGATTTTCACAGTTAAGCTAATGTTTGTGCCCATCATGCCATGTATCAATAGCTACTTTTTCTTGGGTGCATGAGAATACTTGAAATCTAATCTTTTATCAATTTTCAAGGATGCAGTACATTATTATTCACTGTAGTTATCATTCTGTATGTTATGTCTCCAGAATTTATTCATCTTATAACTGAAAGTTTGAAGACTTTGCCCAGTATCTCCCCATCTCCCCCACATCCCAGTCCCTAGTAACTGTCCTCTACCCTCCATTTCTATGAATTCACCTTTTTAAACAACTTTCAATAATACCTCGGTCATCTCAGGTTTAAACTCCTTTAAGTTGTAAGCATCCATGACATAAGAAGTCATCAATGCAACATCACTGGAAAGTACAGTTATCTGTTTTTGTCTGGTTTCATTTTGTTCTTTCATGTCACAGGTCACTTTGGCAGAAGAGTGACTCCAGTTGATAGACTCTCAGAATAGTGCTTTTTGTATGAATACAACACCAGTAGAAAGTATTACAAAGTAAAATTATCATTCTGAAATATAGTTCTCAAAACCTTAAAAAGTGATATAGTAATACATGTGATTCTTCATCAATGAAGAGCAGAAGCTAGCAGAACCGTAATAATTACTCTAACTTTGAAGTAGTGATGATTTTAAAAAATAATTTATGGCCTGGCAAGGTGGCTCACGCCTGTAATCCCAGCACTTTGGGAGGCTGAGGCGGGTGGATCATGAAGTCAGAAGATCAAGACCATCCTGGTCAATATGGTGAAACCTCATCTCTACTAAAAATCCAAAAAATTAGCTGGGCATGGTGGCGCATGCCTGTAATCACAGCTACTCAGGAGGCTGAGGCAGGAGAATTGCCTGAACCCGGGAGGCAGAGGTTGCGGTGAGCCGAGATCGCACCATTGCATTCCAGCCTGGGTAACGAGCAAAACTCAGCTTCAAAAAAAAAAAAAAATTATATCTGCAACAATGTAATACAATATAAAAATTTCTATGGTTTCCATTGGTGGCAAAATTACAAATATAACTACACTACTGTGTTTTATTTCTTGCATTACAAATCAATAGAAATGTTAAATTTCATTTAGAGATTATTGAAAACACTTGTTTTTTCACATTCAAATTTAGAAATCTTAACATCTTCAGATGAAGGTCTCCTACATAAGGGGACCTTGTTTGCCATGTTTTAGTTCTCATTCCAACAATTGTTTTTAGTAGGCAACATTTAATACTTACTATCTTAAGAACATGGCAAGTGAAGATGTTAGGCTACTTTCACTGGCCATCTTTGATGGAGAGCAGCAGGTCTGGGGCTGGAAACTGGTGTTATTTATTGCCATGTGAGTTTGGCCCTCTCGTCATCTACTGATGAATGCAATGACAAGGGAAGTCATGATCTACACTTTTGACAATTTCAGACTCTTTGTATTGCCCTTTGTGACTTGACCCCACTTTAGCTTTCTCTAGAGTTAAGCATCTAAACCGTATTTCTTGCTGTGACTCTCCTTTAGTTCCCATCCAGGCAAACTGCTCAGAATTTTTTATCTAACAACAGAGCAAGTTACTCACTACAATAAATACATGTAGAAAACTCCCAACCATTTAGCTTGCTTTTGTTTCTCAGCCTCAGAGGCTAGGTTTCTTTCACACTGTGAGCAGTTCATGGAGAGTCAGGAGAGGTGCTGCTCAGAATTACTGTCTCATTTTGTTACATCTTTTTTATTGCATGAAGCCTCAGGACCAATCTGTGAAGCAGTCTTCTAGGAGTCTAAATGGAACATGGCAAATGAAAATGTCTGAAAAAATATCAGTATCTCCCTTCCTATAATCCTCTCAACTGGAAAAAATAATTTTATCCTTCTCCTTCTTTTTTGACATAATATGATGACAGTTACATTTAACACTAAGTTTTCTCTAGTCTATGGTCTAATAAAGTATTATTATATAGTCAACTCTTCAAGAACTGCCCTGAATATGCTAACACAACCTACAATTATTAAAATCTCTCTCCTTTGTCTTTTATAACAAATCAAATTATCAAAAGAATGGTTTTATTATGAAGTTAACATGATATTGATCATTTTATCTTCACCAGCATATATTCTTTCCATTGTAATAAATGTCATTGACTAAATATCAAGAAGACAAAAGGCAACAGGATATTGAGAAAAGGAAAATTACAACGTGAAATATAAATTCCTACATCATGGCATATTGGCTCATTCTAAAAGTTAAACTGAAACCAAGATTTAAGGAAAGCAATTAAGTTTTCAGAACTTCGATTTTTCATTGCTTAGTTTATAATAAAGGTTGAACTTTTGGAATTGAAGCAGATTGAAGCCTGTTTGACAGACTCTTCTTATTCTACCATTCCACAGTCATTTGTGCAGATTCTGATGGGTTTGCAGAGCTGTAAGAAGCAACATATATTATGATGTAAATGCCATCATTATGACATATGCTTAAACTTCTGCTGAGAAATAAATAAAATATCTTGAAATGCCTGCTGTTTATCCCAGCTGTTTATTTCTCACAGCCCATAAATGGAAAAGTCACACAGTTTAGCATTTATATGCTGGAGAGGCATTTGGAAATAATTAAAATTCTTTCAGAGACTACTTTCTTTTTGTTCTGAATTGGAATTAACTTATAATTTCAAAAACAGAGGGAAAGCACATTAAATATGAATAAATAAAATATTTTTTTCCCTAGGAAAGTGAAGAAAATATCCAGAATTTCTTTTTGTCTCCCAAATTTCTAATAGTCTAATAATAAAAAAATGGAAGACATATCAGAAGCAAGCATGGGTCACTCTAACTATATGCCTCACTGCAGTTCCAGTGGTTACATAACTACCACTGGGAAATCTGTTCCTGTGAGTGAATCGGGTTGATTGCAATAATTCTGACTTATGTTCAAACCAGCACATATAAATAAGAGAGAGCCAAGGAGTTGCAGTTTCCTTATTTAAAAAAAATAGTCCAGTATCTTATTAAAAAAATTGAATGTTCTACTATTATAAGCTAATACACATATTTATATACAAATATTTTAATAATTGTTTATTTTACCATAAATATGCTATAGCCACATGGCCATTAAATACATTTTGCATTTATCTAACATTAAATTTAAATTTCTAATTTTCTTAGGCACAGCATGGCAGTGTATTTTGAGTTTGTTACTATGACAATGGTTAAATGGAACAATAGATTTTTCTCTACCTTCTCATCTTGATTAACTATTGCTAGATTAGATACAATTTTAACACAATGATAGTACATGCTATTTTAGAGAAGTCTTGCATTTAAAAAATGATATAAGATCTTTAATTCCAATTTTTAACATTGCCAACCTAAAAGGACATGAGAACTTCTCAAACTTTTTGTAATAGATTAACATAATCCAGCAACCAAAATACATCTCATTCTTATTGTACCAAATAATTATTGAGAAAATATTTGAATTACTTTTACTGTCAAATCAATCCCACAATTTTATCCCAAAATTTTTAAATTAAAACAATTTTGTTCAATCAAATGGTTTTACACCCTCCCCCCCCACATACACATAGAAATAATTCTTTAAGACATAATACATTTAATGACTTTCGTGAATCAATTCATCATCCTCTGTTTTCTTATAAGAAGGTTAACTAATTATAATTTTATAATGTAAAAAACAAATTTTTTATCTAGAAGTAGGTCTGATGTATATATTTATGTATATGTGTTGTGGTGACTTTGCCTATGGAAAAAAGTAAAATAATGAGTTTTAAATACAAACATATATTGATTGTTTAATATGAATAATGCAGTCAATAAAAACTGACTAAACTTTTGCCTCATTCTACATGTGATTAAAATCCTGCATTATTCATTCATCCTTTTTGATAGTTACACACAGTGTGCCTGAGAAATAAGTTGAGAGAAAGTCCTGTTTAAAATTTAACAGTTATGTGGCTTAGAGATTGAAATTTTAAAAAAGATTGGAAACTATTAGTTTTTGTAAAGCTTCCCAATTTTAATAATTAAAGAAGTTTACTCTCACAACATTTTTTTCATATACTGTTCTTTTCTAGGAAGATGGTCTAAAACAAGAATTTGGTGGCAGAACTTAACGTGTAGAAACATATATTTTACATGACAATTCCATATAGATAGCACTTTATTTAGTAAACTTGATAGATTCCAAAATTTTTAGAATATATGGCATTTAAGTTCAGTGTTCCAACCACTAGGGAAAAGGGTCATTTGTACACAAAATTTACAAAGGTTAAAATTTGTGAACACTAGCATATAATCAGTGTCTTTGTTTCTAATAATTTTGTCCTTAGAAGACCTCAAAAACTAAATTTATATCCTCTCTAAAGTAAGAGAAAATTGAGACTGAATCACTTATTATCATAAATATGCTTAAAATATCACTAGAATTTATAGTGTAATCATGAATGTATTCATGTTTTTCAACACTTATGTTAGATAGGCAGTAAAATTTTCCAAAATTTTAGTTATTTAAAATTTATTCTGATCACTGGTGAAATGAATTATATCAGTCAATTTCAATAATATTTTTTAGTTTAATAATTTATATTTTTCTATTTACTCCCAAAATAAATGTTTACTTTCTAATGTATATTTTTAATCAACAAATAATTTCTATTTTTATAATATACTTTATTTGGTGTTTTTTATATATATATTTTTATATATATATATATACATAGGAAATATATACTTAGGAGTTACATAAGTTAAAAAAGAAATTTAAATCATAAGCTGTGGAAATATATTTTGGCTTTATCAATGAAAGAGAATTGTTTGTATCAGGCTACTAACTGTAGGGAATATTCTTATGATCTTAAACTTCTTCAAATTTTATTGAAATTATCGGATTAAGAGCGTTCTCTTTTAACATTGAATTTCCAGCATCTGAACTCCAGTTTGTATTCAACACATTTGTCTAAACTGCCGTCAGCTTTCACCTGATTAAATTGACAAAACTTTAAACACAACATTCACTGAAAGAAAAACACTGTTCTTAAAACAAACCTCATTCTTCACTTTTTGTTTAAAATCATTTTGTACTTTTTCATTGCTTTTAGATTTTAAAAAAATGTTTTTATCATGTCTTTCTGAGGCCTTAAGATCTGGGCCTGACATATTTCTCCAGCCTCATTCTACATCCCGTTACCCTTGCTTTTTTAGTTCTAGCTGTAGAGGTCTTATTTTAGGTTTGTGGATCCACTGACCTAACCATATATTGCTCCCTACTTAGATAGTTCTTTTATCTCTACCAAGATAAATTTGAATCATTAAATGTCAGAGTCACATTCTCAGTAAAAAACATTCTGATCACCATCACCAGGTTCAATCTCCATACTGTATGTTTTTAAAACATCAAGTACTTCCTTTCTTTTATTCCATTTGTCATTCTATATCACACGTTGTCCCGACCTGCAGGGCAACAACAGGAGCTCAAAGGGAGAGAGTGGGGATGGATGGGCAGGAGACGGGAAGAATGGAGACAAGACAGGAGTCTGATCAAGTCTCGTTTATTGTTGCTGAGCTCATAGCTTAAATAGGCCAGGCAGGGAGGCGGGGCAAAGGAAGCTTGCAGTTGGGAAGGCCTTTCTAAGTTTCAAAAACTGAAACTTACCAGCAGGAAACAGAAACTGAAACATTCAGAGGAGAAACAGAAACTGAAACATTACTGAAACTTATCAGCAAGGAAACAAAGACTGAAACTTGTCAACAGGAAACATTAAACTGAAACTTGTCAGCAGGAAACATTAAACTGAAACTTATCTTGTGCAAACCTCAACAGATCACAAAATGGCGGCTATTGCTGCCCACAGGTCCCCCTTTTTTATTTTATTTAGAAATTAGGCTGAGTGGTAGTTATGCCCGCAGGAACCGTGCCTATCTTAGGTCAGAGGAACCCACATGAGAGAACATTGACTCCTTATCCGTCATGGGGAGGGGAAAAACATTTTCCTCCCTATCTTAGGTGGAGTGTCCTTACTCATGCTCCTCAGTTGCCCGTCATTGGCTAACCGGTTCAGCTCACTGGGTGACCTGAGAGGAAAGGTATAACCTTTGCGTTTCATGAATCAAGCTCCATCTCTAGGTCTGCCATTTCCAGCCTGTGGTAATGGACCTGAATGGGCTGCATCTTTATGGCCTCAATTTGTGATCTTGAGAAGCTCATGAGTTTGTTGAGTATAACAGGACCGATAGACAGTAAGACAAGAAGGGAAAGCAGTCAGGATAAATAATACCATGTTGTTGACTCCTAAAAATGAAAAAGATAGAAGACCCTCAGGGCTCGGTGTCGTCCCTGGGTGGAGTTGGTTTTTCGGATTTTTTGGTATCTACTTGCTTTACAAGTCTCTTGGCAAGCCACCTGGCCGAATCGGCTTCCTTGGCATAAATGCACACCGATCCTCGACCCCAAATCAGGACCGGGTCCGGGCCATGCCATGCGCCTGTCATGGGATCTTTCCACATTACCGATGCATAATGGCTTTTGGATTCAAAATGCCAGTGTCGATCGGCAGCAGAGTGTCCTTCTTGATCCAGTGTTAAAAAATTTAAAATAAATAAGGAGTGTGATAAAAGGTTTTCTGGTGATCCCTTATGGGGGTACCATTCCCCCTTTTTTATTTTATTTAGAGTGGTTTTTATGGTGAGATGAGCTCTTTCTACTATGCCTTGTCCCTGGGGGTTGTACGGGATGCCTGTAACATGTTGAATGTTTAGGTGAGTACAGAATTGAGTGAAGGCTGTACTGACATAACCAGGCCCATTGTCAGTTTTGATTTTATGTGGACACCCCAGGGATGCAAAGGCAGTTAAAAGATGAGCAATAACATGTTTTGTGGCTTCTCCGGTTTGTAAAGTGGCAAAGATATATCCACTACAAGTATCAATGCAGACATGAACATATTTAAGATTTCCAAATTCTGGGATGTGGGTGACATCCATTTGCCAAAGGGCATTAGGTAGGAGGCCTCGAGGGTTAACTCCAAGATGTGGGACCGGTAAGTGAGGTGCACATTATGTGCAGGACTTTACTATTTGTCGGGCTTGTTCTCTAGTTATGTGATGGAGTAGTCTTAAGGATTGAGCATTAAGATGATGCAAGTTGTGCGAATGTTGTGCTTGAGCTAGAGGGGTGTTAGGGAGTTGAACTAACAGAACACATGGGTGGCTAGGTCTGCCTTGGCATTTCCAGAAGCTATTGGACTGGGTAAGCCTGAATGAGCACGTAAATGCCCAATGTAGAAAGGCTGTGTTCTGGAAATTAATAGCTTTTGTAGTTGAGAAAATAGTTTTGCAGCAGTTGAGGTGTGTTTTATGAATGGGGCTGTTTCTAACTTTGGGACAGAGGTAGCAATGTATGCACTGTCTGTATAAACATTAAGAGGATCATTGGGAAACATGGAAAATGCAGCTACAACTGTATGTAGCTCTGCTAATTGGGCAGACGAAGATTGGGATTGAAAGCAGATAGTTTGGTTTGGGGTAACAAAGACTGCAAGACCTGTGGATTACCCGTCAGTGAAAATGGTAATTCCATTTGGAAGGGGATGAAGTCTGGTATTTTTAGGAAAAACGAAATCATGTCTGTTGGCAAAATCTAGAGGCTTATTGGGAGGATAATGATTATCGAGGTTGCCAGTATATGAGGCAAGTGCAATGGGCCATGCTTCAGTATTTTGCATGAGCCAATGGATCTGCTGTTTGATATAAGGTGGGACAATGTTGTTAGGTTCCTGTCCGAAATATTCCTTGCCTAGGGTTCTTCCTTTGGTAATTAGACTGGCTACCATAAGGTAGTAAGGTTCAATGACTTTAGTGGGCATATTAGGAAGATGGATCCACATAAGTGGAGCAGTTTGCCAGAACACAGCTGTGGGAGATAATGAGGTATGACATATAATAAATTGGAGTGGTTTGTCAATATCGAAAAAGGTGATGGTTTGGTTATTGATAGCTTGGTTAACTAAATCGATAGCTGATTTTGCTTCAGCGGTAAGTTGTCTTAAAGAAGTAGGACTGGGATCCCCTACCAATGTATCGTATAGGGGCTTGAGATCAGCTTTGCATAATTTTAGATAAGGTAACAGCCAGCTTAAGTCTCCTAATAATTTTTGAAAATCATTGAGGGTTTTTAAACAGGCTAGCCTGAGTTGCACCTTTTGAGTCGATAGGCGAGTTCTGCTTAACTGAAATCCTAGGTAAGTGTAGAGATCAGTAAGTTGCACCTTCTCTGGGGCGATGACTAATCCACTAGCAGTAAGGGCAGTTTGTAGACTTTTGAAACAAGACAAGACCACTTCCTCTTTTGCTGCTGCTAAAAGTATGTCATCCATATAATGGATTATGTATACATCCTTCCAATCTTTTCTAACTTCAGCAATGGCGATGGTCACATATGACTGACATAAGGTGGGACTGTTGGCCATGCCCTGAGGCAAAACCTTCCATTGATATCTCTTCATAGGCTCTTTAAAGTTAATTGCGGGAAGGCTGAAAGCGAAACGCTTACAATCCTCTGGATGGAGAGGGATAGTAAAGAAACAGTCTTTTAGGTCTACAATAACTTTGTAGAATCCCAGAGGTATAGCTACAGGGGAAGGGAGGCCGGGTTGTACACAAATATACACCACCCTGTTCCAGGGTGTCCAGGGATATTAATTCCAGCCAAACTTGGTTATACTCATTTTTTTTATACCACAAACATTTATAAACGAAAATGTAGCATCACCATAAACAGCTGAAGCTAGACTATCTACAGACAAAATTAGCAACAAATCTGATGCACTGTAAATTCAAGTCCTCATGACAACAAAAGTGATTAAGCAAGACCTCAAGTAACAATGGTAATGCCATTTACAAAGGAAAAAACTGATACAAAAACATTCAAAACCTGAACGTCACTTGGCATGTAAGGGGAAAAAAAGCAAATTAGCTGAAAGGTTCATAAACACAAGGTCTTATTTACACTACACAAAGCCCAGGTGTTAGCCTTGAATGTAACTTTCAAAATACCTTCAAATATATCCAACTCAGATCACAGAATTTTGGTATCGAGCCGCTTCATCCTCAAGATCATCCCAATCAATACCCTCATCAATGCCTTCGTCCTCTGAATTATTGGCTCGACTGGCTAGCCATACAATCCTCTTTCGATATTTTGGGTTAGCTAATTTTTGTTTAAGGCCTGCGGCTACACGTTCAGCAAATTTCTCTAAGGAACACACAGGCCCACCGCTCTCCATGGGTTTCTGTTCCTCTTTACCAGAGTTGCTATTAAATGACATTAAGTCAGCTCCCCCTGACTTTTTCTCCTTGCCCTCTTTGGGTTCTGGTTTTTCCAAAACTAATGAATTTTCTTTAAAGGGTGGACTTTTATCGGACAAATTTTTACATGAGTCTCTCAGGCAAGTTTCCCCCTGGGTTATGAGATTAGCAAGAACTGGATCATCATGTTTTCGGGTAATGATCTCATTTATTAGATTCCAGTATGAGAAAGCAATTACAGGGACCTTTTGAAGCCCGAAAGCATCATAATAATCTTTTAGGGCATCCCCTACTCTTTTCCAACATCTTTGATCTATGGTTCCTCCTTGAGGGAACCAGGGACAAGCGTCCTTAATATAATCAAAATATTTAATTAACCGGTTTACTTTCACCTTTACTCCTCGCGCCTTTAATGCTATGCTGAGTTCTTCTACAAACAACTCATGCTTACTAATTTCCTGACCCATAATATCATCGTCGTCCACTTACCAGAGAGCAAGGCCGCAGCAGGTTCCCACGGTGACTCCTCCTCTGGATTTCTTCCTTCAATCCGGCCGGCTTCGATGATGTCCCTCACTGTGTCCCTCTTACTTCAAGCCCCACGTTGGGCACCAGACTGTCCCTACCTGCAGGACAACAACAGGAGCTCAAAGGGAGGGAGTGGGGATGGATGGGCAGGAGACGCGAAGAATGGAGACAAGACATGAGTCTGATCAAGTCTCGTTTATTGTTGCTGAGCTCACAGCTTAAATAGGCCACGCAGGGAGGCGGGGCAAAGAAAGCTTGCAGTTGGGAAGGCCTTCCTAAGTTTCAAAAACTGAAACTTACCAGCAGGAAACAGAAACTGAAACATTCAGCGGAGAAACAGGAACTGAAACTGAAACATTCAATGGAGAAACAGAAACTGAAACATTCAGCGGAGAAACAGAAACTGAAACATTACTGAAACTTATCAGCGAGGAAACAAAGACTGAAACTTATCAACAGGAAACATTAAACTGAAACTTATCTTGTGCAAACCTCAACAGATCACAAAATGACGGCTATTGCTGCCCACAACACCTGCATGTCAGTGTGATATTACATAGCTACTTTCTCCATGACTCAACAGTAAATTCATAAGAAAAGCATCCTAATCTGATTTTCATTAACTTTGATTATCCAATAGAAAAGTTGAATAAGAAGGACAGTAACAAAGAAAACAATCGTAAACATCATAAAATTGGACAATACAGAATAGAAAAGATTTCACAGGAAACTAAGAATTCTAATGACAGTGTCGTAGTTCAAGAGAAAAAGAAATAGACTCCAACTCTGGATTAGAGAAGTGGTAAAAAATTGGAGGCCATCTTTAATTCTTTATTTTTCTACAGAATGCTCTGTAGTTAAAAATTAACTAGGTAATTTCCATATGTCAAATATGCCCTGGACCTTCAAACTTTTATAGAACCATGGCACAAGCTCAGGCTCTCAGTGTAAAATCTAATTACCTAAACCCAGGCTTTGTGTGTGAAACTTTGGATACAGAACCTCAGGGGCAGAAATCTGTGATTAAAAAGAAGTCATGTGAAATAATCCCAGACCCAACATACAATGTGAGATAGTCTGAGTTTCCTGCAGCTGGTGTTACAAATTCCACAATCGTGGTGGCTTAAAACAACGTAAATACCTTCTTTAACAGCTGTGGAAAGTAGAAGCCTGAGTTAAGGCAAGGTTATTCTCCCTCTGAAGGTTCCAGGGGAGAATTTGTTTCTTGTATCTTCAGGCTTTTGATGGCTTTCCACATTCCCTGGCTTGGCTTGTATCTCTTCTGTCTTATTTTGCTTTTCCTTTCCCTGCATGTGTCTGTCCCTTTCATCTTAATCTGCCTTTTGTTTATAGAACATGCATGATGGTATTTACAACACACCCAGACAATATAGCATAAGTTCTTCCTTTCGAGAGTCTCAATTTCATCATGCCATTTGCTAATTTGCTGTAAATAACAAATACTACCTTTTTCTCACAAGAAGTAATATTCACAGGATTTGGGAATTAAGATGTTGACATATCTTTCTGGGAGCCACCATTAAGTGCAGTAGAGATGGAAAACAATATGCATAGTGACACTCTTTTTTAAGACAGTGAATCAGAAAGCATATAGCAGGCATTATTTCTTAGCAATTTTGAAATTGGGTCAGGTACATGTTGTCAATTCCCGTTTTTCCGAGGGAAGGTAATGTTATTAGGGCCAAGTTCTGATCTTTGGGAATCCCTCTTTTAGGTATTTTGCACCAATGACTGGGCACTTGGTTATATGTTATAGTCTATTTTTTTTTTTTTTTCATAAAAGAAAAGACTTACAATTCCACTGAGAAGTTTTCTCAGCTTATTTCCTAGGTTTGGCTGGGCCAATCTTTGTATCTCAAGGTGTCGCTGTTCCTTTGAATCCCAACTAACAGTTCTTTTGTTTATGTAATTCTCCTGAAAAATGCTATAAATTTTTTAATATATGAATCGTTGGCATTCTGTCCATTTTACAAAAGCCATAAATATTTTCAAGATAGGCCACTGTCTACTTTGGGCTGTGTGTCAGGGTACAGAATTACATGTCATTTAGATACTTGGAGTCCTTTTGAATAGGTAGGTGAAATGATAATACAATTTCTTCATTGCTGATTTTTTTAAATAAAATGTTTACTCTCTATTTGTTATTGTTATTATTTTTTGAGACAGAGTTTTGCTCCAGTTAGGCTGGAGTGCAGTGGCATAATCTTGGCTCACCACAACCTCCACCCACTGGGTTCAAGCAATTCACCTGCCTCAGCCTCCTGATTAACTGGGACTACAGTCACCTGCCATCATTCCTGTCTAACTTTGGTATTTTTGGTAGAGACAAGATTGCACTATGTTGGCAAGGCAGGTCTCGAACTCCTGACCTAGTGATCCACCTGCCTTGGCCTGCTGGGATTACAGGTGTTAGCCACCACATCCAGTCAATACAATACTTATTAAAGGGTCCTCAGTCTATACTGTTGAGTTTACCTTGATGTTTTACTGTCCATGCCTTTGATTTGACATCTTCTGACCCTCAGGCCTTCCCTTATACTGAGAATTATTTTCCTTCATCTGCTAAAGAAGCTGAGAATGAGAAATAGTTCTGTTTTCCAATCCCACAAAAATACTGATTTAGATATATCATCCACCTTCCATATTAAATAGACAGTGTTGCAAAACTTTCTTCCATATGCAATATGGCCCATCTTATTTTCAGCCCCTAACAATGATATTCTTATTGTCTTTCCAACATTCATTGACAGTTTCTTTTACAGTCAATCCAAGGTAAAATATCTTAGATTTTTATGCAGTAGCACCATAACTCTAGCATTATTAACTGTATTCAATAGGATTCATCCAAGGAAGCAGAGCCAGTATGAATGTTATGAAATTAGGAATTAATTATTATATAAAAGCTCACACAACTGCATCAGAAGCTAAGAAAGTAGAAGAATCAGCAGTTGAAGAATTAGACACAATTTTAGTAACAAGACTTGAGAAACGTGGGCATAGGTAGGTAACTCAGTAAGTAATGGGCAATCTGGGATACCAGGTATATACTGCCATTCAAATGAGGATATGAAGAAGAAGTTGTGGAATAGCCTATGAAAATATGTTGCCTCCTACGTTTCCATGGCCACAGTCAAGTGTTCAGTGGTGAGCCTGGAACTTCTTTGGTCAGCAGGGCTGGCAGTTAAGAGGAACATCTGGTTGTCAGAGAAGAGCAAGGCAACCTGAAAATTTCCTGTATGTTAAAGTATATTAAATGATAATGACCTTCAGGAAATAATGGCTGCTGCTTTAACTCTACCTTCTATGTATCACAAAAAATATATATTTTTTTCAGCCAATTGTCATCCAAAAACACCACAGGTTTCCAATCAATTTCTGATATAACATGTCAGAAATTAACACAGCTAGACATTAGCTAAAGCAGTGAGAACAGATTTAATTTGGTAACTACTGACAATAAGGAAAGAGCTGAGCTGCATCCCAAATTTTGCAGAGGAGACTGGACATTTTAAAAGAAAACTATGAATGGTAGATAGCAGAGGTTCAGTAGATTCGGAGGAGTGAAAAATTGTAAAGGATTGGTCAATGTGAATGTGATGAGGCCAGCCGTGTCTGCTAGCTGGCAGTTATCCAAGTGAGAATTCTAGCTTCCCACAGAGACTGGATGATAAGGGTCCTGTCTTACTGATGATTTTATTAAAAAAAAAAAAAATGGCTCTTGGACTATTGAAAGACATACTTCTGAGTTATAAAAAATACACATTCACAATTGCAAGACATTTTAAGTAAACGCTCCAAGAAAGGGAAACCATTTGTCAGGTATCATCTGCAACAAATAAATAGTAAGTTCCCTGGCAGTGTAGATCTTTCTTTGGTGGACATTTTAAGGGAATGCCAGGGCCATCTAAGGAACATGGCCTTATGCTGCTAGAAGCAATGCTAGGGTTTGATCAAGTCTCTTGGTGCAGGGATTTAGACGGAGTTGTGTTCTCAAACACTGTTGGTCCAGTACAAACTTGTGCTGTCAATTTAGGAAGGTCATTGCACATAGAGAAATCAATTATATGTCTATAGGCCAATCAGAGTTGGAAAGTTAAACTTTAGGAATTTGTAAAATTTAAAATAGCATCCAAGCATGTCAGATATCTTGGAGAATATCTAGAATAAAATATATCTTTAAATCTTTAAGAGAAAACAAGAAAATGTTGTTGCATGAATTTAAGACAAACTAACAATGGTAGGATGTACCACGTTCATGTAGTTAAAGACTCAATTTTTTAAGGCATCAGTCCTTCCCAATTTGATATATGGATTAGCCTTATTCTGAGTAAAAAATTCATTAAGGATTTGTTTTTGTAGTTTTCCAAATTATTCTGAAACATCTATGACTATAAGAATGCAGAGTAATAGAAAAATAAAGAAAATGTCTTTATTTAAATTATTAGAGACAGGTAAACTTTTGTAATATGCTAAATACAACTTAAACGTATTGAATTTTCTTCTGAGTACTTAAAACTCTTAACATGGGCTGGGAGTAGTGGCTCACACCTATAATCACAGCACTTTGGGAGGCTTGGAAGTGTGGATCACCTAAGGTCAGGAGTTTAGAGTTCAAGACCAGCCTGACCAATATGGTTATATCCTGTCTCTATTAAAAATACCAAAATTAGCCTGGTGTGGTGGTACATGCCTGTAATACCAGCTACTCAGGAGGCTGAGATTAGAGAATTGCTAGAATTTGGGAGGCAGAGTTTGCAGTAAGCTGAAATCATGCCATTACACACTTCAGCCTGGGTGACACAGTGAGACTCCATTTCAAAACAAACAAACAAACAAACAAAAATGTTTATCTTTATGTCACTAAATTAAAGTGACTATATGGATGTATATTTGCTTAAATAATCAGATGCCAAAAAATACATCTTTTACTATGAAAGTGTGTGGTTTCACTATAGTCTTATATTTCCGTTTTATATGAGTGAGAAATAATTCATATAGTCTTATATTTCCATTTTATATGAGTGAGAAATAATTCAATCATTGAACAATTCCATTCAATAGCTGTTTGGAAAGTGATATATTAATGTGAATTTAAAATAATTTACACATTTGTGTTTTTTTCAATATTTGTATTGAAATTTGAGCTATCAAAAGATCATGTCTAATCACAATTGAGCAGTTGCATCTTAGTACAGACTGCACAAACATTAAATAAACTGTAATACAAATGTAGAGCATATACTTACCCCTTGTTCTCTCACTGTTAAATTAAAATTGATGAGAAATAGATTTTATAGAAAACAAATGTATTTACCTATCCTGGGATAAGAACTTGAATGTAAGCCATTGCATCAAGATGTTGCTTTCTCCGTATAGTTATAAAATTCTAATATCAGAAATTCACCAAACACAGCTACTGAAGGAGGGGTGGGTGTAGGAGTAAGACACAGAAGAGATGCAGAAGACTAAAATTACTTATATGTTGAAAAATAAAACAATGTCAAAAGGGAAACTATTGTTAAGAATTGTTTTTAATATACCATTAATTAATATTAACTAGAATATTAAGTGTCCCATATATTGATATACTGCCATAGTTGTATACACTTTCATATTCTCTATTTCACATATTTAATTTTACATTATTGGTCTCCACTCAGCCCATCCATCCTTCCACCAGAGACACTGGACAACATCTAGAGACCTCCTCTCTCTGTCTTAGTTCCATCCCCTGATGTCCTCAACATGTTTCAAATTGCCCACAGTGTTATGAGAATTCATGATGCTGCATTTATGAAAAAACACATAATTCCTGGACCTAGGAAGAGTTAATTTTTCATTGTGGAGGTGGATATCTTGCAACTTGGAAAAATTCCTTGTTAGGATTTTTTAAGATTTTTTTTTTATTATTTACAAACTATATACCCAACAAAGGTCTAATATGCAGAATCTATAAGAAACTTAATTCAATAAGCAAAAAAAACAAATAACCCCATTATAAAGTTGCTGAGTCTGACCAGCAGACTCTGTGAGTGACTGATGACAGAATTATGCAGAAACCTGATGTTCTGCCTGTGCAGCCAGGGGACCATGGCTCACAGATCCCAAAGAAGGAGTCCAGCCATCAAGCTCCAATATACTAGAGATGCTCCCCACTTATTTAACACAGATTAAATGAAAAAGGTCTTGAGCAAACACCATTAGTAGGTAATTAACATTGCCGACCCCCCAAGTCGAGAGCAGTTCTACACGCAGATGATCAAAGGTGGGTCTTAGGCAACATGAGTAAACAAACTATTTAGATAAACACCATTACATTTCTTTGTACCTACTCCTTGCCTAATTGCCTCTGGGTAAGGACAGCTGCTTTTGGCTTATTTCTTCCTGAAGCTTTGCAAAACCTCTCAGCCTTTCAAGAAGGTCTGCATCTTTCTTGTAATTTTGCCCACCGCCCTGACCAATCTTTTGTATAAAGTGAACAAAAAATATGAGCAGATACTTCTCAAAGAGGTCATATAAGCAGCCTACAAATACATGAAGAATTGCACAGCATTGATAATCACCAGAAAAATGCAAATCAAAACCATGATGAGTTACCATTTCACACCAATCAGAATGGCTATTAGTAAAAAGTCAAAAAACGACAGATGTTGCTAAGGCTATGGCGAAAAGGGAGCATTTGTACGCTTTTGGTGGGAATGAAAATTAGTTCAACCACTGTGGAAATCAGTTTGAAGATTTCTCAAAGAACTAAAAACAGAACTACCATTTAACCCAGCAATGCTATTACTGGGTATACAGCCAAAAGAAATTAAATTATTCTACCAAAAAGACACATGCACTTTCATGTTCATGGTAGCACTATTCACAATAGCAATGACAGAGAATCAACCTAGGTGCCTGCAATGGTGGTTTAGACAAAGAAAACTTGGTGCATATATACCATGAAATACTACCAGCTCCAAAGAATAAAATCATATCCTTCGTAGCAATATTGATGCAGTTGGAGGCCATTATGCTATGAAAATTGATGCAGAATGGAAAGCCAAATACTGTATGTTCTCACTTATAAGTGGATCCTAAATATTGGGTACTCGCTGACATAAAGATGGAAACAGTAGACACTTGGGACTATGAGAGAGGAGTGAGAAAGGGGGTAAAGAGTTGAAAAACTAACTCTTGGGTACTATGCTTTGTACCTGGGTGATAGTATCAATTGTACCCCAAATCTCAGCATTACACAAATAGCCATTTAACAAAACTGCCCATGTTTCTCCCAAATATAAAGTAAAAATAATGAAATTAAAACAATAATAATATTTTCTTATTGTTTTCTCAGTTCCCTTTGTGATACTTCTACATCTAAGGCATTGTACATTTAAAGAATTAACCCTAGTCATTTCTTACTTTATCCTCATCAACTTTTATATTTTTAGAAACAGAAACTTTGATTATAACTCATAATTGTAACTTACTAAGTGTTCACTATGGGCCCAAGGAATATATCAGTAGAAGTGTAAAACTTCTTTATTGTGGCTATAGGGAACACAGATAATAAACAAATGTACTACAGATAAACACACATATACAAAACTATCCATTGTATAATGAACACACACACACACACATATATATATATATATATATTTTTTTTTGTCATGCTAAATATGTGATTTCTAGTAGACATCAAGGCAGAGAGATCTAATAAGCAGTTTGAAGTAAAGGGCTAGATAAAATAACATTAGAGGTATATTGATTAATGAGTCAATGTTTTAAAATAGGTAGTTAAAAGCACTGGTTGTTTAGGGGAAGACTAAGGTAAGAGGTACTGGGACAAGGACAACATAAGAAAGTGAAGGAAATAAAATAGATATAGTAAGTGAATTAAAAGAAGAATTAGGAAAGTAATATTGTAAAAATTAACATTAACTATATTTTAAGAAATCAATATTAATGAAATATTTTTTGCAGGAGTAATAAGACAAAGGAGTCAACTTCAATTTTTTTATTGTTGAAAGATTACTTATTTGTCTCTAGATATAAAATCTGTGAATGAATAAATGCATAACTAAAATACTTCCAAGAGCTTCTATAGTCAGAGGCTTGAAAATATATCATTATCTTTGTCAAAATAGTTTCAGTGGAACACTGAAAAGAAGTAAGAATGCAATTATTTGGAGAGTGAATGCAGACTTAGAGAACGGGGAAAGCAGGGAGATGTTGGTCAAGAGCTACAGAGTCTCAGTTGTGCTAGATGAATGTATTTTGGAGATCTGCTGTATGGAACAGTGGCTAATAAAAATTTTATTTAAATTGTTTACTTAAGTTTGATGAGAGTAGACCTCCTATCACATACACAGATGAAGTCACTATGTGAGGTGATAGATATGTTAGCTTAATTGTGATGATTATTTCACCATATTATGTTTATCAAAACATCAAGTTCTACATCTTAAATATATATAATTTTATGTGTCAATTATGCATCAATAAAGCTGAAGAAAAAAGTAGATGAAGAATATTATCAATATTCTCAGAATAGAAATAGCAAACAAAGAAAACATGGGAATAAGAATAAAGGCAAATGCTCCTCAGAGCTTAGCTAATCAACTAGAACTGTGTCTTAAAATTTGATATTAAAGTTGCCAAGGAATCTTGCTTAGATAGCACTTTCTTGGGGAAGTAGTCATTGACATTTCTGTTGTCCTTGACTTGGCTAGATCACCCTGATACATTTTCTCTACTTAACCCATTTCAGAGTTTGCTAAGTTGTATTTTTGTCCTTTTCTTTCTTAGAAAAGGACTTAGGCTAAGGGCTGTGATGGTGTCCATCATTAGCATTGTATCCTCAGTGCCTAGCACAGCACACAAAACAAAGCATGTGAACAATTATGCCTTTCAGACTAGAGAACAATAATAGGCTTGAATTAAGAAAGCAGGAGGTTGCTGGGAATATAGATCCAATTTTTAGGGAGTTGTACTCTGAGGCAAAGGATGAAGGAGAGAATGAAGAATGCTAACAAAAAAGCCAATTAAATTATTCATCATATACCTAGAGTAATTATGGAAAAAGCAGAATTTGCTTTGAGCTGCTCAATGACTGTAAATTTCAACCAGCTCAAAAACAAGCGAGAATACAGTGCAATTGAAAGACTTCTGACTGCAGTCAAAAGTGAGATATAAATGGCAATTCTGAAGTAAGTTCATGAGTTGGCCATGGAGAGTTCAGCTGAAGTTCACAGAAGTTTAACAAAATAGTAGTAAAGGAAATAAAAAAACTATGTTTCAAGAGCAGTAGCAGTATATTTACCACATTAAAATTTCCAATAAGACAACAAGAGTTCTAAAATTCCAATCTTCTAGGTTTCTAGAGGTAAATATGCAGGTTTCAATTGTTTGGATGACAAGATTAAAGTCACTGGAAATACTTGCTTCATTTTCTTTAACATACACTGATTTTATGCATATTATTATCTGTCCATTTTTTTCATGGATTTTTTTTTCTTTCAATGTATTTCAGCTTCTTTATTTGTCAAGAGCCAGATAAAAGAACATTTATATATTTTTTCTCCAGTACAATTGTAGTATTGCGAGAAATTAGGCCAACTGTAAAGTTAGAAGAAACACAGTCTTCAGTAACAACTGACCACCTTCTCTTCTCCCATCAATTGCAAATCCAAGAGATTTTCTACAAGGACTACAAGAACCCACTGTAGCTTATCGTATTCACGGTTACAATTTATTATAGGAAGCAGATACAGATTAAAATCCATCAAAGGATGAAGCTAATAGCTAATAGCACTTAATCCTTCGACGGATTTTAATCTGTATCTGTTAAAATCCAGGGCAGAGTCTGGGAAGAGCCAAAGGCAGAGCTTTCATTGTCTTCTCCCTGTGGAGTCAGAAGGTGTTACTGTATCAACGTGTCATACTACCCACAGAGTGCTGCTAACAGAGAAACTCACCTCAACTCCAGTAATTAATTGTTCCCAAGTCTCGAATGTTCACATGGTTGACCTAATTTAAATGATGTTGTGTGAACCAAAGCCCTGACCTTTATCATTCTGTTCATCATTTCCATCCTGATCACATATCAGCCTAATTCAGTGTGGCTATCAACTACCTCACACAAAGACACACCTGTCTGACATTACATTCCAGGGGTATCCTGTTGCAAAAGGCAAGGGAAAAGATTAAATTTTATTTTTTGTGTGAAGGTAAGTTCCTTATAACCTGAGTACATTTATCAAAGTTTATGTTTAGTTTATAATTTTAAGAATTTGCATCTGATTTCTATGATTGTAGATAGAATTGTTTGTAAAGCCATTTTTTTCTATTTTTTCTGCTGAAATATTAACTAATCCTCACTAGGAATGTGGAAAAAGATCCAGTCCCAAAGGAAAAGGTGATGTTTGGACACAATCCTCTTACAGGCCAGCTTTAAGATTTGCTTTGCCACTTCACTATCTTTGGCATATCAGAGAGTTAAATTACATGCTTTTCTTATAGAACCATTTGTACACCTCCTATAATTAGTCTTCTGCAGCCATTTTTTTGTAATACTTTAAGATTTTAATGTAGTTTTTTTTTTTATTGTATGTGTTCGGTGGTATTAGAAAAATGACACTTAATTTCTACAAATTTAATTCAAATATAGTTATCATCCATAAATCTTAGCTTTATTTAGTAAAGGCCTTGCCATCATGGGCTGTTTTTCCATTAGAAACTTTGACAAATGCCTTGTAACCATAGAAATGATTTGTGAGACAGCAGGAGTAGCCAAAATAGATTAAATTAATGTGTTAGGTTTAGTGTTCACACAGCATGCTTTGCTTTAATTGATTACTCTATGACCAAATTTAAATTACTAATATAAGTGCTGATAGAAGAAAACAAAATTTTAATAAAACACCCTTTGTATCATAGTAGCAGATTAATCTAAGTGAAAAAGCTATCATTTGTAATAAGCTTTTAAGGCTACTTTGATGTCTTAAATACATGCAAGGTAAAGAGCTTATAAATAAAAAGAGCAGAATATATTGAAATAATTTAACAAAAAGCCTCTGCAATTAACTTTGAATTATGATGCAGTTAGACTTTAAAACTAAGTAACATAATTAAAATCAAGAAGTGGAAATAAATTTTTCTAGCCTTGAATTTGCAAAAAATTCATTTATCAACCAGTTATTTAAAATAAAATGATATCAACAAATATCACAGAATGAGCAAATGAAAACATAATTAATTTATGAACTTTATAACTGAGACTTAGAGTCCATTGATTCTTGCAAGTATATAATCTTAATACAGCTAATTCACGAATAATATACATTTAGTTCTCAAATAATCATTATCATTATCATATAATAGTTTTTGAAATACGATTCAGATAAATAACATTGATAAATATTGCTACATTATAAACAACAATATACTTATACAACTAAGAAAATGCCTTGCATGACAATATTGAGAGTAAAAGCAAAGTAACATTACAGATAATAAAATATATTTTATATACTCATAAGTTGTATCTCATCTAAAGTCCACATACTTTTGTAATTATTAACTCCCTTCAATTTTTAACCTAAAGGTATGATACAGAAAGTAATCCTCTGTATGCTATAAAATAAATAAAAATGTAGTACTCTCATGGCTTATTGTGACTACAGTACTTCACTGTGTCTTTGGCTCCACTGAATTTAATCTACTACATGTTAAAACTGAAAATCAAGGCCGGGCACGGTGGCTCAGGCCTGTAATCCCAGCACTTTGGGAGGCCGAGGCGGGTGGATCACAAGGTCGAGAGATCGAGACCAACCTGGTCAACATGGTGAAACCCCGTCTCTACTAAAAATACAAAAAATTAGCTGGGCATGGTGGCACGTGCCTGTAATCCCAGCTACTCAGGAGGCTGAGGCAGGAGAATTGCCTGAACCCAGGAGGCGGAGGTTGCGGTGAGCCGAGATCGCGCCATTGCACTCCAGCCTGGGTAACAAGAGCGAAACTCCTTCTCAAAAAAAAAAAAAAAAAACTGAAAATCAATGGCTGGGAAGAAAACAAATTACTGGGCTTCCTTCTGGCCTCCATTGTTTCTTCTGAAGTGACTGAGGAAGAAGATGGCAATATTACTACTGAAAATCAAAAGGTACAATCAGAGGCAGCTTCCAAAGGCATGCATTCATTGTAGCCACACAGGGCCACACACTTAAAGGGACTCCATGCTTGGTTCATTGTTCCACTGTTGCCATCTTGAAATTTTTATAAATCTTTGCACAAGGGACCCTGCATTTTCATTTTGCACTATGTCCAGTGAATTCAATAGGCAGTCTTGTGTACATAGATACCTGTAGATAATGTTAAACTGTGTAGGTGACATTAATGTGGAAAATTATCATTTCTACATAAGGAAAACAGTGACTAGGCATCACTGCTGACCACGTAGAATAAATGAACTGTTCTCTTTTGAGATACTTGGTGAGGATATAATTGTTCTCTAAAAGTCCATAACCTCCTTTCTAATGAAGCTGGCTCTGCTGAGAATATTTGTACTGGTACTCTAGTAAAGGAGACCATTCATGACAAACAAAATATAGGAGGTGTATTAATATCAGTATTTCAGAAATATTCAAGGAAAAATTAAATTCAGTACAAAAAAGGATTGTTCTATAATGATAAATGCATGACCTACAAAGAATATAAAATAATGTGAAGAGCAAATAATTTTAGTATCATGGGAACGTGATTAATGCAGAGTTTTATAATATAATTGTAAATATTTAATTTGTATCTCAAAGTAATATAATATCAGAAATGATACAGATTTTCAAGAACATAATAAGCCTGAGTTAATAAGTTTATGTGGAAATTTATAAATTAGAACAAATAGACACTTAAAGATTTCTCACACATCCAGAAAGCATTCAAAGTTGATGTTCTCAAGGCTATATAAATAAACTATAATCAATTATTAAAATTAGGAAGATACTGTGCCTCACTCCAGTGCAGTAACTTGAGAAATTAATAAACAATACCACAATAACCTCTAGAAAATTATAATATAAATCTCATCTGTATAATCCATTTGCTTTGAGGAAAAATCAAAATCATAATAACTATTTATAAATTAAGGACTATGGAACAAAACATAAAATATGCACAATATACTTAAAGCTTTATTCAAAAAATGCAAAATTATAAATGTTTTTATTAACAAAAGAGATTAAATATATGTCATATCATTATTAAATTTAAATTTATTTATTGGAAAATACTGGACAAAAATTTAATTAAACAAGAAATAGATAACATCTAATGTTTGCATGTTATTAATATATGTCAACATTGTTGCACTAATGAGGGTTTTCCAGAAAAAGAGACTCAACCAACCAACAGGAAATGTGTATATTTATATTTATATAGGAGGAGATTTATTATGAGGAATTGACTCACATGATTATGGAGATTGAGAAGTCCCATAATCTGCCATATACAATCTGCTGGAGACACAGGAAGGCCAGCAATAAAATTTCTAGTTGCAGACCCAAGACTTGAGAACAAGAGGTGCTGATGGTGTAAGTTTCACTCCAAGGCAAGTAGACCTATTTCTCAAACTCATGCAGTGGTACTGTCAGGTAGAAGGCACTGTGACTGATTCTTCAAAAAGCCATTACACCATTCTACCTCAGGCTAGCTACAGGATGTTGTGAGACATGATAAGAGCAGTTCCATTAGCATGGGCCAATTGACATACTTTTTTTTTTTAAGCTGGGAAATGAAGCATTAAAGAATCAGAATCAATTCTTTGTAAAATTAGGATAATGGTGAAGAAGGCATTCTATAAGTCCAGAATGGTAATTATTTTGAAGTACAGCATACTTCCTCTTGGGTTACACTTTGTATCTTACCTTTAGGCATCTGCTGGGAGTTAAATCTAGTTATATGTGTAGAAGCAAAGAGGGGTGATGGAGGTGGGTTCTGAGGTGGATAAGCAGTGTCTTGCCTGACAGTTTTCCCAGGAAAAGCCACTACAGTTTTCTCAGGCAAGGAAGGATTAATCTCCTTAGATGGGGTGCAGACGTTGAGAACGGGGAAGCCTCTTCCACTGGCAGAAAAGGCTTGTTAGAATTCATGAACTCAATTTCTTCTGCTTTGCCAGGGTCCTTCCACATATCTCCATCTCAACTGACAGGATCCTATTACTTTTCAATTAATTCCCTCATAAATCCCATGAGGCTTGGAGTTCTACTTGCATTGTTATTCAGCCAGTAACATAATGAGATTCCACATTTAATTTTCAATAATCCCAGTCCTGTGGCTACAGGAGGTGAGTCTCTTTCCAAGTACACATAGAAGATTTTAGTTTATTTATGTGCCACTGGAGCTAAGAATTCAAACTACTGAGTTCATTCTTTTCTTTCACCAATTTGTCCAGTGATGTTAGGAGCAACCAGTCAGCCTCATAATATTCATTAGTTTTTCAAACATGTTTATAAATAGATTTTTAAACTGTTTATATACACATTTTCCCAGCTATTATATACACATTTTCCCAGCTCCTTGCTTCTTATAATTGGTTGATTAGGAGTACACAAAGGAGATATTTCAGATATCTCTGTTGCCAAATCATGTATCCTTGGTGCTATCTTTGCTACAAGAAATAGAATTGTGTGATAGTTACTTTTATGTGTTGACTTGACTGGATTAAGGGATACCCAGACATATGGTAAAGCATTATTTCTGGGTATATCTTTGTATTAACTCTTTTTCACACTGCTATAAAGAATACCTGAGACTGTATAATTTATAAAGAAAATAGGTTTAATTGACTGTCAGGAAACTTACAATCACGGCAGAAGCTAAAGGGAAAACAAGACATGTCTTACATGGTGAGACAAAGAGCACGGGAAGATATGTCACACTTTTTAAAATTGCATTTTAGGTTTGGGCGTACATGTGAGAAACATGCAAGATTGTTCCATAGGTACATACCTGGCAGTGTGATTTGCTGCCTTCCTCCCCATCACCTATATCTGGCATTTCTCCTCATGCCATCTCTCCCCAACTCCCCACCCCCTGATGTCCCTCCCCCGTTTCCCCTCAACAGATCCACACTTTTAAAGCATCAGATCTTGAAGAACTCATTCGCTATTATGAGAACAGCATGGAGAAAACCACTGCAATGATCTGATCACCTCCCATCAGGTCTCTCTCTGCTGGTTGGGATGACAATTCAAGATGAGATTTGGGTGGAGACACAGAGTCCAACCATATCAGTCTGTTAGGGTGTTTCTGGAGGAGACTGGCATTTGAATTAGTGGATTAAGTAAGGCAGATTCACCCTCATCCAACATGAGTGGGTAACATTCAGGGGCCAGAGGACCTGAATAGAACAAAACGGAAGAGGAAAGGTGAATATGTTTCCTCCTCTGAAGCAGGGACAATCTTCTCCTGACCTTGAACATCTTAGTTATTTGGCGTTTGGGTTTCAGAATTTGCATCAGCAGTTCTCCAGGTAGCTAAGCTTTGGTCCAGACTAAGATTTACACTACTGGTTGCCCTGGTTTTCAGGACTTTTTACTTAAAACTGAACTTCCAGATCACCTACTGTGGGACTTCTCAGCCTCCATAATCATGTGATCCAATTCCCCCTTATGTATAAATTACGTGTGTGTATCTATCTGTACGTATTTACATTTGCATGTGTGTGTGTGTGTGTGTGTGTGTGTTTTATTGCTTCTGCCTCTCTAGAGAACCCTAACTAATAGAAGTCATTAGCATTTTTAAATCTAATCATATTAGAGTGCCAAATCCAGGAAATCCAGGATAAAATTAGAAATCTCATTCTTCTAAACACTGCTTTAGCTGTGTTACAGAGATTCTGGTCAGTTGTGTCTTTGTTTTGATTGGTTTCAAAGAACTTATTTATTTCTGCCATAATTCCATTATTTACCTAGTAGTCATTCAGGAGCAAGTTGTTCAGTTTCCATGCAGTTGTATAGTTTTGAGTGAGTTTCTTAATCCTGAGTTCTAATTTGATTGCACTGTGGTCTGAGAGACTGTTACGATTTGTTATTTTGCATTTGCTGAGGAGTGTTTTACATCCAATTATGTGGTCAATTTTAGAATAAGTGCTATTTGGTGCTGAGAAGAATGTATATTCTGTTGATTTGGGGTGGAGAGTTCTGTAGTTCTCTATTAATTTCACTTGCTCCAGAGCTAAGTTCAAATCCTGAATATTCCTGTTAATTTTCTGTCTCAATGATCTGTCTAATATTGACAGTAGAGTGTAGAAGTCTCTCATTATTATTGTGTAGGAATATAAGTCTCTGTTTATGTTTCTAAGAACTTGTTTTATGAATATGGGTGCTCTTGTATTGGGTGCATATATGTTTAGGATAGTTAGCTTTTCTTGTTGCATTGATCTCTTTACCATTATGTAATGCCCTTCTTTGTCTTTTTTGATCTTTGTTGGTTTAAAGTTTGTTTTATCAGATACTAGGATTATAACCTCTGCTTTTTTTTTCTTTTCTTTTCTTTTTTTCTTTTTTCTTTTTTCTTTTCTTTTTTTTTTTTTTTTGCTTTCCATTTGCTTGATAAATATTCCTCTATCTGTTTATTTTAAGCCTTTGTGTGTCTTTGCACATGAAATGAGTCTCCTGAATATGGCTCACTGATGGGTCTTGACTCTTTATCAAATTTGCTAGTTGGTATCTTTTAATTGGGGCATTTAGCCTCTTTAAATTTAAGGCTAATGTTTTTTATGTGTGAATTTGATCCTGTCATTATGATGCTAGTTGGCTATTTTGCCCATTAATTGATGGAGTTTCTTTATAGTGTCAATGGTCTTTATAATTTGCTATGTTTTTGCAGTGGCTGGTACCGGTTTTTCCTTTCCATATTTAGTGCTAAATTGGGTTCCTCTAGAACCACTCTTGCCCTAGAGGGGAAAAGAAACAGGAACAATAAGATATACAGATATAGGTTTCTGTCCAAAGAAACAGGACCAATAAGATATACACATATAAAGACACACACACACATGCACATGCACACACACACACACACACACACACACACACATTCCTGCTTATCCATAAGTTTAACCATAAAACATGGATAAAACATACTAAGAAAAATGCATTTGTACTGAACATGTACTGACATCTTTTTCTTGTCATTATCACTTAATAATACAATGTAACAACTCTTGCAGCACATTTACGTGGTACTAGGTATTAGAAGAAATATAGAGATGATTCAAAGTATACAGAAGGAAGTACATAATTGTATACAAATACCACATTTTATAACAGGATCTTAAGTATTTGAGAATTTTAATATCCATGGAATGTCCTGAAACCAATCACCCACAGATACTGAGGGACGACTCTACCTGCATAGTAATGAGATAAATTTTTAATGAGATATTATCTCCTATGATTGTGGAGACTGAGAAGTCTCACATCCTCCCATCTGTAAGTTGGAAACCCAGGAAAATGGGTGATTTGTTTCCAGTCTGAGTCCAAAGGCCTAAGAACCAGGGTGACCAATATTGTAATTTCTAGTCCAATGCTGAAAGACTGAGTAGGCTCAGTTTGAAGATCTGAAAAGCAGGAGGAACACTAATGGTGCGAGTCCCAGTCGTAGGGCAAAAGACCAATGTCCTAGCTCAAGCAGTCAAGCAAAGAGAGTGAATTCTCATTGCTTCTGTCTTTTGTTCTATTTAAACCCTCAATGAATTAGATAATGTCTACTCATATTGGGGAGGGCAAACAATTTGCTTTACTTGGTCTAGTGATTCAAAAGTTAATCTCTCTTGAAAACAGTCTTACAGACACATCCAGAAATAATATTTAGCAATGTCTGGATATTCATGGCCCAGACAAGTAGATATATAAAATTAACCATCACAGCTCTTCTAAAAATATTACATGAATTATCTATTTCAGTGCTGAATGATACTATTGTTTATTCTCCTTTGAGCAAATTCAGGCACAGAGTGGTTAAGTACCTTGACCAAAGTCACATAGCTGTGTCAATGGAAGAGCTGATTTATGAATGTAGTCAGGGTAAGTCTGTAACCTGGGCTGTTACCCTGTAGGCTCCACCCCCCAATAAATAATAAAATATCCCACACTGACTACATGTTTACCACTCAACGACCTTATTCTAAGTGGTCTACATTAAAAAAAAAAAAAAGAGAGAGCAAGTGAAAACATAAAACTAAGGCATGTCAGGATTGTTATCCTCCATGTGGATGGGATTTCTATTGCTTTCATTACAATTTTACTCTTTTGAGACATAAATTATTCCCCAGTAATTTTTACTTTATTTTATTTTATTAAATTTTATTTTATTTTATTTATTTTTATTTTATTTTATTCATGTGTCATTTTATTTTACACATTTTAGGTAATCTTTCTCACTCTCTTTATTTTCTATTGTTGGTGGAAGGGTTCATTGGATTTAAATGTAAATGAAACCATCATGGAAACAACAGGAAACAGAAATCTTGAAATTAAAAGAAAGGCCACATCAGCAAATACTGGAAAGAAAAAATCAAGTCTAAGGAAATACAATAGATTTAATCTATTCAAGATATCACCAGTAGTACCTCCGCGAAGACAACTTTCAAAGCTGCTTCAGCTAAAGCTACCACAGCTATTACTGCCACATTCACTGTGATGGCCCAACAGAGAGGCCTCTCCCACAATCTTCAGTGGACAATGAAAGGCCACACGGAAGGGTGAATGTCCTATTGGTTAAGACTGGGTACATGTCTGGCCATAGCACCTAATGAAGTAGCTGCTACCTCTACTTCTGCAAGAGCTATTATGTGAGAAATAAATAATTGGCATGGAAATCCTCCTCTGTTAGTACATACATGTTAACAGAGGGGTGTTTGGCAAGCAGCCTTGCCAGGCAACACACATTTGCCCAAACAACAAAAGTTCACATTTAATAATATGTGGTTGCTAACTTCTCTTGCAATTCCATGAGATTTACAAGGTCAGAAAATATTTTACAGATAAAAAATATTTTAACTTTGTTACCTAAATGGTTTTTAATTTCTTAGAGAATGGATGAATGATAAAAAGTGCCTTTCTTTTCAGAAATTTATAGAATATTCCTATCAAACAAACAAGACACATCTACTAGATACATAAGGGTAACAGCATCATACACAGCATAATTCATATCTTATACAATTTGTAGTTAAAAAAGCATTTTACAGTTTGCCTTGACTATCATCAAAATTCAAGAGAAAACTGTATTTATTCTGAAAGGCAGCAAAAATGTTAATATATTGTTTATGTGTTGTTGACACAATGTACTATTTTCTTCAACATGAAGAATGACAAATTGCAAATTACATGACCTGTGAAATACACTGCCATTTACCACAAGCCTTCCTTCATGAGTTTTATACAGTAGGACAAATAGGCTGTCAAAAGAAGAAAGACGTGACTTATGAAACTGCCATCTAGTTGAGAGGCAGGTTCTTGTATGAACATTTGAAAAAAAACAAGAAAGTTGAATTTTATACATATATTTTTTTTTCAGGTTCATGGGTACTAACTCTAAGTCAATAGAGTGAAAAAGTCATGCAGTAAAGAATATCTATTTTGAAAATGTGAAGCTAGCTCATATTTTGGTTCATTTTGGATTTGGGCTTGAATTTGCAAAGGAATGAATTTAAAATGAAAAGTTTAAACATGCTTCTTCTTTTACTTGGAACCAAATGAAGAGAGAAAAATGGCCTTTGAACAATTTGGAGTGAGAGATGCATTAATAGATTCTTTCTGAATTGCTTTTAAGAAATCTTTCAATAAAATTTACATAATATTCAGAATTCCACAGTAAGTTGAAGAAAAACAATGGAATTGGTAAGTTAAAATAGCACAAGAGAAATATGAAAGTCACAATCAATTTTGAACTCATTTTATGATGCTATATAGACAAGTGTAAACAAATAAATAATATGTCTTTCAATATACTAGTATACAGTGTTAAAATGTTTGATAAAGAAAAATTCTTCCTATAATAGAGATCCATGAAATTTTATATGTAAGTTTTGCTTTAATCAGTTTACAAAGAAAACACTAAAATTGTCGGGAATAAATTTAATTAATTCATTCATTATTTCAACATTCTGAAGAAGAGATTTAACAAGCCAAACAGAACCAGAATTCAGTCTATTTTACTGACTTAGAAGAACACACATGAATTTTGAAAATTTGAAAAACATTTGACCGGTGTCCAGTGCTGTGGGCAGAGGCACTGATCTTATGTAATTGACAATCCACACCTAACTTTTGACTCTCTAAAATCTTAATCACTATTAACCTACTATTGACTGGAAACCTTACCCATGCCATAAACAGTTGACTAACATATATTTTGTATGTTATATGTGTTACATACTATATTTTTACAATGAAGTTAGAGAAAAGAATCTTAAGGAAGAAAAAATGTGTTTACTATTCATTGAGTGAAAATGGATCATCATGATCATCCTCATCATCTTCAAATCGAGTAGGCTGAAGAGGTGAACAAGCAAGGACTTGCTGTCTAAAGGTGGCAGAAGTGGAGCATGTGGAGAAGGTAGAAGGGGAAACAGGAGAGGCAGGCATACTCATTGAACCTTTACTGAAAAAATTCATGTAAGTGTGCCTGCGGAGTTTAAATTTGTATTGTTCAAGGGTCAAATGTACAAGTAAAATTGTTTCAGAAGTAGCTCCCCATCCTCTTTATTTTTATTACTTTAGAGATGTGATAAACTTATAGACACATTTTCAACCATAAATTCCACTTTTTATTAGATTTCTTAAGGTGACATTCATATTATACTCATTAATTTGAATATTACAAATATCCCACATGGAGAGGCAGGTTTCAGTCCCATCCAGGGCCCTGAATTTGGTTGATCTGTTAGATTAGAGATTGGTTGTGGTGAAGTTAAGGGCACTGCCTGACCAGAACCAATGGGATAAAATATTAGGTTTGGGAAAACTTAGAAAACTGTCAGTTGCTGTAATACCATAGACGTGGTTGCATCACCAAAGCATCAGGCACATGGTGGTCCACGACACCTGGAACTCGAGTAACATCTCCATCCTTTTATTTCAATCACATGTTGATTTATTTTTTACTTCTGTTAGTTCTATTATTATGGATTTCTGATTTCTTTTTTTTACATAGGACGAACCTATCAAATATGCCATACAATTTTCAAAACTGCCTTTATGTTTACTGTTGGAATAATTTGTGTAATTCATTAAGTAATTTTTTTTTAATTTATGGAGATTAGTCATTAGGTCCATAGTTGTGTTTTCCCTTCTTTTGTTTCTCTCCAATAAGAAAGTTTTTATCTACAGACAGTATTTTTATGTTTCCATGTGGCTTATATTTGACCCAAATATTTAACTATTATATTTTGTCAGCTGGATTTATTGAATCTGTCTCTTTCTCTTAATCATGCTGCTTTAATTATAAGATAAACTATATAGTAATTGAAATGGGGGCAGCTTATCAAAAAATTACTTAGTAACAGGTAAAGGGAGCAAATGGGAATAGGCGTTTAAAAGAAATAGAGCTATAAAGAATGCAGGAGTACCAATGTAGAAAGCAAGCAATGCTCTTAGGGCTAATGTACAGTACGAAGGGAAGAAATACATTTAGGAGAGTCCCTTTTCCCTCATACTCCACCTTCCTCCTCATACCCCTCCCACTAGCTCAGGCTTCTTGGAGCAGGTGTGGCTTTAGCCCAGCCAATAGTGGAGGAAACCACTAACATTCCACAGGGTAAGGCTGGCAAGCAGAAAACTGCCTCCTCAAGTGTAAAGGAAACAGGAAAAGCTGCATTTGGGTGAGGTGTGCAGTTGAACTTGCAGGAAAGGTGGCTAGCATATACCTAAGGATGCTATTGAACTTGCTGTCAAGTTGACTTCAGGCCCCGAGAACTTGCTCTCAAGTTGACTTCAGCGATTTGCTGAGGCTTACTCTAGCTTCAGTGTTCTGAACATCAGGTAAGTACCTCTGTGACAAAAAAAAAAAAAAAAGATGACACTGGGGGACAAGAAGCCCCTTCCCCCTGCAATTCCCCTCTAGTGTCTTTTACTGTCAAAACTTAACATCTTTCCAGCTGGTAAAGTAGAAATACTTATAAAAAATAATTATTAATAATTTAGTACTGAAAAATCATTCAAGACTTAATATTTATTATCTTCAACCTAGGCAATATCATTAAGGACATAGGAATACACAAAGATTTCATGAGCAAGATGCCAAAGCAATTCCAACAAAAGCCAACACTGACAAATGGGATCTAATTAAATTAAGAGCTTCTGCACACAAAGAAAATTATCAACAGAGGAAACAGACAGCCTACAGAATGGAAGAAAATGTTTAAAAACTATGTATCTGGCAAAGGTCTAATATCTACCATCTATAAGGAACTTAAATCTATAAGATAAAAACACATAAAAAAGTGGGCAAAGGACAGGAACAGACATTTTTCTAAAGAAGACATAAATTCGACCAACACTTATGTGAAAAAAAGCTCAACATCACTGATTATTAGAGGAATGCAAGTCAATACCACAAGGCAATATCATCTCATGCCAGTCAGAATGGCTATTATTAAAAAGTAAAAAACAACAGATGTTCGTGAGGTCAAGGAAAAAAAAAAAGAATGCTTATACATTGTTGTTTGGAATGTAAAGTAGTTCAAACGTTGTGGAAGACAGTGTGGCAATTCTTCAAAGACCTAAAAACAGAAATACTATTCGACCTAGTAAACTCATTATTGAGTATAATATCAAAAGGAATATAAACTTTTTTATTATAAAGACGCATCTATACATGTATTCATTGCAGCACTCACAGTCACAATAGCAAGGACATGGACTAAACCTAAATACCCATCAATGATAAACTGACAAAGAAAATGTGGTACATGTATACTATGGAATACTATGCAGCCATAAAAATGAGATCATGTCTTTTGGCAGGAATATGGATGGAGCTGGAGGCTATTATCCTTATCAAACTAACGCAGGAATAGAAAACTAAATACTACATGTTCTCACTTTTAAGTGGGAGCTAAATAGTGAGAATGTGTGGACACATGGGGGGAAAAATACACACTGGGGCCTATCAAAGGGTGGATGGTGGGAGGAGGAAGAGGATCAGCAAAAGTAACTAATGGGTACAAGGCTTAATACTTGGGTGAGTAAATATACAACAAATCCCCATGATACAAGTTTACCTATAACAATCCTGCACATGTACCCCTAAACTTAAAATAAAAGTTTTTTTAAAAAAGGTTTAGTATCTTATCCTAAGCAGGCTGAAAATTGTATACTATCACAAAGACAACACATAGAAACTCTATCTAAAGCAAATAGAGAAGCTGAAAAAACATATGATCAAGGTATTGGTTTCAGAAGGTTTTGAAAATATCCATAGATTAATGCCAAAGAAAGTAAAAGAAAAACACCAGTGAAGATAGAAACCAAAATCAATAGAGTGAAATCCAAATATATTGTTGAGAAAAATCAATAAACTCATTTTTATTTGATATGCTACATCTTTATATTGATATAGTTTATAAGTATCTATAGCTTCTACCCAACTGTCAAATAAGTCAGCATCTCACATAAGATTACAAAGCATTGCATTATGTGTCTATATGTTTTATTTTATTTTGAGTTGACACAATAATTGTACATATTTAGGGGGGACACAGTGATGATTTCCTGTATACAATGTGTAATGATCAAATCAGTGTAATTAAGACATCCATCACCTTAAATATTTACAATTTCTTTGCATTGGGAACATTCAAAATACTCTTTTCTAACATTTTAACATATATAATCGACTGTTATTAACCATATTCACACTATAGTGCTCTAGAATAGTAGAACATATTCCTCCAAATAGCTGTTATTTTGTATCCATTACAAAACCTCTTCCTGTCTTTCCTTCCCACTTCCCTTCACAGCCTCTAATAACCAAAATTCTACTCTCTACTTCTACGAGCTCTGAGCTCCGTTTTTTTAGCTCCCACATACGAGTGAGAACATGCAGTGTTTATCTTTATGTCCTGACTTATTTTACTTAAGATAACATCCTCCCAGTTTATATATATTGTCACAAAAGACAAGATTTCATTTATATGTGTTTGCATAGATATACATATAGAGATAGCTAGATAAATCTATGACATATATAGATACAAATATATCCATAGATATATCTATAAATATATATAGAGATATAAATATATCTATCTATATAGATATCTATAGATACATGTATGTATATATGAATATATGTATGTATACCTATATCTTTATCTATCTATATCTATATCATACTTTCATTATCTATTCATATGTTGATAGATGTTTACACTGATTTAATATCTTTGCTCTATTGTGAGTAGTGCTTCAATAAATGAGAGGGGGCAGTATCTCTTCAATATACTGATTTCCTTTATTTTAGATAAATACCTAGTAGCGGGATTGCTGGATCATATGATAGTTCTACTTTTAGTTTTATCAGAAACTTCTTCATTGTTTTTCATAATATCTGTCCTAATTTGCATTCCCACCAGCAGTATATAGGGGTTTCCTTTTCTCTGAATTTTTGACAGCATTTGTTACTTTTTTGATAGTATTTATTCTAACTGGGGTGGTATCTTACTATAATTTTGATTTACATTTCCCTGATAGTTAGTGATATTGAGCTTGTTTTATATATACTTGCTCTTTGTATGTCTTCTTTTGATAAATGTATATTTAAATTCTTTGCCCATTTTAAAATTTGGATTATTTGGGATTTTATTGTTGAATTGTTTGAGTTTGTCATATATTCTGGATATTAGTCCCTTACCAGATAAATGGTTTTCAAATATTTCCTCCCATCCTGCAGGTTATTTCTTCAATCTGCTGATTCTTTCCTTTGATGTGCAGAAGCTTTTTAGTTAGACACAGTTTCCGTGGTATCTGTTTGCCTTTTTGCCTTTTTTTTTTTTTTTGAGACGAAATTTCGCTCTTGTTACCCAGGCTGGAGTGCAATGGCGCGATCTCGGCTCACCGCAACCTCCACCTCCTGGGTTCAGGCAATTCTCCTGCCTCAGCCTCCTGAGTAGCTGGGATTACAGGCACGTGCCACCATGCTCAGCTAATTTTTTGTATTTTTAGTAGAGATGGGGTTTCACCATGTTGACCAGGATGGTCTCGATCTCTTGACCTTGTGATCCACCCGCCTTGGCCTCCCAAAGTGCTGGGATTACAGGCGTGAGCCACCGCGCCCGGCGCCTTTTTGCCTTTTTATCTTACCTGTAAAATCTTTGCCTGGATGAATGACCTGAAACATATAATTTACCTTTTTTTCTAGTGATTTAACAGCTTTGGGTCTTGCATTTAAGTTTTTAACCTCTTCCGGTTGATTTTTATGTATTGTGAGAGACAGGGGTCTGTCTTTATTTTTCTCGATATAGGTCTTCTATTTTACCAATATGATTTATTGGAGTGTGTGTCCTTTTTTCATTTGATGTTCTTGGCATGCCATTTGCACATCAGTTGGCTTTAAATATGCATATTTATTTCTTGATTCTCTATTTTGTTCCACTGGTCTGTCTGTTTTAATATCACTACTATGCTTTTTGGTTGTTCTTCCTTTGTGGTATATTTCAAAGTCAGGTAGTCTGAGGCCCCATCTTTGTTGCTTGTGTTCAGTACTCTTTTGACTATTCAGGGTTGTTTGTGGTTTCATATGAATTTTAAGTATTTTTCTTTTATTTCTGTGAAGAATGACATTGGCATTTTGTTAGTGATTGCATTGCCTCTGTAGATTGCTTTTGGTAGTATGGTCATTTTAGCAATATTAATTCTTCCAATTCATGAATATGGGATGTCTTCCCATTTGTTTCTATCTTACTCAATTTTTTTTCATCAGTGTTTTGTTGAACACTATCTTGTTTTTATTTTAGAGATGTTTTACATTCTTACATTTATGTCTAGGTATTTAACTATTTTTGTAGCTACTCTAAATGGCCATGATTTCTTAATTTCCTTTCAGAAACTTCATTATGGGTGTATAAAAAACACTACTGATTTTTATATATTGATTATATGCCCTGCAATTTTACTGAAATCATTTATCAGTTCAGTTTTCATTTATTTGCAGTTTTTTTTTTTTGAGCCTTTAATTTTTTTCTGTACATAAGATCATGTCATCTTCAAAGAGGGATAATTTGCTTTCCTCTTTTCCCATTCGGATGCCCTTTATTTCTTTCTGTTGTTTAATTTCTTTGGACTGAATTTTCAGTACTATGTTGTATAAGCATAGTGAAAGTGGGCATCATTGTCTTGTTCAAGTTCTTAGGGAAAAGGCTTCAGCTTTTTCTTGTTAAATATGGTGTTTGCTATGGGTTTCTCATATATGATCTTTCCAATTCTTAATGTAACACTGCAGGGAAAAGAGGAAATATATTTAAAATAAATATAACTTCAAATTGTATGTTTATATAAAATGTAAAACTTTTCCCCAATCTCACATTATACACACAGTTCTATTCCAGAGGAAACAAGGTATGGAAATGTAGAGCTTCCAGAAGATAATCTTGTTGACTACCTTCCTGATGCAAGATAAGGCGATGCTTTATTGAAGATATTTAAAGCATAGATGGAAAATTAAATATTGATAAATTACAATGGATTCAAATTAAGGTCATTATTATTTAAAATATATCACTAAAGAAGCTAAGAAGCAAGCTGCAGCATGGAAATAGATCTTTAGATATTTACAGTACAAATAACTTACAATGTTCTTAAATGCAGAGCATTTATATATTTGCATGCACACATCCTTTTATGCGTGAATACACGAGTGTAAGTATATATAAGATAAAAAGAATACTTGCTTAGAGATTTCACAAAAAGGGTATTCAAAATGACAACAAAAATATGCATATAGTTTAAAGATCATCTGTCTTCAAGAAATGCAAAATAAACTCATAATGAGATACTGTTAAAAACACACCTGATTGTTTTTATTAAATATTGGATAGAAAGTGGAGTAATGGACTCTCTTAGACAACATGTTGAAAAATTATTTCACTGCTGAGCATATGTTTTTCCTATGATGCAACCATTTCATTACATATATATTCATCAGATATATGTACATAAATGCCTTGAGACACAAGGTTAGGAGTGTTCTTGGCTGACAAAATATGGAATTATCCCAAATCCTCATCTAAATTAGAATTGATAAATATTACAGTATATTTGCACAGTAAAATAATTCATAGTAATAAACAGGAACAAATATCTATAGAGTTACAAAGTCAACATTGAAAAGACAATATTGAACAAAATAAAGGGAATTTAATTCATATTGTGCAATTTAATTTATATAAGATAATAACCAGTGTAAAATAGTCTAGAGTGCTAGAAGGCAAGATAGTGGTTAATTTTAGTATCAAGAGTTGGTATGTCTGGATGAAGAGAAGGAGTATGATTCTAGGGTGCTAATAATAGTCTATTTTTTATATGGTATACATTTTGTCTTTATTTTTTTGTATGTTTTTGCACATATTTAATTGTATTAGTCAGAGTTCTCTGGAGGGACAGAATTAATAGGTTAAATGCATAGATGAAAGGGAGTTTATTGGGAAGAACTGACTCATGATGACAAGGCAAAGTCCCACTTAGCTATCTGTAAGCTAAGGAAGAAAGAAGCCAGTAGTGGCTCAATCCAAGTCCAGGGCCTCAAAAGCAGGGAAGCCGACAGTGCAGCCTTCAGTCTGTGGCTGAAGGCCTGAGAGCCCCCAGCAAGTCACTGTGCAAGCCCAAGAGATGAAAGGTAGAAGAACCTGAAGTCTCTTGTCCAAAGGCAGGAGGAACCAAAGGAAGCATTCAGAATGGGAGAAAGATGAAAGCCAGAAGACTCAGCAAGCCAGCTTGTCCCATCTTCTGCCTGCTTTCTTGTAGACATGCTGGCAGCAGATTGCTTGGTAACACCTCCCCGCTCCACCACACTGAGAGTGGGTCTTCTCCCAGTCCACTGAATCAAATGTGAATCTCCTCTGGCAACACACTCACAGACACACCCAGAAACAATACTTTACCAGCTATCTAGGCATCCTTCAATCCAATCAAGTTGATACTTAAAATTAACCATCGCAATGATACTCCAACTAAAATGATCGTTTTTTTTTGTTGTTGTTGTTGTTGTTTTTTAATTTTCAGAGATCAGTAAGAAAATAAAAGTACACTAAGTGGCACCTATACTTGAATTTCTTGGACCACATATGAAAAATGTTTCATCTTTTTTGTCTGTAATTCTTGAAGCACTGCCACATCCAGAACCATTTCTTTAGATGTCAAGATAACCAATATATCTGATATTATGAACTGTATGCTTTCATCCCCCCAAAATGGAGGTGGTAAAACATTTCAACATTTGAGTGTTGAAATCTTGATTCCCAGTGGATTTGGTGTTAAGAGCTGAGGCCTCTGGGAAGTATTCAGGTCACGGCAGTGTAACTCTCATGATGGGGTTAGTGCTCTTAAAATAAGAGACTGAAGAGAGTTTACTGTTTTCTCTCTGTTTCTCTGTCTCTGCCATGTGAAGACATAACTGTCTTCTGAGAGCCATTGGTAAATCATGAAGAGTGCCTTCACCAGATACCAGATCCACCATCAGCACATTGATCTTGGATAAATGTTTGTTGTTTAAACTACTCAGTCTGTGGTATTCTGTTATAGCAGCCAAAACTAAGATATCTGTCCATGGGAAGAATAATTCTAACAAGTTGCCGAGGGAAAGGGAAAGCTGAAATAATGTAGGGAAAGGACAAACACAGAATTCAGCAATTGCAAAAAAACGTTAGTTCTAAAATTACGGACTGTCATGCTGGTAGGGACTGCAGAGTAAGCATGAACGCCACCTTGGTTCCATGTTGAGCAGTGGATTTGTTGGTATGGACTACTTAGTTATTTCTAAAAATTTTAATTTTGATCACAAATGTCATATGAGATTATTACTGAAAAAGAAAATGGAAAAGAAATAGGATAAAATCAGAAAAAACAAAGCTTTTAAAAACATTAAAAAACTAACTTTTAAAGTGCATATATAGAATACCATAGTCTAGATTCTATAGATTATAACAAAAATTGCAATTTAAAATATAATATAGTATATGTAGATTTTACATTACTGAAAACACATATAAGACTTCTTTTAAATAAATAAATTTTTCTTTTAAATAAGATTGTCTTGGCCATGTTTTGCTCTTTGAGTATTCATACACATTTTTGATTCTACTTTTTAATCTTCACACAAATATACACACAAACATAGACACATACACATAAACTGTGTTTTGAAACTTCCCGCAGTTTTTGGTCTTTTAACATGAGCTACATTAAATGCCCTTTGTTTTCACAAATTTTCTCTCTGTCTATATATATGTAATATATATGATGCATTGATACATATGTAACAAGTAGCAGAGATATATTATGCTATGTACAATATTTCATGTATTACATATATATCATATATATCAATGTAACATATAGGCTAATCTATGTTGCATATGTAATATATATAAAATCATATACATACATATGATATGTGTATAATTATTTTAAATGCATCAGAATAATATACATTGTAGTATAAGAAAAAGTATTATCCATTATTTTCAAAGTTCTGTTCCCCCCCCTCCAAGCTTTCAATATTAAAAACTGTGATGAATAATTCTATGTATAAAGTTGATCTAACTTATATTTACAATTTTTTAGTACAGTGTCTATAAAGTGAACAGTTACAGCATGTCTTACTTCATTTGTGCTGTTAAGAAAACAAAGACTGAGACAGGATAATGTATATAAAAGAGATATGTATTTTCTCACAGTTCTGGAGACTGGGAAGATCAAGGCTCCAGCCGGTTTGATTGTCAGGTGAAGGCTGCTCTGCTTTCAAACGGCACTTTATTGCTGCATCATCTGAGGGAAGGAATGTTCCTGTGCTCACAGGGCTGGCCAGTAGAAGGCAGAGGAGCAAACTAGCCAAATGCTGCCTGAGCCCTCTTTCGCCCTGGCCCCTAGACAGAATCTCACTCTGTTATCCAGGCTGGAGAGCAATGACACGATCTCGGCTCAGTACAACCTCCACCTCCTGGGTTCAAGTGATTCTCCTGACTCAGCCTCCTGAATAACTGGGATTACAATGCACCCACCACCACGTCAGGCTAATTTTTGTATTTTAGTAGAGATGGGGTTTCACCATGTTGGCCAGGCGGATCTGAAACTCCTGACCTCATGATCCGGCCACCTCAGCCTCCCAAAATGCTGAGATTACGGGTGTGAGCGATCATGCCCATCCTGAGCCCCCTTTATAAAAGCTCTTATAAAGGGTCTTAATCCCACTAACAAAGAGAGGAATACCTCTTAAAGGCCTCAACTCCTGATACTGTCACATAGGAAACACCTGGAATTAGAGGTGACACATTCAAACCACAGAGGAGGATGCATATTATTAAAGTTAGTGGTAACTTGTTTTCTTATATATAGTTTTAAAACATTCTCTATTCTAAACATAAACTTAGATGAGTATACCACAGTCTATTCCAAGGAGAGAATGTCATCCAATTTTTCTTTGTTCCAAAACATCATTTAGGTATTATCTTTCAGACTTTAAGAAAAGCTCTTGCAGTTCTGTGTGTGTGTGTGTGTGTGTGTGTGTGTGTGTGTGTGTGTGTGTTGTGTTGAGGAAAAAGCAAGAGAAAGTGAGGCAGATAGAAAGAGAGATGAGTACAGCGAAAGAGAGAGATAAACTGAGGATTCAAAAGACAGTACAACTACATCTCCTTTTTTATTTTTAGCTTTGTAAAGAATCAAAATACTAATAATGTTCTCAAAAGTCTAAATAGTATTTTAAATAATGCATGTTATAATTTCATAAATTTATTATTTTTGTTGTTTTCAGTTGGCTCAGGTAATGCACATATAATTTTAGGACTAACATACAAGATTATTTTTAGAACTGCATGGACTAGGCTCTTTTACAGCAACTACCATAATGCAATAATTTAGGAAGTTTTTCTAAAAGTACAAATTTGAGTAGATTAACAATAATTTCAAGTTTTCTTTTCCTTGGATGAAAGCTTCTTTTATAGTGCAAATATATTTTAATTGGAAATTTACATTTAAAAAATCACATTAAACTAAGCTATTTTTACTGATTTCAGCCAGAGGGTAAATAATATTAATGCTAAATATGTATTTTTCTGGAAAAGATTCAAATGAACTGTGACATTTCTTTGTTTAAGTGCAAAGTTCCAATGCTTTGCAATTGTCCTTTGAATAAAACTTGAATCAGATTTTCTTTATTCCAGCATCAAATCTGAACATTTCAAGAGGTAAACAGTGAGTCTTTGATGCTTTACTTCAAAGCATCCAAAGGAAATTAATCAAATTAACATCCTCTTTTCTATTGGCAACAAATTTTTTTTTCTTTTTTTTTTTCTGCTTTGGATTCAGGGCACTTCACAAGACCTTAATGAGTACTGAGAAAAGAAAAAAAAGTATTAAATGGTGGTATTAGGAGATTGCAAATCTAGTCAAATGCCTTTTTTAGACCAGATGATTGGGAATGCAAATGAGTGAAGTGGGCCCCAGGTGTCTTGGAAACACTGCAAAGTGCACTGCCTCCCGAAAGGTGGCAGCTGCTACTCAGCAACCGTGGATCTTTGCCACATTGGAATTCAGAACCAGGTTTGGCAGATATTCCAATGTTTCTAGAAATGACAGAAACATGTATTTTAATATGAACTCTCTCACTTTTTGAATGCTGGTATTAACAAAAAAATTACTTGTGAGCCCACCAAAATAAGTTGGAAAGCTCCTTCTTGTTAAGTGAACAGAATGTGACATTGAAAAAAAGCACTACTTGACCCCAACTGTTTTAATCAGATTCTTTAAAAGCATTTTAAAAATATTTAGGGTTAATTTTTATACCTGATTTTTGGGGAGGTAACAGCAAAAGAAAATTCTATCATCTACCAAAACCATTGTTGAAGGACCTAGGAACTTAAAGCATATAGTGAATGTAAGCTTCCTTATCTATTTCTCAATAATTAAATAATTGTTTCTCATTTGAAGTGGAGGAAGGATACTTGAGAGATTAAGAAGACACTGCAATTTAGGTACTATCTGAGACACAGAGAGATTGCCTTTCAAAATGTTATTTGCCTAAAATATGATTTCTTTGTGTATCTTTTCTAACCTCTCTAAAGGAATTTCCAGTGTTTGCAAAATCATTGCTGTAGGCATAGGTAAATCATATCAGCATTATAGCCAGGCTCTCAAATCCTGAATCCACGTTCTGATGTTTACTAAGTATTTCACTTTGTGTATATTACCAAACTCCCTTGGAGTCTCAGGTTACTCATTTTTTAAAGTAATGGTCATTATGTTACTTACCTCCTAGGCTTGTTATGAGAATTTTAAAATGAAACCTTTAAAGCCATCAGCATAACGACTGGGAAATGAAAAGTGTTCTCTGCATTTTAGTGTTTATTATGTTGTTTGAAGTCACTTTATTCTTCTGGTTAATGTAGAAATACCATTGTCAGTGTCAAAAGACACGTCTTTCTCTTAACTGAAACTTTACACATCTATAACAATTAGCTTCCTGGGGAAAAATTGTATTTTTAGTCACTGCTACACATATATAATGTATTCTATAAGATTACCCTACCCCATCTCCAATACTTTTAAAATCATTCTAAGATCATATTACATGTGTTATTGATAACTATCTGGTTAATAGACAAAATTGGATACACTGGAACTCAGAGAAATTGCATGACCTATCTACGACCATTTTTTTTTAATATGGCAAAACTTACTAGAACAAAAATGCAGGGTTTTGTTTTGTTTTTATTATATATCTCTATCTGACTGTAGTTCAGTCATTTCCACTGAAAATATAGATAAGTCAAAAGCTTAATGTCTTAATTTGTAAAGTTTTGAATTTTATGTATTAAAAATTTCTGAATTTTAAACTGAAAAGAAAAGGACAAGTTAGCAAGAGAAAGCTACTATTTTTATAGAGAAACAAATTTTGTCAGTTAAGCTATAATACAACAAATGACTGTCTACTTGTTAACCGGTTCTACATGACTGGCATAGCTCGCATTCACATCCAGAATTTTTAGCATTTCAAGATCTAGTTTCACACATTCAGTTAACATAAATGATCGATAAAATATCACGTTTCATGGGTATTACAGTTCGAATGTTTATCCTCTCCAAAACTCATATCGGAATTTAATCTCCCATGTAACAGTGTTGGAAGGCAAGACCCAATGGAAGGGAAGAACCCTTGTGACTGGATTCACGCCGCTGTAAAAAGGGCTTTTGGAAGTGTGCTCGTCCTGTTTAATTCTGCCGTGTAATGATGCAATTAGAAGGCCCATGCCAGGTGCCAGTGCCTTGGTCTTGGACTTTCCAACCTCCACAAATGTGTGCCAATCAATTTGTATTTGTTCTAACTTACTCAATCTCAGGTATTATATCAGCACACACACACACACACACACACACACACACACACAAAAGATTAAGAAAATGAAGACTATGAATACAGGTAAACAAATTTATTTTGGCTTCCTTTAAATAAATATCTTATAATGCTACATTTTCATAGTATTAGAAGTTTTAAACAAACACTTGTGAAGAGTGTCCTTGTGACATTGATGATTTGAATATATTATCTTGTTTCTTTCTAATGAAGAAAGCAGTGCAGTGACCAACTTTATTTGAATTAAGAGAAGGTCTCTTACCACTTGAGATAAATTTCATTTTGAAGGATGATATTATGCTAAAATAATATGAGATTTTTCTTTATTTCTTAAAAATGAGAAAAAGAAAATGTTACAGAAATTGTCATTTTACACTGTACTCAAAAGAATAAAAGTTATATATAGAACCTTGAATTGCTTTTCTCTCTCCTCAGCTCCTAGTGTATCTTAGTATTCTGAAGATTAGAAACTTCAACTTCACACAATACATCCAGCTAATGAGATTGCAGAAACATTGTGCTCTTCATCATTTCCTTATCAGCGACAGTCAGTCCATTAAAAGTTCTAACCCCAAGAAGTGAATTTCATTTTTAAACTTTGCATTCTGAAAACGGTCTTCCCTAGACTGTTAATAGATAAGATGGATGTCACATTTGGTGACAGTTCACAACACTTACCCTCTGCGAACTGTTTTGAAACCAACAACAGACCTATTATCTTCTTTAACAAAGGTGTTTTATAGTGCTATTTAGTAAAGTGTGAAATTCTGAAAGAAGTTCTGCTTTTATTTACCTGTTTTTGTTTCTTTACACAATGTATTATAATCTGCATAATGTTTGTTTGTGTTGTACATTTTAATTGTATCTTTTCAGAAGCTTGAATAGATTTACTAAAAGCAATCTTCCTTCGGATCATGGCACATTTTGTCCTTTTAAGGACAGAAGGGTGATGATTCATCTTCAGATGCTTAACTGTTTTACCCAGGATAAGGTAGACATACTCACAATTGAAAGCTGGAATTGTAGGATAATCAAAATTCCCTTTCTACAATTACTGTGAGCCAATTTAAGAAGATAAATTTAACAAACTACAGCCAAAGAGGTGACTTCACTTCTTACTACCAGCTTGAGATCCCATGGGAACAAACATAATTGTAGGCCAAGGCATATAGGGAAAGTTAGTCTTAATAATGAGCTAGTTTTATAAATATGAAGGTCTATGTGTGCCCTTCTACGGATGTGTTACAGGATAGGGGTCCCCATCCAGACCCCAATGAGGGTCTTCTCTTCCTGGGTCCACAAAGGGGATGGTTTCAAAGGCAGGATTTTCCTTGCTCCAGAGTCCATCTGGGAACCAGAGGGGTTTCAAATGTAAACTTCTCTGTCTGGGTTTCCCCTGTACTGGCTAGGTATGGAAAGCCAGTTGAAGCTCCTTTGTCCCAAAAAACCCACTGAAGGCTCTCAGAGGAGGGGGCTCTGTAACTCAGAGTTGTGGACCAAGCAGCCAATCTGGTATCAGAGTCAAAGATCAATCACTCCAGAGGAAGTTTGAAAGAACTCCGCTCATTGGATGACAACATGAATGGGGAGGGAATAACTCAAGGGTTAAAACTCCAGCTGCTCCTTACCTACATGGATTCCTTCCCTGGGTCCCCTCCCTCGGCAGTGTGGGAGCTGTCTTTCTTTTTCTTTTTCTCTCTGTCTAAGAAATTGCTTTTCCACAACACTGTCTGGGTCCATGATAGTTATTCCAATGGTAAACTCACTGTGCCTCTGGGGCCCCCTTCCCCATTCTTCTGGGTTAGCGAGGTCAAGAACCTGTTCAAAACTGGGAGATGAGTACACTCCCCTGGTTACACTAAGAGAGCATTCTTGGGTCTATGCAAGAATTCAGGGAGATTCTGCAGTGCAAAATGAAAGCAAGTTTATTAAGAACGTAAAGAAATAAAAGACTGTCTACTCTATAGACTGAACAGCCCTGAGGGCTGCTGGTTGCCCATTTATATGGTTATTTCTTGATTATATGCTGAACAAGGGGTAGATTATTCATGTCTCCCCTTTTTAAACCATCTAGGCTAACTTCCTGACGTTGTCACAGCATTCGTAAACAACTGTCATGACACTGGAGGGAATGTAGCAGTGAGGATAACCAGAGGTCCCTCCCATGACTATTTTGGTTTTGCTGGGTTTTGACTGGTTCCTTCATTGCAACGTGTTTTGTCAGCAAGGTCTTTATGACCTGTATCTTATGCTGACCTCCTATCTGATCCTGTGACTTAGAATGCCTTAACCATCTGAAAATACAGCCCAGTACGTTTCAGCCTCATTTTACCTGGCTCCTATTTAAGATGGAGTTGCTCTGGTTCACAGACCTCAGACAGATGGAGTCAGAACAAGTCAAAAGAAGAACTGAATTCAAATCCAACATGCATCCTTAACAGAAGACTTCAGAAAATAGTAGAAAAAAATCATCTGAAACAGTTTCACTTTTGAGAGAAATGCCATATAGGCCACTGATCCAGCTAGTCTTTAGTAAGTATGGGAAATGAGGGCAAATATCTAGACTTCTGGAGCTGCAGTCAGTAAGGCGTGTCTTTGAGATATAAAATAACCAAGGTCCTAATCAATTTATACTTATGATGGTTTGGTGATACAAAGGTACAGAAATAAATATCCCTAGATATTGCAATACAGGAATTGATTTACAGTACACAGAAAATTGGACACACTGAGCAATGTTGTGAATAAAGTCAAACACACAGAGTGCTGAAGAGATAAACTCTGCTGTATTGTCAGGGATTAAGATTAAAATCCATTTACAAAATGTAGCAAAAAAGGGTTCACACCCTTTGGAGAATTCCAACTACATTATAGGACACTAAATAAAAACAATATTGAAGACTTATTTGAATGAGTTGTGCTGTATTGCAGTGAAATTCTTTTCTACCTTTAGTGGAAATGGCTGTACTAATGCCCCAGGGGCTAGGAGCACTGAAGACAGATTGGCAGGGTAGAATTATCAAGTAAATTCACTCCCATAAGAATATTATTGATAGTCAACACATTGATGATTTATATCATATGTGCTCTAAATTATGTGGTTTGTTTTATTTAATTTCTTTAACTTATGAGAATAAGCTATATGTTCTCCTAATGTATTAGACTAAGTGTATGACTAAGTGTATAAATTAAGCCAAATGTATTAGTCTAAGTGTATAAATTAAGCCAAATGTATTAGACTGATTATGTATCTTTCCCAGGATTATGAACTAGAAAGTATTAGAATGAGAGTTTGGAGCAAGGTAATATGCTTTATAACCCATTTTATTAAGAAATAATTATTACTGATTTGGGAGATTTGTTATTTGATACTAAGAGATTCAACCAATCCCTCTAGGCATGGACGTAAAGCAATTTTTTTTTTCACATAAAACCTTATGTGAAAAAAAAAACATTTTGTTTTGCTGTTCATTTTTATATTCATTTATTTAATTTATTTTCTCAGATGGCATCTCACTCTGTTGCCCAGGCTGTGGTGCAGTGGCACAATCTCTGCTCACTACAACCACCGCCTCCCAGGTTCAAGTGATTCTCCCACCTCAGTCTCCAAGGTAGCTGGGATTACAGGCATGTGGTGCCACACCTGGCTGATATTTGTATTTTTAGTAGAGACAGGGTTTCACCATATTGACCAAGCTGGTCTTGAACTCCTGATCTCAGGTAATCCACCTGCCTCAGCCTCCTAAAGTGTTAGAATTACATGCATGAGCCATCACACCTGGCCTATTTTGCTTCTTAAGCAAACCTACTCTACGTACAATTTTAACTTTATCTTTACAATCTACCACAAAGATAGTTATAATGCTGTTCATAATTCAAGATGATTTACATACATTTATATAATGTTTAGGTTAGTTAAAACACGATCACCAAGCTATGTCTATGGATAATAATAGAAAGAAGGTAAGTTACATTTCCTGCATTTAATCTAGATTATAAATTTTAGAAGAAAAAAACTAGGTTGCAACACCCATTTGAACAACAGTAACTTCCTTTTACAAAGGAAGTTACCACCCATAGATATAACTGTATGACATTTCATCATCCCAGGTTCACCTTCTTTCTTTCTCCGGGAAACAAATGGAAGAGATATTAAATTTTAGAATAATGAGCTATAGCTAAAGCTCTTTATTCTGTGTGTCATCAGGCTAAGTGATATATCCATAATCTTCAACTTTGTCTTACATCTTTACAACAAAATGTAATGATTAAACTAATGCTTTCACAAACCAATGCAGCCTCTAAATCACATTTGTTATTTTTTCCTTCAAACGGTGTCTTACTATAACATCTTTATGACTTACGACCTGTGCTTTAATTGCAGTTAAATCCAGACTGGATCAAAGTACTTGATCCTGAAAACATTTAATTTTCACCTACATGTGGCTTTCCAAAATACCATGGCTTTCTTCTCGCTTTTACTCATCTCTCTCCTTGCCCTTAGGTGCAAATGTTTTAAGTATCACACTTGTTTAAAAAGGCCTTGTTTGGATTTTAGTGTTATTATTTTGCCATCTCATGTACTCCTTAAAATTACTTAATAAACTGTGAGTCCCCACACATGTACCTTGTTTCTAAGATCTCATTGTAGATGACATAGACGTTTTATGACATCTAACCCTGATATGGCTAATAGCGATTCCTAATATAGTGTCTACACAGTATCTCCAAGCATCTCAAGTATAGACAGTACAGAAAAATTTAGTGAACCAAAATTTGCACTTAAAATAGAGAAAAAAACGGGAACATGCTATGCTTACCAAACAATATCTCTTATAATACTCTAGAAAACCTATATTTCAGTGTCTATACTTATCACTCCTGTGGGTGAAACCTCGGTCGTGTTGGGGTCACCACCTGAGACACTGATCACCACCTGCAGAGGTCTGTCCTGCAGATCCTAACTCAGTGATGAATGAATGAATACACTCACATGCCACTAATCTGAGCGTGCTAGAGATAGTCTTCAGCTGCTTTCAGATTGCGGCTAACCGACCATAACTCCTTGTAATTTCTCACATTGATTCCAGATAGATTTAATATCAGAGATTCTAAGTCAACATGCTTGTGGATAATTAACATGGCTAAAAGAGTGGTTTTATGAATGATAAACGCTTTGGTCTCCAGGGCCCACAGTAAACACCATTAATGGGTAATTCCCCTTTGACCTCCCCCTGAGAGGACCATCCAGCACAAAGTTAACATGAGCAAACAAACTGGAGTAGAGACAAAGGAATGTGGGGTAAACAGACTAAACTGGGGAAGTTTGATTGTCCCTGTCTTTTACCCCATGCTCATGTAATGAACTGGCTGTCTTCGGCCCATTCCAATAAAACCTTTTGGCCTTCCAAAAGGTTTGAGACTATAATCTATAACTTCCCTAACATTTCCCAAATATTTTGCAAGCCACCCCAAGTGAATCTCAACATGTGGGAGTATGGTAAACAATGATCATTAAACTGGCCTAGCCAGATTTTGATGGCTAAGTATAATCTCCAATTGGGCATAACTAAGAGATAGGCTGTCTTATCTACTTAATTTGACATAATTATCCAATATTCAATTCAATGTATCAGTCACTCCCCACTGATAGTCGTGTTTTTAATATACTGAGATTTTTAATTGGTTAATCTTTATTTATTATCTTTAAATGTGACTGTTTATTGTCAGCCAAAAAGATATGGTTTTATAGTACATTATGGTAGCTGCTAGGTCAAATACACTAATTTAAGCTTCTTTTCACATATACAGTATTATTTTAATCCTTTTATATTCCAGGATATTTTAGATGGATTAAGATATACATTCTTAACCATGTATAGATATGTGTACTACCAGTTACACTTTCCTTTGAATAGTATTAAATATTGATTTAAACTTCATCATATATAAAAATATTTTTCTGTAAGATTAATTGCTCTTTAGTAAACAAACTATTGCTATTCAATCTATGCTTCAAAAAATGCAATGTGCATTTCAACCTATATCTGAGAACAGGTTAAATCCTATCAGATAATTAGTCGATTTTAGATATACACCTAATTCCTCACTAAGCCACTCTGTATAAGCCATTCTATGTCTTTTTAACATGGTAGCTTTTAAAAAAGTATTCATTATTATTGTACTGTTCAGTATTTCTTCTTATCTACTAGTCAAACATTTGCTAATATATTACTCAATAGATTTACTAATGTCTTCTAATAAAAATAACTGATTGCATATAATTAAATATATTCACATGTAGTCATTAACAGCAATTCCTTATCATTTTGCAATTTCCATGTCAGTAGACATGAAGCTTTTCCCATTAAAGATTTTTCTTGATGAAATCTGGCAAGACTTTACACAATTTTTAAACAAATATTTAATACACATCGAATCACACTACTTTTCTGTTGTTTAAATCACTTTTTTTTTAACTTATATATTTTTCTATACTGACTTTCCTGATACTTCCTTGTTTTAGTTTTTTTATGAAGTTGTCAGTCATGTGCAATTACAAGAAGGGACACAGAATAGTCACTGGAAAACAAAACGTATTATAGTAGTATGATCAGGATAGACAGAGTGACAGTATGCAATGCAGGGGACCATGTGAGAGGAGTGTCAATGGCACAAGCTCTACTAAGCAGCGTTACTGAAACACCAGAGGTTTGGTCTAGGTTTGGTTGCTTGACACACAGAAAGCCAACCACTGAGTTAGTAAATATTGCCAGGGAAGAAGGTTTTGTTCAGCTGCAGCTGAGGAGATGGGAGACTGGTTTCAAATCCATCTCCTCGATTGACTAAAATGAGAGGTTTATATAGAAGAGAAGAAGTGTAACCATGTGAGGTGAAATGGGAATTGAAGAGGGGTAAAGAAGCGGAGTTAGTCAACAGGAAGTAGGTGGACAGTCAGGGAATCATAATGGGTGAGAGGGTCTGGCTTTTCAATGTCCAGATGCTATCATCTGAGAAGTTTCAGTTTCTTGATACTATCTGGGAGCCCCTCTTGGTTGGTTACCTGAGAAAGGGACTCAGGTCTAAGACAAATATAACATTCTCAAGATTTAAGACTGGGAGAATCAATTTCTATGTTCATTCAGAAGAAATCATAAACATCAGTTCTATGGGACAATTGGACAAATGTCACAGGTATGGAGTTGAAAGAGTGTGAGGACCCAGGGGCAAGTGGCTTTATGGGGGCGGCATGGTAAACACAAGCAAAAGGGGCAAGACAGTTTTATTGAGACATTTGAATATCACTAGGTCACAGCCATGCAAGAGCAAGATGAGGGGCTTGTAGCATGGGACAGTCTTATCATGCTGGTATACCTGATTACCTTGGTGGGGTGTTCACAGCCTGTTTGTGTGAATGTTGAGACAACAGGAAAATATAGAGGTTGAAAATTACAATAGTTAATACAGTTTTTTTATTGAGTGATTCAAAAACAAATTTTGTTTTTTTGTTTTCTTTTGTTTTATAAAGCATGTAATAATTAAAGGCTTTTTCCTTCTTTTATTTATAAAAGTCAACACATAGTAGTCATGTTTTTTTTTCATTTTCTATGTCTTTTTAAGTTTTTAATGAAATATAATATCTGTAGAAAATTGTGCCTGTATCATAAACCTCAGTGGATTCTACAACCAGAAGATGCTTGTTTAATCAGAGTTCGATCAAAAACAGTATAATACCATTATCCCAGAACATTTTCACTTCAGTCACTACTCTAGTTAACTACTCACTTGACATCTAAAACCAAAGGTTAGTGTTACACTTGTTTTGTATTTAGTATAAATGAAACTATGTATTGAGCACATAGTGGATAATTTATTCTCATTGTTTGACTATTCCTCAATTAACATACGCCTTCTCCTGTAGCTGAGCATTTGGATAGATTTTAGTTTTAGCTCACAAATAATCCTGCTATGGATATTCTCCTGCATGTCTTTTTTGAAAATACCGATGCACTGTTGTTGGGTACAGGTAAGTACATAGGCGTGGAATTGTTTTTGAAAATGAGTATGTTCACTTTTTGCAGATACTGCAGATAGTTTCCTGAATTGGCCTTCTGCTTAAGTTTTGAGGTATAAAATTTCATTTGATACTTATAAGAAACCTAGAAACTTAGCTTTTATTTTCTTAAATGTTCAGAGATATGCATTTTATTTTTATAATATTTTTATTTATATTATTCAAATTTCATTACTGATTACCACTTAATAATGTTGTATTAAGAAAATGTGACTTAAAACTTTATTTTTACATTTTCAAAATTGGTTATAACTTATTTTTAAATGTTCAAGATATCTTAGAAACATAGGAAACAGATTAGATACATTAAAGTGACAAGTACAGAGAAAAATCAGTCTACGGTTTAATAAATCCCTTACATCATTTTTATCTATTATGTTTTCATTGTTTTCCAGGGTTTTTTTGTTTGTTTACTCCTCACCTTTATAATGTTCCCTCTTAACTTCTCTTTGTATTTTTAATATTTTTTCATAATCTTAATGCATATCATATAACATTCAATGGTTTCAAGTTAATCTTATTTCTATTTTAGACTGAAATATTTGTCAATATCAATTGACATTTCTTCTATTCTTTGTCACCTTTAAAAAATATTCTACCTTGTATATAACTCTTTGTTTCTTTGTCAAAAATTTGGGTAATTTGGTTTTAATTGTCTCTATATTGGAAGATCTTTTGACTTTTAATTTAAAATATTAGACTTTGTTTTGGTTCAGGAATTTAATGAAAAATGTTTATTGTGGTAACATTTATAACCATATTAATGTTCCTTTTTGTCTTATGGCCTCTGTAGTGACTGTATTTTTATATTTCATTTTATTTTATTAACAGTGTTTTTAAATCTCACTCAGATCTACTTTTTGACTTTTATATGTTCATTTTAGCTTGTTTTTTCCATGTGAACATTGTTTTCCTGTTTCGTAGATATTACCTATTTTTATATGATTATGAACAGCAAAAGATTTCTTAAAATTTCTTCTAATTTTTTTATTCTTTTATCTAACACATATGCACTACGCTCTTACTATGTCCTAAAAGCTGTTCTTGTTCTTGGGAATAGACCAATGATTGGGACTAACAAAAATCACAGCACTTGAGCAGTATAAATCCTTGCAGAGACAGCTGGGGAGGGGAGGAGCAATCAATAAACAATACAGAAAATAAAAACGAAGTAACATAGTAGATTAAAATTGATATTTGAACAAAATTGAACAGATCAAGATATTTTCAGAGTGCTTTGGGGCAGCTGATTTCCCATAGTAGTCAGGGAGGCCTCTTTTAGAAAGGAAAATTGAAGGAGTTATCTAATTATGTGGGGGAAATCATATCCAGACAAAATAATTATCTTGTTCAAAAGCTCTGAATCAGAGCTTGTACAAAAACACATATCCTTATCTGTGAAAAAATATTATTTCCACATACGTTTGCATCTTAATACGTGAAAGCATCATTTTAAGGCTAATACAGTCATTGCTCCAATTACCGCAAATGAGGGTAAAAATACATTTTCCCTCCTTTGAATGAACTTAATCTGAGTAATTCATCAGAGATACTTAAGGTATATGATGACCTGCTCTTTATTAAAATAAAACATAAAGAGCCAGTTAAAATAATTTGAAGTTGATTTTTTAATTATTAACTTAGAACCACTTCGTATGCTTCCAATTAATTCAGAAGTTGCCACTCAAAGGAAGGAGCATTTAAGCAGCATTTGATCTTCAGAAATAAGGAATACTTTGCTAAGTCATCATAAGCTTTTTAAATCACTCTCCTTTGAAAAGAGAAGAATGTGTTCCTTTGTGTAATCCAACTTAAACCCTAAAGTTTTGCATTTTGTTCAAAGGAAGTTTCTTCAATTTTCCTTGCAAAATAAATATCTCTAGATGCACACTAACTTGACACCAGACTAGAGTTTTACCATATTTCACAGAAAATTAAAAATTTGCTATACCATTTAATTTGCTGTAAGAGTAATTAGAGCTTTGATGTTCAAAGGACAGGTCTAACAATATTAAAGCAGTCTCAAAGTGAATATAAAGCTAAGTTAAATAAATAAAATATTTTATTAGCAACTTTAAGTAAATGTTCACAACTTAAAATCCTATGATTTTATATAAATATATATATATATATATATATATATATATATGTATATATATGACATAATTAATTGGTTTAAAATAGTCTGATTTTAACCTTCAATGCTGAATTTCTATGGAAATAATACCCTTAGAACATTTAATAAAAATGCCCACATATGTCACTTACAAAAGGGAAGGAAGAAAAAATTATTGTAAACGCCTTAAATGCTGTGTGAGAAAAACATTTTTACTAAGCTACCCCAAATAGGAAACATTGTTTATTGTACACTTGAGTCTTTAGTGGGTGAAAATCAATTATAACTTTAATGCTTTGCAAACAGTACCTTTGTTTGTCTTTCATATACTTTAATCTGACTTTACCACCTTTCTAGCAATGGAAGATCCCCCAATTCATTGTATTAACAAGTAAATAAATAGGATTTACCATCAAACTTCTCATTTCATTTTAGAATCCAACACATATTTTATTCAACGTCTTATTATTTTTTTCCAGCCCCAATATGCTAGCTACTATTTTCTTCTGTATTTTAATTATGCCATTTTTGAATATACTGCTCTTTCCCTAACATACTCACAGAAAAAACTTGTAAATTTATTTTTCAAATTCGTGTCGAGGTATCAAAGGGAATGGGCTAAAGTTACCACCTAAAGAGTCCCTCAATGCTTTGATGTAATGTCTCTTCTCACAGTGTTCTATAGACAAGATTCTCACTTTTATGTTTCTCCACTAGAGAAACAGTGAGAATGTTAGAAACACTTAGAGAAGAAGTTGATCTCATTGAAAAATTATTAACATTTACAGGTATTGACTGACTTACTCTAATATTTGAGTTCATTTCTCCTTTGAAACCAAAAACTGTTCATTCCTTTTGGTAATCGAACCTCAAGCCTGAAAAATCGACATTTAGTTCTATATTGGCTTATTATACTTTTGGCAAAGCAAGTTTTCCCAGTATTATAAAATATGTCTATTTGACCGAAAAAACAACACGGTTCTTAATTACTTACTCTAATTTCCCAAGTTAATAGCTATTCTATAACACTGCCATTAAAAATAACACTGTATACTTTTAAGGCAGGACAAATCTTTATTTGAAGGATGTTTCAATTTATATATTTATGCAAGGTCATATTTTGCCAACAATCAGTGACTTTGAAAGAAATTGCTTTTGGGCAGTTTAGAACACTTTTCGGCCTTTTTAAGAATGAAAGAATAAATTGGAAAAAATAAAAATTTTAAAAATCATGTTAATTTTTCTCATATACTGACTTGATGTCTCAAATGGAATCTATATTTAAAAAGCATATGATTTTTGATTTCAAGTGCTATGGGAAAAATGACACTCTGAATATTGCAAAATCTATTTCAAATTGAAAAGAAGATCTTGAAGATGCTAAAATACAAGCAGTGTTGACATAAACAACCTGGCTTAATAGTAGCCAATAGCTGAGATAGATCTGTTGAGAGTGGAACAATTTTTAGCAGGTAATTTTCTGTTTATAGAACCAACTGCCCATATACACAAACAAAAGAATGCTCACATTCTTTACCTGTGCTTTCAAACACAATTTAGCTTTCCAAAGAAGTGTGAAACTGTCCATGTCATGACAACTGTGTTTTAAAGATTAAAAAAGAATCGTCACTTTGATGTTTCCAAAAACAAAGGTGTATGACTCAAGACATGTAGTGTCTGCCTGATTTTAAGCACTCGCTTTGATGGCTACTTGTGTATGAGACAAGCCTGGATTCTAGTGGTTCAATAGCTGTTTCCTTACTGCATCTGTTTTATTATTTTTACTAGGACAAAATGCTTGATGTATTTTTCTCTTCCACCTTAAGGGATACTCTGAAGCATTGTGCGAAGTAGAGCAGAGATTAAAAAAAAGGTGATTTAGTAACAACAGAACCAGGCATATATATCCTTTATACTTGTAATCTTTAATATTGTTAAAAAAATAACTACTACTTTAAAATGCAATGATTTTGTTTTGTTTATGTTATGTCTCCTCAAAACTTTGGTCTTATAAGCTAATTAATGTAATATTAAGACCAAACACATCAGACAGACTATTAATTAGTTAAGCTAAGTATTTAAGGAGAAATTCTATTGACCAAGAGAAAGATCAAATATAAGGTTCTGTTGCTACGTAGAAAGAAAATACGAGACATCTTTTCACTCTCTCTCATAAAAATTATATATATACAGATATACTGTTTATCAGTTATGAATTTATCAGTTTATTTGTACAAAAATTGGTTTCAAATTGTTTAAAAAAATCTGTCATTTTTCTTGCTAGAAAAACTCTGATGTGGCCTACAGGGTATTATAGACCCCTTTGTGGCAACCACTCTATGGAAGGTGGACTTTGCCAGGTCTCCCCCTGTGATATAAAGCAACTCCCTATTGTGTTGCTAAGATGTTATGCACCAGCTTTAAGACAAATGGCCCAATATCACATAACTGGTTTAAGAAATAGGCTTTCCTGGGGAAATGAAAATTTACATAGAAAATGGGCCTGCTTAAAAGTAAATGAGGCCAAATCAAAACCACAATGAGACTCCGTTTCATGCCCGTTAGAATGGCTATTATAAACCGAATCAAAACAATTTCTAAGGAAACTAAAAATAGAACTGCCTTTCAATCCGGCAATCCCAACAAGTATTGGTAAGGATGTGCAGAAATTGCGATCATTGTGCATTGCCAGTGGCAATGTACAATGATGTAGCTGCTGAGAAAAATGATATGGCAGGTCTGCAGAACATTAAACAAATAATTACCATGTAATCCAACCATTCCACTTTAGAGAATATGCCCTGTAGACTTAGAATTGAAAGCACAGATTTGAACACATATCTGTACATCCATGTTCACAGAAGCATTATTCACAATATCCAAAAGGTGGAAGCAGCTCAAATGCCCATTGACACATGAATACACAGGCAAAATGTGACATAAACATACAATGATATATTTTCAACCTTAAAAGGGAGATTATTCTGAAAAATGTCTCAACATGGATAAACTTTGAAGACATGCTCTGTGAAATTAGCCAGTTACAAAAGGACACATATTCACTTACATGAAGTACTGCTAGATCCAGGAGGCAGGTAAGTGAGGGTCCCCAGAGAATTTCTGACCCACACCACAAATGTTTACATCAGAAGTGTTTGCGCACATGAAACAAAAAAAATCGATTTAACCATTTTAAGTGTATATATTTCCACAGTCTTGTCTGCACATGCCGGCAACAGACTTGGGCCCGCTTGCGCACTGGGAGCTCGGTGTGGAGCCACGGGAAGTCGGTGTCTTGTGCAGTGAGGAGAAGCCTGGACTCTTCAGCTCGTGTGTGGTGACCTGGTATTCAGTCTGTGAGGTGGGAATCTGTGGGCAGGACTGCTTTTTTTTTTTTTCCACTGAGAGAATTTTTTTAATAGATTCTGCTCTCCTCACTTTTCAACATGTCTGCATACCTTTTTCCTGGTCGTGGAACAAGAACTTGGGTTTAGCTGAGCTAAGGAGAAAAAATCCTGCATTGGTACCAACAGCAATCAAATTCAGAGACAGAAAGTACGCAGAGGCTAGGGCAAAGGAGATTGGTGCATTATTTAATGAGTATGGAGTTGCAATTTGGTATGATGCAAAAGTTCCATAGATGGATGATAGTAATGATTGCACAGCAATATGAATATACTGAATGCCACTGAACTGTATGCACTTAAAGTGGTTAAATTGATTTGTTATGTTTTATGTATGTTTTACCATGATTAAAAAATAAGGAAGAAAGAAAAGGAGGCATGGGTTTTCTTTCCATCATTGCCACACAGAGAGATGTGTGGCAAAGTGAAGGTGCTGCTGGGCTCCTATGGTCAGTCTGATTTTCCCTGGAAAGAATCACTTCTGGTGTCTCTTTTCTTTTAAGGTTCAAACTTGGAAGCTTGTGAATTTGCAATATGCAGACTGCTTGATGGCAAGAAGTATGAATTTGGGATGCCACCTGCCTGTAGGTATTACGTGGGCAAACCAGATTCCCAGCATCCAAAGACAGCTTGAGACCCATAGGATTTTATAGTTGCTTTTGTCAAGAAGTCAAGTCACATTTCTCATGGGAAAAGTGAAGGAAGTTCACCTTCACAGAGGAAGGGGAGGCTCCTGGTCTCAGTGAACTCCTTGTCTGGTTCTCCAGGGATGAGCTACTGAATTTCTTCTGCCTCTGCTACTGCATGACACCTCCTCCCATTGTCCTTCATAAAGATGGAATTTTCCCATAGCAACACATGGCATGTGGGTTAACAACACATTGTTTTAAAAGTATAACATTTTGCCTAAATAACACGTGAAGACACTGATCAACTCTGTCCTTTTCCCAATCCTATTTTAGCATTGTTTCTATTTTTTCTTGATTTCTATCATAATGAAGACTTTAAATTTCTTTTTATCTTTGTGATTGCTCCTGCTAGTCAATTCTGCCTTCTAACAAAACCCTAAAAAATATTTTTCAGTCATCCATCCTCATAGTTTTTCTCTTATATATGATATAATTATATTTATAAATGTAGGTATTTTAAAAATTACAAAGATATGTTTATTTGCAATGGTGATTTAATAAGCTTATTTTCTCCTTCTCCAGAAATACCAATAAAATAATACTTAACACTAAAATGACACAAACCTACAAAGGGAAGGGAACAGGAGAGGAAGAAGAATGAACAAGAAGTAAAAAAAAAAGAATTACTGGCACAAAACTGATAAAAATGTATTGCTTGAGTAAGTATAGCAAAAGAAGCAGAAAACATCTCCTCTTAGAAGAGGCCTTAAAGGCTTTATATTTGATAACTAAATATAGAAATTGTACTAAGTTGTATATAAAATAGTGGGATTTTGAATACAGTGATAGAAAAACTAGAACACTTAAAAAAGAACAGCAGATTTCTCATCAAAAATACAAAAGTTATAAGGCAAATAGTTTTCACAGTATGGCTCTAGAACCAGCAATATTGGCATCACTTTGAAAATTATTAGAAATTCAAACTCTTAGGACCTCCCTAGATCCACTGACTTAGAAACTTCATCAGTAATCTGGTTTTTATAATTTATTTTTCTAATTTGTAATTTTCATTTTTATTTTTGTAGAGATGAGGTCTTCCTATGTTTTCTAGGCTGGCTGATCTTGAACTCCTGGAGTTCCTCCTACTTTGGCTTCCCAAAAGTAGCAGTCCGGGTTTTAACAGACTCTCCAAGTGTGTTTATGTTTGAGAACCACTGCCCCAAGACAACGAGGTCCTTACTACCTGATTTAGAGCCAGGGATGTTTACTAATTGATTGATATCTTTTCTAAGACTTCAGCTCTGGTTTAATACAGATATGAGAAGAAATAGGATTTTTATTTTAAGATGACTCAGATAGTGTTAATTGGGAATTGATTAAATTGAAAGTTTACTGAATATGGGTCAGGCATGGTGGCTCATGCCTGTAAGCCTAGTAGTTTGGGAGGTCAAGGTGGGCAAATCACTTTAGATCAGGAGCTTAAGAGCAGCCTGGCCAACATGTTGAGGCCCTGTCTTTACTAAAAAATATAAAAACTAGCTGGGTGTGGTGGTACACACCTGTAATTCCAGATACTTGAGAGGCTGATGCAGGAGAATGACTTGAACCCAGGAGGTGGAAGTTGTCATGAGCCAAGATTGCACCACTGTACTACAGCTTGGGCAACAGAGTGAGACTCTGTCTCAAGAAAATTAAATAAATAAATAAAAAGCTTAACTGACTCTGAAATTTTTGTGGTCCAGGCAAAAAGTGCTAAGTATCTAATATAGGGAGATAATTGGGAGCTCTGTACTTTCTGCTCAATTTTTCTGTTAAATTGCTCTAACAAGCAATTTATTAATTTTTAAAATGTACTGCATTTTAATATGCGGTGGGATACCTTTAACAACATGAATGGATACTTACTAAGAAAATAATGTTTTAATCATTTATTGGCTTTTAAAATATATATATGTAATAGAGATTTACATCCTAAAATATATGCTTTTGCTTTAGAATGGTGGCAGAACTTCATAACTTTGGCAAATTTGAGTGGATTATATTTCTTTCACGAATTGCTAATACTAAATTATCTCACTAGACCTTTCAACACTGTATTTGTTTTCTGTTTTTGTTTTTTTGTCTTTTGTTTTTTGCATATTGCCTTTATTTTGCAGAAAATGTTTGCTGATTGTCTTTGGCTATTTTGTAAGAAGAAAGTATAACTGTTGTAGATTTGCAGTACAAGATACAATTACATATACTCAAAATAAACTCATTCTAATGGACAGAATGGTGAAATTTCCATTTCAGCTAAAATCGGTTGTTCTTCACAATGGATTGATTATATCCTTCACAGCTCAATTGCTATATGAAAAGTACTCTAAAGCTGTAAGAAATAGAATTAAAAGTGTACTTTTTATTTCACTAAAGTAAGATCAGTGGCGTTTATAAATGTTAATGTGTCAAAGTCATCTGTATACTATTATTAGAAACAAAAAGTAAATTTCTGGACCCTAGAAAATGTATTTTTCTTATGAATTAATAATAACAAATTAGGCCAATTGAACTTCGCTTTCAAATTCAAATTCATCTGTAGTATATAAGCACAACTATTGGTCATAATGGGAAAGGAGTGGGTTATTACTTTTTCATAAAAGCAGAACACGTATTCTTCATATTCTAAAATGATGTTAATATTTTTCCCCTTGACTTGTAAGATTCATTTTGTACTTAATAGATCAAATCAACACTGATAGCCCCCTACAAAAATAGTTAGTGTATGACTGACTAAAAAGTAAAGGCTTCCCTGAAAATGCCTTTACTTTCGGGGAAGATGATGACAGGGATATCCCTGAGTTTATCAGATGGGTTTGTACCAATCCATGATTTTGGCTGTCAGGACTATCTGTGACCATGACAGGATCTTTAGGTTCTGAGAAAGAAAGACCTGAGACTGGACAAAAGGGGTGTACTGTTCAATGGACCTTAGAAAAAAAAAAAAAAAGGAAATCCCAGCCAATTAGACAGCCCTGCTGTCTGAAACCCTGGTGTGATGGTACCCTACTTGCAGACCAGACGTTGCAGAACTTATGAACTCCTGCTGTGACTCATGAGTAGCATGCTAATCTGTGCAGATATCCCAACACTGGACCAACTGCTGTGGGATTGGAGCATGGATAACAGGCAAATGACTAATCAGAACAGGTTGGAGAGTTGTTCTGATACATGTATGGTCTGAGGTCGGAGGGGGAACAGTGTTTCCTCAGGACAGAGTGCCTTTCACAGCCACGTGGGAAGGAAAGTATGAGAGGACTTCCAGACCAAGGATGGTTGGCAGGCAGACAGAAGGTACTGGTTCTAGGAATAAGCCGTTTTCGTTAAGAATACTCCGATTTCTGTTTGTCTCTAGGTTTTTCCATCATATATTTGTGAATACTGCTTTTCTCTGCAGAAAGAAAAGCCTTTGCAAATGGATTGCATCGAAATTTAGGAACTGGAGCCTCCTCGTCATGTTAAGCCATCACAGATGTGCATTGGGTTTTGGGTATGCAGTGGCTGTGGTCATCCCCTCCGGAAATGTTCTCACTTTGGGGATTTGAGGTTCATATTTACGTAAGGAGTTCAACATCACCTGGCACCCTCTGTTGAGCTAATTTGTGAGTTTGACTTTGATGAAGGAAACAAGTGCTTTTAGACAGTAGGCCCTTTGATGTCTGGAGAGTCAGAGTGGATATAGATACAGCTAGGGCCGGGCTTGCCTCAGGTCACTCACTCTCTGTCCACACACTTCCAGCAGTGGCTAGCCTAGATCACAAAGTGCAGGAGGAAAGCATATATAGTGTTAATGGTCTAGTCCAGACATACTCAACTTTAGCTCTGGAAACACTCTTCAGTCCTTTTTGGTGACATTATCTGGAAGTACAAGCTCACTTAGCTCCTGCAACAATGCATGGGAATATCCTCCTTGCTCTTGGCCTGCAGCTTGCTCTCCACAGAGCTCAGGCAGTTGTTCGCTGGGTACTGCAGGCTCTTTCTAAGCCCCGTGTACAAAAGGAGCTTCTTTTATTGCCTACCTGTCACCGCAGTCCTCTAACTCCAATTTGTCACCCAAGAACCATCATCAGCTTCTTTCAAGGGCCAATCTTCCAAGATGAGCAATTTTCAAAGGCCCACAGGACCCAGACATAGATCTGGGAGGGGAATAAACATGGAGGTTTAGGAGGGATGGGGTAAGGATGGAGCAGTGAAGGTCAAGGTCATTCTACCTGAATGCCTGCAAGACATCACTGAAGTCATCTTTGTGGCACTGCATTCATTTTGAACAATTACAAATTATGCAATTAGCCAGTACATACATATTTAAAAAATTACAAATACAGCTATTGATTTCTTGGAAGATCTTTTTTAATCAAAAGAAGTATTTCTCATACTCAGGGCATAAATTAGACATAAATCACTTTCTACAGTATTTGGTTAGATTTTTATGCTGCTTTTAAGTGGCTTGGCCACAGATATTTCAAGTTTGATATTTATTTGGAAGGCTTCTTTAAAGGTTTCCTTTGAGAGCTGCAATTTTTGACAATTTAGAAGTTATGGACAATTTTGGATGGCAACTTAGTGAAGTACCATATGCTGTGAACATTACTTTTTGTGTTTTCCAAGCAACACTGGGTATGTCTGTGAACCTGACCTGCACAAAGTAGTTATTTCAGTTCTTTAAGCCGCCTGCCAAACTGGTATAGTAGCTTTTGATATGGGCAGATGGCCACTTCAAAACAAATCAAAATATAATATTTGGTCTCTAAACTTATCTGAATTCAAATCTTTGAATATGAATGCTAGCTCAGATTGAATTTCAGGTCTTGCTAATTGTTTTGATGTAGCTAGGCAGTTTGCATGAAACATGTTTGATCAAATAGCTAACACAGGCTTCACTCCTTAGTAAATAGTTGTGTAATGTCCCTTCTGGTGCTTTGTTAAATGTGATAACAAAGTTAGAAGATAAAATATTAATCTGCAGCTCCTACCCAGCATAAGATGGAAAAATATATATTAACAAGAAGCACCAATATAATTCAGAGCCTATGAATGAATGGCGTATTGCTGAAATCTGGGAGAACATTTAAATGTTTAATTTGCAGGTAGCATCTAAGAAAAATATAATTAAGAGCAAAACATGTAAGTTCAGTGGTTTATAACAGAGTAGCTGTGGCACAAGCTTCAAGCAAACAGAAGTAATTACATTGATATAAGCGGTTCCTTCCCATTTATTCTCACATTTCATTGCCGTTGGACGTTTTTCCTTCCCTTAGTCCTCCCTACTTCCCCTCTCTACTGCTTTCCCTCCCCTCCTCCTCCTCTTCCTCCTTCTTATTTCTCTACCCCACTTTTTTCCCTTTCTTTTTCCTAGTTGATCTCTTTAAAATGTAGCAGTGGGTTAAATAGACAGATTGTTTAAGAATAACTAAATTGATTACAATTAAATAGCTACATATGCCATTAACACAGGATGCTTTCCTGAGTCACTCAGAGCCAAAGGGTGCAGATTTCATATATTAGATGAATCCATGTTTGATGTAAATTATATCCAGTATATTATAAGCATCATAATGAGAAATATGCAAATTAAAAGTATAGTCATTTTTCTCCCATAAGATCAGAAAAATATAAAAAATTTGATAACACACCCCAGACGAAGGGGGGGGGGAAGACTAAAAGGGAAAAAGCATTACCACATGTAAATGGTACTATTCCTATGGAGTTTATCTCTTACTTTTGTTTGTTTGTTTGTTTGTTTTGTTTTTGAGATAGAATCTCACTCAGTCACCCAGGCTGGAGTTCCCTGGCGTGATCTTGGCATACTACAAACTCTCCCTCCCGCGTTCAAGTCATTCTCCTGCCTCAGCCTCCAAAGTAGCTGGGATTACAGGCACACACCACCACACTCAACTAAATTTTTTGTATTTTTAGTAGAGACAGGGTTTCACCATGTGGGTCAGGCTGGTCTCCTGATCTCGTGATCTGCCCACCTCGGCCTCCCAAAGTGCTGGGATTACAGGTGTGAACACATTTGCATTTATCTTTTGACTCAAAAATCTCACTTAATAAAGTCTTTTCAGGACAAAGATAAACTGACATTACTTTGAAATAACACAAAGCGAACACTTTTCAATGCAGTAATATATTTAATAGCGTAAAATTGAAATCGATCAAAAAATTCCATAGTAGAGTTCTGGTTGGATAAATTGTGGAATCTGCCCAATGTACTACTACATTACGTATATTAAAGGCAGTTGGAAGGATCTTCATGTAGTTAATTATATATTTCATATTCTGAAGTATAACTTGTTAAGTGATAAAAGCAAGTTGCAGGCTGGGCAAGGTGGCTCATGCCTATAATCCTTGCACTTTGGGAGGCTGGGGCAGGCAGATCATCTGATGTCAGGGGATCATGACCAGCCTGGCCAACAAGGCAAAACCTCGTCTCCACTAAAAGTACAAAACTTAGCTGGGCATAGTGGTGGGCGCCTATAATCCCAGCTACTCAGGAGGCTGAAGCAGAAGAAGTGCTTGAACCCGAGAGGGTTGCAGTGAGCCAAGATGGCTCCACAGAACTTTAGCCTGGGTAACAGAGCAAGATTCCATATAAAAAACAAAACAAAACAAAACAAAACAAAAGAGTAAATGGGTATAGTGTGTTATCTTTTGGGTAAGAACAAAAAGGGGCATATACCTCTTCTGTCTGACTGTCCATTATGTTATCATCTATCTCCTTTCTTTCTTTCATGAGTTTGTATGAATTTGTTTATATTTGAAAAAAAATAATGAAAGGAAAGAAGAAAATGTCATAAAAATGAAGGAAGATAGTTAGAGTTGAGAAACAGTGATGAAAATAAGATTTTACAAAATGTAACTTGTTACGTGATATTGGCTCTAGAGTATTATAAATTCTTTACATAATTAAAAGACACAGCAAGAGACTAACTTTAAATATCATAGAACACTAAAACATATGTTTATCATACAAGTGATTTAACCACAAACAAAATATTTAAAGTAGAACACAGTAATTTGATATTACTTGTTCCATGGTTCATAATCTTAGTGTTACCAGGAATTCTGCATGGCGATTTATTCTTTAACCACGGAGATTAATAGAACTGAAGCTCTGGACCAGCAATCTTGGTTCCTGTGACAGTAAGCCAAAAAATGAAAACCAGCATCACAATGCAAGCTTGAGCCCAGCATGGTGGCTCACTCCTCTTATCATAGCACTTTGGGAAGTGGAGGTGGGTGGATCATGACGTCAGGATATCCAGATCATCCTGACTAATACGGTGAAACGCCATCTCTACAAAAAAAAAAAATACCAAAAATTAGCTGGATGTGGCGGCATGCGCCTATAGTCCCAGCTGCTTGGGAGGCAGAGGCAGGAGAACTGCTTGAACCTGGGAGGTGGAGGTTGCAGGGAGCTGAGATCATGCCACTGTACTCCAGCCTGGGCAACAGAGCAATACTCATCTCAAAAATATAAATAAATAGATGAATAAAAATAAAAATAAATACATAAAATAAAATGAAATGCAAGCTTAGGCCAGACGTGATGGCACACGGCTGTAATCCCAGCACTTTGGGAGACAGAGGCAAGAAGATCACTTGAAGTAAGGAGTTAGGGACCAGCCTGGCCAACATGGTGAAACCCTGTTTCTACTAAAAATACTAAAATTAGCCGGGTGTGGTGGCTGGTGCCTATATTCCCAGCAACTCAGGAGGCTGAGGCAGTAGAATCACTTGAACCCAGGAGGCAGAGGTTGTAGTGAGCCAAGATTGCACCATTGCACTTCAGCCTGTGAGACAAGAGCAAAACTCTGTATCAAAAGAAAAATAAATAAAGAAATGCAAGCTTAAAGCTTATTTAAGCAAAGTAATACACTATCAGAGAGAGAGAGAGCGAAAGAAGTCTGACTTCTGTGACTCTTTAAAGGTGTTTTTGTGGGATTTGTGGGGAGGAGTTGAGATTTCGGCTGTGTCTGAGTGACAGGTGATGTAATTTGATTGACAGATTATGGTTATATAAATAAAATTGAATTGCACATGTTCTTACCCATAATTCATACAGTAAAGGCCACTAGGAGAAAGGGTAAAATCACATATAAATTTTATTATATGGATAGTATGATGAGCTTGAGGTTAACTTAAGGACACTAGTTACTGGGCATGTGCCACTTTAGGGAATTTCCACATGTGCCCTAGTTTCTCATTCTATAGGATGTGCTGGCCACAAACTTTACCACAAACTCCATCCATTAGGGTGAAGTTAGGGAGGTTGGGGCTGAACTTTAGTGGGCCTGGGGCTGTCTTAGTGACAGCCTTTCTGCTCTCCTCTTTCATTCCCTCCCAGCTGCCAATGCATATTTAAGTACCTAACATAAGAAACACAGAACTGCAAATAATCTTACACCACATTCAGTCATTCTTTGATAGTAATAATATTGTTGTTATGAATTTTAATTATTACATATATATTTCAAGATAATTGAAATAGTCCATTGCATCACTGTTTCTAATATCCAAAATGTTTCAATATTTTTTAAAGGTACAATTATGAAAATTTTAAAAAACAGCAAAACTGTACTTGTCCATTTAAAGTAGATATAGTAAGGTGTCCTTATTATTCTCCTCTTTAAAATTACGTATATTCTAGTTCTCTTCACTGAAGAAGTCTGGAAGCAGTAACAACATAATAGCAATGAACTCTCCTTATAAACAAGATATTGGTGTCTTAGTACCATTTTAAATAAAAGAAATCTAGGGTGCCTAGAAGTGATCCTATGTAGAGGCAGGAAATTATCTAGGCTGTTTTATAGTGCCAGAGATAAAAAGCTGTAAACATGATGGGGCTGATCAGATAGATACAGGTGCCAGCCTGAAGGATTTTAGGTTAAAATCAGATTTTTTTGAACTTCAGAAGGAATGACTAGGGCTAGGCACTGTGGTTCACTCCTGTAATCTCAGCACTTTGGGAGGCTGATGCGGGTGGATCATGAGGTCAAGAGTTTGAGACCAGCCTGGCCAACATGGTGAGACCCAATCTCTACTTAAAAAAAAAAAAAAATACAAAAATGAGCTTGGCATGGCAGTGTGTGCCTATAATCCCATCTACTTGAGGGGCTGGGCAGGAGAATTGCTTGAACCTGGGAGGCAGATGTTGCAGTGAGCTGAGATCGTGCCACTGGACTCCAGACTATGTGACAGAGCGAGAGTCCATTTTGAAAAAAAAAGAATAACAAAAATTTATTACAAAATATTTGAATATCTAAAAAGGATTGCATTTATAAGATATTCAAAAATTATGAAAAGAGAAAGCCAAAAATTATTTAAAATGTTGATAAGATTGATGTTGACAATTAAAGTGAAATAATTTAGCATTTAGTATATGTTCCTGATTTAAATTCTTTTTTACAGAAATCAAATAACCATAGTAGGTCAGGGAATGTTCTTCTTTATATAAGAATTCCAGATAAGAAATTCATTAAGTAACTCAGAGAAAAATAAAAATATAAATTAATATTTCCAAACAAATATAACCTAGGAAATGGTCACCAATGGATGGAAAGAACATAAAATATAGGATCAATGAGAAAAATTACAATGAAAAGAATCAGTTTTATACAACCTGAACCCACCAATCACAGACCAGTCTTAGCATTGCTAATGTAAAAATATCATGTGACTCCCAGCATGCTGCAATACAAAATATTTTAGCATTCCAGTGACATGTAGCTGTCAGAATAAAATTAAAACTGAAATTACCTAAAATGTTAAGTTTACAATAAATATGGGGAGATGAGAGGAAAAGTTATACACACAGCAAGAGAAAGAAGTCAGGAAAACCCCAAAAATAAATAATCTATAGAAAAAAGAATCTAGTTTCTTCAACAAATGAATTACATGGGGTTCAAAGCATGTTAAAAGAAAATTAAATAAGACCTATCAGAATAACAGCAACAATGAAAAATACAGTAAATGAAACTTTTATAATCCTGATTCAAATTTTAATATTGTAAAAAGGTAATTTTAGACAATGGGAGAAATTTGAATAGAAATGTGGTTTGAAATAATTATTTGAGTTTTGGAAAAATGGCATTTTGGCATTATGCCTGGATTACTGGACAATTTTAAAGAAAAATGAAATGTTATGTTTAAAAAGTATTACTGCTGAAACTGGATGATATACAGGTTCATATTACACCGTGTAGAATAGAGTTTTGTTTACTTATGTGTTTATGCTTTCAAATTTTGATAAAAAAGAACAATAATTTTCCATCATTTTATATACATATTATATTCACTCTTAAAATTTTTATGCTTAGCCCCAGCACTAAATATAAATTATTTTCCTGATAAAATTTATATCAGAAAAAATCAATATTTATTTCTCAAATATATATTCACTTGATTCTCACCTTTTCAGTTTGTTTCTTGTCCTCTCTAATCTCTCTGGGCCAAATGTAGTAGATTCCATTTGTTTTGCTACATCCAATTTGTTACTTTTATTCTTCAGATTGACTTAGCAGATTTATAAAATGCAGATATGATTACGTATGTTCCATGCTCAGACATTTTTAGCTGTATAATTTGATTCACTTCCATTCAATTCACTTCAGAAAACACTTACTTAGCATCTATGTTGCAAAATTGCATGCAGACACCAGTTTTATAAAACCTATACAGGGTTACATCTCACAAAGTCTAATATCCTTATCTTGATCTTTTAATTAGACCTCAACCGTTAGTTAAATCACAACGTCCTCATCTGGTGGTCAAATCAGGCACCATCTTATCATCAGTTTCCAGTTTTCTAAACACACCAAGTTCTTCCAACTATCCACACTTTAGAATATTTTAATACTTGGCCTGGATTCTGTCCGTTCTTTCTCTATTCTGTTTGAGCACCGTACATTATCCTTAAGATTGAAGTAAAATGACAGCTTTTATCCCTTTCTCAGAATGAGTAACTCTCTTGATACCATGTTTTTATTCTTTTTAGCAATTCTCTAAATACTTCCTGATATTAGCTATACCAATCCCCTCATAAGCACAGACGCTCTTCATTGTTAATATTCACATTCCCATGGCATAATACATTGTCTCACATACTAATAGGTGCCTCCTAATTTCGAATTATTTGAATAGAATATTAAAGTTTCAAAACACTAACTGTATTTGATTTATTCAGACACAGCTTTCACTCAAACATAAAATCTGTTAGTTCATCTACATGAGTCATTATCAATGCTAATATGTTTGAAATACTACTCTGTTATTTGGCTTGTTTCTGCTTTAAATTCTTCTCCTCCTGTTCTAGATTATGTTTATTTTCAATATCTGTTAATGTATTTCTGCATTTTTATGGAAAGGCATAGTAGAAATAAACTAATACTGGGTATCAATAAATATTTTTTCATTGTAGCTGAAAACTTGGACAAGACAATTCAGCACATAGAAGCTGTAAGTATCAATATCTTGAATTTAATGAAAACAGGTTATTTCTTCAATAACTTGTTTCTAAAATATTAATACTTTTCAGTACATATGTTTTTGTCTTGCCCAAGTATTCAGCTACAATGAAAAAAGATCTATTGATACTCAGTATTATTTTATTTTGAGTACAAATTTATACCAAAAAAAATGTGGAAATACCTTAACAGATATTGAAAAAGGTTATTGAAGTAATAACTGGTTTACATTAAATTAAAGTTATTAACACTTACAGCATGTCTTTCACAAATATAAAAAACAGTCTATCCAATATGTTGAACCATGTGAATTGCTATTTATATAGCAAAACAATGTAGATTCTGGATATTAGCCCTTTGTCAGATGGGTAGATTGCAAAAATTTTTTCCCATTCTGTTGGTTGCTGATTCACTCTAATGATTGTTTCTTTGGCTATACAGAAGTTCTGGAGTTTAATTAGGTCCCATTTGTCAATTTTGGCTTTTGTTGCCAATGCTTTTTGGTGTCCTTGCCTATACCTCTGTCCTGAATGGTTTTGCCTAGATTTTCTTCTAGGGTTTTATGGTGTTAGGCCTTATGTTTAAGACTTTAATCTATCTGGAGTTAATTTTAGTGTCAGGTGTCAGGAAGGGGTCCAGTTTCTGCTTTCTGCCCACTGCTAGCCAGTTTCCCAACACCATTTATTAAATAGGGAACCCTTTCCCCATTGCTTGTTTTCGTCAGGTTTGTCAAAGATCAGATGGTTGTAGATGTGTGGCATTGCCTCCAAGGCCTCTGTTCTGTTCCATTGGTCTATATCTCTGTTTTGTACCAGCACCATGCTGTTTTGACTACTGTAGCCTTGTAGTATAATTTGAAATCAGGTAGCATGATGACTCTGGCTTTGTTCTTTTTTATTAGGATTGTCTTGACTATGCGGGCTCTCTTTTGGTTCCATATGAAATTTAAGGTGTTTTTTTGCAGTTCTGTGAAGAAGGTCATCGGTAGCTTGATGGGGATAGCATTGAATATATAAATAACTTTGGATAGTATGGCCATTTTTACAATATTAATTCTTCCTAATCATGAGCATGGAATGTTTTTCTATTTGTTGGTGTCCTCTCTTATTTCCTTGAGCAGCGGTTTGTAGTTCTCCTTGAAGAGGTCCTTCGCATCCTTGGTTAGTTGTATTCCTAGGTTCTTTATTCTCTCTGTAGAAATTGTGAATGGGAGTTCGCTAATGATTTGGCTCTCTGTTAGTCTGCTATTGGTGTATAGAAATGCTTGTGATTTCTACACATTGATTTTGTAACCTGAGACTGCAGCAGTTGCTGATCAGTTAAAGGAGATTTGGGGATGGGATGATAGCGTCTTCTAAATATGCAATCATGTCATCTGCAAATAGAAACAATTTGACTTCCTTATTTCATAATTGAATATCCTTTATATTTTTTTCTTGCCTAATTGCTCTGGATAGAACTTCCAATACTATATTGAATAGGAGTGGTGAGAGAGGGCATCCTTATCTAGTGCTGGATTTCAAAGGAAATGCTTCTAGTTTTTCCCATTCAGTATGGTATTGGCTATAGGTTTGTCATAAATAGCTTTTATAATTTTGAGTTTTGTTCCTTTGATACTTAGTTTATTGAGAGTTTTTAGCATTAAGTGCTGTTGATTTTTGTGGAAGGCCTTCTCTGGATCTATTGAGATAATCGTGGTTTTTGTCTTTAGTTCTCTTTATGTGGTAGATTATGTTTATAGACTTGCATATGTTGAACCAGTCTTGCATCCCTGGGATGAAGCCTACTTGATTGTGACGGATAAGCTTTTTGATGTGCTGTTGCAATCAGATTGCCAGTATTTTATTGAATATTTTTGCATCGATGTTCATCATAGATATTGGCCTGAAGTTTTCTTTTTTGGTCGAGTCTCTGCCTGGTTTTGATATCTGCATGATGTTGGTCCCATAAAATCATTTGGGAGGGATTCCCTATTTTTAGATTGTTTGGAATAGTTTAGAAGGAATGGTACCAGCTCCTCTTTGTACCTTTGGTACAATTCAGCTGTGAACCTGTTGGTTGGTAGGCTGTTAATTGCTGCCCCAACTTCAGCTCTTGTTATTAGTCTGTTCAAGGTTTCAACTTCTCCCTGGTTTAGGCTTGGGAGGCTGCAAGTGTTCCAAGTGTTCTGGAATTTATCCTTATCTTCTGGGTTTACTGCTTAATGTGCATAGAGTTGTTTGTAGTAATCTCTCATGGTAGTTTGTATTTCTGTGGAATTGGTGGTGATATGCCCTTTATAGATTTTTATTGCATCTATTTGATTCTTCTCCCTTCTCTTTTTTATTAATCTGGCTAGTGGTCTGTCTATTTTGTTGATATTTTCAAAAAAAACAGCTCCTGGATTTATTGATTTTTGAAGGGTTTTTTTGTTTCTCTATCTCCTTCAGTTCTGCTCTGATCTTAGTTATTTCTTCTCTTCTACTAGGTTTTGAGTTTTTTGATCTTACTCCTCTAGCTCTTTAAATTTTAATGATAGAGTATTGATTTTAGATCCTTCCTCACTTCTCTGTTGGCCATTTGTTGCTATAAATTTCCTTCTAGACACTGCATTAAATGTGTCCCAGAGATTCTGGTACGTTATGTCTTTGTTCTCATTGGTTTCAAAGAACATCTTTATTTTTGCCTTCATTTCATCATTTATCCAGTCAACCTTCAGAAGCAAGTTGTTCAGTTGTCATGGAGTTGTGTGGTTCTGAGTTAGTTTCTTAATTCTGAGTTCTAATTTGATTATGCTGTGGTCTTAGAGACTGTTATGATTTTTGTTCTTTTGCGTTTGCTGAGGAGTGATTTACTTCTAATTATGTGGTCAATTTTAGAGTAGGTGCAGTGCGGTGCTGAGAAGAATGTAAATTCAGTGGATTTGGAGTGGAGATTTCTATAAATGTCTGTTAGGTCTGCTTGGTCCAGATCTGAGTTCAAGTCCTGGATATCCTTGTTAATTTTCTGTTTCATTGCTCTGTCTAATATTGACAATTGAGTGTTAAAGTCTCCCACTATTATTGTGTGGGTATCTAAGTCTCTTTGTAGGTCATTAAGAAGTTGCTTTATGTACCTGGGTGCTTCTGTATTGAGTGCATATATATTTAAGATCATTAGCTATTCTTGATACATTGATCCTTTTACCATTTATTATGCCCTTCTTTGTAGCTTTTGATCTTTGTTGGTTTAAAGTCCATTTTATGGGAGACTAGGTATGTAACTTCTTTTTTTTTTTTTTAATCAAGCTCTCCATTTGCTTGATAAATCTTCCTCCATCCTTTTATTTTTAGTCTATGTGTGTCCTAGTACATGAGATGGGTTTCCTGAATACAACACACCAATTTGTCTTGACTTTTTATCCGATTTGCCAGTCTGTGTCTTTTGATTGGGGCATTTAGCCCATTTGCATTTACACATTGTTATGTGTAAACTTTATCCTGCTATTTTGATGCTAGCTGGTTGTTTTGCTCGCTAGTTGATGCATTTTCTTCATTGTGTCAACTGTCTTTACCATTTGTTATGTTTTTGGAGTGGATAGCACTGGTTTTCCTTTCCTTTTTCAGGAGCTCTTTTAAGGCAGGCCTGGTGGTGAGGAAATCACTCAGCATTTGCTTGTTCATAAAGGATTTTATTTCTCCTTTGCTTATGAAGCTTAGTTTGGCTGGATATGAAATTCTAGGTTGCAAGTTCTTTTCTTTAAGGATGTTGAATATTGGCACCCACTCTCTTCTGGCTTGTAGGGTTCCTGTGGAGAGATCCACTGTAAGTCTGATGGACTTCTCTTTGTGGGTAACCTGATCTTTCTCTCTGTCTGCCCTTAGCATTTTCTCCTTCATTTCAACCCTGGTGAATCTGACGATTATGTGCCTTCGGGTTGCTCTTCTTGAGGAATATCTTTGTGGTGTTCTCTGTATTTCTTGCACTTGAATGGTGGCGTGCCTTGCTAGGTTGGGGAAGTTCTCCTGGATAATATCCTGAAGAGTGTTTTCCAGATTGGATTCATTCTCTCTGTTACATTCAGGTCCACCTATCAAATGTAGATTAGGTCTTTTCACATAATCCTATATTTCTTGGAGGCTTTGCTCATTTCTTTTCACTCTTTTTTCTCTATTATTGCCTTCTTGATTTATTTCATTGAGTTGACCTTCAATCTCTGATATCCTGTCTTCTGCTTGGTTGATTTAGCTATTGAAACTTGTGTGTGCTTCACAAAGTTCTCTTGCTGTGTTTTTCAGCTCCATCAAGTCATTTATATTATTCTTTAAGCTGTTTATTCTAGTTAACATCTAATATAACCTTTTTTCAAGGTTCTTAGTTTCTTTGTATTGGGTTAGTATATGTTCTTTTAGCACATAGAAGTTTGCTATCACCCACCATCTGAAGCCTGTTTCTGTCAATTTATCAGATTCATTTTCTATCCATCTTTGATCCCCAGCTGGTGAGGAGTTGTGATCCCTTGGAGGAGGAGAGGCAATCTGGTTTTTGGTGTTTTCATTCTTTTTGCACTGGTTTCTTCCCATCTTAGTGGCTTTATCTACCTGAAGTCTTTGTAGTTGGTGAGTTTCTGATGTGGTCTCTGAATGTACAACCTTTTTGTTGATGTTGAAGCTATTTTTTCTGTTTCTTAGTTTTCCTTCTGACAGTCAGGCCCCTCTGCTGCAGGAATGCTAGAGGTCCACTCCAGACTCTACTTGCCTGGGAATCACCTGCGGGGACTTGCAGAACAGTAAGGGTTGCCACCAGTTTCTTCCTCTACTATCGTCTTCCCAGAGGGTACCCACTAGAGAGCTCAGCTTGAGCTCTCCTTTATGAGGTGTCTCTTTGCGTATACAGGGGTCACGGAGCTGCTTGAGGAGACAGGCTGTCCCTTATAGGAGCTCAAGTGCTGTGCTGGGAGCTCCATTGTTCTGTGCAGAGCTGCTGGGCAGGTACCTTTAAGTCTGCTGCAGAGGAACTCATAACTGCCTCTTTTCCCAGGTGTTCTGACCTAGGAAGATCAGCTTTATTTATAAGTTCCTGACATGCTGCTGCCATTTTTCTGAGGTGCCTTGCCACTCATGGAGTAGTCTAGTCACAGTCTGCCAGCAGAAGCCTTGCTGAGCAGCCACAGGTTCTGCCTAGTTGCTGTGTGAACTGCCTCGGTAGCAGCGGATGCTCTTCTTGCCACTGAGCTGGATCATCCTGGGTCCAGCTGTGCTTGCTGCAAAACTCTCAATCCAGAGCATTTCAGATTGCTTGTTTTGTGGGGGCGGTACCCACCAAGCCAGATCACCTGACATACTGTCTCAGCCCCCTCCCTTTCAGTTGAATTGGTGGCTCTGTCTCCCAGGTGTTCCAGTTGCCAGTCGAAATAGCCACCCAGATTTGTGTGAGTTTGTGTGCATCTACCCATGGCACCAGCAGTGCTGAAAACTCATGATGCTTTTCTGCCCAGGAATCTCCTGGTTTCTGGGCAGTGAAAACTTGTTTGGAAATGTGGTGAGCACTCACCCTCTGCATTGTTCTTCCTGAGAAGTGCATTCCAGAGCTGTTCCTATTTGTCTATCTTGGATCAACCCCCCAAAAATGTTAATTTTGAGGTAATTACAAATTCACATGCATTCGTAAAAAATAATACAATGAGATATCACATATCCTATACCCAGTTTCTCTTAATGGCAATGTCATCTCTTGCAAGATGATAGTAAAAGACTGCAACGAAGATATTGGTATATTGGCATTGTTAAAAGGGAGAATAATTCTGTCACCACAATGACTGCTCAAATGTAGCCCTATTATGACACACTCTCCTCTCTATAACCCTTGACAAATAATAATCAGTTCTTCATTTCTATAACTTTGTCATTTAAGGAATATTTATTGAATGTAGTACTACAGTATGTAAACTTCTGCAAGTTTTTTTCACTTTAAAAAAATCAACATATTTATCTGAAATTCCTTTCAGGATTTAGTGTTTATCAATAGTGCATATTTTCTTATTGCTGTGTAGTATTCACTGATGTGGATTGAGTGAGGTACCATAGTTTGTTTAACCATTCACCCACTGAAGAACATATGAGTCATCATTTGCTTGGGGGTATTACAAATATCCTAAACAGTCATGTACAGGTTTTTGTTGAATAGAACTTTTCATTTATCTTGGGTAAATCCTCTGGAGAACAATTGCTGGATTATACATAATTACACATATTTTTCTCAAGAAACTGACTTCTATAGTGGTTGCACTATTTTGAATTTTCATCTACAGTATATGAGGGATACAGAGTTTCTATATCTTTTCCAGCATCAGGTGGTGTCATTGTAGGGATATTATTTTGACAATTATAAGTGTTAAACGAAGCTCATTTTGGTTTTAATTTGCATTTTCCTAATGGTTAATGGTGTTGCTAAAATATCTCTCCATGTCTTTTGTCTGGTTTCTAATTATATTCCTGATTATAGTTAATAATTATTATATTAAGTTTTTAGAATTTTTTACATATTGTACATAACAGCCCTTTGTCAGATACATAACTAACAAACATCTCTTCTATTTTAAAGTTTGTATTATGCCATTAACAGATGTTCTTATAGAGCAAAATATTTTCATTTCAATGGAAGTGAATTTATCAACTTTTTTTTAATGCATTGTATTTCTGGTGTCAAAATCAAAGAACACTCAAGATTCCAAAATCTTCTCACAAGTTTTCTGCTGGATATTTTATAGTTTTCCATTTTATATTTAACTCCATAATCAATGTCAAGTTAATTTCCATTTACTACATAATACTTAGGTCAACGCTCACTCTTTGGTGTGCATTTTTTCACCTAGGGCTGTCAAATTGCTCTAGCACCATCAGTGAAAAAAGACTATCTTTTCTCTTGCAGTCTTTGTCCCTTTTGTTAAAAATCACTTGGTCAATGGATTAAAGATTTAAGCATTAGACCCCACCATAAAAACCCTAGAAGAAAGCCTAGGCAAAACCATACAGGACATAGGCATAGGCAAGGATTTCATGACTAAAACACCAAAAGCATTGGCAGCAAAAGCCGAAATAGACAAATGGGATCTAATTAGACTTCAGAGCTTCTGTACTGCCAAGGAAACAATCATTAGAGTGAACTGGTGACCAACAGAGTGGGAAAAATTTTTTCAATCTGCCCATCTGGCAAAGGCCTAATATCCAGAATCTACAAAGAACTAAAACAGATTTACAAGAAAAAAAAAAAAAAAAAAAAGAAAAGAAAAGAAAAGAAAGCAACCCATTCAAAAGTGGGTGAAGGATATGAACACTTTTCAGAAGAAAAGATATATGAGGCTAACAAATATATGAAAAAATGTTCATCATCCCTTGTCATTAGAGAAATGTGAAACAAAAACACATTTAGATACCATTTCAAGCCAGTTAGAATGATGCTCATTAAAAAATCTGGAGACAACATATGCTGGAGAGGATGTGGAGGAATAGGAACACTTTTACAATGTTGGTGGGAGTGTAAATTAGTTCAACCATTGTGGAAGACAGTGTGGCGATTCCTCAAGGATCTAGAAATAGAAATTGCATTTGACCCAGCAATCCCATTACTGGGTATATACCCAAAGGATTACAAATTGTTATATTATATAGACACATCTAGAGGGGAGCATCACACACTGGGGGGTAGGGGAGTGACAGCGGGGGGTTGGGAGGTTGGACAGGGATAACATGGGGAGAAATGGCAGATATAGGTGATAGGGAGATGGAGGCAGCAAACCACATAGCCATGTATGTACCTATGCAACAATTCTACATGATCTACACATATACCCCAGAACCTAAAGTACAATAAAAATCACTTGGGTATATTTTGGGGTCTATTTCTGAATTGTCTTTTCTTGTCATTGATCTGAGTCTATTTGTCCATCAATACCACACAGTCTAAATTGCTATTGGTAAAAAAAGAAGTCTTAAAATTGGGTAGACTGTTTTCTCCCAGGATATTCTTAATTTTGAAAATGATTTAATCTCTTCTAGTTTCTTTGTTGCTTTCCATATATATATTAGAATAATGTTGTCCATAACTACAAAAACTCTTATTGGTGTTTTGTTGGGAATCACCTTAAATTCATAAATGTTATTAATTTTGGTAGAATTGACATTCTTGCTGTTACTGGCTAAACTGTGCCCCTCCCTCTCACCTAATTCATGTATTGAAATTCTAACCACCTGGTATGGTTTGGCTTGTGTCTCCAGCCAGATCTCATCTGTAGCTTGTAAAATTCCCATGAGTTGTGGGAGGTACCTGGTGGGAGATGATTGAATCATGGGGTCAGGTCTTTCCCATGCTGCTCTTGTGATAGTGAATGGGTCTCAAGAGATCTGATGGTTTTAAAAATGGGAATTTCTCTGCATAAGCTCTCTTCACCTGTTACCATCCATGTAAAAATGTGACTTGCATCTCCTTGCCTTGTGCCATGATTGTGAGGTCTCCCCAGCCATGTGGAACTGTAAGTCCTATAAACCTTTTTCTTTTGTAAATTACCCAATCTCAGGCATATCTTCATTAGCACAGTGAAAATGGACTAATACACCATCGAAGCTCAGAATGTGACTACATTTGTGGATATGGTCTTTAAAGATGTGATTAAGTTAAAATGCAGTAAGTAGGATGGGCCCTTGTCCAATATAACTGGTGTTCTAAAAAGAAAAGATTAGGACAGAGACACACATAAAGGAACATCATGTGGAAGCACAGAGAAAAAGAATGACCATCTGAAAGACAATAGGAGAGAGATCTCTGAAGAAACCAGCCCTGCTGACACCTTGATCTCTGACTTTTAGTCTCCAATATTATGAGAAAATACATTTCTATTATTTAAGCCATTTAGTTTGTGGTACTTAGTTATGACAGCAGTCACAAACTAAAACACCACTGAATCTTCCAAACTGTGAACGCTGTATGTCTTTCCATTTGTTTCATCTTCTTTGATTAATTTCATCACAATTTCATAGTTTTCAGACTACAAGTCTTGTTTCATGTTTCATTTTACATGTATTTCATTTTTTAAGTACTTACAAATGGTATTAAACTTTTAATTTGAGTGTCCATTTCTTAATTTCTAGTATATAGAAATACAAATAATATTATCTTGTGTTCTGCACCTTACTGACTTTTTTAATCTCAGTAGGGTTATTTTGCATGTGTATGTATATTACTAGACATTTTCCATGTATGAAATCATTTTATCTGCAAACGAAGACAATTTTATTTCCTCTTTTTATATCCATTGATCTCTTACTTACTTTTCTACCATATTGGACTTGCCAGAACTTCTCATACTATGTTAAATGAAAGTGGTGAAAGTGAATATCCTTCCCTTATTTCTGATGTCGAGGGAGGATAATTCTCTGCTTTTCACTATTAAGTAGAATGATAGCTGTAGGTGTTTTGTTTTAATTTTCATTTTTTGTTTTCGTTTTTTTGGTAGATGGTCTTTATCAAGTTGAAGAAGTTCTTCTCTATTCCTATCTTTCCCAGGGGTTTATTTTTCATCAGTAATGGGCTATAAAATATGTCAAATATTTTAGGATTTTTTTGTGTATTATACTAATATTTTGCAAACACTGAACCAGCCTTGCATTCTGAGAATAAATGTCAATTGGTCATAGAATATAATCATTTTTATATATTATTATATTATATTTATTAATCTTTTGTTAAAAATTTTTGCATTTATTTCATAAAGGATATTGGCCTTAATTTTTTTGTGTATGTGTACTGTTTTTTTTTTAAAAAAAATTGGTATCACTGTAGCTTTCTAAAATGAATTAGAGAATGTTTCTTTCCCTGTGTTATCTAAAAGAGATTTTGAAGAATTTATGTTATGTTTTATGTAAACAATTGATAGAAGTCTCCAGTGAAACCTCATGCAACTGGAGATTTGCCTTTTAAATTACAAAATCAGTCCTCTTACTGGTTATAATACTATGCAAAAGACTTATTTTACAGTGGATATTTCCAATTGTGCTTTTTAAGAATTTGGTTCACTTTATTTAAGATATTATATTTATGTGTGTAGGGTTGTTTACAGTATTCTTAGTATACTTTTGAAGTCTGCAAAGTCTACAGGGATATCCCCTTTCAGTTTTGATATTCGTAATTTGTATCTTTTACAGTGTCAGATTTGCTAGAGGTGTATCAAATTGATTGTTTCAAATAATCAACTTTCTGTTTCTTTGAGTTTTTAATTTTATTATTACTCTTATATCTTTGCGATTTTTAAACATTCCCATGTTAAATTTATATGGATACATAATAGTCGTACATATTTATGGGCAAATGATACATTGATACAAGCACAGAATGTGTAATGATCAAATGAGGGTAATTGGAATATCCATTAACTCAAGCATTCTTCATTTCTTTGACTTAAAAACATTTCCAATTTCACTCTTTAGTTATTTTAAAGTATGGAATAAATACTTAACATTATTAACTATTGTTGTTTTATGGCTTTGGGCTTATCTTGTTCTTCGGTTTGCTCTTTCTAAATGTATAACATTATTGCTGCTAACTTTCATCTCAGCACTGCATTTGCCATGCCCCAAAAACTTAATACTTTGTATTTTCATTTCTATACAATTCAATTTATTTTTAAGTTTTCCTTGAAATTTCATTTTTAACACATGATTATTTAAACTGTGCTATGTCTTTCTCAAGTGTTTGGAGATTTTAGTATTATTTTTCTGTTATTATATTCTAACATGATTCTATTGTGGCTGGATAACTTGTGTATGATTTTAACTCAAATTTTTTGAGATTTGTTTTATGGCCCAGTTATGCTCCATCTGGGTATAGACTCCAAGTGGTGTTTGAAAAGAACATGTGTCCTGCTGTTATTGGGAGGAATAGTCTATAAATGTCAACATTTTCCTCTTGGTTCATTAAGTTTCAAATTCTTCTTTGTCCTTGCTGATTTTCTGTCTAATTATTAATCAATTGTTGAGAAAGTGGTGTTGAAGTCCTGAAGTATATTCATGGATTTCTTTATTTCTTCTGTAAGTTATACAAGTTTTTGCTTTTTATATTTTGCAGCTCTACTATTTACTACATACACATATTTAGAAGTAGCATATGTTATGAGTGGATTGATCCATTTATTGTAATCAAATTTATTCTCTGCCCTTGTAATTTTATTTGTTCTGAAGTCTACTTGTCTACACAGTGACTCCTGCTTTCTCTTTATAAAATGACTTTATCCTGCTTTTCAATAGGTCTACATCATTATTTTTAAAGTTTCTTGTAGAGATCATGTAATTGAGCATGTTTTTAATCCACCCTATCAATTTTTCTTTTAAATAACACATCTATCCCATTTGTATTTTATGTAATTATTACTGTTTTTAAGCTTAAGACTGCCAATTTATTTTTCTTATTTTCTGTATTGTCTTCATTTTTCTTTCTTGTTCTGGCTTCTTGTGATTACTTAAACATTTTCTTTTAGAATTCCATTTTGCTTCAGCTGGTATTTTTGAGTGTGCCCCTTACTATATCTTTTTAGCTCTCCTATTTTTTTATGTATATATATATATATATATATATATATACATATATATATATACACACACACAAACACACACACGTATATATACCATATATGTATAATATACTGGGAAAGCATAATATGTATTATATATAATTTTTAGTATATTTACATAACATTTATAGATATAATTATATATAAAATATTATATATTAATATTAATTATTAAAATATATCATTATATATAATTTATATAATTATATAAGATGTGTATACTAGGAATATGTATAATATATGCTGTATATTATATATAAATTTTAGTATAATACATATAATATATACTAGGTATATATAGAGTATATATTCATTATATGTAAATTTTATATAATACATAAAATATAAAAATATATAATATATAAAATATAAATATTATGCATAAAATTATCACAGTTTAGTAATGTTCTTCATTTACCAGGTGGATGAGATATAGAACTTTACCTACTATTAAGTTATTTCCCACTCAAATTTATAAGATAATTATTTTAAATATTTTCTTGATGTATATTCAGAGCCACACTAAACAATTTTAAAATTATTGTTCTAATTATTAATCAGATCTTAGAAGATTCAAGAGAAGAAAGAAATTATCTTGTATATACGCACATCTTGCTCAAAGTACTGTCTTTCTTCTGATGTTCCAAACTTTCTTCATCTATCATTTCATTTCCGTTTGGTAAAAAAGTTTAGCATTTTTATTTCACTGGGACAGGGTAAAGAAAAACGTCATTTTGGTATGACATCTTTAATGAGATACACCAAAGTTTTATTTCTATCTAAAATGATTTTATGTCTTCTGCAAGACTATTTATAATTAGGAAAAGTGAACTGTATATGTAATTGCTACTAAATTAGTAATATCCTTATCATGCTCTGAATAGTTGTTATTTTGTAAGCTAAAACACATGCAGAAAATAATTTTAATGTTTAAAATTAGAATAATAAAACATGACTTAACATTTATTTCACTCAGAATTTGCACTAGTAAATTTAGGATATATGAAATACGGCATTATATATAACCCATTCAAATGGTTCTGAATGGCTTTCTTATGAGAAATTCTAAATATGTGTTTCTCATTCAGATCTCACTTCTGATAATATTGCACTTCTCATTTGCTCATTCCATTAGATAACTTACAATGATCACAAATATGAAATTTTTGAAATTGAATTTAATCTCTATCCCCAAATCGAATTTTCTTCAGTCTGCACCATTTTAATAAATGGCACAGACAACGACCCACTTATCTGAAATAATTTTTTGCTTTATTTCTAATCACCATTAATTTCCATCATCATTTATGTTAATTCCACCACAAATATATACCTTGAATTTACTTACATCTATGCATCCCTGTTACCAGCACTATAGTTTAAAGCACTAGAATTAGGTAACAAAAGTAATATTAAATTATCTCCACAGTTTTGTTCTTGACCTTTCAGTCTATTCTTCACCAAATACTGTATGCAATTAAACTATTCGGATGATAGTGATATATATGTATATACACGTTTATCTCCCTATTGATCTAGATCCCGTATCTATACATCTCTGCCTCTCTCTCTCTCTCTCTCCCTCTTTCTCTCTCTCTCTCTCTCTCTGTGTGTGTGTGTGTGTGTGTGTGTGTATCCTAAAACTTGCACAAAATTGAAAGCTTTTTTTTTTTTGTAATTTAGGTTCTGGGATACATGGGCAGATCATGCAGGATTGTTGCATAGGTATATACATGGCAAGGTGGTTTGCTGCCTTCATTTCCCTATCACCTATATCTGGTGTTTCTCCCTTCATTATCCCTCCCCACCCTCCCCACCCAGCTCTCCCTCCAAGACCCCCACTACTGACCACAGTGTGTGAAAGCTATTTTTAAAGTATATAATAATATAAATGAAAATTATAAACGGGAAAGTAAGCTTTGAAGTAAATACTTTTACAATCGAAAATCATCCACAACATAATATACTACAAACTTCAAAAAAGGCAGAAAATTGCATGGCATTTTCATTGGTTAACTCCAACATACCTCATATATCTCTATTGTTCATATTTTTAACGAATATTTATTTGATCATGCTTTCACTTGATGACAATTTTGTAATGTAATTTTCTACAGAGAGAAAATACGTCAATCTTTTTATTATTGTGGTTGATTTTTTTAACTTGATAATTCAGAAAAACTATACAATGCATTATTCACAAAGTTTTCTAAATTTTTAGAGGTTTTGTCAAGCTTTGTCTACTCTGTTAAGGAGAGGATTTTAATTTTATATATGACATCAAGAGGACCTAACTTCTGCTTGGTGATTTCTAAATCTGATGATTGAAACAATTTTTCACTGGCGAACTTATATTTCCATGCATTTATAAAGTTTTTTCTTAATCATCCAAGTGTCTCTGGTACCAGGTGTTTAGGACAAGTTCAAAGAACAATGAAAATTCATCTGCTGCACATTTGTGACCTGACACCAGGTGTCTGAGAAGTAGGAGTATTTCTGGGAACCAAGTCTATCCTGAGTCATCTGGCATTCATAGCATTTCCTTTTACTTTTGCATGTTTAAGTCTTTAAATGGCTAATCCTTCAACATCTTTTGTACCTCACTTCCAATGTCATCTCTAGAGAGAAATTCATAACTTTCAAATCCAAATTTCTCATCCTAGCCTTGAGTTCAACCCCTTAAAAAGGTATGGCACTTATCACTATCTGACATCATTTGAATCTCCTTCTTCCTCTCCTAGAAGTCATGCCTTAAAAGAGCAGAACAGTTTTCTCTGTTGTGCATATTGTTTTCCCAGACTTGGAACAGATTCTGGTGTATATTATGTATAGTTAAATATACATCTGAATACATTTGTATAGTTAAGTTTCTACTGTATCTTACTTAACAATGAAGTTTTTATGAGAGATAAAATGAAGAGGGAAATATTCCTCATTAATCTCAATGTTTATAATTTAAAGAAAATTTCTTGGAAATTTCCTGAAAAATAGTAGTTTCAATTATTGCTATTAATGACTTGTTTTAAGGAGAAGACATGCTCATTTATGGTGAGAATTCCACAGTAAGCAGGCAAACCTGAACTAGAAAAGAAATTTAGCTCCTAGTAATAAGTTACAACAGTCAAGATAAAAGTGCATGACTTTTCATATTTTATCCCTTTGATTTTTTCACATAGTACCATCTCAATAGTTTATTTATGAAAGTATTTTTTTTCAGAAACAGATACCTCTCTTGCTCACTTTCATTTTTACTTTTTACTGTGATTTATGAATTTGAAATCTTTATATAATGCTCAGTGTTCTATTTAATATTAATATAATTTGTTCAATTAAAAAACATTTTGTTGGCCGGGCGCGGTGGCTCAAGCCTGTAATCCCAGCACTTTGGGAGGCCGAGGCGGCTGGATCACGAGGTCAAGAGATCAAGACCATCCTGGTCAACATGGTGAAACCCCGTCTCTACTAAAAATACAAAAAAATTAGCTGGGCATGGTGGCTCGTGCCTGTAATCCCAGCTACTCAGGAGGCTGAGACAGGAGAATTGCCTGAACCCAGGGGGCGGAGGTTGCGGTGAGCCGAGATCGCGCCATTGCACTCCAGCCTGGGTAACGAGCAAAACTCCGTCTCAAAAAAAAAAAAAAAAAAAAAAACATTTTGTTAATAATAAAACCTATCATCATTAAATAAGTATAAATAAGTTTCAAAAACCTTAAATATAATTATCAAAGTTTAAAGATCAGTAAACATTAAAAAATATAATTCCTGAGGGAAAAAATGAAATAGATATTTATCCACCATTATACCATCATTTTTCTGTTCTATATGTAGTACTAATTGAATCATATCTAGTTTTCAGTCCATGAACTAAAAATAAAGACCTTGAAATTACACTCATGTTTGTGAATGCACACACATACCTTTATACCTGTATTGAAGAAACACGTACATATTTTTGCTTGTAGATATATAAAGGAATGTTCAGGCTGGGTACAGTGGCTCATATCTATAATTTCAGCACTTTTCGAGGTTGTTAGGAGGCTAGCTTGAGGCTAGGAATTCCAGACTAGCCTGGGCAACACACTGAGATCCCATTAATTAAAAAATTAATTAGCTGAGCATCATGGTGCATTTTTGTAGTCCCAGCTACTCAGGAGGCTGAGGCAAGAGGATCACTTGCACCCAGGAGTATGAGGTTGCTGTGAGCTGTGACTGACCCACTGCATTCCAGGTTGAGCAGCAGAGCAAGATACTGACTCAAAGAAAAAACAAAGTTTATCAAAGCAAGTCTAAATATCCATCTACAGAAATATGAGTAAACTACTCCTAATATATTCATTAAATAGAATTCTATAGAGTGATAAAATGGCTATAGTTAATATGGTATTTGGATCTTAGGAATGTAATACTGAATGAAGAAAGTAAGTCTCAAACATCAACTTTGTAAACTTCCAAAATATATATGCCATCTGAAGCAGTGCTTACTCAGTAAAAATAAAATAAAATAAAATAAAATAAAATAAAATAAAATAAAGCTATTTTTTTTTTCAATCAAGAAAGAAGTTATCCTAGAAGAGAAATCCAAGGGCTTGAGGCCAGGAACCTGAGACCAGCCTGGAACCCAGAGTTATCACATCTATACAAAAATATAATACTTATAAAAATATAACACTAAACTAATTATTATCTTTTTGTATATGTGTGGCATGTTGTGTGTGTCTGTAGTCCCAGCTACTCAGGAGGCTGAGGTAGGAAGATTGCCATTACTACTTTATTACTGCTTCCAAAGTAGTGTGTGCATAAGGGGTTAAGTTTAACTGCACATTCTATTTGTTAAGCTAGGCAGTGGATTCTGTTTCTTAAACAGGACAATGAATTCACCCTCTTATATTTTTATGCTCCTCAATACACATATGCATTGCACATACAATTTTGGTCATTTTGTGAAAACTTAGTATTTTACATTCTATTAAAAAGTGAAAAGAATTCCTGCAAGATAGAATGGCACTATTGAATAAACACATTGGATATGTATTTTCCATAAATTTTACTTCTATTTGTTGTAACATATAACACATATTAGAGTTAAAGTGAGTTTAGTGATGTGCAGCAATGCATCTACTCAGAAAAATACGTAATTATGATCTGACATATTATGTTTCTATATTAATAATGTGCCTTAGAGTAATGAACTCCATTTATGAAAGCAAAAGTAGAATAAAGTGAAACCTCTTTAGCATTGGGATGAAAAATTAAATTATGACAAAATAAAATTATCAGAGCTGTAAAGTATAGATGAAATATGGAAAATATGTGTTTACTATAACAACAATTTCCATGGATATAATATATTAAATGCCACATTTAGATTAATGAATAAAAAATTATAATTTCTAACAAACTCAAGAATATATTTTTCAGTTTCCTTCACATTTTTCTTGATTATTGTATTCTTCATTATCTTTCACCTTTCCTAGCTATGAGATTATGTTACATTGGAAGTAGTAATAAATAGGTATAATATTTGAGTTGTTTCATTAAAATATTATAAATTAAAAGGCATTGATACTAATCTACATTAGTTCAATTATCTCTGAGTTTACATAACACAGCAGTGTATATTATAGAAATTTTAGAATATTTTGAATATTATGAGTTATTTATCTAATTTGCTACAATTATTTATGTTTTAACTAATACATTCAGAATCTAATCACAGATAATTTCAGTTATGAAGGATTCATTTCTTCATTTACTAATTTTTTTTTAGTGCAATTTGAATTTTATTTTTAGGATAGTACATGTCTATTATGTAGGAATTCTCTAAGAAGTGATTAGTTATGAAAAAACTTGTATCTTCAGTGACCAGCTAATATGTCCTAATAATTCAACAACAAAAGAAAACATGATGTCCCCCCCATTCTTTCTTTCTTTAAGTTTAGGCATGTTGAAGGGTGAAAAGTGATGTCTATTGTGCTGTGAAGTTGTTTGGAAGTAAATGTTCTTTCATAGAGTTTTATAGTGAAGTTATATGCAATCTGATAAACTCTCATTTTTACAAACACCACAATTTTCTTGCTAGGAATCTAATAATTTTATTTATTTCAGTTCTAGGTGTTTTGAAAATGTCACTATAAATTTTTGGCTTGTCCACAAATTTCCTTCCACTGCATATACATGTGCATGTGTTTGAATGATCATATATTACATATATTTCTATGTATATTTCCTGCCACAAGGAAATTTTCTCATTTTCATGTCACTGATAGTGATATATTAACTAGATTATATTAATGAATTTAATGTTATGTTAGTTATTAGTTTAAAAACTATTCTTCTTTATCTCATTTCTTATACATATTTGATTAGGCTGATAGTATGCCATTATAAAATATAGTATTTTAATTATTATTTTCCTATAAGAAGTATAAAAAGGGTAACATGATATCTTTTATATATGACTGTGTAAAAGGGTAATAGTTATCCAAATAAATATTTAATAAATAATTAAATATGGATAATCAACATTTTAATAGTATAAACAAGAATAAATCACACCTTCCAAAAAACACTATTGCTTTTGTTTCAATACTTTACTATTGTCCTACTACTATTTTTCCACTGGCAATTTTAAATACATGAGACAGGTGGACTCAGTGTATGTACACATTGGTGAATAACATCAACCATCTGTTTGAGCCCTTGGACTAGATAATCAGATATTTATTGGGGTCTATTGAGACAGTACTTTACCATTCTCTCGGTCATTGAGGTATAATCTTTGAACAGTAGTATTTTCATGTTGTCATATTTTATATAATATTGAAGTGAGAAGGATTGATATTTTTAAGAACTATTTTATTTAGGGCACTATATAACTACAGAAGTAGTAATCAAATGTCTCAAAAAGCATAGTAGATTACTTCAAAAGTTGTGATCCTGATGAACAAATTCAATGATTTCTGTCAATACAAATGATAGGGTAAAGATCTGGAGAGGCCATATTTTTTATTTTTCCACTTGGAGATTATTCCCTGGAATTATATGATCAGTTATCATGTGTAATTTCCAGGAAGCATATTTTGCAACCACAGTAAGAGGTGGCAAGAAAGTACAATGAGACTTGATTCGAATATCACTTAGATAACTGAATATCTGTGTAACTTAGAAGAAATTTCTTTATTCATGTAGTGTTGAAGTTTCTGCATCTATAAAATAGGAATCATGATGACAACTCTTAGTAGATTTACGGATATCAAATAGTATGTGTAACAGAGTTTGAAAGAAACCAGAACTGTTAGCAAGGCTGATGTCAAAACAACTCTATCTATATCTACTTCTATGGTGAGAAATAGAGACAAAGATAAAGAGACATAGACATAGACATTGATACAGACATACACATAGACATAGACATTGACCTGAAGTTAGACATCAACATGGACATTGACATAGACAAATATAGATGTAGACATAGACCTGGACATTGACATAGACATAGATATAAACACAGACATAGAGGGGAGTGGGTGTAGGCTGTGGAAAAATAAGATTTCTATTTCCAGCATCCTATCCTTTGAAAGTAATGGGGACTGGATATTGTTAGATTTGACTAAAACACTAGAGCACAAGTTGTCTATAAATGTTTCTTACAAAGAACATAGATGCTTAAAGTTCTTTCTGAATGGTGTTGAAGAATTGAGCTTTGACCAGACTCCCTTATATATGGGGACAGAGTGAATATTAGCAACTCTAAATAAAACAAAGGAAGCTGGCTGAGCGTATTAGTCTGTTTTCACACTGCTATAAAGAAATACCTTTATAAAGGAAAAAAGTTTAATTGTCTCACACTTCCAAATGGCTGGGGAGGCCTCAGGAAACTTACAATGATAGTGGGAGGCAAAGGGGAAGCATGTTGGGACCTCCTCACATGGCAGCAGGAAAGAGAAGAGTGAGGAGTAAAAGGGGAAGAGTCTCTTATAAAACCGTCAGATCTTGTGAGAACTCACTCACTATGATGAGGACATCATGGGGGAAACCACCCCCTTTTTTTTGTCTTACCTTTGTCTCTGTGGCTGTCTTTAAATAAAAAGCAAGTTTATTATATTTGGGTAAGAGTGAGGGCTTGCGGGAATGGATGTCTATTTTTGACCACTCCTTAGTTCTCATAATCTGATCAGTTGCTTTCAGTTCCGATATTTTGTTTTTCTTACTTTATCACCATCCACCCTTCTTCCCTAGCAGATTCAAACTTGTTATTCATAAATGGCATAACTTTGTGCATACTTTACACTCAAAAGTTTTCTTTATAATCAAAGTATAACTTGGCTGATTATAAAATTCTTGCATCACATTTTCTTTCTGTCAGTGTATTTTAGATACTGATCAAACAGTCTTTTTGTATTGACTACTACTATAGGAAGTCAAATCTAACTGGATATTCACACTAGTAGGAAGCATGATTTTTTTTTTCTCCTGACTGATCCTAGGAGTCCTTCTTTGTACTTGAATTTTAACAACTTTGCTAGAACATACTTTGATACCTAGAATATACTTTTGAATGTTAGGTATCATTATTTCTTGGAACTCTATGAACACCTTGATTCTGCACTTTCAATTTGTCTTCCTTACAGAAAAGATTTTTAAAGTATACTTTTTGTTGTTTCTATATTATAAATATTTTATTTGTTTAGTCTCAAAAATACCAACAATGCATGTTAGTTTTATGTCGATTTTAAGTCTGTCACTCCTTCTGTGATAATATTTATCTTTTTTTCTCTCTCTCTCTCTCCCTTCTTTTATGTAGGAGCCTTATAACTGCTGATGAACATCTAACCTTTTATCTATAATGGGCATTTATTCTCTGCACTTGGTTTTATTTTTTTCTCATGTTTTAGCATTTCCACTCATTTCTATATATTTTGCACACTGTTTAAAGTCTTCTTTGAACACTTTTTTCTCATGCTCAAATTTCACTTGTAATTTATAGAGATGATATCATCTATAAATTCTAAGAAAAAAGGAACCTTTTGTTCATTTTTCCTTTGTTTTACTTTGACCATCTTTTCATTAGAAATTTCCTTTTATTGGCCGGGCCCAGTGGCTCTCGCCTATAATCCCAGCACTTTGGGAGGCCGAGGCGGGTGGATCACAAGGTCAAGAGATGGAGACCATCCTGGTCCACGTGGTGAAACCCCATCTCTACTAAAAATACAAAAGTTAGCTGTGCATGGTGGTGCATGCCTGTAGTCCCAGCTACTCGGGAGGCTGAGGCAGGAGAATTGCTTGAACCCAGAAGTCAGAGGTTGAGGTGAGCCAAGATCACACTATTGCACTCCAGCCTGGGTAACAAGAGCAAAATTCCATCTCAAAAGAAATGAACAAACAAAAAATTTCCTTTTATTAAATAAAGGAAACAAGTTCTGTTCATGGAACTCATATTATTTCTTTGTAATTACAACTAATCATTGACTTATTTTGTTTCTTGTCGGAGATTTTGGCAATTGTGATAACTGAGGCCACCTAAGGCTTAGATTTCAATGATGTTGTTCCAAACTCTTCCTCAACAAATTGATTGACAGAAAATCTTCTGCGGCTAAAGATGGAAAAGGCCACTCTCCCACTGCTTAAATACTCAATGCTGATGATATCCATTGCTGCCCAAAATCACCATTTAAAAAACATAGCTTTATAAAATATAGGTTACATACTATAAGATTCACCCATTTTAAGGAATATATTCTATTTAACATATTTACAGAATTGATTTGAGTTGCTAGCTCCTTTACCGCTGCAAAAGCCCTTTCTTAGGATGGAGGTTCCCTGTTGAAAAAACTATGACTGAGACACCTTATTTTCCCCGTCCAGTATTGTTACTGTCAAAACCAGAGGTGCAGAGAAAAGCAGCAAAATAATACTGTTTATTCTTCCTTCCTTCCAAATTCTGTTCAGTATCTCTTACTCACAGAAACTAAGAGGAATTCAACTAGCAAGAACACCAAAACTTGTGATTTGCAGGTTTTCAGCCCAGGGTTACAAAGAAAGTGCAGAAAGGAAAGCATAACGCTGAGATCCTCTAAACAATAAACAGCACACACCTTAACTCGTAAAATCATGGATTGGCCGTCTCTATACCCATCCTTCTCTAAGTAATGCAGCTTTCGTTGGAGCAACTACCAAGCCATGATAGAAAAGGTGTTAGTTTGTTTTTATTTTCAAGCTACCTGCTCCGTTGCAAACATCTGGGTCCCAACAGAATGTGCTTTACTTTACCAAATGTTCCTGTAATTATTGACTTCTTACTCCACCTTGGAGAGGGTACACAGGATAAGATCCTTATCTTGATGGAAAACTATATAAAACTTGGGAACTGATGAATTTTGTGAAAATAAACCTTGTGTTCATCTTTTTTTGGTTTACTTTCCACACTTGGCTAGCATAATTCAGTTTTTGCTTGAAATTTATAATTATTTATTGTATTAAAGTTCAATTTTTCCACTATTACTGTATTTTTTTGGATATTTTTCCATGGGTTGTAAAAAAAATGAGTTGAAGTAAAACACTCTTAATTAATTATTTTTCTTTATAGACATTGTGTTTTCTCCAACTCTAGCCCTGTCTGCAGGCAGCTCCTAACTGTGTTGCATGAGAAACAACGCTGTTTATTCATTCAATACTTTTGTTGTTATTATAAAGCTCATTTCGTGTGTCTACCCACAGAGGTAAAACCATAAATCACAGACCATACAGGTATGGTAAATGCCCATCCACGTGAGAACATGCAAAAGAAATGTTTGATCTACTAAAATACTGCTTGCAAATGTCTTGCATATGGTACTTGTATTAGTTTCCTAGAGATTTTATAAGACAGTACCACATACTGGGTGGCTTAAAACAATAGAAACTTACTTTCTTGTGGATCTGGTGGTTAAAGTCCAAATAGAGGTGCCAGCAGGGCCATCGTCCCCTGGAAATTTTATGGAAGAATCCTTTCTTGCCTATTCCTGGCTTCATATAGTTGCCAACAGTCCTGGACACTCTTTGACTTGCAGTTGTGTCATTAAGATCTCTGTTTCCATCATTACATGGCCTTCCTCACTGTATGTTTGTGTTTGTCTGTTTTTCTTTGTCCTTATAGGAACACCAGACATGGAATTTTGGGCCTACTATAATCCTATATGACCTCATGTTAATTTGAATAAATCCACAGAGACCCTATTTTCATACAAGATCAAACTCACAGAGGTAACAGGAGTTAGGACTTCAATATATCTATTGATATATTGATGGGAACACCGAGCCCACAATAGCACTTCATATTATTGGTAGTATGGAGCTTGCAGATGTGGCAGAGTTTTTAGGCCAATGACAACTGATTTATGTCATAAAGATGTTCACATCAAATAGATTAAAATTACCTCAAGTAAATTTTCCAAAAACAAATAAATCATCTATTTTGAAACTCCTTACCTGGTTATTCCATTTTCTATTTAAAATAAATATTTAAAGATTGACGTGTGTGCATTTCTGTGTGTGTACATGTGTATATACTACATGTATTTACATGAGTCTTATATGCAGGGTTTTTTAAACACTCCTTCCTAATTTACTAGTGTACAACTGAATCTGGAGCTTAGACCAGAGGGAAACCAGGGCTTGATGCTGAACTTGAAAGCTAACACATGCATCAATTTTAATAAGCCACTTAATTCAAGCAATTAATTTTTTTAGTGGTGCACTTTTTTGGTTTAATAGTGACCAATTTTGATTGTCAGTTTTATATGTCAACTTGACTATGCTACAGTCACTAGTAATTTATCAAATCCTAATCCAGGTTTTGCTGTGCAGGTATTTTATAGATGTGATTAACACCTATAATTCCTTGGCTTTAGGTAAAAAAATTAACCCCAGTAATCTGAGTGAAGCCTGATTCACCTTATTAAAGGAATTGAGACTAAAACTAAAATTTCCCCAAAAAGGTGACATTCTGCTTGTGATCACAGTTTCATCTCCTTTCTAAGAGCTTCCAATATGTCTTTTCTGACTACCTGCCCTACTGGCTCCTGATTCCACACTTACAAGCCAGTCCCCATTATTGAGGAAGCCAATTTCTAGTAAATATATTTATATCTCTCTATCTCTGTCTATCTTTCTGTGTCTATCTACATCTTTCTGGTTCTGTTTCTCTGGTGGAACCACAATCGATAAACCAATTTGTGGAAAAGTTGGGCATATAATATGAAGAACTTTCCCTCCGAATTATTGGAGAGTAAGTTGATCTAAGGCCCTATCATCTCTGCATACATTGGCAGCATTTCTTACAAACATGGACATTACACAACATAATCTCAGTATTACCATCAAAATTACCAAAATCAGGAATTTAACACTGAGACATAGCCACAATATAATCCCCAGACCCCAGTTTATTTTTCAATTATCTTTCTGTTGTCCGTGGTTGCAAAAGGATCAAATTTTGAAGCAGAAATTGCATTGGTGGCGTATCTCTTCAGTATCATTCAATCTGAAACAATTTCTTTATCTCTGCTTTTATAATTATTTTGGAAACATTCTAGAAAATTTCAGGTAAGTTACTTTTCAGAATATTCTTCAGTTTATCTGTTTGCTTTGAGTTTATCTGTTGTTTACTCATGAATAAGTTTATGCATCTTTGGCAAGAATTCCACAGAAAATATGTTTCAGTCACTTTATTATACACTATTTAGTGCTGATTATTTGATCATATGATCAAAATAGCATATAAGCAGCTTCCCTATCATTGTCAATCTTTACCACTTCAAAATTAATAAGTTTTGTGGAAAAATTTTTTGAAATCATGCAAAAATTTTGCTCCTTTTCAAATGTAGAGTATATTCATACATTTATTTATATAAAGGTGGGTAAGTGGGTGATTTTGTTTGTTTACTAAATGAATTATAATTCATTACTTAACTTATTTATTCTGGTACTCAAACTCTGCCAGCATACCAGTGGAAACTCAGTTAAGCTGGCTCCAAGGTGATTTTAACAAATCCTCATCATTCTTTTAAATACTTCCTTTCTAATACTTTACTTGTACTGCCTATGTTTCAATGCAGAGCACAGTAGAGTGATTATGTCCTACAAAATCTAGGCCTAAATTATTTTTCCTGTTTATTTTTATATTTTAAAATAGCTCTATTGAGAGATAATTTACATATCATATTATTTACCCCTTTAAAATGTGCAATTTAATAAGCTTTTTAGTACATTCATAGATATGTGAAACCATCACCACAGTTGATTTTATAACATTCATGATTTCACAAAGAAACCCAGTACCCTTTAGCTATTACCTCTGATTTACTGTTTTCATTTCTATTGGGTATATAATTTGCAGTGTATTATTGTTGGGTCATCTGGTAATGAGTAACCCTCAGCTCTGTCCATTACCATATGACCCAGTAATAATAACACTCCAAGTTATGCACTCAATGGAAATGAAAACATATGTCTGCACAAAAAAGTATATGCCAACGTTTATAAAAGCATTATTCTAAAAAATGTAAGAATAACACAATGTCCACCAAATGATGGATAAACAAAATATAGAGTATAAGGAAGTCATCATAAAACACCAACATCAAACTAAGAAGCTTCTGTAAGGCAAAATAAACATTCAAAAGAGGATACATATCCTCCCCTTCCATAGGAAAACACCTATGGAAGGGGAGGAAATATTTGCCAACCATGTATCTGAGAAGGGCTTAATTTCCAAAATACATAAGAAATTCAAACAATTCAACAGCGAAAGTAACCCAATTAAAAAGCAAATAAATTGAGTTGACATTTCCCAAGAGAAGACATACAAATGGCCAACAGGTATATATGAAAAGATGTTCAACATCACTAATCATCAGGAAAATGCAAATTAAAACCTCAATGAGACAGCATTCACACCTGTTGTAATGGCTGTTATCAAAAAGATGAAAGATAATAAGCGTTGGCAAGAATGTAGGGAACCCTTGCAAACTGTTGATGGGAATGTAAATTAGTATAACCATTATGGAAAAATAATACTTTTCGTAGAAAAATAATACATTTTCATAAAAATAATACATTTTCACAGACTGCCATTTTCATAGACTGCATAACAGATTAATCTGGGATGAGAATTTTGAAAGATGATACTTGCTTTTCTTAAGAGTTAGTAAATGTTTAATGAACCTTCCTCAAAAAGATGCGAGTCATTTTGACAGTATGATTCCATTTTAATGAAAAAGGTACATCAAAACTACTGTAATAGTTGATATGGGGCCTATGCTTTTATAGATATAAGCATGCCTGAAAAGGCATAATTTTCATCTGAACACATTAAGGTTTATGAAAATCCAATAATCACTGCAATTTTGGCCCAGCTTTGACACAAAGGTCATCAAATGTGTTTAAGGACATACCCTGTGGTTAATTCTCTAGTTCTTGATTGAAGAATTTGGATGGGGGAAATTCTAACCTAACAGGACTGTTCAACTATTTTTCAAGTTCTTTGAACTTGGAAATATTGCCATTATGTTAAGAAGGGACCGATGGAAGCCACTGATATCTCAGCCTATTCCAAAAGACAGTAAATCACAGGCAATACTATGTTGTTCTGCTAGGAATAATAGAGGTAAGTGCCAGCTTCAATGTCTTAAATTAATTGGATTTTAAAAACAAAAACAGAAACTGATGGCTTATGATGGATGGCAGTGAACCTCCAAAACTTAAATGTAAATCTCTATCTGCCATGCAGGGTGTGGTTTCTTCATGGAATCATATCAACATAGCCACTGATATTACATATGCCTCTACTAATTTGATGTATGCTTTCTTCATATAACCCATACACATGAGCAAAACCATTTGTAATTTACACAAGAAAGATGATATTATACATTGCCTTCTGTTGCAGCCACATTTATTATTTTAGAATTCAGTGGAACATTATTTTGGTGCCTATGTTGATGGCATAAACCTCACCGAATGTGGTAAGCAGAAACTAGCAAATGCAATAAAATCCATAGGAAGTCTCATGGATCCTGGAGAATTGAGACAAACCCTATTTGTTAAGTATGTGTGGTTTAGAAGTACATTGTATTCTGGGTGTGTACAAAAAGGAAAATGACACTTTAAGCTGTGCCTGTTCTGATTTAGACAGTTTCATAGCTTAGCGTCCTTTTACACTGAGGATACTGCTCTGGTCTGTTTTAATGTGTAACTCAGAAGGGACCAGCTCAAGAGAAGGCTGTGTACCTCCTCAACACTACACTGCAAACTGTACTTCCAAAGGATTTCAAGAGTGCTGGAAAATCCAGGGTCAATGAGGACACTATGAGGAAATTTATCAAGTTGCTATTAAAGAGTCTCAGTGAAGAATACTGTGGTTAGAGAAGGTCTTGGATTACGTAGCAGTAAAATACTCTTAATTATTATAATTCTTCATATGCCACTGGGTTCTAACTGAGCTTACTCTGGAACAGGAAATGATCATCTAAACACAGCTTCACATCAGGAACTGTGAATTATGAGATACATTGAGCCAGAAAGTTAAGTGGGCACAGCAGAAGTGAACTGTACAGTGAAAATGATTCGTTCAGGAATAGGCCTTGAACAATTAAGGAGGGCACTTGTAAACTCATGTATTAGTCACCCAGATTTCCTAATCACTTACAACAACATGAACGGTTGCTTTTTCACTAACTCTTGCCTGAATCCATTTAAGGATTGTAGCTGGATACTACCAGGGGTTCTCTACGACAAATGGTATCTATACCTCCCTTTTCTTAGAGAAAAAAAAAAAAATGATGGCAAGTTTTTCTCCCAACAATAGGGCCCATTTTGTAACCTGAGAACTAGAAATATTGCAGAGATAAGAAGATCTTAGTCCACAAATGGGGGACTGCCTCAAACTTTTACTCTATCATTTTAGGTATTCTGTTTTATTATTCCTTATTCCGGCTACCATTCATAGGATCTATTCTGCAACATAAAAGAATGTCCCTCAAGCCAATATGTTATGCCTCTTGCCTATATCATGTCACATCTCTAGACATTAAGACATGTGCTCTGATTCAACTAATGTTTCCAGAACACATTCCAGTTCCACCAGGACTTCCCTGTTTTAGCACCAAAGTCAATCAAGAACCCAAGAACCATTACCACTGCCCACTCCCCAACCCCAGTCACAAGAAAACTTTATCACTCTAGATATAATCTGCCTGCCTTGCATACACAATGCCAAAGTGAGGGAGAATTAATGGAAAGAGGAGTAAATCTTTGAAGAATATGAAATAGAAACTGATCAATGTTTTCTTCTTTATCCCCCTGGTCTTGAGATATACTTCACACTTCTCAGATAGTCTCTTAGACTCAAGGAATCAGCAGTTCATAGTGGTGGATGAAAAAATATCTCTCTTGTTTTGTTCCTCCCATTGTTTGGCTTCCCTCCCACTATTCCTCACCACTGTTTCCTGAGATCACCCCTCCAGTAATGTATTTACATATGCCTTTAGTTAGGTCTGCTGTTTTGGGAAGTGTTGGAGGATGTATAGTATATTAATAAAATATATTTATCTGAGTTGAAAGTACTAAAAGAAGCTAAAAATACTGAAAAATGTGACAAATTTCAGATACATATTTATTAATCACAAGGGTGACTTTTTTATTTTTTTTGAGACAGTCTCGCTCTGTTGCCAGGCTGGAGTGCAGTGGCGGTATCTCGTCTCACTACAACCTCCACCTCCCGGATTCAAGCCATTCTCCTGCCTCAGCATCCTGAGTAGCTGGGACTACAGGTGCGCACCACCATGCCCAGCTAATTTTTGTATTTGTTTTTTAGTAGAGACAGGGTTTCACCATGTTGGCCAGGATGGTCTCGATCTCTTGACCTCGTGATCTGCATACCTTGGCGGGTGTCTTCTTAAAGGAGTAAATTATGATAAAAACTTTAAGAGTTTGGAGCATGATATTTTTTGACATGAAAAGCTACATAACTGGAATTGGGATTAAATCAATTTATATCCTTCTTGGAAAGATCAGAGAATTAACTCACCTAAATTTCCTCCCACATCTCCACCCATTATCTCCCAATTTTGATCATTTCTGTTGCTTAGATTTTTCTGCTATAACTTTAAATGCCATAGTTGTTTAATATAAATTATATTCTAAAATAGAGTCTTTTATTAAGGGTCACATACAGATTGCTTAAAGATCTACATTACTTCATCCCTACCTGGTTTAAAACTCTCAATAAACTATGTATTGATGGAGCAAATCTGAAAATAATAAAAGCTATTTATGACAAACCCACAGCCAATGTCATACTGAATGGACAAAAATTGGAAGCATTCCCTTTGAAAACTGGCACTGGACAAGGATGCCCTCTCTCACCACTCCTATTCAACATAATACTGGAAGTTCTGGCCAGAGCAATCAGGCAAGAAAAAGAAATAAATGGTATTCAATTAAGAAAAGAGGAAGACAAACTGTCTCTATTTGCAAAGGACATGATTGTATATTGTATATTTAGAAGAACCCATTGTCTCAGCCCAAAATCTCCTTAAGACAATAAGCAAAGTCTCAGGATAAAAAATCAGTGTACAAAATCACAAGCATTCTTATATGCCAACAACAGACAAACAGAGAGCCAAATCATGAAAGAACTCCCTTTCACAAATGCTAAAACGAGAATAAAATACCAAGGAATACAACTAACAAGGGACATGAAGGACCCATTCAAAGAAAACTAAAAACAACTGCCTAAGGAAATAAGAGAGGACATAAACAGAAGGAAAAACATTCCATCATCACAGTTAGGAAGAATCAATATTGTGAAAATGGCCATACTGCCCAAAGTAATTTATAGATTCAATGCTATCCTCATCAAGCTACCATTGACTGCTTCACAGAATTAGCAAAAAACACCTTAACTTCCTATGGAACCAAAAAAGAGCCCACATAGCCAAGACAATTCTAAGCAAAAAGAACAAAGCTGGAGCCATTATGCTACCTGACTTCAAACTATACTGTAAATCTACAGTAATCAAAACAGAATGGTACTGGTACCAAAACAGAGATATAGACCAATGGAACAGAACAGAGGCCTTGGAATTAACACCACACATCTACAACCATGTGATCTTTGACAAACCTGACAAAAACAAGCAATAGGGAAAGGATTCCCTGTTTAATAAATGGTGTTGAGAAAACTGGCTAGCCATGTGCAGAAATCTGAAACTGGTCCCCTTCCTTACACCTGATATGGAAACTAACTACAGATGGATTAAATATTTAAACATAAGACCTAATACCATAAAAACCCTCAAAAAAAAAAATAAATAAAACCTAGGCAATTCCATTCAGGATGTAGGCATAGGCAAGGATTTCATGACTAAAAAACAAAAAGTAATGGCAACAAAAGTCAAAATAGACAAATGTGGTATAATTAAATTCCAGAGCTTCTGCACAGCAAAGGAAATAATCATTAGATTGAACAGGCAACCAAAAGAATGGGAAACAATTTTTACAATCTACCCACCTGACAAAGACTGAGTATTAAGAATCTACAAAGAACTTGAACAAATTTACAAGTAAAAACAAACAATCCCATCAAAAAATGGGAAAAGGATATGAAGAGATACTTCTCAAAAGAAGACATTTGTGAAGGCAGCAAACATATGAGAAAATGCCCATCGACACTGGTCATTAGAGAAATGCACATCAAAACCATATTGAGATCCCATCTCACACCAGTTAGAATGGTGATTATTAAAAAATCTGGAGACAACAGATGCTGGAGAGGATGTGGAGAAATAGAAAGGCTTTTACACTGTTGGTGAGAGTGTAAATTCCCACACTTCAACCACTGTGGTAGACAGTGTGGTAATTTCTGAAGGATCTAGAAATAAAAATACAATTTTTTTATGGCTGCATAGTATTTCATGGTATATATGTGCCATATTTTCTTTATTCTGTCTATCCTTGATGGGCATTTGGGTTGCTTCAGTGTCTTTGCTATTGTAAACAGTGCCACAATAAACATATGTGTGCATGTGTCATTATAATAGGAAGATTTACAATCCTTTGGGTATATAACCAGTAATGGGATTGCTGGGTCAAATTCTGGGTCCTTGAGGAATCACCACAGTGTCTTCCACAATGGTTGCACTAATTTACAGTCCCACCAACAGTGTAAAAGTGTTCCTATTTCTCCACATTCTCTCCAGCATCTGTCGTCTTCAGATTTTTTAATGATCACCATTCTAACTGGTGTGTGATGGTATCTCAATGTGATTTTGATTTGTATTTCTCTAATGACTAGTGATGATGAGTATTTTTTCATATGTTTGTTGGCTGCATAAATGTCTTCTTTTGAAAAGTGCTTGTTTGTATCCTTCACCCACTTGTTGATGGGGTTGTTTTTTTCTTGTAAATTTGTTTTAGTTCTTTGTTGATTGTGGATATTAGCCCTCTATCAGATGGGTAGCTTGCGAAAAAATTTTCCCATTCTATTAGTTGCTGGTTCACTCTGATGATTGTTTCTTTTGCTGTGCAGAATCTCTTAAGTTTAATTAGATCCCATTTGTCTATTTTGGCTTTTGTTGCCAATGCTTTCAGTGTTTTAGTTATGAAGTACTTGCCTATGCCTATGTCCTGAATGATACTGCCTTTGTCTTTGAATGGCTCCACGGAGATGGCCTGAGCTCCAGTTCAGTCTATAGAGGGGTAAAGGAGGGCCCTGGTAGAAAAGTTCATTAGCTTGTAACCAGTGTTGCAAATGCTCAGAAGCATATTAATAGCATAATACAATAGCGATTATGCTACATGACAATGGGCAGCCAAGTCACTTCACTTTGACTTTTCTGGATGAATCTAGAAACCATCATTCTCAGCAAATTCACACGAGAACAGAAAACCAAACACCTCATGTTCTCACTTATAAGTGGGTGTTGAACAATGATAACACATGGACACAGGGAAGGGAATATTACACACTGGGGTCTGGGGGCATAGGGGAGGGATAGCAGGGGGTGGAGAGGTTGGGGAGGGATAACATTAGGAGAAATACCTAATGTAGGTGATGGGAAGATGGAGGCAGCAAACCACCGTGATATATATATATATATATATATATATATATATATATATATATATATAATGTATACATACATATGTAACAATCCTGCAAGATCTGCACATGTATCCCAGAATTTAAAGTATAATAAAAAAAAAAAAAAGAAAAAGAAAAATAAATAGAAATACGATTTGACCCAGCAATTCCATTACTGGAATATACCCAAAAGATTATAAATCATTCTATTATAAAGACGCATGCACACCTATGTTCATTGCAGCACTGTTTACAATAGCAAAGACTTGGAACCAAGTAAAATGCCCTCAGTGATAGAATGGATAAAGAAAATGTGGCACATATACACAATGGGATACTATGCAGCCATAAACAATGATGAGTTCATGTCCTCTGCAGGGACATAGATGTAGCTGGAAACCATCATTCTCAGCAAACTGACACAAAAACAGAAAATCAAACATCGCATGTTCTCACTTATAAGTGGGTGTTGAACAATGAGAACACATGGACACAGGGAGGGGAATGTCACACACCACGGCTTGTTGTGGGGTGGGGAGATTGGGGAGAGATAACAGTCCTGCACAATCTGTACATGTACCCCAGAACTTAGAGTATTATTTTAAAAAAATCCCAGAATTTATACTAAGTGTACAAAAATGCCAGAACGCTTTTGGTGTTTCTCATTACTGCATCAATAGCAATTAAAAAAAAAAATAGCAAACTCTTTACATTTCTCAGTCTTTGGGATGAACGTTCAGGTTCTTTTTTTTTAGAAATCCCACACCGCCACCAGCTTCTCCAGTTACAGGTTACTTTCTTACATTCATCTTCCAGTTCTGCAAATATAACTGTCCATTTTGTTTAATGTTTGTTGTTTTGCTTTGTTTTTAATATTTGTGAAAGTTGTTTTCAGATATCTGTTTGTTTGTTTGTTTGTTTGTTTATGGAGTCTCGCTCTGTCACCCAGGCTGTAGTGCAGTGGCATGGTCTTGGTTTACTCCCGGGTTCAAGAGATTCTCCTGCCTCAGTCTCTTGAGTAGCTGGGATTACAGGTGTGCACCATCATGCCCAGCTGAATTTGTATATTTTTGGTAGAGAGGGGGTTTACCATGATGGCTGGGAATGGTGGCTTACGCTTATAATTTTGCAGGTATGCTTGGAGAAGCTAGGCAGTCCATCTTTTATGACAGTGATAATATCCCAGCATTGTGGTCAGGTTTATTTTGTGTTTTGTCAAATCTCCTGGACTGTGGATGCATGGAGGCCTAGATCTCATGTCTCTGTGAGAGTTTTTTCTGGTTGTTTGGTGAGTCTCTCCTGCTGTCCCTCACCACAGCAGCCAATTGCATTTGCACTCCCCATCCTACACCCCCAGATGACTGAACGATAGGCATAGCAAGACTCTAGTAAACCTTGTTTATCAACCCCAGAAGAAGGAGCCATCATTACTCTCATAAAGCGTGACTTCGTCCCCCAAATATCCTTTCATCTTAGAGGGGTTCCAGTGATAAGAAATTGCCTGCCTGCCTGCCTGTCCCCTCCTTTATTCCCAGGCAAGAAAAACCAAAATGGTGTCCCCCAGAGACTTTTTCACTTTGAAGGGTAAAATGTGTTAGTATCATCTAAACCTTTGAAATAATAAATGTTAAACCTAGCTTCTTAACAAGTTTTATCTTGGCTACAAATTTTAAATTGAAAATATTCTAATGTCACAAATTTATAGGGGAATCCAAGTTCACCAGACCCAAGTATTCTAAATTGGAAATTCATGAGAGGATGTCTAATTTATTATCATATAAGGAAAAATGATAATAACAAGGAACGAAAATGATCACTTGAGTGCCAGAAAGAGTGCTTATTTCCAGTATTAATTGAAGCATATGATTGTGTAAGCATTTATTGAGTAACAAAAATACCTATAAATAATTATTTTGATGCAATAATAGTATATTACAGATTTGGGGGTCTAAGGAGGACCAGTGCTTACATAGCTTATCTCATTTAACATTGTACCACCTCTCAAGTACATTTTTGGTAGAGACTAGCAAGCAATTCAGCCAAGGACACCCAGGTAATTAAGTGAAGTCAAGTTTTCAATGAGGCACGTCAACTCTGGAGTCTGCACATAGTCTTGAACTTTCCTTTCACATGAACAGATGGAATTATCCCCCTCCCTACTGCTCCAGCTCTTACCTTGTCCTTATATTTCTCACATGTTAACATAAATATATGGAATTATTGCCATCTATATCTTGGTCTTACATACCTCTGGGCTAATGTCTCATATATTTATTTTCTCAGTAATTTTCACATGCATTCACTTAAGTGTAAACTTCTTGAAACTTAAAAGGAAGACAAATACATTCATTTTAAACTCTCCAAGCACAGCTTGGTACAAATTTATATCTTAGCAGTTATCTTTATTACACAAAAGCCATTTATTTATATGTAAATATGTATCACTTACCTTGAATTTTCTTGAAAATACAGAAGAGTTCTTGCTGTATTCCTGATGTAGCACTTTGCCTGTCACTTAGGAGGAACTTAGTATTCAGTGAATTAAGTTGAATGACTATGGAAAGGTTCTAAATAACAACTAACATTATGTGATAAATGAACACTTCAATACAAAAGACACTAGCTTGAAATGAGTCTAATGGTTTCAGTTGAAGAGGAAAAGAAACATACGTTTTTAGCAGCATTTAAAGAATTACATTCTCTCCACATATTTATGGCTTCCCTTCTTAGTCACCGTTGAGTCAGGGGATTTAAGTAACTCTATGCCAAGTAACTACCTCAACTTACTGGTGGTCTCAGCTGGCTTGAATTGAACAAGTGATTTTGATTATGACTCAAAAAATCAAAACAGATTTGCTTTTCCTCAGCAAAAGTTTAAATCAGCCTTACAATGAAAATATACCTAGTTGTTCAAAGCTGTGAATAGAGTGAGGAATCAAGATTCAAATTTTACTAGAACTCACTCTAAACTTGAAAGGTCCTACATTCACCTTTAATTTCAGTTGTCATTGAGGACATGATGAAATATATTGTCTTCTAAATATACAAAAATAGCATTATACATGGAAATATGATGCATCCTAAGTCAACATTCATCTTAAAATGTACTGAGAAAAGGGCTCTGAAGTATTACATTTGCTGATCTCATAAGATTGCTTTGAACTGACTTCCTATCTTGCAGCATTTTTTTTTCTTTTCTACTGTCACCTAAGACAATTTTCTTTCTCATGAGTACTCCTAAATTGTTCCTATAACACTGTTATGGCAGTTTTTGTATTGATTTGGGAAGTAGAAATATCAATGATAATAAATATAGGGCATTCCAGTGAGTTCTGAAGGGGCAACAGCAGAAGAAATGAGACAGCACAGATGCTAAACAGTTTTATTGGTTATAAAAAATGTTATTAATTTATATGCTTTCTGAGAAATGCACAGCTACTATAGAGATTAAATGCAGAGTCATTTTAAGAGATTAAAATTTATAAGCAACTCATGTATAATATCATTAGATAAAAAAAACCTAATGTTCTTCACATGTACCCCAAAATCTAAAATGCAATAAATAAATTTTTAAAAATCTGAGTTTTATTATAGGGTACCACATTTAAATTAGCATTAATATTAAACTCAATATTTGATATTTTACATTTCTTAAAAGAAGAATGATTACAAATGTCTTAAACCAAAGATGTTTTCACAGCCAAACAAACAAAAAAACAACGAAAAAGAGACCTAAGGCTAAGATTAAAAGCTACTTTTTTCAGTTTGATAATACATGACAAGTGGCCTCCTCCTGGGTGCTGGCATTACATATAAACATTACATATTATCTAGTTCTGATACCAAATCAGGTCTGTCTGCCCATCACATAGTATGCCAATCACTTAGATGATGAGTTTTGCAGCAGAGAAAGAGTTTATTCACAAGGCAACCAAGCCGGGGAAAAGGAAATCAGATCTCAAATCCATCTCTCTAAAGATGATGTTTTAGGGGTATTTATGGGATAGAGAAGTAGGGAAGTCCAAGGTTTTGGAAAAGAGGATTGGAGTTAAAAAAAAAAATGTGAGGCAGTCTGTGATCTGTATAAATGTAGTCAAACTTCATGGCTCTTCATAGAATGAATGTTCACGAAATCCTGTTCCTAGCATAATCTGAGGGTTGAGATTTTGACCTTCTGACATTAAAGGGTTACCCATCAGACACTCACGCAATTCCAGTTGAAAGGTTATTGGTCTCTGCAGGCTTATGCTGGATAAAACCTGACTCTAAGATGCTTTAGAGCAAATTAAGCAACTGTTACCATGGTGACCTATACATCAGAGATGTTATCTACAAGGGAGCAAGTGGAAGTTTAGTTATATATTTCTCAGATAAATAATTTTTAGCTATATGTGTTTTAAAATCAACTACAAGTGACTAAAAACAAATAAGGCAAGTTGAATTTGGCAAGTGTAATCAGTGAGCCCTGCATTTCAAGTTCTGAAATGTGATTACTTTCCTTTCTAATCCAAGTTTAGTGGTATACTTGCTTTTAGAATACACTTAATTAGACAAACAAAAAAAAAAAAAGAAAAAGAAAGCACTATTTAATTTACACTAATGCATAAACTTTACAAATTTATAATTAATCTTATAAATAAGTTTATACTGTCTAAATTTTTCAAAGGATTTGTTCAACTTGTTTCCTTATCCATACAATTAAGACATTGATCACATGATGAAAGTATATGCAAAGCCATTAAAATTTCTACTTGTGCCTAAAAAGTAATTTATAAATATTTACTATAATTAATATTTACTATACAGGAAGTAGTGCTTTCACAGAAGATTTTTATACTTTATGACATAAATTTCACATTTTTCATTATTTTATCTTTTTCTCTAAGCTCATTATTTTCATGAGCTGTCAACTCTTTCTGAGAACATGAGGCCTTTAAACAGTAACTTTTACTCAATAAGTTTATAATGTATTTGTATAACCATAAAAATTCAAGGATGTTGCATTTTTCAAAAATTACAGGTCTTTGTCAGGAAATACAAAGATTTACTCACACAAGAAAATAAAATAACTTGTAATTAAAATAATACAATTAATGGCTTAGACATTGAAACTTTTTCAATAGCGTTTCTCATTTTAAATAACAGTGCATTCTAACCTCATTTACCACATTCATAGCTAAAACCTTGAAGTTAATCCAATTATTCATGTTCCATTCATTAATTTATTATATATTTTTATTATGAAATTTGGTATTTACAGAATTGTAACTGTTAATGGACACATGCAGCAACCTCAGCCAGAGAAGTCGATGATGATTACAGAGATCTCAGCTTCTTTAGAAATTTAGATGTGGGCCACAACAGCTTCATGGGCATTTGACCTGGCCAACCACACTGGGCCTCATACTTAGAAGACTTTCATGCTTGGTTTACGATTGTGTTGTAATCAACTTGAAATGCTTAATAATTTTTAAACAAGGAGGTTTGCATTTCATTTTGCACTGAGAATTGCAAATTATGTATCTGGTTCTGTGTCACAGTCCTAGTAAGATACCAAGTCTTAGGGTGATAGTTGAGTGTGGGGAGATACAGCATGGATACTGGAGGGGGAAGGTAATGGGTACCAATTTTACTCTGAAACCAGCTGCAGTAATGGAGGCTGTAATTCTTCCCACTAGCCTCTCTTGTGAGTCTCCTTCCAGAAAGACAATCTCACATGAGCCATGGAAGCGGAGCTGCTTTGGAAATAAGCATGGACAAGAGGATCTCCATAGACCAAGAGATCCATGTGTGTTGTCTTACTAATAGTTCATTCAAGAGAAACTTCCACAGAAGGAATAGCTGATTAGCAGCCTCCAGTTCTTCCGTGATCCTCAAAAAAAGTTCACACCAGATTGTATACCCAATGACTAAGCAATTTGGTGTATCATAATCAGAAAATTCTGCCCCCTGCTAGATTTCTGTCATTCCTGTAATGATAGACTGCTCAGGAACTCCCCATCAACTCTTTCTTTTTATAGGTAAATAGAAATTCCTGGTGGTGTCATGGGTAACTTTTGTTTCTTTCATGTTGCTTTGCTTATGTGTATATTATTTATTCCTACAGATATCTGTGCTATTTTAATGACTTAAGAGCTAATATTATTGGAACTCATCAAGATGAAGATACTCTGTTACTTTTAAAACAGAGATAAATACATTGACCCACTGACATTATGTATAAAATGCAAAGCTCTTGGCTTTATTTGCACACTACTATCAGTTAAATGATTCTAGTTTTGGTGTAAAACATAAACTTCTAGCATCCTTTCTGCAAAATTTTAAAAAAGCAATTTCATGTGTATTCCATATTTCATGATAGCTTTTCCAGAAATGGCTGCTGCTCCAAATCAGGAGGCAATATATGTGGACAAAGATTATATTATGTGTAGACACTCTTTATTTAGTTAGATTGTGTTGATTACACAGTAACATTTCATAGTCAACACCTTTTAGAATTAGCTACAACTTTTTCATTTCTGATTTAATATTATAAATCATACTTCAAAATACTCAAGCAGGCCAGGCAATGTGGCTCATGTGTGCAATCTCATCAGAAGGTCAAAGTGGGAGGATCACTTGAGAACAGAGATTAGAGACCAGTCTGGACAACATAGTGAGACCCTGTTTCTACAATAAAATAAAAATAATAAAAAATTTAGCCAGGCATGATGCTGCAGAAATATCGCCCTAGCTACTTAAGGAGACTGAGGCAAGAGGATCACTTACCTCACACTGCATGTTCTCACCCATTAGTGGGAGTTGAACAATAGTTGGAATAGTTTCAGAAAGAATGGTACCAGGGAGGGGAACTTCACACACTGGGACCTGTCAGGGAACTAGAGGATAGAGGAAAGATAGCATTAGAAGAAATACTTAATGTAGATGATGGGGTGATGGATGCAGCAAACCACTATGGCATGTGTATACTTATGTAACAAACCTGCATATGCTGCACATGTATCCCAGAATTTAAAGTATAATAAAAAAATAATAATTCCTGACTGACTAACATTTTTGCAAATCTCTTAAACAAGCTCTTTTATATTACCACGTGTATTAGTTGCCTAATATTATGTTCCATAATAAATCATCACACATTTATAAGCTTAATACAACAGAAACATTATCTAGTGGTTCTATTTGTCTGGGTCTCACAAGCTCAAAGTCAAGGTGTCAGCAAGATTGTATTCTCTAGGAGACAATCCACTTTGGGCTCATGCAGGATGTTAGTAGGATTCACTTGCTCAAAGTTGTAGGGCTAATGTCCCTGTTTTCTTATATACTATTTCTATGAAAGCAGAAATTCTTCATAGCTTCTTTAGGCTGCTACCCTTCTTTGGCTCCTGGTCCTGTTCTTTGTGCTTTAAATCTTCTGGTCTTATATCTCCAACTGACTTTTCTGTTTTCCTCTTTGATATTTAAGGGCTTCTATGATTCCATTAGGTCCATTTGGATAATGCAAGGTAATCTTCCTATTTGAAGTCGAAGGAGAGCAAACATAATCCATCAGCAAAGTCCCTTCACAGCAGAGCCTATCTTAGAGTTGAATAGCCAGCAAACATTGGCCTTGGAAAGACATTTTACAGTTCTGTTCACAGAATATGAACACACAATGCAATGCCTTCCTTTCCCCTCATAGAAAGCATATTAAATAAATGAACACAAATATTGAGCATTTTCTAGCACATTATTCTACAGTGATGCTCTGTCTCAAAAACAGTTCAAACAAGGTTGGGAAAATAAGAAATACAATGCATTCCTCATTACAAGTCTCCCTCTCATCCTCCCCCTCTGACTTAGGTTATTTTTCTATTTTAAGATGCCATTAAATATAGGTTGAATCTTGCTTTGCCCTATATTGCCCATTACTTTGCTAACTGGTATAAATGATGTTCAATCAAGCTCAAAAAGAAGCCAAAAATTATCCTTGAGAATAAGTATTAGGAGTGTAGAATGCTTTTTCCATTTGTAATGCAGTGTTAGTCCTTGGGAACTGCAGAGATCTGAGTATAAAGTCTGTGAGTATATGGCTATTATGTAAACCCAATCAGCAAAAAGAGTCATATTCATCTACCATCATTCAGACATTGAGGGATCCCATTTATGTTAGCTAGAATATATGTTCACATACAAAACAAAATGAAAATCAGAAGCAATTTAAATGACATATTGACAAATCAATAAGTTAACAAATATTTCAGAGGCATTTCAAGGCTAGTACATACAGGTCCATCTTCCTGCTTTGCCCCCTTTAGCATGTGGTTTCTAGTCTTCCAGTCACATAATGCAGCTGAACTGCTGACACTCTGCCATTTTCCAGGCAAAAAGAAGGGAAATGGATGAAAAACAAAGTACATGCCCATGGAATCTGGCCATCCTTTAAGGTATTCGCCAAAGTTCTACTTATTACTTATTTTCATCTCCTTGTTGGGATCACGGCATAGTGCATTCCTTAGATAAACGATGACTAGACAAATAGTGGGAACAAATAGGTTGACTTGGTGAACACCATTGTGTTTGAAACATGATCAACAAATGAAAGCAGTCGAGTCTATATTTCAATACTTTTTGCCTTCTATTTAACAGAGAAAATAAGGGAGATTGGACCCATTTGAGTGAACTACTCTATGGTGTCCTGAAATGTTTGGCATTTGGATTGAAGGAATCAAAAGGGTTGAATAGTCAAAAGCCTTCAGATAAGAAACATAGAAAAGGACTTACCAAAGAATGACTGATATGAATGTATATATATATTTTTGTTTTATCTCAAATTAAATCTTGTAAATAGATTTTGCTTGACTTTCTGCTGTTTCTGTTATTTTGTGTTTCATATTATTTCTATAATTAAATTAAGTTAAATAATATATGTTAATCCATACTACATTAAAACCTCTAACTTTTGTAATATTGTGTGACTATTCATTAATGTTTTTTATAGCAGAGATCGTTTAACAACAACAATGATTAAAAGCAAGCTCTTTTATACTTTGTTATTTTAGTCCTTGAACTTAAAAATATGTAACCCCAGATCAATGAAAGTTAACAGAAAGAATTTGTATGATCAGAAAATTTTTAAAAAATCATTTTTTTTACTTCAATTCTGTTTTATCCAAATGGCATAGTGCAAATAATGGGGAAAAAGCAAGAGATGCAAGTGACAGGGAAAAATCAAGAGACACAAAACAGTTACCACTTAAACAACTTGGCATTGTAACAATTGTAGTAATTTGGAAACATTTTGGACCCGTAACCAAAGGAATCTATTATTATGCAGAATATGAGAGTCAAAATATATAACAGTAATCCTGAAATTGAAGGGTAAATTACTTAGCTATTATAATTTAATGTTCTTGAGTGTTTATTTTAAAGTACACTACACAATATAAATACACAACTGGCTCTATATTTTCCAACAACACATTGATTTTCAGCTATTTCTGTAATGGAATAGATCTCAACAAAGTATCATTTTATGATAGAAGCAATCATTTTTAGGAAGTTATGCATTTAAGGCTATATCTAATTACAAGAAATTTACTGAGTACTTTTATTTAAAAACCGCCCTGTTATATTTGCTAAAATTTTGTTTAAGCTGTTCCAAGGGCATGATCTTTCAATGGCATCTCATAAAATATTTTCAGTGTATCTTTTGCTAGCATGTAAACATTCCAGCATTTAATACACATTAAGAATTTAAAATTAGGTGTGAAGTTGTGTTTCTAAGATGGTAACATCTAGGTGACAGATCAAGTTCCAAACATGCTATAGTGTCGTTATAAACAGATAAGACACTTTTTCAGACAAAATAAATTTGGTAGACAGAGCGAGACACTGGTAAGAATAGTTTAGTTAAAAAGCTGACAAACTGGGAGGAAAATTGCAGGCTGACAGGACCATGTGAAACCCTTATGGACTGTGGAATGTGAGGGAGTCATCATACTCTGGCAGGTTCTTTCTCCATGAACCTCTCTGGCCTCTCACAGAAAAGGCCTAAAATAATCACTAAGAAGTGCCCAGTGTCATGCAGAACAGAGGGAGGAAACAACAGCCATGTAGGAGGAACAAGTACCACTACCCATGTCACCCCACTCTATCTCCATGGCAAAACAAAAGCCTTAATCTGTAAGAAGACAAGTAATACTACTGGCCTTATGGTACCGGCTAGTTTTAAGATTCTTATACCACAGGTGAATCAGCACATAATTTTAAGGTAGTGCCTGCTTATTTAAAGATATAGTCATTAAAGATGTAAAGTTATATATTTTAAATTCCAGGTAAAACACTGAAAAAATATAAAATATGTATCAGTAATAAGTCAATGAAGGAAGTAAAATGTTATAATTTAGTTTATCATTGTTCATTGATGTCAACATATGTAGAGGGAGAGTAAAAACAGAAAAAAGAAAAGATGAAATGAGTAGAAAATATCTAGAAGTTGCTAACTTTTAAACCCAATAATATCCATAATCACATTAAACATAAATGGCCTAAATATAACTTTCTAAAGATAGCAATTTTCAGATTGGATCAAATAGCAAAGTCCAATTCTGTATGGTCTCTAAAAATGCAGTTAACATATAAAAACAAAGATAACTCAAAAATAATAGATGAATAAAGGCATACCACACAAGCATTCCCCCCCTCCAAATTAATATAGTTACATTAATATCAAAAAAGCAGACTTTAGCACAAGGAATAATGTCAGGAATAGAAGGAGACATGGTTAAGGGTCAGTTCTGTAAAAAGACATAATGGGTCTAAGTGTATATATTTCTAATAACAGTTTCAGAATAAATAAGACAAAAATTGATGTTAGAAAACAAGTAGGCAAATCTAAAGTTATAATTGTAGATTTCAATAATATTCTTTTAGTAATTGATAAAACAATTTGACAGAAAATCAGTAATGATATTGAAGACTTGCATGCTACCAAGGAAATATGCTGATTAACATTTATAAAACATGCTTCCCAGCAAAAGCAGAATATACATTCTTTACGTGGACATACTGAACATTCTCCAAGATAAATCATAATCTAACCCATCAAAAACAAAAACAATCAAAAACACCCAACTCACTTAAAATAGTAGAAGTCACACCAATTCTATTCTAATAATATAATGAAAATTAAGTAGAAATCAATAACAAACACATATATTTAAAATCCTCAAATTCTTAAAAATTAAATAACCCATTTCTAAATAAAAGGATTAAAGAACAAATCTCAAAAATCATTAAAAATAGTTTAAACTGAATAAGAATAAAAATACAATGTACTAAAGTATGTGGAATATAGTTAAAGCAATGTTTTCAAGGTAATGTATACCATTAAATATTTATATAAGAAATTTCTCAGATTAATAATCTAATCTGTCAGCATAATATATTTAAAGAAAGTAAAATAAGCTCAAAGAAAGCAAAAAGGACAAAATAATGAACATTAGAGAAGGAACTAATAAAACTGAAAATGGAAAAAAATAGAATCAATGTAAGTGAAAGGTTATTTTTTAAAAAGTTCAATAAAATTGATAAACCTGTGGTTACAGTGACAAATATGGTTTGGATCTGAGTCCCCACCCAAATCTCCTCTAATCCCTAATGTTGGAGGAAGGGCCTGGTGGGAGGTTATTGGATCATGAGAGTAGATCCTTTATGAATGTTTTAGCACCATCCCTCTACTGCTGTTCTCATGATAGAGTTCTCATGAGATCTGGTTGTTTTAAAAGTGTGTGGCATCTTCCCTCACTCCTTCCTCCTGCTCACACATAAGATGGGCCTGCTTCCCCTTCACCTTCTGACATGATTGTTAATTTCCTGAGCCCTTCCCAGAAGCAGAAGCCACTATGCCTCCTGTACAGCCTGCAGAACTGTGAGCCAATTAAACTTCTTTTCTATGTAAATTACCCAGTCTCAAGTATTCCTTTATAGCAGTGAAGAATGGACTAACACAGTGACCAAGACAAAAAAGCGAGAGAAAAAAGAATTCCTCATAGTTGCTGAATGTATTCCTGACATCACGCCACAAAGAGCATGACAGACCCGAGTTCATGAGTTCATTGCCTACCCCTATCTCTGCATCAGGACCAAGTCCTTTCCCTGCGGAGATAGTAACAATACCCTATTCCATAACCCTCGTATGAATCAATTTCCAACTGGCTATGCATATGAATAAAGAGAATCTGAACCACTAACTAGGCACCAGGGTCACAGCACTGGTTTGGACCATTACTCTGCATGTGGACCAGAAAAAGTATACAGGACCTTAAGCTCATCTTCTATACCTGTATCAAATGATGACTGATATACTAATCTTACACCCCTTTGCTTGTGGCAGGAGATGGCTTAAATAAATAACTTAAATTAGAAAAAAAAAAAAAAAAAGAATTCCCAATAGTAAGAATGGGAAATAGAAGGCTGTCACTATTGACAATCTCAGTTTTCAAAGGAGTGCTCTGACTTCCAGGAATCTGCTTTAGGGTCAGCTTGTGACCTCACTGCAAACACAGTGACAAATTAAGAGTGATTTTTTTTTTTTAACTCATAGTCAAGCTCATTCCCTGGATTTTATGGTCCCATGGCCACCACTACTTCGAAAACCTTCCTGTTATGCAGATAAAGGAAGGAAGGATAAGGCTATTCTGGATTAGAGGAGACAAAAAGGTTATGGCCAATAAATCCAATATGTGATCTTTTATTAAATCTTGGATTAAAAAAAACAAACAAATATAAACCATTATGAAACATATTCAGTTGGCTATTTAGGAAAGATTGATGTATTGGTTAGATGGCATGTATATTAAAAAATATTTTTGGTTTATCAGAGTTAAATTATTGAGTGTAACAATTATACTCAAGAAGTGTTTAGGTAAAATATATTTTTAAAAAGAGATACATGTTAAAATATTTAGAGTGACATATCAAAAATTAGTTTCAGATAATAAATGTGTAATCAAAATCTATATTGTGTGTGCATTTATGTTTAAGTAGACAGAGAGAGGTCAAGGATATATAGCAAATACTGAAATATGGAGAATCCAGGCAAAAATTTGTAAAAGTAAACTTTTAATTTTTTTGAAAATAAAGATTGAGGTAAAAATAAAAGAACTGTATAAAGCACATTATCATGTTCAGCGGTTTTTAAAAAAGACAACAATCTCATGAGCTTTATAATTACTTTTATCTCTATACTGTTCAAGTGCCCAAGCCATTATATATTTCAGCTCTTCAATTTCCACCTGTACCTGATAGAAATTACAGGTGAAAACTTGTAATTTAGCTACTACTTGGCATTCTTATTGCTTTCAGTTGAGGGTAAAATCCAGTTCCAAAACTGCACCTTGAAGATTAGCATTCTAAGTATCAACTGGTAACTTAATCTTTCTAAAAGTGGAGGCTGAGGCAAAGGAGTTATGTCCAACTTCAGGGAGCAAAGTGAGAGGCAAAGTTAGGAAAAGCAGGAGAAGGAAAGAGAGCCAATGCAAGAATGGATATTGAATTGCTTACCACTAAGTGAGAAAGATTGTGGCACACCACAGTTACACTTCCTGCTTATTAACTTCATTTGGGGATCTTCTCGAAAGGAGAAATGGGAATAAACTTGTCCACAAATTCTGAATTCTATTGTTCCAGGTTTACCCCTGGGGCATTAGCTCCCACACACTTTCAGATGATGCAAGAGGAAGTACAATTGAGACCCTGCCTCAGCTTTAACAGTGAAGTCCTCAGTGAAGGGAAGGTAGGAAGCAGAGGAGGAATTTTTCAAAGTACTATTTGTGCCTACCTGAAAGTTTTTGTGGTTCAAATAGAGTTTGTGGACACCCAGGAAACAGAAACAGGAGACAGTGAGGAGGAGAAAATCTGAATTATCAAGTATGCATGTGCAGGGATGGAAACAGAGTGGGTATTGGACTTATAGAGTCCCTCCTAACATATAGAATACAGCGGGAAGCATGTGTTTTCATACCCAAGATGACTGTAAAGAGACTGCAGCTTCTATACTGAATGGTCTCTCATTCTTGCTTGAATTTTCTTACCCATGGGAAAACCACCTGCCATGCTGTGAAGCAGCTGTATAGAGAAGTTCTCATGTCAAAGAGCTGAGGCACAGCAACAACCATATCAAGGAGCTTGGAAGTGGCTTTACAAGCCCTGCACCAAAACCATGTGTTTTTAGATGTGACCAAAGACTCAGCAAGGCCAATAGCTTGAATATTATCTCAGAATAGACCTTAAGACAGAGGCTCTCAACTAAGTGACAATGAGATTTCTGGTACCAAGATACTGTTAGAAAATGCATAATTAAGCCAGGCGCGGTGGCTCAAGCCTGTAATCCCAGCACTTTGAGAGGCTGAGGCGGGTGGATCACGAGGTCAGGAGATCGAGACCATCCTGGTCAACATGGTAAAACCCCGTCTCTACTAAAAATATGAAAGATTAGCTGGGCATGGTGGCACGTTCCTGTAATCCCAGGTACTCAGGAGGCTGAGGCAGGAGAATTGCCTGAACCCAGGAGGCAGAGTTTGCGGTGAGCCGAGATTACACCATTGCACTCCAGCCTGGGTAACAAGAGCGAAACTCCGTCTCAAAAAGAAAAAAAAAAAAAAAAAGAAAGAAAGAAAATGCATAATTATTGTTTTAAGCCATTACATTTGCAGTAATTTCATACACAGAAATAAATAATACACTCTCCTCTGTATCCCTCTCTGTGAGCTGTGCCCCAGGCATGGGACCTTAGGTTCTCCACTGTGCCATGTTTTCCCTGATATCTGAAGCTTCCTAGCAGTGCCGCCCAGATAAAATGCTGTTTCTTAATATGTCTAATTAACTGCAGCTGCTGACTAAAATGTAAACTACCAAACACATGCCCTTTGCAATATGCTGTCATGATGTTTTATGCATTTTTATTGTAAACTATCATAGTTCAGAATTATACTTTTTAATGCTTATTTGACAAATGCCTGAAGTTCCCATTCAATTGTAACCTTCATGAGGACAAGATAATTTATTTTTTCATTCCAGCATTTGACTAGTCCCTAACAGAGTTTTTGATTGGTATCTATTTATTTAATAAACATTATTTTATGAGAGGCATATCTATTAGATAGGTGGTATACAATTTTTATGATTTACAGGCACTTTACCTGGAAAATTCTAGTAACATAACAACAAAATTAACAATAAGGTACTTGTTAAACTGTCTGGAAATCTAACTACATGCCAAAACCAATACTTTTTCTAGTAAAAACTCATATTCAGATAGAAAATATAATGGAAGAAAATAATATTTTAAAATACAACCAAAAAAACTCTTATAATCTTATTAAGAAATTTGTAAAACTTCAATATTATTGAAGATTATTGAAAGTTCTAAAAGAACAGTTGGATAAATGGAAATAAATACAGGTATCTTTTTCATTCACGGGAACTGTAGGTTACAAATGTGTTTCTATTTGCCATATAATACACTGATAATAATATACTTATAAATTACATGAAATATGTATATGTTTTTAATTTTCACTAATAAAATTAATGATGACTTTGAATAGAACTGTTAGGCAAGAAGCATTATCTGTGAGAGAGGTCTCTAATGCCAGAGGGTACTTCCATTGCTCCCTACCTAACATCAAACAAATTGCCTCCTTTTTCATAGACTAAAATCTTTATCAGAGATAGGAATTTAATTTAGTAGAAATTCCTTTGAGATTTGTTATAAGCATTAGGAAAATCATTAATGTAAAGTTTATAGCAGATCACCTGACAATTGCAAGGCAATTAATTTATGTTCTTATTGTTATTGTTATTATTGTTATAGTTATTGGTATGATTAGTGCTGCTACAGGATTGTGAAATCAAATAATTTCTGCCATGCCTTTAAGTTGCATGGTAAAGTGAGGACATACCATTTTTGAGCAGTGACGCTCATCAAAGTCACCTGGAATTTTTTCTAAGAATTTAGTCTTGGAGGATCCAAGATAGCTGAATAGGAACAGCTCGGAATGGCAGCTCCTAGTGAAAGCACAGCAGGTGAGGGAACCCTGCATTTCTAAATGGATTTTTACTGCCCACAGACCAGGGGATTACCCGGGCAGAAAAACGCCATGAGTCTCCAGCATGGTTGTTTCAGCTGGTGCAGCAGATCTCTTCACAAAAACTCACACAAACCCGAGAGCCATTTCAACCGGTGACTGGAATGCCAGGGAGACAAAGTCTCCCATTCAACTGAAAAAAAAAAAAAAAAAAAAAAAAAGGAGGCTGAAACAAGGAGCCAAGTGATCTGGCTCGGCTGGTCTCACCTCTACAAAGACCAGCAATCTGAAGCTCTCTGGATCGAGAGTTTCACTGCAAGCACAGCTGGACCTGGGAAGGCCCAGCTCTGTGGGGGGAAGGGTGTCTGCCATTACAGAGGCAGTCCACCACTACCAAGGCAGTCTGCCATTACTAAGGCAGCCTATCATTACTGAGACAGTCCACCATTACTGAGGCAGACTGCCATTACTGAGGCAGTTCTAACTATATCCCTATAAACAAAACTGCAAGGAAGTTCACACAGAAGCTGGGCAGAGCCCATGGCAGCTCAGCAATGAATCTGCTGGCAGACTGTGACTAGGCTTCCTCCTTGCTCAGCATCTCTGAAAAAAGGCAACAGAATGACTTGAACTTATAAACAAAACCCCACTTTCCCAGGACAGAGCACCTGGGGAAAAAAAGGTGGTTGTGTGTTCTGCTGCAGGAGACTTAAACGTACCTTCCCAGCACTCTGAATGGAACAATGGAGTTTGCAGCTCAGCACTTGAGCTCCTATAAGGGACGGACTGTCTCCTCAAGCAGCTACCCAACCGCTGTATAACCAAAGAGACGTCTCGCAAAGGAGAACTCAGGCTGATGTCTGGCAGATATCCTTTGGGGACAAAGATAACAGAAGAAGAAACTGGAAGCAACCCTTACTGTTCTGCAGCTTCTGCAGATGATCCCCAGGCAAGCAGGGTCTGGAGTGGACCTCTAGCAGTCCTACAGCAGGGGAGCCTGACTGTTAGAAGGAAAACTAAGAAGCAGAAAGAAAAAACTTCATCAGTAGCAAAAAGGACTTCCACTCAGGGACCCCCATCTGAAAGTCACCAACCATAAAGATCACAGGTAGACAAATCCAGAAAGATGGAAAGAAACCAGTGCAGAAAGGATGAAGATACCCAAAACCAGAATGACTCTCCTCCTTCAAGAGATCACAACTCCTCACCAGCAAGGGAACAAGGCTGGATGGTGAATGAGTCTGATGAATTGACAGAAACAGGCTTTAGAAGGTGGATAATAACAAACTCTCTGAGCTAAAAGATCATGTTCTAACCCAATGCAAAGAAACTAAGAACCTTGAAAAAAGGTTTGATGAAACACTAATGAGAAAAAACAGCTTAGAAAGCAAATAAATGAATTGATGGAGCTGAAAAACACAACATAAGAACTTTCCAAAGCATTCACAAGTTTCAATAGCTGAATCAACCAAGCAGAAGAAAGGATATCAGAGATTGAAGATCAACTCAATGAAATAAAATGAGAAGGCAAGAATAGAGAAAAAAGGAGTGAAAGGAAATGAACAAAGCCTCTCAGAAATATGGGGTTATGTGAAAAGACCTAATCTACATTTGATAGGTGTATCTGAATGTGATGGAGAGAATGAATCCAAACTGGAAAACACTCTTCAGGATATTATCCAAAAGAACTTCCCAACATAAAAAAGCCAGGCCACCATTCAAATCCAGGAAATACAGAGAACACCACAAAAATATTTCTCAAGAAGAGTAACCCCAAGGCACATAATCATCAGGTTCACGAGGGTTGAAATGGAGGAAAAAAAATGCGAAGGGCAGCCAGAGAGAAACGTCGGGTTACCCACAAAGGCCAATGTTCAACATCCTTAAAGAAAAGAACTTTCAACTTAGAATTTCATATACAGACAAACTAAGCTTGATAAGTGAAGGAAAAATAAAACCCTATATGAACAAGCAATTGCTCAGAAATTTCATCACCACCAGGCTTGCTTTACAAGAGCTCCTGAAGGAAGCACTAAACATAGAAAGGATTAACCAGTACCAGCCACTCCAAAAATGTACCAAATGATAAAGAGCATAGGCACAATGAAGAAACTGCACCAATGAATGGGCAAAACAACCAACTAGCATCAAAATGGCAGTATCAAATTCACACATAACAATATGAACCTTATATGTAAATGGGTTAAATGCCCCAATGAAAAGACACTGACCAGCAAATTGGATAAAAAGTCAAAACCCAATGGGGTGCTGTATCCAGGAAACCCATCTCACATGTAAGGATACACATAGGATCTAAATGAAGGGATGGAGTTAGATATACCAAGCAAATGAAGAGAGAGAGAGAGAGAGAGAAAAAAAAAAAAGAAAAAAGCTGGTGTTGCAATCCTGGTCTGTGATAAAATAGACTTTAAACTAACAAGATCAAAAGAGACAAAGAAGGGCATTATATAATGGTAAAAGGATCAATGCAGCAAGAGTTGACAATCCTAAATATTTATGCACCCAGTAAAGGAGCACCCAGATAGCTAAAGCAAGTTCTTAATGAACTACAAAAAGACTTAGACTCCCACACAATAATAGTGGTAGACATTAACACTCCACTGTCAATATTAGAAAGATCAACGAGACACAAAATTAACAAGGATATCCAGGGCTTTAACTGATCTGGATCAAGTAAACCTAATAGACATTTACAGAAATCTCCATCCCAAATTTACAGAATATACATTCTTCCCAGCACCGCAACACACCTACTCTAAAACCGACCACATAATTGGAAGTAAATCACTCCTCAGCAAATGCAAAAGAACAGAAATCATAACAAACAGTCTATCAAACCACAGTGCAATCAACTTAGAATTCAGAAACTAATTCAGAATCATAAAACTTCATGGAAACTGAACAATTGGCTCTTGGATGTTGACTGGATAAACAATTAAATGAAGGGAGAAATAAAGATGTTCTTTGAAATCAACAGGAACAAAGACACAATGTACCAGAATCTCTGGGACACATTTAAAGCAGTGTCTAGAGGAAAATTTACAGCAATAAATGCTCACATGAAAAGCAAGGAAAGATCTAAAATTGACACCCTATCATCAAAATTGAAAGAGCTAGAGGAGCAAGATCAAAAGAACTCAAAAGCTGGAGAGTACAAGAAATAACTAAGATCAGAGCAGAACTGAGACAGAGACATAAAAAAAAAAAAAAAAAAAAAAAAAACTCAAAAAGTCAATAAATACATGACCTGGTTTTTTGAAAAGATTAACAAAATAGACAGACCACTAGCCAGATTAATTAAAAAAAGAGAAAAGAAATAGATGCAATAAAAACTGATAAAGGGATAACCCCAGAGATTCCACCGAAATGCAAACCACCATCAGAGATGACTACAAACAACTCTATGCACTTAAACCAGTAAACCTGGAAGAAATGGATAAATTCCTGGACACTTACACCCTCCCAAGCCTAAACCAGGAAGAAGTCAAAGCCCTGAATAGACCAATAACAAGGGCTGAAGTTGAGGCAGCAATTAATAGCTTACCAACCCAGAGAAGCCCAGGTCCAGTTGGGTTCACAGCCAAATTCTACCAGACATACAAAGAGGAGCTGGTACCACTCCTTCTGAAACTATTCCAAAGAGTCCGAAATGAGGGAATCCTTTCCAAATGATTTTATGAGACCAATATCATCCAGATACCAAAATCCGACAGAGACTCAACAAGAAAAGAAAGCTCCAGGCCAATATCCATGATGAACATAGATGCAAAAATCTTCAATAAAATACTGGCAAACTGATTGCAACGGTACATCAAAAAACTTATCTACCACAATCAAGTATGCTTCATCCCGGGGATGCAAGGCTGGTTCAACATACACAAGTTTATAAACATAATCCACCACATAAACAGAACCAAAGACAAAAACCACGTAATTATCTCAATAGATGCAGAGAAGGCATTCAACAAAATTAAACAGTACTTTATGCTAAAAACTATCAGTAAACTATGTATTGATGGAACATATCTCAAAATAATAAAAGCTATTTATGACAAACCCACAGCCAGTATCATTCTGAATGCGCAAAAACTGGAAACATTCCCTTAGGAATCTGGCACTAGATAAGGTTACCATCTCTCACCACTCCTATTCAATATAGTATTGGAAGTTCTAGCCAAAACAATCAGGCAAGAAAAAGAAATAAACAGTATTCAATTAGGAAAGGAGGAAGTCAAATTGTTTTTATTTGCAGATGACATGATTGTATATTTAGAGGACCCTATCATCTCAGTTCAAAATCTCCTTAAACTGATAAGCAACTTCAGCAAAGTCTCAGGATACAAAATCAATATGCAGAAATCACAAGGATTTCTATAAACCAATAACAAACTTAAAGAGAGCCAAATCATGAATGAACTGCCTTTCACAAATGCTACAAAGAGAATGAAATGCCTAGGAATATAATTAACAAAGGATGTAAAGGACCTCTTCAAGGAGAACTACAAACCACTGCTCAACCAAATAAGAGAGGACACAAACAAATAGAAAAACATTCCATGCTCATGATTAGGAAGAATCAATATTGTGAAAATGGCCATACTGCCTAAGTATTTCACAGATTCAATGCTATCCCCATCAAGCTACCTATGACCCTCTTCATAGAACTAGAAAAACCACCTTAAACTTCATATGGAACCAAAAGTGAGCCCGCATAGACAAGTCAATTCTAATAAAAAAGAACAAAGCTGGAGGCATCATGCTACCTGACGTCAAACTATACTACAAGGCTACGGTAATCCAAATAGCATGATACTTATATCAAAACAGAGATACAGATCAATGGAACAGAACAGAGGCCTCAGAGGCAATGCCACACTTTTACAACCATCTGATATTTGACAAACCTGTCAAAACATGCAATGGGGAAAGGATTCCTTGTTTAATAAATGGTGTTGGGAAAGCCATGTGCAGAAAGCAAAAACTAGACCCCTTCCTGACATCTTACACTAAAATTAACTAAAGTTGGATTAAAGGCTTAAACATAACATCGAACACCATAAAAACCTTAGAAGAAATCCTAGGCAAAACCATTCAGGACATAGGCATAGGCAAGGACTTCATGACCAAAACACCAAAAGCATTGGCAACAAAAGCTGAAATAGACAAATGGGATCTAATTAAACTCTGGAGCTTCTGCACAGCAAAATAAACAATCATTAGAGTGAACCAGCAACCAACTGAATGGGAAAAAATTTTTGCAATCTACCCATCTGACAAAGAACTTATATCAAAAATCTACAAAGAACTAAAATGATTTGAGAAGAAAAAAACAAACCAATTCAAAAGTGGGCAAAGGATATGAACAGACACTTTTCAAAAAAGACATATATGAAGCCAACAAACATGAAAAAATGCTCATCATCAATGGCCATTAGAGAAATGCAAATCAAAACTATATTGAGATACCATCTCACTCCAGTTAGAATGGCGATCATTAAAAAATCTGGAGACAACAGATCCTGGAGAGGATGTGGAGAAATAGGAACGCTTTTACATTGTTGGTGGGAGTTTAAATTAGTTCAAACATTGTGGAAGACAGTGTGGCAATTCTTCAAAGACATAGAAATAGAAATTCCATTTGACCCAGCAATCCCATTACTGGGTATATATTCAAAGAATTATAAATTGTTCTGTTACAAGGACACATGCACATGAATGTTCATTGCAGCACTGTTTACAATAGTAAAGACTTGGAACCAACCCAAATGCCCATCGATGATAGACTGGACAGGGAAAATGTGGCACATATACAACATGGAATACTATGCAGCCATCAAAAATGATGAATTTGTGTCCTTTGTAGGGACATGGATGAACCTGGAAACCATCATTCTCAGCAAACTGACACAAGAACAGAAAATCAAGCACTACATGTTCTCACTCATAGGTGGATGTTGAACAGTGAGAATACATGGACACAGGGAGGGGAGCATGACAAACTGAGGTCTGTGGGGGGGTGTAGGGAATGGACAATGGGGGGTAGGGAGTTGTCATGTATATACCTATGCAATAAACCTTCATGTTCTTTACATGTACCCCATAACCTACAGATGCTATATATATATATATATATACATATATATATATATATATATATATACACATATATATATATATACGTGTGTGTGTGTGTGTGTGTGTGTGTGTACGAAAAGAATTTAGTCATTTGTGGTGCATATACCACATTATCATATTTATGAATGGGAATCTGGAAATTCAATTTTTTAAAGTGATTTTTCATTCACATTCATTATAAATGGTAAATATGACAGTGTTAGCTTATGAATTAAAGTTAGATTCTTGATGAAAATTCTAACCTACACTCAATTTAAATTCCAGGAAGAATCTAGTTTTAATTTATTTAAAGCCAAATTACTTTTCTTATTTACTAATTAAATTCAAATTTATTTTATTGGTGTATTATTCCTTGCTTAATTTTTTAAAAGCATTTTTAAGATGAATTGATTAATCATACCCTTAATTTTAGTTAATGGAGAACTAAATTCCAGAAAACGGGTATGTAATTGCAGTAAAATTAATTATAATAAAGTTAAAATAATCACATTTAAGAAAATGCAATCTCTTCTAATAGAGATTGGATTTCAACTTATATTTACATAATTTCAAATATAATTCAAAGAACCGTAATCATATATATGAAGTTAAACACTAATTGCTGTTAACCGTTTATTCTGTTCCTCCTGGTAATATTTACAACAAAGCAATGTGACATTTGGAAGTTCAAGATGGCTGACTAAGAATATGGGTTAACTTCTTTTCAAAATCACATTGAAATTATAAAACATCCACAAACTAAAATAAACAAGCTATCTAAGAAACTGAGAATATTTCTTGTAAGAATAAATTATTGAGATACTTCACAATATAAAGCCAACAAAATCAGAAGGCAAATCCAACCAAAAATGTCTGCAATAAAGTATAGGCGAAATTAAGAAAATTCAAAATAGTGAGATTTCAAAGCGTGATTCCCCAAATGCATCAGACCAAGAAATGTGACCTGGAAACTGGAAGAGGATGTCTTATACTCAAAGTACAAATTTTATTAATGTTGTTCCAGTTACACCTGTTATTATCTTCTGTATCTAGAGTATTTATTAGGGAATAAAAGAGATTCAGTCAGATCCTCAGAAAAGCTATTGGAGCTAGAGAGAAATGCTGGGAGTTACTTACGACTATTTCTTGTTTCTATACTAAAACATCTTCCTTCCTCTTCAACAGGAAAGACTGACCAGACAAAAATACATAGTTACAATCAAATCAGAACTCATGTAAACTGAAACGGTATCTATTGTTTGGGAAAGAAAAAATATTTAATATTGGACTGAGGGATTTAAAAAAGCTACATAAAAACTATTAACATTGGTAAATGTAGACCACTGTTATAAATACAGAAAACTTATAATTGCCAAATATTTGAGAGGAGTATAGAATAGATATACCAGTAGAAACGTATGAAATAATTATCTGTTATAGAAGAAGAATTAATGCAAAAAGTACAACTAATTTAATCAACAAATTTATTAGTGTCTGAGAAGGTGACATTCCTATAAAGTAAGAATATTCTTATATGAAACTTAGTAATCAGTTTGAGAATTTAAAATAAATGCAAATTCAAACTCAACAAAAAAGACCCTGGTGAAAAATATAGGAAGAATATAAAAGAAACAAAATTTCAGTTTAATAATTAATTGGTCATTTTACAGAATGAAAAATCTTTAAAAAGTGATGGGACTTTCATTTTAAACACGTAAAATTAGTAAACACCCTAATAATTATAAAATTCTATATACACTAGAAAAAAAATATTTAGTTTTGAAAATCACATTTGCTTTATATGGTAAAGCACATGTAAATAAATTACCCTTCCCTAAAGGAAAAATATAAGGAACATGTATAAGTCTTTCAAGGGAAGGCTATTTAAAAACAATCCTATATATAATAATACCATAAGTATAAAAATAAAATACTTATATTGAAGAAATGAAATGATTCAAACATAAGCTACATATTCATTTTTATCTGAAAATAATTTAGTTATATGGATATAACCCGCAAGGTTGAAAATGAATTTGTATAAACAATATATGAAATTAAGTATGTTAAAAGGCAAGAAATAGCTAATGCTAAATATTTGTTGACAACACTGATTTGGAATGTAATGCGATTAAATATTTCAACATTTCTGTTACAAAATAGTACATGTTCAATTTAATTATGGAAATAATACATATTTTCTAGCTTCTTCAGGCAATGCATACTAATTATCTATTTTGTAACTTACTATATCTATCTTCATGAATCTAAAAATGTACCATAAACTCATAGAAAAATATATACAAACAATTATATATATATGTGTGTGTTTATTATTTGTTTCTATAAAAATCCAGCTATACACAAGTATTCAGAAACTTGCTTTTCTCACTTAAACAATAATCATGAGCATCATTCCAGGTAGAACATACAAGTCAAATGTTTAAACTGTGTGTTTTTTTGTATGTATTACTATTTATTCATCAATTTAACCGTAGAAGAATGTTCAAATTCTTTTCAATTTTTTAAGTTGCATCTTATTCTTACATGACAAGTAATAATTTTACATATTTGTAGAATAAAATATAATATTTCAATATATGTACATATCGTGGAAAGATCAAATCAGGCTAATTAAGATATCCTTTACATACTTGTTATTTGTATGTGGTGAGAATGTTTCAAATCCACTTTTTGAGCTATTTTGAATAGTATGTTATTATTAACTATAGTTACTATGCTGTTCAATAGATCGCCAGAACCAGAAATGGTACTTTAGATGATACTGCCAATCATTGAGATTTTATGTATGAAGAAGAGAAAGATCAAGAAAGGAAATGCCAAATGTTTTCATCATGTTATAAAAGAAGTTGTGAATATTGATATTTCTGTTTTTGTTATACCAAGAATATATACATAAATATGTGCACATGTTGTTGTTAAAGTTATTTTTAGTTTTAGATTATGGTAACATAAATTACATATATAAAATTAGAAATCATAAAAAACTAGTAACCATAAACCTAAAATATATGATATTTCTAGATTATTTTTAAAGATGGAAATCAAGAAAATGTGGAAAAATAAAAAAGATTTTAAATTAAAACAAACAGAAATAATATTGTTTGCTATAAATCAGAACACTTGTAAATTTATTTAATATTTATATTAAATCATTATTTAGGTTTACTTCAAATTTATTTAGATTTAAAACATCTCTATATTTAGTAAATCCATCAAAAACAAAATTCAAAACTGTAAAAAGAAATGTGTTACTCAGAGACAGAGCTGTAACTTTTGCAAAAAGTTAAAACAAGGTTTTCAATCTTAATTTCAGTAAAAATTTTATTTGTTCTCAAAATTATTTTAAAAATAAGAGTTTTTTATAGTAATAAAATTATCCTCAACAAAATATGTTTTTAAAAAAGTGTAAATGTTGAATAATATAACATACAATTGTATGAATGAAATACTTTAAAAGAATCAGAGAAAAACCATTTCAAATTTGAAAACAATTTTGTTCTGGGAAAGCAAGGAAAGCAAGTTTTAAAAATAAGGAAGATATGGGCCGGGCGCGGTGGCTCACGCCTGCAATCCCAGCACTTTGGGAAGCTGAGGCGGGTGGATCACGAGGTCAAGAGATCGAGACCATCCTGGTCAACACGGTGAAGCCCCTTCTCTACTAAAAATACAAAAAATCAGGTGGGCATGGTGGCGCATGCCTGTAATCCCAGGTACTCAGGAGGCTGAGGCAGGAGAATTGCCTGAACCCAGGAGGTGGAGGTTTCAGTGAGCCGAGATCGCGCCATTGCACTCCAGCCTGGGTAACAAGAGCGAAACTCTGTCTCAGAAAAAAAAAATAAATAAATAAAAATAAGGAAGATATATAAAATAATATGTTAGTTATATTAGATGTTAAAAAGTATTTACCCATATATACTCTAGAATATTTTAAAATAGAATATTTTAATATGGAATATATATCTCCAATATATGAATAACTTTGTATCTATTCAAACATGCACAATTATTTACAGATGCAGAATGACACTAAAACATATCTCACTAAACTTGTATAAATGACAGCAATACAGATTATATACCAAATAAGATATGATGTTATAAAAATAGTTATATTAGTGATGGCAGCAGTGGGCCATCCAGTGTAGACACTGCCATCACACCATCTGCCAAAGGGAGTCACCAGCAGTGACAGCAAGAGTGGCTATGGGAGCGGCAGTGGCAGCAGTGGGACCCCTGTGCCCTGTGTCCTCTGTGTTCTGCGTCCTGGTGGCAGCCATGCCTCCCCAGGCTCCTGCGGCTGGACAGCACACACTCCCAGGCCCGGAGCTTCCGCCGCCCCGGACCCTGGCCCTGCATTGCAGCTCGTACTAGCTAACTCTACAGGGAGAGTGCAGGGAGGAGGCTGATAGTCCTCAGAGCCCACTCTTAGAAGCCCCCCAGAGTCCACTGCACTGGGGGCCACTCGTGATGGAGCTGGATCAAGTGGCCTGCTTGGTGGGGGAGCAGTGCAACAGGGCATGAAAGGACAAGCAGAGAGGGATTCCAAGGCAGAGCTGAGCCCAGGGCGGTGCATGGGAGCGGGAAGCAGATAACATCCCCACCACCCCAGGTACAGCTGCAGCTGCCCATTGCACAGCTGTTGACCTAGGCCTCCCTGTGCTCTTGGGGGCCCAGGAGCAAGCAGGAGCCTCATCCTCTTGGGCACATTTGTAACTGCCCAGTTGCAGCTGCAGAACCAGGCATCTCTGCACACTCAGGGGCCTTCCAGGGGAGAAAGTGCATGCTGATTGGTCCAAGGGCAGCCATGGACAGGCCCGGAAAAAGCACTCCACATTCCCTCTCTGACCCGCAGCCAGGCCCCCAGGCTTCATGTCCTCCCTCACTTGAAGGTCAGGCTTTACCCGGAACCTGCCCTCCTCCTTCCAGGACTCTGTCTGCCTACTGTCACTGTTCAGGGTGCCCAGGCTGTTCATGCCAAGTGGCACCTGAAGGCCAGCACTAGGCTGTCCTCAGTCCCCTCATGGCCTTCCTCATGTTCTATCATATGCAACGTCCACAGGGGGCCTAGGTGGCAGGGGAATGGCATGATGGCACTGCCCCAAATGTGGGCACACCTAACCAGACTGTGACAGTGCCCAGGCTCAGCCCCATCCTTGCTCCCAGATTGGAGCAAGCACCAGGACTGGGGCGAGGCCAGGCAGCAGGAGCAGACACCTCAAACCTATGGAAATACATAGTATTTAATGGTGCATATATACCACAATTTCTTTATCCAATATATCATTGATGGGCATTTGATTTGGTTTGATGTCTTTGCTATTATAAATAGTGCTGCAATAAATATACATGTGTATGTGTCTTTATAGCAGAATTATTTATATTCCTTTTGGTATATACCCAGTAATGGGATGGCTGGATCAAATGGTATTTCTGATTCTAGATCTTTGAGGAATCACCATACTGTCTGCCACAATAGTTGACATAATTTACATTCCCACCAAGAGTGTAAAAGCCTGCCTATTTCTCCACAGCCTCACCAGCATCTCTTGGTTCCTTATTTTTAATAATCACCATTCTGAATGGCATGGGATGGTATCTCATGTGGTTTTCATTTGCATTTATCTGATGATCAGTGATGTTGAGCTTTTTGTCATATGTTTGTTGGTCACATAAATGTCTTCTTTGGAGAAGTGTCTGTTCATATCCTTTGCCCACTTTTTGATAGGGTTGTTTGTTTTTTCTTGTAAATATGTTTAAGTTCCTTGTAAATTCTGGATGTTAGACCTTTGTCAGATGGCTAGATTGCAAACATATTCTCCCATTCTGTAGTTTGCCTGTCACTCTGATGATAGTTTCTTTTGCTGTGCAGAAGCTCTTTAGTTTAATTATATCCCGTTTGTCTATTTTGCCTTTTGTTGCCATTGCTTTTGGCATTTTTGTCATAATGTCTTTGCCCATACCTATGTCCTGAATTATACTGCCTAAGTTTTCTGCTGAGATTTTTATAATTTGGGGTTTTATATTTAAGTCTTTAATCTATCTTGAGTTAATTTTTGTATAAGGCATAAGGAAGGGGTGCAGTTTCTGTTTTCTGCATGTGGTTAGCCAGTTTTCCCAGGACCACTTACTGAATAGGAGATCCTTTCCCCCTTGCTTGTTTTTGTCAGGTTTGTCAAAGATCAGATGGCTGTAGATATTCAATGTTATTTCCTAGGTCTCTGTTATGCTCCACTGGTCTATATGTCTGTTATGGTAGCAGTATTATGCTGCTTTGGTTATTGTAGCCTTGTAGAATAATTTGAAAACATGTCCTGTGATGCCTCTAGTTTTGTTCTTTTGCTTAGGATTTTCTTGGCTATATGGGATCTTTGATTTCATATGAAATTTAAATTAGTTTTTTTTTCTATTATTTGAAGAATGCCAATGGTAGTTTGATAGGAATATTATTGAATCTACAAATTACTTTGGACAGTATGGCTATTTTCACAATATTGATTCTTTCTAACCATGAGGATGAAATGTTTTTCCATTTCTTTGTGGCCTCTCTTACTTCTTTGAGGAGTGGTTTGTAGTTCTTGAAGATGCCCTTTACAACCTTTGTTAGCTGTTTTCTTAGGCATTTTATTCCCTTTGTAGTGATTATGAATGGGAGTTCATTCATGATTTGGTTTTCTGCTTGCCTGTTTTTGGCGTAAAGAAAAGCTTGTGATTTTTGCACATTGTTTTAGTATCCTGAGACTTTGCTGAAGTTGCTTATCAGTTCAAGAAGTTTTTGTGCTGAGATGATGGGGTTTTCTAAATATAAAATCATGTCGTCTGCAAACGAAGCCACACAGTATGTGGTGTTTTGCTATGGCAGCCCTAGAAAGCTGTAACTCTTGCAAGAGTTAGTTTTGGGTGTTAACACGTCTAGGTGATAGTCTGTGAAGATATTTTATGAATGTGATTAATGTGCTGTTCAGTTTACTCTACATAGTGAGCATTATCACAGACAATCTGGGTTGGACATTTTCAAGGAGACAGGCCTTCAGAGCCAAACTAATGTTTTCTTGGTAGGAGAAGAAATTCTGCCTGTAGACTGCAACTTAACTCATGTCCCAGAGCTCCACACCGTCCTGCCTGACAGCCTGCTCTGTGGATTCTGGGCTTGCTTGGTCAAGCAATGAGTCTCTCTCTCTCTCTCTCTCTCTCTCTCTCTCTCTCTCTCTCTCTCTCTTTCTCTCTCTCTCCTTCTCTCTTTTTCACATTCATGCATGGACTTGTGCACGTGCACACACACACACACACACACACACACACACGATACTTTCTTTAGTGAAACCTCAAGTGATATAGATTTCATTTTTCACTTCTTAAATTGTTTGTTTTGAAATAACTGTATACTTAAGGAAATGTTAAATGATAATCAACAGAATTTCCAAATATGCTTTTTGCTCGGTTCTCCATCTTAACACAGTCTTGATATATTTATTAAAGAAAATTTGAAATTAACATGAATACATTCCTAGTAACTAAACTGAGACATCATTTGCCTTTTATTAATTTTTTATTCAGATTTTATGTGTGTGGTAGTTTCCTTAGTTTCTAGGAGTTGCGAATTAGCACAAACTTGGTTGCTTAAAACAACCAACATTTATCCCATTAATTTTTTCAGTGTTCTGGATGCCAGGATTCCAAAGTCATGTCACTGGACTGAAATTCCAGCCACACACCTTCCTGAGTCCCTAAGGAACACCAGTTCCTGACTCTTCCAGTTTCTGGTGGCTGCACGCATTCCCTCACATGTGGCTCCATCACCCCAGTCTTCAAGACCAGCATCCTTAAATCTCTCTCTTCTCTGTCTTCACATTGCCTTCTCTATGTGTATAAAATGTTCCCTCTGATCGTCTTATACGGGATGCATATGATGGCGTTTAAGGCACTTGAGGATAATCTCCTATCATCCCCCATCTGAAAATATGTAACTTAATCACATCGACAAAACCCTTGCGGTTATTTGAAATATAAAGTAAACATTCACAGGTCCCAGAGATTTGTATAAGGCCCTGGATATCTTTTAAGGAGCCATTTTTTTATCCTATTTCAATGATATTACAATATTAATAGATACCTACAGTAATAGTGATTTTATTTTAACTGGTATCAAGAAGTAATTTAATGTAAATATCTAATACTTACTTGAAAAACATTTTTAATTAAGACAGAAAAAGGCCGGGCACGGTGGCTCAAGCCTGTAATCCCAGCACTTTGGGAGACCGAGGCAGGTGGATCACGAGGTCAAGAGATCGAGACCATCCCGGTCAACATAGTGAAACCCCGTCTCTACTAAAAATACAAAAAATTAGCTGGGCATGGTGGCGCATGCCTGTAATCCCAGCTACTCAGGAGGCTGAGGCAGGAGAATTGCCTGAACCCAGGAGGCGGAGGTTGCGGTGAGCCGAGATCGTGCCATCGCACTCCAGCCTGGGTAACAAGAGCAAAACTCTGTCTCAAAAAAAAAAAAAAAAAAAAAAAAAAAAGACAGAAAAGTATTATAAATAAGTTTCCTTCAATTGAGAAAGTGTATTTATAGAAACCACAGCCATCATTCTACAGGCATGCACTGTGAAGATAGATAATGCAAATAAATGAACTCTTTATAAATCAGTGCATAAATAATAGATATTGCTAAAAATCAAATTCTGAAAGAACTTCAAGAATGTCAAAATGTACTATTAAGAAATTATCATAAGAAGTCAACAGAATAGGAGGAAAATTATTGTCAAATAATAACAAAGAATAATAATATTTTATTTCTCAGAAGTAGTTATTAATATGAGCAAAACCCAGTATGATTACAGATAAATATTGGGAAAACTAGAAAATATATTGTCTTACATATTATTAAACTTTACAAGTTACTCTGAAGCAAATATGGGGAACTGGAGTTCATAGAATATGTAGGAGAATTCAACAGAGAGTGGCGATAAATTAAAAAATAAATAAAAGAAAGGACTGTTACCATTTTTTCAAATATCAAACTAAGCTTTCATGGTATTCATTCATCTTATGAGACTAGCACCTGATCCACTGAGAAGTAGCCTCAATCTTATTAACTTGAAGCAGCTGCCATTCCAAATAAAATAAGCTGAGAGGAAGAAAATATATTGTTTATAGGAGGTTTTTGTAAAAAAGAATGTCCATCAGCGGCTCTGTAGCTTGAACATGTACAAAAATACATCTATTACATTTAACTAGAATGGGGCACAGTGAATCAGTTTCCCTGTTCGGAACTGCTAAAGGGCAGACATTTCATTTTATTTCTTCCTGGCTTCTCTGCATTAAAAACTGATTCTGTCTTTGACAGGCTGCCACTGTAGATGGCCTTGTTACAGTGCACAGGCATGCTGGTGAACAACTTTGATTACTCTAGGACTAGGTCCCAGTGCTGTGAAAATCAGGTAAAAAATACAAGACTATTTTTTTTTTTTTAAGTAAAGAGGAAAATGCCAGAAACGTCATTTAAAACTGTTAAGATCCCTTCCTACAGAAAAGAGAAAAAAATGTACTAAGCCATCTTTTTTTATAATGAAATAAAATATTTTACAAGTAACTAATAATCTGGTTTCTCATAATTAAAAACACTCTCCTCTTTCTTTCTCTTTATTTCTTTTTCTTTCTTTCTAACTTCTTTCTTTTGTTCCCTCCCTCCTTCCTTCTTTCCTTCTTTTCTTCCTTTCTCCTTGCTTAAATTATCCTGTAATTTTATGTAAATAATGCATTTTTAGTTTTTCAGAGTTGTTTTAGAAACAGCATGAGCAAGAGGTCTTTACAAACAGCTTTTTGAGATGATGGTAATTTATAAATGCTGAGCTCTATGAGTTTAGCATTCATGTCTTCTGTAAATTTATAGAAATTTCACACTCTAGAAGCAAACCTGCACCCAAGTAAATGTAAAGTTTAAATTTTCAAATACAAAACTATTTAAAAAATAATTTAATATGAATACTTAACACATTATGCAAGTAATTATATCTACATATAGTTTTTAAGATACCTTGAATATGTTAAAACCATTAGTTTTATCATTTAAAAATGATCTATGAAACAAGGTATACAAAATTCACCTCATACATGTGATGTAGAATGAGTCAACTCAAAGATCTTGAAAACAAGACTGAGCTACTTAAGATCTGAGTTCCAGATGTCATAGAAGAAGCAGTCAGCTTTTTCCTGTTCAGTATGATGTTAGCTATGGATTTGTCATAGATGGTTTTGTTTGTGTGTGTTAAGGTATGGTGTTTCTATACCCATTTTGTTGAGGGTCTGGAAACATCATACGTTTGAAGAGATCTTAATTTTATCTAAAGCTTTTTCAGTATCTATTGAAAGGATTTTGTGGTTTTTGTTCTTGATTCTGCTAATATGACGTGTTCTGTATATTAATTTTTGTATGTAGAACCATCCTTGCATTCCTTGGAGGTGAATCCCACTGGATCATGGTTAATAATCTTTGTCATATGTTGTTGATTTCAGTTTTCTAGTGTTTATTTTGAGGATTTTTCATGTATGTTTAGCAGAGATATTGACCTTCAGTTTTCTATATTTTTGTATCCTTGTCTGATTTTGGTATGAGAGTAACGCTGGCCTCTTAAATGTAAGACCTGAAACTATAAAACTACTAGAATAAAGTACTGAAAAAAATGCTTCATGAAATTAGAGTGAACAAGGATTTTTAAAATGAGACCAAAAGGGCACAGTCAACAAAACAAAAGTAGACAAATGGAATTAATTCCAATGAAAATTATTCTGCACACCAATGGAAATAATCAATACAATGAACAGACAACCTACAGAATAGAGGAAAATACTTAAATATTTGCAAACTAAGCATCTGACAAGGGGTTAATATCTAGAATATATAAGAAACTCAAACACCTGAAAAGTCCACCCCCCCCAGAAAAAAAGGAAAAGAAAAGAATTAAATTGGCAAAAGACCTGAATAAACGTTTCTCTAAAAAAGGTATACAAAGGGGCAACAGCTATATATTAAAAAAAAAAAAAAAAATTAAATGCCGCTTATCACCAGGGAAACACAAATTAAAATTAGAATGATATATCACCTTACCTTCGTTAGAATGGTCGTTATCAAAAAGATAGCAAATAATAAATTCTAGAAAAAATGTGGAAACAATGAGAATCTTATTCATAAAAACATTATGGAGGACAACATGAAGTTTCTTCAACAAATTAAAAATAGAACTACCATATGATGCAGCCATCTCATTACTGAATATATACATAAAAAAATAATACCACTGTGTTGAGGAGATTATCTGTACTCTTGTGTTTATTGCAGCATTATGTACAATAGCCAAAGAGATTAAATCAACCAGTGTCCAACAATGAATGAATGGATAAAGAAAATATAGTTATACATATACACACATATAGAATGGAATACTATTCAGCAAGATAATAAAATTCTGTCACTGTGGCAGCATGGATGGACCTGGAGAACATCATATTAAATAAAATAAGCTAGACACAGAAAGACAAATGTAGCATGATCAATCATATGTAGAGTCTAAAAAATTTTTTTCTCATAGAAGTAGAGAAAAGAACAGTGGTTACTAGAGGCTGAGCAGCATTTGTCAGGGATGGTAAGAGGTTGGCCAACAGGTGTAAAATTACATTTAGATAAGAAGAATAAGTTCTGGTATTCTATTATACAGTAGGGTGACTGTAGCTAATAATAATGTATTATATATTTAGAGATAGACAGAAGAAATAATTTTGAATATCTCCACAAGAAAATGATAAAAGTTTAAAGTGATGAATATACTAAATACCCTGATTTGACCACTATACAATTTTTGTGAGTACATTGAAACATCATACTGTTCTTCATAAATGTGTATAATTATAATGTGTTAACTATAAATAAAATTCAAAAAAGATCTGGGTGAAGATAAGACTAGTCAAGCAAAATTCAATCTTTACTATTAGAAGTGATCATTATTTTGGGATTTAAAGGTGGAGAGACAATAATTTATATCCATACATTTAGTTAGGCTTTAGAATAAATGAGGGAACATCTGAAATGAAATTTGCCAGGACAATATCAACTGGCAGATCTAAGGGTAAAGCAGGTTAACTAGCAATAGAATGCATTAGTTGTAGAATGAGTTAAACAAGGGAAAAATAGATCCAGGAAAAAAGTATATTGGGGAAGTGAAAATAGAACATTATGTTAAGAAGATTTTTTTGTGCTTTTTAATATGTATTCTAGTTGTAATAAATGTGACTGGGAAATTAAATGAGTTCTGTTTTGTGAAATATTTTTTTCCCACTGGATAGGACTACAGAATAATCTTAATAACAAACACCCAGTAAATTTAACACCAATTATTCTTCATTCTAAGTATTCCATATGCATTAATTTATTTAACCCTCACAGGAGATGTGGAGATATGATCTCCATTTTACTAAGGATAAATGAAGATCTGAGATGTTAAACAACCTGCTCAATAAAACAGAGCCAATAAGAAGCAGATCTATTATTTTAACTCAAATAGCCTGGTCCCAAGATTAACAATTATAATCTCGTTTCTCCAATTATTATGTGAGAAGTCCATTAGAATAAGTATAATGATATTCCAAATTCATAATAGTAAGAATTTTTCATAAGAGTAAGAATTTAGGCTATGTCATCTAAAATAAAAATGTATTTTTCAAGAATATTAAGCTTACTAGAAATGTTATTTTTAAAATATTTATTCTAAATACTCTTTAGCTGACATGTTCTTAAATCTGAATATGTAATATGAGTTGAAAATAACAAACTCCATTTTTGAAGAGTGGGGGACATGTACATAACATAAACTAAGGTTTACTTTAAGAATTCATTATTCTTTCTCCAGTAAAATGGAAAATATGCATTGATTAAAATTAGAATAGTTGCTGCTAGAATTCAGTGAAATAAAATAAAACATAATCTATCAATAAGAATAAGCATTCTGAAATACACATGTATTATGTATGCCATATACTAAGTAATACATGGATTCAATTCAAATCATGCTTTATCCCTTCTTTTTTCATCATCTTCAATTGGAATATTTTTGTTCATTTATATTCAAGACTTTCTAGAAAAACATATTATTCTATAAAAAAAGTGCTTGAGTGTATTTGGCAGCCAAATTCAGAAAACTTGCCGAAATCGGCAAACATTGACACACACACACACACACACACACACACACACACACACGCGCGCGCTACCCAAGAGGCATTTGAAGAGACTCACAACAAACGTTTGTGTTCTGAGACAATCTTTACTAATTGTTTTCTCTAGCCACACTGAGATCACTGATTTTAACTATCTTCTGAGGTCTGGAGACTAAATATTTGTCAGCTGCCCAATTTGTTCTGAAAATGTTAGCCCTCAGGAGAAATCCCGACCTTTCAGACCTGCCTCGTCTTAACATTAGTCTCTAGCTGTCAATGCTGCAGTATGTATATTCCTGAGATGACACAAAGATCTAAGAAATCTCCTAATTAGGATAGAAAGGAATATCCAAGAAAGATGTTGCTCCCTCTTTTTCTCTCTCCTCTTTATCACAAACACAGCATGTGGTCAGTAAAATATGGATTTGTATAATATTTACAACAATGTTTATGTGACATATTCCTAAAATCTTTACATTTATAGAGCATCATTCCTAGGCAAAGTTGTGAAGTGATCAAAGCCTGCTTTTAGTGACATTAGCCTGACACTGAGTATTCTGCTTTTGAGATGCAGGTTGTCCTGGCTCTTCGGTTACTTCATGTCCTTCATGTGCCTTTCTCCTTCCAACCACTCCTTCCTCATGCATGGGCGCTTACATCTGTAAAATTCATTCATGCAGGTATGCACTAATGTGCTATTGAATTAAGTAGATCTTATTTTATGTCTGCTTTGCATTTTAGCAGGAAAGAAAATTTAAAACCTCGATTAGATTTTCATTTTCCAGAAAAATTTATACTCTGTGTATACCAGCATAGTCTTCAAATCTATCACTGAATTATTTACAAATAATGCCATAATAGTTATTAATAAATTAAAAGTTAAAGTGCTTTGATATAAAATAATAGGTAGTCTTTATGTTGGTGCTTTATAAAATTTGATAAAGTGAATATTCAAATTGTTTTTGAATAACCCAATTAAAAATGATTTGAAGATGTGAATAGACATTTCTCCAGCAAAAACATAGAAATGGCCAACAGGTATATGAAAAACAAATGCTCAATATAACTAATCATCAAGGAAAGGCAAATCAAATACTACTACAATGAGATACCACTTCACACCTGTTCGAGTGGCTATTATCAAAAAAATGAAGGCAGCAAGTATTGGCAAGGATGTGGAAATACTGGAACTCTGGTACACTGTCAGTGGGAATGCAAAATAAAATCTCTTTGGAAAACAGTGTCAGGTTCCTCAAAAAATTAAAAACAGAACTGTTGATCAAACCATCTTACTTCTGTATGTTTATTCAAAATAATTGAAATCAGGATCTTGAAGATATTTTTGCACCCCTATGTTTATTGCAGAACTTTTCAGATTACCCAAGATATGGAATCAACCTAAATGTTCATTGACAGATGAATGGATAAAGGAAATTTAGTATGTACATATAAGAATATTATTCAGCCTTTAAAAATGAGGCAATTCTGTAACATAAACGTATGGTGGAGACATTACACTAAGGGAAATAAGCCAGACATAGAAATACACTTACTGCCTGATTCCACTTACATGAATTATCTAACATAGTCAAATTCATAGAATCAAAGAGAGAGATGATGGCTGCCAGGGGTTAAGGAGGTACTAGACAATAGGCATAATGTATTAGTCAAGTGAGAAGAATGAACTCTAGAGATCTGCTGTACAATATTGTACCTATTGTCAACCATAATATATTGTACACTTAAAAAATTTCTTAAGAGCGTGAATCCCATATTGTATTCTTATCACAATATTTTTTAAAACCTGAAAAGAATTTGGATAAAAATTTAAAAATATGCATTTAAAAAAATAAATTATTCAAGTTACTTCAACTATTAGTGCTATAAATATGTTTTACTGTACATTATTATTTTTCCATTTTTAAAGCAGTGACTTAAATTTATGGTATAACATCTAAAACTGTCATTTTTTTCTGAAGTCAGTTTTTTTCAAAAATATACTGTATTAAATTATCAGGACAACATTTGATATTTAAAGTGTATGTGTTACTGTTTTATAATAGTTAAAAAGGTACTTCCTTTAACCTGTATAAAATTGTTGACTGTATTAACCAACTTTTTATGTTTTAAGGAAGTGATTTTTTTTCTTTTTTTAAATGATAAAAATCTTGTTCTGTTGCCCAGGCTGGGGTGAAGTGATATGATCGAGCTCACTGCAGCCTTCATCTTCCAGGCTCAAGCAATTCTCCCACCTCAGCTTAGTAAGTTGCAACAGGAATGCATCACCACACCTAGTTAATTTTTTTTTTCTTTCTTTCTTTTTTTTTTTTTTTTTTAGGTAGAGATAAGTTCTCACTATGTTGCCCAGGCTGGTCTTGAACTACTGAGCTCAAGCAATCCTCCTGTATCAACCTCCCAAAGTGCTGAGGTTACATGACAGAGTCACCGCTCCTGGCCTGAGAAGTTATTTTTAAAGTATGATTTGATTTTTATTAACCCCCTTGGAAAATGTAGGTTAATATTTCCTAGCTTTCTCGTCTTTGTGTTGTTTCTTTCTTTTATCCAATTTACATTAGCTATATTTTGTTTCATAATATCAAATGTATAATTATTTATAATCTGTGAATTGTATCTTAATTATTATTGCACATAAAGAGTTGTTCTAAATTACGTTTAATAAATTAAAGCAACTCTCTTTGAAAAAGGTCCATATAGTTTTGCTTCTTTAATATAAGCACATAATTTATAGCAAAGGTTACCAATAGTCTGAAGTTAATTTTTAACCATATAAACTTAATTTTTAACACAATGCTCTTTTACATCCCTCAAGGAAATTTCATACACTCAAATATAATCAATATCTGAAATGCGGAAGTCATGTCTGTCAAGAACACAAGGAACTTACTGGAAAGTAAAGTATTATAGCTTAATCTTTAACATTTTCCCGTCACATCCAAGATGACTAGAGATCCTAATTAATTTTTTTACCTCAAAACTCTATTGAAAATCTATCCACATGATTTACAGAATTTTGGTTTTCATTTGTGTTTCTAGAGAAGATTCAATTCTTCACATAATATTTTATTTCACTTTTGAAATTATAAAATAAATTTAGAATGTTATACAGTTTCATATTTAACAGATAGTAAAACTAAAATAAATTCATGAGTTGAAGACCTTTTTTCAAACTCTATCAAACATTTGAGAAGTCATTATAATTAATGTAACTGAGTAAAGTTAACAATATGAACTCTCAGAAACTATGGATAAACTAAGGTAGAAGTCTACTTTACCAAATCTATATACAATGCAATTTGAACATTTGACGTATATCTCTATTTCCTCCATCAGCCTGAAAGTGTCATTATGGTTTAGCAGTTAAAGGCCAAGATACTGATTCAACTCCTGACTTTGCCACTTCCTAGTTAAGTGGCCTTGAGTAATTTACTGAAATAACCTGGGCCTCGATTTCTTCATCTGTAATATAGGAATAGGACTGAATGTGTTAATGCTTGTAAAACATTTAGTCTTTCAATGCAAAGCATTATAAAATAAGGGAAATTGCTCTATTTTACTCACAAAATGGCCTTTTCCTGATTTAAAGGATTCCTTTCAATGTGAGTAATATGTGGACACACACGTTACTGAAAAAATTCATAGCTTAACAGAAACAGTCTGCATCACGATGTGGCAAAAAAAAAAAAAAAGCAGCAGCAACCTGGGAACAGTCAGTCCTCAATCCCACTTTGTGTTACCTGTGTATCTAGAAGATCATTGATAAAGTCTGATACTGGTTGCGAGTTTGTTTCATATTCATCAGATTTTTACAATCATCAATTCTCTTTGTTATCTCATTGGGCCATAATTTGTGCTAAATAATTTTAGATTGACTACATGAATAAATGAAGAGAAATATTTTGGGTTTTTTTATAAGTGAACATAAAAAGCAACAAAGTTGACCATATTACCAATTGCCAGAGCAGAGAGAATTAGCAATTTATATGAATAGTTTCAATAACCTGCCTTTTGTTAAAGCTGTTTTTGCTATTTTAACTTATTAAATAAAAGAAAATCATATTTCCATGATCATATGTTTTAAAACACTATTTTTTGCCATACTGATCAATTTTGGCACCTTTGGCCACATATGAGTGAATATTATTCTGGCCCTAATTTTGTTTTATTGATCTGTTTGCTTATCATTATGCTTAATAATTAACCATAAGTATAAACAATCTTTATTTTTATCCTCCAAAATTGTTTTAGGTCAATCAGCTTATTTATACAAAAAAAAAGGCTATTAAATCTATAGAAGAGTTTAGGGATAATTTCATAATATGAAATCTATCTATCACTTCTTGGCCTTTCAGCTAAGTCTGGAGTCTTTCAACCAATCATCATGGTCAGAAAATAAAGGAACATTTATCTGAAGAATGAAAGTTATTTTCAATTATAAGGCCCAGGGAGAAAGCAAAATGATAAAGCAACCACGGGGTACTCCTCACTTTAAGCTATGTTTTCATCTCTTAAAACTGTTTAGTATTGCTACAAGCAGCTATAAACTAACCTAATAATGGGTACACCTGACAGTGTAACCCACACCCTGTAGCTTAACAATGTATAGCAAATCACTAATCAATGTTAATTCTGTAAACCAATGAGAATTGTTCACAAATAACTTTGTATAAGCCCATTCCATGACCCCTCCATCCCCCACCTTTTATTCGTTGTTTTTTTTTTTTTTTTTTTTTGTTTTGTTTTGTTTTTTTGCTTGTGATTGGGCACCGTGGCTCACACCTGTAATCCCAACCCTTTGGGAGGCCAATGCCAGTGGATCAAGAGGTCAGGAGATTGAGACCATCCTGGCTAACATGGTGAAATCCCTTCTCTACTAAAAATACAAAATTAGTTGGGCATGGTGACATGAGCCCGCAGTCCCAGCTACTGGGGAGGCTGAGACAGGAGAATCATTTGAACCCCGGAGGCAAAGATTGCAGTGAGCCAAGATCGCACCACTGCACTCCACCCTGGGTGACAGAGTAAGACTCTGCCTAAAACGAAACAAAACGAAACATACAAACAAGAAAAAAAAAAAAAAAAAAAAAAAAAAAAAAAAAAAAAAAAAAAAAAAAAACTGATTGTAACAAATGCCAAAGGAAGCTCACACACAAAACTATTGGGGATTGAACATTCCCATCAGCTGTCCTCACTTTGGCTCAAGTAAATTCTTCATTTTTTGCCTCTGCCATTTAATTTTAGATTGACAGTGGTATATTTTTCCACTTACTTAAATTTTCTCTAATTTCTCTCAGCAATGTTGTGCAATTTCTAGTCCCCCCACAACTTACCATTATTTGGCAACTTTGTCATATTTTCTGTTGATGCTACTGTAAATGGTATTTTAAATTATTCAATTTTCAATTTCTTATTTCTAGTATGTGGACTTTTGTGTATTACTATTGCATCCTGTCTCCTTGCTAAACTCACTTGGTAGTTCTAGAAGTTTTCAAATAGATTCCTCAGTATTTTCTATGTGCACAAACATCAACTGTGAATGAAGACAGATTTATTTCTTCCAACCTGATCTACATGACTTTTATTTCTTTCGCTTGCTTAAGTCTACCAATTAGTACTTTAAATTCTTTTTTGAATAGATGCAGTTGAGAAATCAAACTAAAATCTGGTCTGATAAATATTACTTACTTGCATACTTGAGTTCTTAGTGCGCCCTGCAACTTAACTTAGTAGGTAAGCTAACTGAAAACCTAGCTTAGGAATTTGCTTCTCTAACAGTAGCTGAGTCTTAGCCAATCACAGCAGCAATGCTTCAGCCACTCACAGGTGGGCAACTGTTCAAACTGTGTTCACATAAGGCAAATCCCAGCTGTACCAATCCTGCATTTCTGTACCTAACTTTTTTTTTCTTTCTATAATCTTCAACCATGTGGTAGCAACAGCCTGGAATCTCTCTGAATCTGCTCTGATTCTGAGGGCTACCCAATTTACAAAATATTTCTTCTGACTTAATTCAACTTTGTTACTTTTAATTTGTCTAAAGCTTTTATTTTAATAAATCAAAAATAAAAAACAAACTTTGTTATACACTATTGTAAAAGAAAAGTTTTAGAATTTCACCATTAAAGAAAATCTTGATGTACCTTTTCTAGTTAGGAGTGTGTTTTTTTTAAAAAATCTAATTTTTACCATTTAGGTCTATGATCCATCCGTTTTGAGCTAATTATATGTTTGGTTAAGGTTACCATTCATTTAAGATTTTATTGTTCTTTTGTATCAGCATGACACATTTTTAAAGAATCAATTAAGCATGTATAGCAATTTCTCAACCTCATATTCCACTGTTCTTTATTTCTATGTATGTATCAATACTATATCATATTAATTAAGGTATATTTATAGTAAGGCTTAAAATCAGGCAGTGTAAGTCTCCAAACACTGTTGATCTGTTTCAGAATTATTTGGACTTTGCTAGGTCCTTTGCATCTCCAATAAATATTTAGAATCGCTTGTTAATTTCTAAGAATAATTGGTAGTCCTTCACAGCATTAATTGAAATTGCTTTGAATCTGTAAATTGATTCACAAATAATAGCATTTTCAAAAGTTCATTTAATAACAAAGTTCTCATTTCTTATAATCATCATCATAATCCACACAATGTACATAATAATACAATTATATATAAAGCAACCTATAAGCATTGGTATCAAAATGTTATCATCTATCAAATGACAAAGTGCCATTGCTAGAAACGCAGTCAGATGACGACTCAAGGGTTTGTTTGTTGTCCTTAGAAATCATGAGGACAACTGACACTACAGACACACAACTTTGAAAAATTAACATCAAATGTTTTTTTTTAAAGCAACCAAAAGGGAAAGACATACCAAACTAAACAAAATAAAAAGTTAGACCAACAGAAGTCATATTTTTAATTAAAAAAAAAGGAATTTAGAGATAAAACACAGTCCTTAAAAGGAATATTGCAGTTGTAATTCTCAGCGTAACAACATGAGAAAGGTGGGCAAAAGATATTCCATGTTAGCAGTGGGCTTTCTGAGCCACATACTTTCCATTAAACTTTCTCTTAGCTCAATAGTCTAAAAATCCTGACACTAACTCATGGTGTTTCAATACTGTTCAACATTTATTTAGTGGGAATATGGACAAATAAATTGGTTTTCAATAAATAGAATTACTATGGCACTTTATAAATTATTATAAAAGATTTATATATATATATATATATATATATAGTTACATTTTTTGTTTATTTTATACTGCCTGTCATTTTTCATTTATCCATTACTCCTAAATGGAAAACCTGAGACAGAAGATACTCATTAAGTTTAAAGGTAATATACATAGACGTAGTTCCAAGTCTTGTCCTGGGCTAGGTTTGAAATATTGTTTTTCATTGTTTTTGTTTTAATTAGGTCCACATTAAGAAAATGTTTTCCACTGGGTGAGGCGGCTCAAGATGATAATTTAAGGTCAGGAGTTTGAGACTAGCTTAACTAATGGCGAAACACCATCTCTACTAAAATACAAAAATTAGCTGGGTGCGGTGGCAGGTGCCTGTTGTCTCAGCTACTTGGGAGGCTGAGGCAGGAGAATCCCTTGAACCCAGGATGCAGAGGTGGCAGTGAGCCCAGATTGTGGCATTGAGCAGAGACTGTGACATTCCACCCCAGCCTGGGTGACAGAGTGAGACTTTATCTCAAAAAAAAAAAAAAAAAAAAAAAAAAAAAAGTTCAATTTGACTTTGCAGCTTCAAACTAGGAAATACGTATGACAAGATAAGAGATAGGAGCTAGCACAGGGGGTTAATTGTTTTTAATGACATATTCTGTTTAGGTGAGATTTGGCATATATTACATTTTGTCATCTTTCAAAGGAGTAAAAAAAAAAGGTAATTGGCAACACATTCAATTATTATAATTACATGATAGGGCTTCATAACAGTTGATAACCCCTGAAAGCTGTCTGGCTCACCTATTTCCTTATCTGGCTGAATCCAAAATTGCCTAGAGTTAAAACTCAGTTGTCCCTGCCTGTCTTTCCATTTAGACAGGGCTCAACACCATATATCTCATTGAATGGACTCCAGGTCTTTCATCCCAAGTTTCTAAGGCTTCTTCTTAAAAAGCCCCTGACTGTTCAGTAAAAAGGTTTATTTAAAATGTCAAAGAGGCTAGAGGCAGGCATTTGTGAGTAGGAACATGACTTTCATTCTGAAGTTTACGGGAATGGGAGCAAGAGGTTATAAGCACCTTTCCATTGCTCTACGATTCCTCACCTTCCAGAAGTAACTGGCTACTTGATCAAGAACTGAGAGTCCTGTACCTGGTACTACATAAAGGAGGTTCAGTAGCTCAAACAGGTGGCTTTGGAGTCTCTGTCTCTATCAAAGACTGGAAGGAAAAGTCTTTAACCTCATCATAATTCTATAGGTATCAAATTGAAATTGTTGATAATGCATAATAGGAGCCTTCTCTTGAAGGAGAGATCATTGTGGGTGATCCTCTGATAAAGCATTATGAAAAAGGAATCTATGATATACATCTTTTTTTTTTCTTATTCCATAATATATTTAAGCAGTGTTTGATAATACATTCAAAATAGTACAGATAAATAAAATCCCACGGCTGGGAAAAATACAGCTTGAACAGAATGACAAAGTATAGAAGAAGGCAAAATAGAAAATAGAAAATATAATATGAAGTATGATGTCTCAACTAAGAATAAACATACATACACTATCAGTAAATGCAAATGGACTAATCTTCCCTTAATATTAAGAGAAAGGCATTATCAGGTTGGATCACAAACAAAACCATTAACAGTAACGGGAGATTTACTTAACACATACTGACTCAGAAAGATTGAAAATTAAAGAATAGACAATGACACACTATAACAATTCAAATACCATTATATCAGAAATAGTTACAAACAGGGCAAAAGTAATAAATGGGACAAAATAGAGTCTTCAATGATAATAAAGCGTGCATTCTTCTATGAAAAGATGACACTTGTGAGTATTCATCAAAAACATAGCATTGACATTCTTTTTTTTTTTTTTTTTTTCTTTTTTTTATTGCATTTTAGGTTTTGGGGTACATGTGAAGAACATGCAAGAATTTAACATAAAATAATCTCTTTTATTGCCCTTTCATTGGTATTGCTATACAAGCTTTAATGTAATATAAGGCTGCCTTTAAATAGGCACAAACTTTTCACTGTTTCATATGTTTCTCATTATCACACTATTTTTCTCTCCAAATTGATTTTAATACTAGGTAAAAATTGAGTTTGATATTGCTGAACATGGTGTAAAAGCCTAGTTATACATCCTAGAATAGCAAAATTTTCACATATACACTTCTCCTTTATAGATGTGAAGAATAATTAATTGTCCCTAAACACTCTTGAGCTCCCTATATGTGACTGCATTGAAGCACCCAGTTTTTCTGTTCCTGGTTCTTGCTTTATTCATTCTTGTGGAGGAGTTTTTAAACACAGTTTATGTGCAGCCACACTTTATTGCATCTCCACCATTATGAGATTAAAAGGCCAATTATCATTTTAAAGGTCAAAACTGACAGGTTATTTGCAGTATCTTTATAGTTCTGCATGGGGAAAAATTAATTTGTTGCATCTGTTCACACTGGAAAAGAAATCTGTCTTTGGAAAACATAGTTGTGAAAGACTTTCCTAGAATGAGGATTTATAGTTCTGGTTTTTGGAGTACTGCCTATAGTTTCAATAATATTATGAGAGCTAGAACATAAGTGTTAGTAACTGAAAGGTATAAATTTTTTACCTAATATAATAATAGGATTATAAAATGCTTGAATTGTCTTTTATCCTACTTTCAATTTTATCTTATCTGTTTGCCCCATAAACACTATATTTTAGCCTTGATTTTCTAGAAAGTAAAACATGAGGTAATTCTTACATGCTAAATTTTTTTGGTGTCATGAAAATCAGACAAAAGCATGAGTGTGGAAAGAGAAGGACAAAGGATAAAAGGTGGTGTTTTATTAAATTGAGCATAGTTTCCAAGAGGACAAATATGATTGCTCTGTTATGTGATATGTCCATGAGTTTACTCAGAACCACAGAGAGCACATCAGTTCCTTGAGGGAAGAAAAGCAAGAGATATCTCTGTAGTACCTTCCTATCTCCTGTCTCTTATTAATAAAATGTTTGTAGAAAAATAATTCACCTGAACTGGGCCACTAGGGAGACATAAATTCTAACTGGGCCCGAGTTTAACGCAGTTGGACTGGATGCTGAAGTTGCCACAGCTCATGCTTAGGAGGGCACAACAGTGGTCTTGTCTAAGACCCATCCCTGGTTCTACGACTACTCTGAGACAGCTTTTTCATGTTCAGAGATGAAAGTCAGTCACTGTAGCCAAGGCTTTTTCCTTGCCTCCATAGAGGCAAGGAAAATGAATGAGACCCAAGTTACTTTGGTTGATAAATTCATTGAATCTTTATTAGTTTACCCTTTGTTAGTTCAACCCGAAAAGTAGTAATTTGCATGTACACTAAGGTAAGTGCAATTAAGTAGCACTTATGCCTTCATGTGGTACACAAAGCGGTTACTAGAAAAAGAAGTCCTCACTTCTTTCTCAGACAAGGAGGAACAAGTTCAGTTCTTCAACGTGGTTGTCAATTTCAGTCTTCTCAAAAGACATACAAAGTGTTAGCAAACAAGATGTAGTCCTTATTGCTGCAGGTGGTCCCAGAAGCAAAACTGATATTTATCATTGAATTCCTGTACCAGTCATTCTAGATTTAACTCACCTTTGGCCAGCACTCCGGCTGGTTCTCATTTGTTCATCAGATGAAATGATGAGAACTTTATCCTCTTAGTGAGTTAGACTTAAAGTATCTTGCCCTTGATAGGCTCTGATTGATGACACACCACATTTATGATTATCTGCTTTCTTTTCCTGCTAGTCCAGTGGCTGGAGGAACTTACATTGGCAAGGTGATAGATCAAAATTTTTGGTAAGTGCCCCTTGTGAAATTTGTTTTTTCTATGAACAAGAGTTTTGGATCCTAGTGACTCCTAAGTGTGTGGTGACAGAAACAACATATTTCTCTGTGGGTCAGTGAAAGAGATGTTGGTAAGGACTATCCTACTTCCATCACCCAGGTCTTAAACTTTTAATTGTTTTTGTTGCAGGTCTGTTAACTCTCCTGCTCTCTGTTATAACGTAGTTCACAAGAACCTTGACTATCTTGATATTCTACAAACATCATGTGGACCCGCTATGTTACGGATAGATCCTGCTAATTCAACCAGGGAAGTAGTAAAGTTGCATGCACTCCATGGACTTACTCTTACCTGTTAAGCAAGACACAGGCAAACCAGTGGGTAAGATATAAGCCTTTCAACTATTTGTTGATCTGTTACACTTGTGATGTTTATGTGGGTCTAGTGGATCATCCCCAGGTAATTTTCCAAATTTATGATTTTCTTTTTTGTAATTCTAATCTCCAGCCACTAAGATAAAAAGATGTAACATTTAGTGGGCCTCTTGGATTTTCGAGGGTTTATGGATACTGCTCTGATGCTTTACACAGTGGTTTAGAAGGTTGCTAGTTTAAAGTGGAGCAGAGAGCAAGAGAGGATTCTGCAGTAGATTTCAGCCTACAGATTGGGCATATAATCTGGCAGGTCTGATGGTGCTGGGTGTACTGCAGGCTGATTATAACACTTGGTGAAATCATGAAAGGTTCCCTACAACCCGTTGGTAAAGGTTAAAAAACTGAGGCCTTGTTAACAGTTTGGTGTGCTGTGTTGTTGCTATGGAAAATAAACTGTTATCTCTTAACAGTGACTCCCCTCTCCTCTTTAACTGACCTTAAAGTGCTTTGGCAACAGGATACACATCCAGCAGGCAGAGCCATAAGTGATGCACATAGCCATCCAATACGTGTGGAAAGGAAGGTGGCCTAAGGTGTGGAAATACTCTAATTAATTTCTGCAGTGTGGTTGAAGATTCAACCATAGGTCAGGGTCCTGAAAGAAATAATCTAAAGATAAGGGTTAGGGAGTTCCATGAAAAATGAATATGGCTTATGCAGACTCCTTAATAATGGCTGAATTGGAGACTATGGAAAGAGTGCCAAAGTGTTAGATTTTCAGAAAGAAATAATGTTTATTCTATTTCCCATGGAAAAGAGGAAGCCATAGTGGCAGGTAGCTCCTTTCACTGGTTTAGACAGCCAGTGTCACCGCTGAGAAAGAAAGAATTTTCTAAGAAAAGTCTAAGCAACTCTAAATATCTTTTTTTTTTTTTTTTTAGAATATAGATTTCGGGATTTCTCTCTTCTTGATCTACACTTCTTTTTTCCAAATCAGTCACCCACATCCACAACTTAAATGTCATCTATACACCAAAGACCTATGTTCCATATTTAGATCCCTGGAAAGGAGGCAAGTCTGCTTAGAAGATAAAGACAGAGCAGTCAAGGATAAAGAAAGACAGTGAGGAAAGACAGCAAACTCAACAGCTAGTCAACAGATGGAAATAGTTTCAAAAGGAAGTGGAATTTCAGTTGTATTGAATGCTGTTGCTGAGTCAAATAAAATTAGAATTCAGAAAAAGATTTTTTGACATTTCATAACTTGAAGATGTTACAAGATATTGCTAATATCCAAGAAATGCACTGGGGTTAGGAGGAAAAAAATGTAGATAAAGATTAGCTGAAGTGTGACTAAGACGTGAAGGTGAGAACATTCTAAATCTTCTAAGGATCTCCAAAATAATTTTAAATTTTATGAAAAACATGTATTATATTTAACACCTTTATATCAGGCACAATTTTGTCATATGTTAAATAATAAATGGCAATCTTCAGTTTTGCTTTACCAAAATGGCTTAGTCTTCCAGTCCTTTCACTCCAACTTTTGACCTAAATATGCCAAATGCACATTAATCCATTGCTATTTTTCTCTTCTAAAAACCTCTTCAGGCTCCTATCCTGTCATTGTGAATCTTCTGACTAATCAAAAAATAATAATAATTAGTATTTATTGAGACATTGTGTCTATTTTACCTGTACTATTTCATTATATTCTCAGAGCAATCTAATGGCAAATAAACATGAAGATACGTTCTTAATATTTGTCTCTACTAACTTTGTAGTCTCATCAATCGCTGGTACCCCTCCCCAATTAAATTTGAAGAAAAATTGTAAAAATCAGTATTGATGACCTAACAAGAATGCAAGCAGATGAAAATAAAACATTCTAAAATATAAAGGGAAAAAGAATACGGAACAGAGGTGTTTCTTCAAGTCTGAGGTGTGAGGGAAAAACTGTGTGAAAATGTCCCTAAGCCCTGCTTCCCCAGCTGACTCTCTTAGCCCTTCCAAATAAAACTTATCAGCAAAAATACCTAGCTTAGAAAGAATATCACTCTGATAATAGCTGAGACATGTTTATGGATAGTTTTAATATAATTTTTTTAAAAATTAAAGTAATGAATAGATAAAAAGACATACAAAAATGTACATCACAATTATTGAATAAGAAATTAGAGTAACTGGGCACTGTGGCCTATGTGTGTAATCCCAGCAATTTGGGAGGCTGAGACTGGTGGATCATTTGAGGTCAGGAGTTTGACACCAGCCTTGCCAACATGGTGCAGCCCTGTCTCTACCAAAAAACACAAAATTTAGGAAGCATGGTAGCACACATCTATAATCTCAGCTACTCTGGAGGCTGAAGCAGGGGAATCACTTGAACCGAGAAGGCAGAGGTTGTACAGCTGAAATTGTGCCACTGCACCCCAACCAAGGTGACAAAGTGAGACTCCACCAAAAAAAAAAAAAAAAAAAAAAAAAAGAAGAGAGAGAAAGAGAGAGAGAGAGAGAGAGAGAGGAAGGAAGGAAGGAAGGAAGGAAGGAAGGAAGGAAGGAAGGAAGGGAAGGAAGGAAGGAAGGGAAAGAGAGAGAAAGAAAGGAGAATAATCTGATACTTATTTTCTATGCTATGTCAGAGATTAAAGAAAACAGTTTTCTTTGAAAAAGATGCTCAAATAGGAGGTACAAGGGCTCACATAAAAAGTAGTGAGATAACAAAAGCCATTAAAAAGTGTCCTGTCAGAACTCAGGAATGAAAGGAATAAGAAAGGAAAAGCAAAGCAAATCTATTGAATGCTACAAACAAAAATAAAAAAGAAGGAAACACTAAAACTGTAGTTAAATAGAGGAATAGTTTGACAAAATAACACTAGGGAAAATATTTATGTATTGTTTGGGAGGAAATAATAGATATATATGGAACAATAAAATGAACTTATTCATGATGTTTGTTGTTGAAGAAGATGGAATAATAACAAAACAAGTAGAAACACTTCAAAAAATATAAGCTCTATTTATTGAAATAAAGAAAGTCCTGAATTTGCAGTGATGCATCAATGAATAATCAATGTCAAGACGTATCTGAAGTGAAACTATTGTACTTGTAGGATAAAGAAAGCGTCTTAGAGCTATAAAGACAATAATAATAATAATAATAATAATAATAATAATAATAATTTACTGGTAAGAAGGAAAAAAACATCTTCAGACTTTGAACTTTTGTATGTAGACACAGTTTAATCCATTGCATCATTCCACTCTATAAATATAACACAATTCATGTATTTATTCTGTTACAGATGTTCATAGTTTTGGGCTATTATATTCAGTGTTGATACCAACTATTGTGTGTATATCTTTAGGTAAATATATATAGAATTTTATATATTTAGACAGTGCTTCTGTAAGAGTGGACTTGCTGGGTCATATGGAATAAGTGTTCAATTTTAGTTCAATACAGATATTTTTCCGACATAGTCAGGCCAATTTACAGTACATGTTCAGTTTCTCCATATACTTGCCAAAACTAAGTACTGCTTGGCTTTTCATTTAAGCAATTCTGATGCATGTGAAAGACTTTTTAAAGTTAGAAAACACTAACCTAGAGAAAAAAAGTACAAGTTTATATAAAGGAAGGGCTTTTTCCTAATCAAAAGACATTATTAAGAGTTTACAAAGGCAAAGTTTAGCATGGGAAAATATATTTACCATTCATACATTTACAATGTACATGTAAAAACATATTTAAGTATTTCAATAAATTTTTTAGTATAAGAGGTCCTGGAAAAAAATGAACAGATGACTTGAACAGGTCTTGGACCAACAAAGATGTCTAATAACAAATAAATATATGAAAAATACTTACCTTCGATGTTAAGGAAAAGGCAAATTAATATTCATATCCATCAGAATGATTAACATGGAAAAAATTTTCTTTGTTTCTGCTTAGATCCTGGAGTCATACCAACCAGACGTATCTTTAACTTTTGACTTTTTATGCTTTTGATTCAATGGTGCAATTTTATTTATTTTTTAAAATTTTTATGGGTACATAGTAGATGTATATATATTTATAGAATACCTGAAATGCTTTGATACAGGCATGCAATGGGTAATAATCACATAATGGAGAATGGATTACTCATCCACTCAAACATTTATCCTTTGTATTTCAAGCAATCCAATTACATTCCTTGTTATTTTAAATTGTACAATTAAGTTTTTATTGACTATAGTCTCCTGTTGTACTACTAAATAGTTGGCCTTATTAATTCTTTCTACCTATTTTTTGTACCTATTAACCATCCCCACTTTCCCCCTCAATATCCCACTACCCTTCCCAGCCTACGGTTATCATCATTCTTCTATGCTCTATGTCCATAAGTTCAATTGTTTTGATTTTTTCGTCCTACAAATAAATAAGAATGGATAGTAAAAATTTAAAATCCAAATCCTAGCCCCCAACAAGGCAGGATCGATGTTATAAATTTTCTCAAGAATATTTCTCCTCTTCTCTATCCAGCACTCAAGCCACTTCAGAAGATTTATCTTGTGTTAAAAGCACATAGTTATTGATTTTTTTTCTTGCTAACTTTTTTCAAGCAAGTGTAATCTCTTTAGTGTCCCAGGTTCATTGAATATATTCCAAGAAACCATCTTGTGCTAGTACCATATTTTGTCTCCTATTCCTGATAGGACAACTGGGATTAATTTACCATCACATGCCCTTAAGACATTCATAGTTTTATCAGTCGTTTACCTGTGAGACTTTATGTTCATTTTCATGACCACTCCCCTCCTTTCTGGTTTAGAACTAAGTTTCAATAGTTGGATTTGAATCTGAGCTGAAAGTGTCTGCATATCACCATTCCAACTTAAAACATGCTTGAAGATCAGATTGTTGCATAGAACATGTAAAATGTGGTGAGAAAATAAGCTAGGGAAAAAGTCCATAGGAATGCCCATATTTACAAAACAAACAGAAAAACTCGCAAAGGTAAAAAAAGAAACATTAGTACAACTTAATAGTCATAAACTTCACAAGCTGTTTGTTGATGGAAAAAAAAAGAGAGAAAATAGTTCAATAATTGATATAAAGTATAAAGTTTTCTATTACACAGTTTTAGTTGATTTGATGGGGCTCAAATATGACCAAGTGCTAATAAGAAGAAGTCTCTTTTGAAGGATAGGCTGAAAAATACTCTATGTAGAAAAGAAAAGGTAATCAATTGAGGCCTCTGAAATAGTGTACAATTCACATTAGGCAGCTACAGCTGGCTATATTTTGTGAGGACTTGTATCTATACGTGAAGAGAGAAATGTCACAGAGTATGCCATTGTAAAATGATGCTGTGACATCCTCTTCAAACCTGTCTCTGCAGCTACCCTGAAGAGGGGAGCATTCTACACGTACTCTTCAACATGCACTTTGAAGCTCTTTCTACACTGTCTTTACAGGTCAGAGCATATCAGTAGAGGATTTGGGGAAATAAATATCGTCAATCTTGTCCTTTTTCACTTCCACTTCATATTAAAGACAATCCCAATAATAAGGACTTTCTGGCAAAGAGTAAACAAAAACTTGTTCTTTGAGCATAAAACTTGATATATTGATATGCATTTGGAAAGACAATTTGAGCTACTCAAAATTTGCATATTTTTATACATGATACCTAACCTCACCCCACCTTTGGCACTCAAAGTGACAAGTTAAGAATGGTAGATGGGAGTAAGTGCTTGGAATGCAGTTAAATGCAGTGTAAATGGATTCTCTTAAAGGATTACAGTTTTAATGGTTACTTAACCTACACATGACTCCGTTTTTCCTACAGAAGAATAGGAATACTCTTTATTATTCATAAAACTCTTTAAATATGTCACTTCATTAATCTCCTATTACTACTTGTCATCTTAGAGAAAAAAACTAGATGAAATACAAACGCTTTAAGGCTGGTTCTCAGTTTTACATATAAAAACTCATATACGCAAAGGCTTGAGCTATTATTATTTCAAGCTGTAATAGGAGTTGCAACTTCTCACAAACTATAATTAAATAAACTGGACACGTACCTTACTGAGTTACTTAAAAATATAATGTTAGTATAAAAGGACATACCAAAGCAATCAATATTTTATAAAACTGCTGGACTGGAATATAGTTTCTGACTGGTATTAGTGTTAAATGCATTAACTTTAATGAAGAACTTAGTAATGATCTCTTAACAACCTTATTGGGATATGACTGCTTTTAAGTGGCTTTTACTATGTCCTTGGAATTAATATGATGCATGTGACAAAAGCTTGTTCAGTGTTAAGAGAGGATTAGATGAAAGAAATTAATTAAAGCTTCCTTGCAACGTTTTCCCCTTGAGCTATTCAATATGCTGAAGTGGTCTAACAGTGTACCATTCTTTCGATAAATCTACTCATTAAATAACTCAATTGGGTTTAAACACACATTCTATTTTTTAGAAAAATTAGACCATCACTTTTCTCCTTGTCTTTCTAACCTGACCCCTTTAAGCCACTGCCATTTCTGTGATTTGTAATCATCTTTTAGCTTCAATAATAGGACAGACACAAAGTGTGTCCACGTATTTCAGAGTCCACCAACTCACTTTCTTAAGACCTGCCTGCAACTAAAATAGCAAATTTAAATGGCTTAGGGACATTTGTTTAACTAATCTCCTAGAAAAGCATCTAGGATAATTTTCTAGACCAGTAATCATAGCCATCAGTTATGTTCTGTGATAGTAGATGGAGCACAATTCTATGAACTTTGTTAAACCCTATTCCTACCAAGCTTTAATAATTATAATAATCATCACTTTTCAATTTTATAAATGAATAGCATTATCCATCTTTAAATTTTCACAAATTGTAATTTACCTTGTTTTAGAAGCATTATTGTTATATATTCATTAATGTTTACATATTTAAACAATTATTTTCAATAAATAAAAAATATTCACAAAAGAAATCTTGCTTTTTTGACAAAAAATGCAACACTTTACTATGACAATGCTCATAGTCTATGAACTATAAACTATGTCATAGTCTGACTATGATAATGCTAAAAATGTAATGGGATATAATATTTCCTTAAAGATTATATCAAATTTGATGTGTTCAAGTAAACAAATATGAAATTCAGAGTTCCTTACTGATCTCAATAAAATAAAAAGCCCAGTCTTTAAAATGTTACAATGGCTGCTTTTTTCTCTCAGGTATGTGGAGGATGTCAATTTAAAGTCTTCCCTCTAAAATTAATGTTGGTCTGTGCAGTATAGTGTACATATAGTCATATGTACACTCACAAAGAATTTAGGTTTCTTTGCATATACAAACACATTAATAACACTTAAAAGGAGACAGATACATTTCCCACAAATTCAGTAACTTGAAAGATATGCAAAATTTATGCCATGAGAAATAATTATTTTTGTTAACATATACACAAACGTGATTGATTCCTGGCTTATAATGTAGAAAACAATATAAGGAACACAAATGAAAACAGAAACACTACAATTAGTCATTGCACACTAAAGCAAACAATTAAGCACCTGTGTAAAAATAATTATAAAAGTTCAGTTCTTTACAGGGTTCATTATAACCCATGTAAGCCAAAAGTGTAGATCTTTAAAAGAGACTTCATTAAAAATAAACCATTATTAAGAGTAGATTAAAAGTGTGGCCACTTTGCCTGTTCTTTGTCAATATGTTTTCGGTGTGAGAAGCAGAGAACACAAAGGCAGCACCATTTTCTGATATTGCAAGCGAAATAGAATGATACGATTTGAGAGGTACATGCTATACTAATTGTGTCAAGAATATAAAAAATGCCATATGCACTTTGAGAAAAAGTAAAATTTTAAATGAGAACACATCCACTTGGAGAGCTTAGAATACAGTGATTGTTTTTCATTATTTTTTAATTAAGTAATTTAGACAATAAATAGCATTTAATTTTCAAAATAAAATTCAACTTCAGCAGGATGAACTTGAGAAGAGTTCTAATATTTTATACCCAAACATACTCATTAAGGGAAAAAGTCTCTGCAACTTAAAATTACTAATTGTGTTCATCAGTGTAACAGATCAAATTCAGCACGAAGGTATGGGAATGGAAAATACAAGTAATATAGACAGCAACTAAGCCAACAGCAAAAAATATTCATACAAAAGCATTCACAGAATGTTACTCAGTCTTATTTCATAAATAGATTCTCTAAGTCTGATCAACATCAGCCTTAGGCAATGAAGAGATGGAGTAGGGCATTTAAATCAAATTTAGGATATGTAAGATAACTAATTCAAATTATAATGAAATTACAAATAACTAAAGTACAAAGCTCCTAAAACATTGTAAGAAAGTACGAAAAGTAGGAATACACACAAATGCACCTACCAGATTGGGTTGTGGAGCTCATTTTCAGGAACTGGGGATAGAAACTTCAAAGCAAGTGTCCCATGTAATAGATCAGACAGATACTGCAAATGAGAGAAGACAATGTTCAGTATGTGTGTTTTGTATTATGAATATATTTCTTTTTTGCTGCTACTGTAAGCCTACTGTCAAGATTTAAGTGAATATTTAATTAATTTTCTGTTGTTGATCTGCTGCTTTCCATGATACCATTCCATTTTCCAGATAGATCACATACAACTGTACATTTTTTACATTCATTGATGATAAGCATAATGCTATTGGTAATCAGAACAATGTAACAGCCTTTGCAGAGATTATGACAGTAAGAGATATCTAGCCTGTGTAACTCCATCTTGTTTCTAGTCTCACAGCCTGGCTGTCCTGGCTCATTCCAGGGCATAAGCCAAACTAACAATGGGAGGAATTTAGTTTATGGTTTAATTTTGAAGCAAGGATAATAATAGCCCCTCCTTAAAACTAATCCACTCCTTACTCAGGGACTGAAATCACCTTTGTAAAACTAATGAAAGGCTATGAGATTAAGATAATGGGAGGGGCCTGAATTCTGTGAAATACATGGGTAGTTAAAGGATAACAATTTTTCCTTAGCTTGCTTTTCTATAATCCCTTCCTACTTCAAATCATGCAGCCAGAGGTCACAAAATTTGTGACTTTGTCAATTGCTTAGAGAGATACCATGACTATTGTAGAACCTAAGAGTAGTCTTTTGAAATGATTTTCAGACTTACATTCTGATGACAGACAAATTCCATCTGGACCTGTGACTCATAACTCAACCAGTCCTGTGGCCCCTACCCAGAGTCTGACTCAGACTCAATTGGTAAAGCTTTTTTCCCACACCCTCACGATTTTATCTTCAACCAATCAGCAGTACCCATTTCCTAGCCCCTGCCTGCCAAATTATCCATTAAAAACCTTAGTCTCTGAGTTCCTGGGGAGACAAATCTGAGCATTCTTCCACTTCGCTGCCTTGCAATAATTAAAATCTTTTTCTACCGCAATAATGCTGTCTCAGAGAATTGAGTTTATCTGTGCAGCAGGGAAGAAGAACCCATCAGGCAATTACAATAATTAGAGTGACTGACCATTTCTATATGCTGTGAGTTCTGTTAGTAATAAGTATTTTCCAAGCTGTGTTATTTCACGTAATAAGATCTGCACTGTTTATTACAAATAATATAGATCAATAAAAATAGGTTACTCAATGAGATTAATTTGCGAGTTTTAAAAACACTACTAGTTCCAAATATTTTTTTTTTCCCCTTAGGAGTCTGAAACAGACTTTATTAGTATTGTCTGTAGTAGAATGACTTTATTAGTATTGTCTTTATTAGTATTGCCTGTAGTAGAATGACCAAATCATGCCAACTCTAGTATTCAGATACACTTTGACACATATAAATAAGAGTAAAGAAAATTTTGCCAAGCCGTAAAGGTCTTTCTTCAGTGGGAAATTGGTGAGGGAGGATTATACTGAATAAAGAGAAAGTGGGGCCTAGAGAGGCTTATTGGAACAGTAGAGAGAAAAGATTAGTCTGAAAACAAACATTTTTATTGTCAATCTTCTCCAGCTCAGACTGAAAGAATAGATGTCTTTGGGCCGGGCATGGTGGCTCACGCCTATAATCCCAGCGCTTTGGGAGGCCGAGATGGGTGGATCACTAGGTCAAGAGATCGAGACCATCCTGGTCAACATGGTGAAACCCCGTCTCTACTAAAAATACAAAAATTAGCTGGCCATGGTGGTGCAGCATGTAGTCCCAGCTACTCAGGAGGCTGAGGTAGGAAAATTGCTTAACCCAGGAGGCGGAGGTTGTGGTGAACTGAGATAGATAGCGCCATTGCACTCCAGCCTGGGTAGTAAGAGTGAAACTCTGTCTCAAAAAAAAAAAAAAAAAAAAAGAAAGAAAAAGAAATAGATGTCTTAGAGGTTTGCTTTACGAAAATGTATATGAAGAAATCTAGTCTCTGATATATAGTCTACAAGTAATACTAACAAGTAAGACAATACCATTGGCAATGCTGAAGTGTTGCCTATGAGAAGGACTGCTGTATAAGTTATAACATCTTTAGCAACAAAAATATCAATTTTGTTTTGGTGAAGGACCTTTAAAACTTAAGATTGTGAATCTAGCCTCTGCATATATGTACCCATAAGGAAAACCTATTATTCTTGAATATAGGTTTATATTTATTACAAAGGTTTATATTTATAATAAACCTATTATTCTTGAATAATATAGCACCTATATTATAGCAATGTAGAGGTAAACGATGTTTTTCTCCTTGTTAGACTGTCTATGAGTAATACATTTTTCACTGGAATAGCTCAAGTTGTTTCTATTTTTAAATGGAAGGATCCTAGTTGCAATAATAGAGAATCTTAAAAAATCTAGGGGAAATATTTTAGTAGGAATTATTTTTTCCATGAGAGAAAAAGATTATAAATCACATCAAGTCAGTGGGTAACTTGTAGAATGGATGTCACTGGAACATCTAAATAAAAATTGATGAGTAAGAAAGGCAAGCTTCACCCAAGTCTTTTCCTTGAATATACATAGTAAGAGTCTTTAAAGTTTTTCATTTTATTTTACTTGAGAATATAATTGTTCTATATTTAAAAATTTATGTAATTCATATTAACATTTTTATGTGAAACATCTTCTACATAGTATTCTTACAAATCCTAAAATACTATAGTTTCTGTTTGGCTACTGTGCTCTCTCTCTACCCTTCATTAATAAAACACACACAAATACTTTCTTTCATTTTTATTGCTTTTACGTTTTTAGAAAAATTTAAAAATTACTATTTAATTACTTCATCTATAAAGATAAATTTATCATTTTCTGAGATGCAATTTAAGGTGCATTTATTATCCTGTCATTCATTTTGTTTTCTCATTCTTTCTATTTTATTTCCTCTTCTCTTTTAACACTGCTTCATAATTTTGTCACCCTTTTGCTCACAGGGAAAAAATGTGGCATTTTGAAATATCAAGTAATATGCGTTATAGCTTTGCTAAACATCTCATCATCAGTTTGTTGCAAGAGATTTATAATTCAGATTTTCATTAAAAAGGAGAAAGAATCAACACCATATGTTGTGCTAAATCCTATGCAGCTGCTGCTACAGCAGCTTAATAACATATAAACTGGAAGGCATTCAGTACTTTGTATGATATACAGGACTGTAACTTCTTTCAAATGTTGTGATTTTTTAAATATTAAGATTAAAATCTAAGAAAGCATGGTAAAATAAAATAGCTTAGAAGTGTTCACATTTATTTTATGGAAAAGAGAGTTAGTTCTCTTTGAATCAGAAGCTAAATGAGTATCTATAACTGAAATTAAAATACCCAACTACTCCTGAAATTGAAGTAGAAAAGCAGACTAAAAGAGGAATGTTCTATATTAATGCATCTCCTCTAGTAATCTTAACTTTATTGCAATGTGCTGTTTGCCTAAATATCAATCTATTTGGCATTTTTATTACAATTCTGCAAATGGAATGAGAGCAAATGAACCATTCACTGCCTTTATTTTCTGGGTATAATCATGTTTCTGTTTTCCATTCAATGATAGTCAACTTTCTTATTCTAACATAAACCATTCTTGAACATTAATGATCAGTTATGGTAAGAGCTTGATATTGTACCCTGTGCTCATTTATATTATAATGTACACAATACCAGAATCGGTTTTTTTATAAACTTTAGTTGAGAGGTTAGAAAATAATACCCTATGGGAAAACCTTATATATTTTAAATAAGGTTTATGGACCAGCCAAATATAAGACAAATACCACTGTACACATAAATTTTGAATTTACTGAATTTAAAATAGCAGTACTGAAGAAGGAAGATCTTTCTTTAAAGCACCATAATGTAGACTTAGTCACTTTTTTAAAAGTGTCCATCTTTCTATAGAAATTGCATGCATTTTCCACATTTAAAAAACTTTGTAATTATGATTATTAATTTTCCTGTATCAATACAAGTTTTCATAGTCTCTGTAGCATAATAAAAATAAAATGTTAGTGTTAAAAAAGTGTTTCCTTGTCACAGATTTAAGAAAGCAGGCTATTTTTTTTCAATGTAATATTATAAGCACCAGGCATAGATTAATAATCTTTCTGAATATAGACATAGAATCCTAATAAAATTTTGCAAAGTGACAAATATCAGTAACAATAAAGATATGTTTACATGACTAAGTGGGGTTTTATCCAAATGATGTATCTTTGATTTAATTTATGAAAACTACCTATGTAACATACTATATTAATAGATTAAATTACCCAAAATATGTGATCATTTCAATAGACACAGAAAAAGCATTTGCAAAAATTTAACACTCAGTAGTAATAACAGCAGTCAATAAACTAAGAATAGAAGCAAAATTCTTCAGTTTGTATGAGGATACCTGTGAGAAACTCACAGCTAACATGAAGGTTAATGATAAAAGACTGCTTTATGCCACAGAAGAACAAATATTTTCACAATATAATAAAAAGAATAAAATTATTGAAAAGAACTCACACAAATATGTAAGACATGTAAACAGAGGACTACAAAGTATTGTTGGAAGAAACTAAAGGAGATAAAATATATAAATACATCTCATATTCATGAATATCCCTTGTTTATTATTAGGTTAGCAATACTCAAATATACCTACAGAGGCAATGTAGTCTCACTAAATAAAATCTCAGCTTTTTTTTTTTTTTCCAAATATTGACAAGGTGATCCTAAAATGTATATGAAATGCAAAGGACACAGAGCAGCCAAGCAATCTTTAAGAAGAAACTCAATGCTGAAGGACTCACACTTTCTGAACTTGATCCCAAACTGCAATAATCTAGAGTATGTGGTACTGGCATAGGGTATTCACATAGAACAATGAAGTAGAATTAACATCCCAGAAATAAATCTTTACACTTATGGTCAATTTATTTATTACAAGATTTCCAAGACAGATTTGGGAGATAGTAGCCTTTTTGATAAGTTAGAGAGGCAATTGTATAGTCATATGAAATAGATAGTGGACCCTTTTCTCCTCACACCATGACTAAAAGTAACTCAAAATTGATCATTGCTCTAAATGAAAAGACAAAATATAACAGTTCTAGTAAAAAAAAACAGGAATAAATTTTCATGGTTTTGCATTAGGCAATGATTTCTTAAAGATGACATCAAAACCACTAGCAACCGTAGAAATAATAGATAAATTGCACTTCAAAAAATTTAAACATTTTGCTTCAAAGGACATCATCAAGAAGTTGAATATGCAATGTACAATGTATGCAAACCTTATTTCTGATAAAACATATGTACTAGGATACAAAAAGAATTCTTTGAACTCAGTAAAAGTTTACCCAATTAAAAAATATGTAAAGGATCTTAACAGGCATTTCTCCAATGAAGATAGATAAAGGACCAATAAACACAAGCAAAGATGCTGGATGTCATTAGCCATCATGGAAATGCAAATAAAAATTGCAGTGATATACAACTGTATACTAACTAAAATGACTATCACAAAAACAAAAACAAAACAAAACAACAAAAAAAAAATAAAACAAAACAAAACAAAACAAAAAAACACCCCAAAAAATAAAACAGGTCATAGCGGTGAGTGGTGAGGATGTAGTAAATTGGTGATGGGAATGGAAAATGGCACAGATCTTACACAAAACATTTTGACTTTTTCTTAAAATGTTAACTGTGTAATTAGCATGTGTTATGGTCTGAATGTTTATGTTTCCTCAAAATTCATGTGCCGAAATGCTCATCCCCAAGGTGATGGTAAGAGAGGTGAGGTTTTGGGGAGGTTATTGGTTCATGGGGTGTAACCCTCATGAATAGGATTAGTCTACTTGTTGAAGAGGCTCAAACAGACTACTGCCCTTTCCAGCATACGAGGTTAGAGTGAAAAGATGGCTATCTATGATGAAGGAGCCCCTCACCAGATACCAAATCTGCTAGCATCTTGCTCTTTCCCAGGCAAGCTAATGCATGTTGGGCTCAATACCTAGGTGATGGGTTGATAGGTGCAGAAAACCATCACGGCTCGTGTTTATCTATGTAACAAACCCGCACATCCCGCACATTTCCCAGAACTTTAAATTAAATTAAATTAAATTAAAAGATAGTACAAAGATGAAAATTCCTCTACACCGGCTTTTCTGATTCCCATCTGGGTCAGGTTTTCTGGGTAATAGCACTCTGTTATCCTCGGTAGAGCTTCTGGCCTTTAAAATACATCCATACGTTTATCTGAAAAAAAGGAAAAACATTCCACACTCACGGGTTCGAAGAATCAATATGGTTAATAGTCTACAGATTCAACACTATTCCCATCAAACATCCAATGTCATTTGTAAAGGATTTAGAAAGTAACTATTTTAAAATTCTTACAAAACAAACAAACAAAAAAACAAACAAACAAAAAATAGAAAGAAATAAATAAAAATACCAAAATAGGTAAAGAAGTAATCCTAAGCAAAAAGAACAAAGACGGCGGCACCACATTACTTTTGCCAGTAAAAAGTAGGCAAAGGACATGAACAGACACTTCTCAAAAAAAAAAAAAAAAAAAAAAAAAAAAAAAAAAAAAAAAGAAAAGGAAAGGAAAAAACATACAAGGAGGCAAAAAAAAAAAAAAAAAAAGAGAAAATGCTTAACATCACTAATCATCTGAAAAATGCAAATTAAAACCACAATTAGAAGCCCTCTCACGGCAGTCAGAATGGCTACTATTAAAAAGACAAAAAAATAATAAATGCTGGTGAGACTTCAGAGAAAAGGGAATGCTTATAAATTGTTGGGGAGAATGTAAATTATTTCAGCCACGCTAGTTAGCAGTTTGGAGATTTCTCAAAGAACAGAACTATCATTCAACTGAGCAATAATATTACTAACACTGGCTATATACTCAAAGGAAAATAAGTAGTTCTGTTGATAAGACACACGCTCTTATATATTCATCATAGCACTATTCACAATAGCAAAGTTATGGAATCAAGCTAGTTACTCATCAACACTGAATTCCATTAAAAACATGTGGTTCATATATATACGCCATGGAGCATTACACAGCCATGAAAAAGAATAAAATCATGTTCTTTAAAGCAACATGGATGATACTGGAGACCATTATCCTAAAAAAAATTAAACTAGAAACAGAAAAGCAAATACTGCATATTTGCATAAGTGGGAGCTAAATATTAGGTATTTAAAGATGTAAAGGTAAGAACAATAGATAATGTGGGGTAATAGAGCAGAAGGAATAGAATGGAGGCAGGCACTAAAAAACTACTATTGGGTACTATGTTCTCTATCTAGGGATGCAGTCCCTCATACTCCAAACTTCAGCATCACATTATATATTCTTGTAACAAATCTACAAAAGTACACCCTGAATCTAAAATACAAGTCCAAATTGTATATGTATATGTATTACATGTAATACAACTATATTAATTAAAATATGTAATTTATATAATCCAGATATAATATATGTGCTATATTTACTCTCTATGTGCTAGATATTATTATATATTGTTTATATATAATGTCATATCTCATATATTATATACTTCATATAAGACATATATATAGTATATACATATATCCTACATATGTATGTAATATATATGTGTAATTTTGATATATATTTGTTATACATACATATTGAATATACATGTAAAATGTGTAATGTGTACATACATAATATATGTGTAACATATATAATATATATTTTCATAAAAATGTAATATATTAAATTCAACATTATGTGTACTATATATAAACATGTACTAAATATAAATATTATATGTACTGTATGTAAATTACATATACTAAATATATAAAAATATAATATATGAAATGTAATATGTGTACTTTATATAATTATAATTATATAAATGTAAATAAATATAATTATATAATTATATATTATATACATTTATTACATATACACACATAATTATAATTATATAGTTTATGATTATTTAAATGTAATTGTGAGTCTGTTACATATAATTTATATAATTATATATTATGTTATGATTATATAGACATATATAATTATAATTGCATATTATACATAATTATGTATATATAATATATACACACAGAATTATAAAGTATATGATTATATAATTACATAATTATGTAATTAATATCATTCTATATGCATATACATAATATATAACTATAGTTATATTGATATAACTTTACAATTATTAATCTCTATGAGTGTATATATGCTGTATTTACTATATATCATATATTTTATTTATAATGTATAAAAATATAGTATGTATACATATATCAGATACATATATGTGTTTACACAGTACATATGATTATATATTTAAATAAAAACCTACTATTATATAAATAAATAATTATATGTGTTCATATATATTTCTATAATTATATTTTTGTATTATATGTAATATCAGATACATATACTATTTACATATAATTATTATATATAATTATTTTGTAAATATTACATATAATAGATACATGTATATATTATATATGCACATAGATAATTTTGTTTTACTTTTCTTTTATGTATATACTATGTATACCTATATTATACACATATGTATGTACTATATACATGTTATGTACATATATGTATATGTAATATATATGTATATATTACATATATATTTATATAAATATTAAATATATGTGGAATATATGTATTTTTTATACAATATGTATATTCACATAAATATTATGTTTATTATGTACCTCTCATATATGTAATATATAGATACATATATGGATGCTAGCACTTACTACAAAATAAATCCAAAGAAAATGGAAGAAAAGAGTAAGCATATAAATTAATAAAATTAGATAAATTTATTTTAATAATAATTTGATAAAATAAAATTCATTAGAAATAGAGAAAAAATGTCTATAAAATCAAAATAGATATCATTAAATTGGTGATTTTTATAAACTAACAATTAGAGGAATTTCCAACATGGCTATGTGTGTGATTTCTTTCTTTGATAGTTCATCTTCTTTTAAAAACTTGCTTAGTTAGGTTAACCCCCCCTCAGGGTAATATAAATTATGATTAACTCACAGTCACTTTATTAATAATTTAATCACAGCAGGTCCTTCCCACTATATGCACATATTTTATGCATACTCAAGAGAAGATTATGCAGGTCAGTTATGACTGGAGGCAGAAATTGGGGTTACCCCTTAGAATCTTCCCTGCCAGGGCAACCAAATATAGATTTTACTTAGCATAATTAGTTTTTGTAACTATTTTGTATCCTATTTCCACTAATTTTAAAAAAAATGTTTCAAGTATGCTTGATGAACTAAAAGAAATATGCTACTGTTTTAGGTGTACACTCATTTTGTTAATGCTTCCAGCCTAGATGCCCCATTCATCCTCTCTTCTGGTAGTAACCACTAGAGACATCACTCTCCTAAATTCTGACAACAGAGATTATTTTTCTCAGGTGATTTGAAAGTTCTAGAATTAATCTTTACTAATTTTACTTTTGCATCATCTTTCCTTCTTTTAGACTGTTCCAAAATTGACTCCTTAAAATATGTATTCCTGAGAACAACAGATTGATTCTTAGAATTAGAAGTAAAACAATTTTATTAAATAGTAAAAGTGCTACTATCCTCTCTATCACCATCCCTTACCTCAGCAAATTTAATGATAAATGCATTTTGTAATACACATTATTTGTTTTTGAGTTTCCATCTACATATCACTTAACATGATTGGCCTTAATTTCATATTTTCAGATTTTGTCTTGGGCCACACACACAATACACCAATAGTAATGACAGCTGATGAGCTAAAATACAAATATCACAAAAAAACTCATAATTTGTAAAGAAAGTTTATGAATTTGTGTTGAGCCATATTCAAAGCAGTCCTAGGCCTCCTGTGGCTGGTGGGCTCTGGGCTGGACGAGTCTGTGACGGTGGTATCAGCCCATCTGGAGCCACCACTGTGGGGATGCAAGCTGCAGTCAGGGAGACATGCCTGGGGCTGTATGCTGGTGGATCCAGCTGGGGCTGGAAACAAGTGATCCCAGTGGAAGCCTGAACTCTGAAGCACAGCAGCTGCAGCTATCTAGTCACAGCTCTGGACCTGGGTATCCCCACACTCTCAGTGACCTGGGACAGCCCCTACCCCACAGACTCAGAAGTGCCCACTCCCTGGCCTGTCCCTGTTCCTAGCACCTACTCCTTGTGGAGCCAAGTTGGAGCCCATGCTATGTCACTACCTGCACAGATATGCATGCACTCAGGGTGATGCTGACACGCCAGCCACCCCCTCACCACCACCTTGGTCCCCCTCTATAACTTTGGGTGCTGATGAGCTCAGGGATGGAGGGTGGGGTTGTTTGGACTGCCTTGATGCCCACAGCCTGCTTGTTGATGGCTTTAGAAGGCAATAGGTTCCTAGGGGTGAAGAGACAAGTCCCTAATGAAGCCACACCTTCAAGCCAGAGAGGGCTTGAAGCCTGGGGGCTGGGCTTCCATTGGAAGGCATAACTGGATGGTGCTTTTTCCAGGCCTGCCCATGGCCACCCATGGACCAATTAGCATACACTTCCTCGATTCTAAGCACATAAAAACCCCAGACTCGGCAAGACTCAGACACTGGTCAGGGCAACCTGCCTATGGAAAGGAGTTACCCACTTTGGGTCCCTGAGAGCTGTTTTGTCACTCAGTAAAGCTCTTCTGTGCCTTGCTCTTTCTCCAGTTGTTCAGGTGACTTGATGCTTTCTGTGAGCAGGATAAGACCTTGGGACTCAGCAAACAGTGGAAGTAAAAGAAGCTGTAACATATTCCTGACCAACTTGCCGAGTTACAAGCTGTGACACACTGTCGGACTGTAGGAATGAAAATTGGTGACCCTTCTGGGAATCCAAACCTCAGGATTCCCCAGGTCAGAGCTGCTGTAACGCTGTATCCCTTCTGCCCTCTGCTGGCCCAGACAGCCACCCATCATGACCGGAAGCAGCTGGGGGCTGGGCCAGCCCAGGGGCTGTGGGCCAGAGTAGGGTGGTGGAACTGACAGAGCTATAACAGAAATGAGCTGAAGCCCCACCTCCTCTCCCCTTACCAGATTGCTATGACAAGAAAGAGAGAAAAGCTAAATAGCCCTTCTGGAAGCTCAGACCTTGGGTCTCCCTGAGTCAGGGCTGGAACATGCTGAAACCCCCTCTTTGAGGCTTTGTGATTTCTGGCATCTAAAGCTTCCAGTGAACACCATGTTTCCCTCTTCCAGACACTGGTGCCCGCAGCAGAAACTACTTACGGTACATGTGGTCCAGCCGCAGCCTCACATGGACCCGGTGACTGTGCTGACACCTGATGCTGCTGCTCTGCTGCAGCAGTCGGAACACTTTGCTGTATGTAGTGGCCAGACCCCACACTTGCTCGCTTACACACCCTTCACTGTTTCTCACCTGACTTGTGCTTGGCAGGCCTGGGATCCAGGCTGGTAGTGCAGGCTGAGCACAGCCTGCCTAACCTAGTGGGTGGATCGAGCCCAGTGGGTGTGAGCAAAACTCAGGCCAAGGTGCCACCAGCCACAGAGGTTTCCAGCTGGTGAAATGACACCCTAAGGGATCTATGACTCTTGCTCTGGATCTTCCCATAACATTGACTGAGGTCTCTATTTCAGCTACATCAAGGCTCAACCTCTCACTATTTTCTTCACTTCTTTACAGAAATTATTACTAAGAACACTGCCTAATAAACCTTATATGAGTAAATCTCTGTCTCAGACTTTTCCCGAGGACTTCAATCTGGCACAAACTCTAATCCATAAGCTCCTTTTCTTTATTATTGCACAGATTTCTTTATTATTCCAGATTGCTGCTATTCCTAACAAACAGCATTTCACTCTCTACTTTTCACTGCACCAATTGTCATTGGAAGTCACTAACAAATCAAAGGGATACAAGGAGTTTTTCTTCTTGTAACAAGAAATCACCCACTTTCAACAGATGATCTTTGGACGAAATAGAAGAGTCACTGTGAAATACCCCATTTAATATTAAACTTGATTATGTAATCGTCATCCAGTTGTTAAATCTAGTGGCATTAAGGTGAACTTGTCTAAGAAGTAATGTCTATATCCTGCCTGAGTCTTTAAAACAAAAATGAGACTTAGAGATTGGTTCAATACAAATTGTAGTGATTTTTTAAGATATCAAAAAATATAAAAAGATCTATCTCATACTTGTGTCATTTTCAAGCAGATTGAGAACATACTAAATCATATTTAAGCTCAAATAATTTCTATAGAATTCGCTCCCCATTCCTATTCTTATTTATGTCTTGAATTGGATACCCACAGAAATCGGGAAATTTAAATCATTTTGTCAAAATTAGTTTTTATGAGTTCGACTAGATTTATAAATATGAAAAATATTTTAAAATATCATTAGATTAAAATCATATCATTATATTTAATAAGGCCTAGTGCAACAAAGATAATTTACTATATCTGGGATGTTCCTTCTAGAAATTTTTCTGAAACTTGAGGTCATCACACATCACATAGTGGTAAAGGTTGTACAAAGAGAGTATCAAAGTGGGGATATAATTAGGAACAAAAGCTGTAAAAATTGTAAGAAGATACTAAGACAATCTTTAAAGAAAAATATGGAATTTGAATTAGTTGAGCATATCAGAAAGGGTTGTCAATCCAAGAGGCATAAAATGGAAGGTCCAGTTGCCAATATGAGTTGTGTGTGTGTGTGTGTGTGTGTGTGTGTGTGTGTGTGTGTGTGTCCCTAGGAGGCACAAAAGACAGAAGTAATAAAAATGACTTAACTAGAATGATTCGTTTGTTTGCATAGTTAAGAAATAAACATAATTCTGAAAAGAACTCATTCTGCTGGTTAAAGAAAATTCTTATATGCTGTACAAAAAGGTTTAATTGATCACAAAGGGCTCGATAAGATAACAGTATTTTATAAAATCGTTTAAAGCAGACACACAAGCTCAAAATAGAGCCAATCAAAGATACTTGGTGTAACTGGACCTTAAGAAAAGGAATTGAAGCCTTAATGTCTGGGGAGAGAGTGTCCTGGACATGATGTGAAGATGAAAGAGGGCCGGGCTAGGTGGCTCATTCCTGTAATCCCAGTGCTTTGGGATGCAGAGCTGGATGGATCACTTGAGGTCAGGAGTTCAACTCCAGCATGACCATTACGGTAAAACCCCGTCTCTAATAAAAATAGAAAATTAACTGGATGTGGTGGCACACTTGTAATCCCAGGTACTTGAGAGGCTGACGCAGGAAAATCACTTGAACCCCAATAGCAGAGATTGCAGTGAGCTGAGATCACACCACTGCACTCGTCTGAGCAAGAAGAGCAAAATTCTGTCTCAAAAAGAAAAAAAAAAAAGATGAAAAAGATGATAAGATTCAGAAAAAAGGAGGTGCAAGAGCAATAGCAAACTGGCTTTTCTTCCATGACTATTAAACATGTGTGATTGAGAGAAAGCGATAGTATTTTGAGGGTAGCTTTGAATATATAACTAGAGAAGAAAAAAGTTATAGGTCTGTTTGTAAATGTGAGTTGTTACCACAAAGATGGTGTTTGAATTCACAAACGTAGATGAGCAATTTGGGAGAACTATTCAATGACAAGAATGGAGCCCTAAACTTATTACGTGGGTAAAACTCTCAGGGAAAATATTCACATACTATTCAACAGAAACTTGCTTAGTAGTGAGAAAACCATGCCATAGCAAACAGCCCCAAGATTCAGCACTAAAGAAAATAAATGGTTTGAACACTTTTCCTACTTGCTTGGCATTTGTTATTAATTGCACTGACTGAGTGAGTGACTATTTGTGCAGCTTCTATAAAGTGAACTAAATTTCAGAAATAAAAAATATATGGCATTCATTGAGTCAAAAGTAAGGTTGATGATTAAATGAAATACATAGAAAGGCATCAGTTTTAAATTGCACTTTAACTTCTTCTGGGGTTGAAAGTATTTTTTATACTTTCAGCAAAATCCATTCAACTATATTTATAACACAAGAGAACAGAACTAGACAGACATAATTCAAACTTGCAGAGTGTGGAAACTTTCTATAATATTTGATAAATTTCTAGAACTTGATTGAGGACATCTACCAGAATAAATGGTTAAATTTTCTTTTTGGTTTGTTATAATAAATAATATTGGTGTCTTTTTAAATTAAAAAAATTAATCCAATTATTGAAACTATAATCATAACTAGTTCAAGTTATATAATAAATTTATAAACAGACTTCTTTTTAGATTTAATCATGCACAGGACAAAAAAAATTAGAAGGAATATGATCAATTTGTTGTTTTTGAAGGAAACATACCAATAACCTAGCTTAATATTAATGAAAAATTGAGTATTACTATATCATTATATAAAGATTCTGAAAACATTCTCATAAGTGTATGTGGAAATTCACTCTGCCACCATTTCAAATAGGCAAATAGAAAAATAGTGAAGAATCATTTACATAATGGACAAATGTAAATTCATTCTAGTTGTAGAGAGAAGCTTCCTGCTGCCTTGATTATGTGATGCTTTCCTGCTGCTACATGAGCTCACAAAAAAAAAAAAAAAAAAAAAAACTAAAAAAAAGTTAACATTGTGCCATTATGAGTTCGAAGCAAAGAAACAGCAGTGCAATGTTCCATTGATTTCTTCACCCTAAAAATATCAGCTCATGAATTATCCTTGCTACAGATATTTGACACATAAAATCAACTGCTTGAAAGATAAACTATGTGAAATGGCATATATGAGAATCCAGCTTTAGCTGCTAACTTTAAAGAATTTAAGATAAAGGAAATTACATTTTATTGTGGTTGCTCATGATTGTTTGTTCAATGAGTTGTCACAGAATCCAATTTCCGCATTAGCCATTTTCTGTATAAAGAATTGATTCTTTTGTTTCATTTATAGTGACGTGATAGTTCTACAGCCTTCTTGACTTATTGTGAGAAGTATTTCCGAAAATCACCAGTCTTATGGTGGATAAAACTTGTCTGTTTACACAACAGGCCTTGTTCAATTTTAATCAGTCTTAAGTGCATAGCTTTGCAATGAATCAACAAAGTGAAAAGTATATTTCTAGTGATATTTCTTTCATAACACAATTATGTTTCACATAAATAAAGTGGAAAATAATCCTACTTATTAAAAGGTAGACAATAAATATAAAACAAATGCAAATGTAACATTTATAACCCAAAGAAACTCAGTGCCCTAGAATTACCCTGTCAACTAATGTATAAATCAAGTAAGAAATTTGTTCTCCCCATTCTATGAATGCAGAATGAGTATGAGCAAATTGTCTAGTGATGTCCTTCACTGATAACCTCCCCTGGTATCTTGCAGTTTTTTTTGTAAGAATTTTGACCTTTGCTAAGTTACTTAATCTTTTGATGACTCAAATTTGTCACTGAAAAACAGAGAAAGTAAGTGTACTTACCTTATATTATCTAGTAGAAATAAAATAATAATGTAGATAAAATATTACAACTATGACTATGGTTGGTTTTATTATTATAAATACACTTTTTAGAAAAAAAAATTCAAGGAAGATTGATTCTTGCCCAGAAACTATATTTCCAGCTCAATCTGAAATCACCAACATTGAGATTTATTGTTTGCAGCTGCTGACATCCTACCACAAACATGGAAAAGGTCTTTTGTATTACTCCCCAAATTGTCAATACCAACTTCAATTGCATGCAGTAAATATTTAAGATTAGGGCACTGTTTCAGGCAGTTTGGACTGCTGTAACAGCATACTATACACTGAGTGTCTTATAAACAACAAAAATTTATTTCTTACAGTGCTATAGGCACTGGACATCTGAGATCAGGATGCCAGCCAGTTGGGTTCTGGTTATCACGAAACAGTTTAGCCTGAAACTGTGCTTTAAAAATTTATTTTATCCCTTTTCCTCTTTTCTCTCTAGAATCAAGATGTAACCTTGAAGCTTACTGCAGAAATTCCCTTTTTTTCTGCCTTAGTCTTAGAATATAGCTTTGAAATGTACTTTTGAAATACCAGGTCCCTCCCTTTCACACTATATACTCCTTTACTCTATACACGTCTATCTAACTGTATGCTTATATCTAATTATGTGCTTACATCTAATTATGTGCTTACTTACAAGTTCCAGGGACCAATCTTGGGACAGACCAGTCAGAGAGACCCAGATGCAAAATTGCAGAGATTGTCTCGGGCTTTTAGTCTACAACCCGGCCATATTTAGGATGACGCCAACCTCTTCTGACAGCCACCAGAAAAAGACACCCAGACCTTGTACTCAGCATCACTCCCCCACCTGCCCATTCCAAGCTCCCCGATTTAACCCTTCTTCTCAGCCTAAAGCTGAAGCAGGTTCTAAAGGTGTAAACCAGCCAGTTCCCCACTGCTAGCTTTGGAAAATAAAATCATCTTTCTTTCTCCACACTTAACGGTTGTCACAGGCTTTGCAAGCAGTGAGCAGCTGAGGAGGCTGAGCTCAATTACATGGTGAGGGCCTCTTCTGGATTGTGGAGAGCAGATTTCTCACTGTGTCCATACATGGTGAAACGGGGCTGAGAGTGTCTCTAGTGTCTTTTTTTTTTTTTTTTTTTTTTTTTTTTTTTTTTTTTTTTTTTTTTTTTGAGACGGAGTCTCACTCTGTTACCCAAGCTGGAATGCAGTCACACGATTTTAGCTCAGTGCAACCTCCACCTCCCAGATTCAAGTGATTCTCCTGTCTCAGCCTCCTAAGTAGCTGGGATTATAAGTGCCTGCCACCATGCCAGGCTAATTTTTGTATTTTTAATAGAGATGGGGTTTCACCATGTTGGCCAGGCTGGTCTCAAACTCCTGACCTCCTGATCTGCTTGCCTTGACCTCCCAAAGTGCTGGAATTAGAGGCATGAGTCACTGTGCCCGGCCTCTAGTGTCTTCTTATAAGGGCCTCACTAAACTCATTCGTGAAAGTTCCACCCTCATGACCTTACTGTCTTCCAAAAGCCTCATATTTGACATCATCACTTTAGAATTTCAACATACGAATTTAGTTAGAGCACAAACGTTTAATTTAGCACGCAAACATTTTGTTCATTGCTGGCAAAAAAAGAGTGAAATGATAACCAAAAACATCTTGGCAAAAGACTTCATGAGGGATAGTAAATCATAGCCTTTATAGCCTTTTTTTTCTCCCGCATCTTTTTTTCTCTTGCATTTTATCTGAGGTTTTAGGCTTCTCACAGTCTAGAAGGAAAACAAAAATCCCTTTAGAGGAAAATCAATGTATTATTTATTATTCCAGTTTTGACCATCTATTGGTTTACTAAAGAACAACAAAAAACACATTTTTACTCCTATTAAAAATTCTATAAATTATCAAGAAACTGAAATGTTTATTTCTTATGCATTTTAATGTAAAAGTTTATTTTATATCAAATAAATTTAAAGTAGTTTTGCTTAATTCAGCCTTCATTGTGTATAGCATTTTGTAAATTTGAATGTTTGCATTTATGTACTTTATTAGATGTAATCGATTTCCCAGTTCATGACTGGCATTGTAGGTTTCCTGATAACTGGTTTTACCATGTTAAAGCATTTAATCTCTACCAAGACTCAGTAGCAAAAGAGATGTGACTTTTCATAAAGGAAATTATTTGTATCTATAGAGATTGTCTTAGCTTTCCTCCAAAATTCCTAAGCTTCATTCTTTGAATCATCTTACCATCCTGCTAACTGCTCCATATGGCATTTCTTTCCACGATGGACAGTTGAAGCAAAATTAGTTCTGTTGGGTCATATGCTCCAGGAAGCACAGTAGCTTTCAGAAATGGTAGATAGACTTTTCATAGAGATTTATTCTAGGTCTTCCTCAAAACTCGCAGTTTTCCAAGACACCTAGTAAATGAGCAAGAATAATACGACCAAACAGGTATATATGGCATCCCAAATCTAGAGAGGCCCACAGATTGTTACAACTTTTCTTAATAGTGGGAGGGAACAGACATAGCAACTTGCCCTTCAACTTGGAAGGCATATTTCAGCATAGTCTAGGAGATATTCCCCTAAAGATTCCACTGAGGTGGAGGGCCCCTGAGATTCTATGGAATACATTCCCTAACCTCTGACATGCATATGTCTTCCAAAAGTCTCTGGAGTAGCTGGTGTGTCTTGTTCACTAGATTCAAAATCATTATATCATAAATGTATATGAGAAACATGACATCTTTTTAAACTAAGAGGTGTTTCAGGTCATTATGGACTGAATTATGATAGAAAGTTTAGCAGCTGATATAACCCTGTTCTAAAACTATACAGATGTATTTCTGACCATGTCTGCTTAATGCAAACTACTTCTAATGTTCTTTACTGAGATATATAGAGAAAAAGATGGGTTTCCAGATCTATTGCTGTCTATCAGTTGCCAAGGGATGTGATGATTTGCCCTAGCAATGAAACAACATCAGGTTTATCAGCTGCAACTGGAGTAAGAGCATGATATTATATACTTATTATACATTAAGTTCTGGGATACATGTACAGAACTGCGCAGAAGGTGCAGATTTGTTACATAGGTATACACGTGCCATGGTGGTTTGGTGCACCCATCAACCTGTCCTCTACATTAAGTATTTCTCCTAAAGCTATCCTTCCTCTAACCCCCCACTCTCTGACAGACCCCAGTGTGTGATGTTTCTTTCCCTGTGTTCTCGTTGTTCAACTCCCACTTATGAGTGAGAACATGCAGTGTTTGGTTTTCTGCTCCTGTGTTAGTTTGCTGAGAATTATGGTTTCTAGCTTCATCCATGACCCTGCAATGGACATAAACTCATCCTTTTTATGGCTGAATGGTATTCCATGGTGTATATGTGCATATTTTCTTTATCCATTCTATCATTGAGGGGCATTTGGGTTGTTTCCAAGTCTTTGCTATTGTGAATCATGCTGCAATAAACATATGTGTGCATGTCCCATTACTGGCTATGTACTCAAAGGATTTTAAATCATTCTACGATAAAGACACTTAAAGACATATGATATGATTTTTCTTAATCCATTTTCATAATTGTCATTTCCATCCATCTGCTGCTCACGAAAAACAGGTGAATTGAATGAGCTCTAAAAGGAATTACCACTTCTGCGTATTTTAACTCCTTAATGATGGCATTAATCTGTATAATTTCTCTTGGAGTGTTGGTTTTGTTTTGTTTTAGTATTTTTTATGTACAGGAAGAGCTAGTGGTTTCAACTTGGCTTTCTCTATTATAGCCTCCTTTCCATGAAGTCATAAAATCATGTGGGAATTCAAGTCAGTTGCTGATTATATGTAATACAAACATGCACTTTAAACCTCAGAAGGTAACAATAGATTGGATCTAGGTACCCACTGGGCCCATGATGGGAATGGCACACTCTCTTGATCATCTGAGCTTTCTAAGCCTTTATTCTGTCTAGTGCACCATGGCATTATTTTAGTCTACAGAAATTTATGAGGAGTCAGAGACAATATCTAGTGTCCTTGAGAGGTCTGATTCATTTCCGTTTGTTAATGAACAGTAAATCTGGTAAATATTTGAAGATCTTTTGGGGAAAGTTATGAGGAATATTTACAATATCCATGTTTGTCTAGGTAGTTAGGTCTTTCCTCAAGGGGACTCAGACTTCTCTTCATTAAAATGGCTCTGGTACCATAAATTGATTGAGGAGTGGCTGTGACTCTACTAAAACCTAAGGCAGATTCTACTTACCAGACTTGGAGGTTTCCATCTTTACAAATTTACCAGATTGTCCATCTATTTTAGTTCTGGGGACATGGTGACCAACTATTTAACACAAAAGGTCTTTGAAGCATAGACTAGTGTGGTGCTTGGGCCCTGATCTACAATAAAATTACATTACTGTTTTTTCTTAAAGATTAAGTGACACTATTTACATTTGCCATCCTGCTATCATGTAGTCTGCATTGAATTCTGGAAGCCCAGTTTCATGACAATAGTTGCTTCTTATACAGTATTTCTAACCTATAGAAAGTAATTACCGAGAAGCTTGTTAAGACGTTGGAGATTTCATGTAACACTTTTTCTTCTTCACCTAGTGAAGGCCATGTATTCTGGACCTACCTGAGAGGTATTTCAGGAGATAAGTGAACAGGTATGATATGATAAATGCACTCAACTTTCAATCTCTCTGACTTTGGGCACTTTCCTCTAAAATATGACAGGGCAGTTCTGGTGTTCTAATTTCACTTAATGTAAGCCATTTTTGTGCACAGCTTTCAATCACCAACAAAGCAAAATGTTAAATCTATTCCCATCCCCTTGATTTCACATATTGAATCCAGTTTTTCTGCTTAGTGAGTCCATATTCACCTATTATGCTGGAATCAAATCAGTATTTCTTCTACCTTGACTAGACACATTTGGGATTATCTCACACTTGATATCTTAGGTTTGTATAAATTTAGAAAATCAAAATACTATGTAATTTTATGGTATATATAACACTTTTTTGTGCAATACTTTTTGTGCCACACTTTACGCATTACCCTCTGTTTCATTTTTCTTGATACAAATAATTACAAAGCATTAACAAGATTTCTCAACAAAGAGAAAAACGTTATTAATTATAAACTCCTACTAAAAATATATATAGGAAAGTTATATTTAACAATTTCCCTGAACTTTCACCTTCTTATTTTCAACTGGTCATCACTAATGTTCAAATAAGAATGACATTGTCATTATGGCAAATCTAGAGATTCATAGGACCCTGTTGAAAAATAAGTATGGTTACAGATATAGGAAGAATAAGAATCAATGGGGACAGGACATGAGAATGATGAGCAGTTCCTTTCAAGGAAATTCTCTTTTTTTGGAATTTTTCTGTTTTTATCCATCCTAAATTTTAGGGCCTCAATTCTTCCCAACCAGTGCCCTGGGTTTATTATAAAAGGCCTTGCAAGTTTGAAAACTCAGTTTGCCTTGTGAATCAGCCACATGCAACCCTACAACTTGGGTCTGATTTTCAAAAATGTCACCTGTGCAGGAGATGGTAATTTATTATCTCAAACGACAGATGAGGTTGCCTTTAGTAGTAGTAATAAAAACATTCTTAGAGGAAATTTGGGCTGAAAAAGTAATGTCCTGAGTTTACTATTTTTTTTCTTGGCTTAATTTTTTTCCAGTCCACTTAGAAACAATAAAAAAAAAAAAACTTTAAAGTGTAAAAATAATTTGCTGCGTAATTCTGCCTTCTGAGTCTTGCAAAATGTTTTATTTGGACCATCCTAACCTACAATTATATAGGAAAGAGAATTTTGGGAAAAATTGTTTCAGCCTAGCTGAGTTGGCATAGTAGAATTCCACTACATGATGGTCTATCTAGAAATAGTGTATTTGGGTTTTTTTGATAAGATGGTGGTAGTCACCAGACTATTTGATTTGTTACTATGGGTAAATGTATTTTTAAGCTTTTAGTTTCTTCTTAGGTTCATTTTTGTAGGCTACATATTTCTAAAAAGCTTTTTATTTTAATTTTATTTATTGACATAGAGCAGTGCCTCTTCACTGGGGCTACTTTACTCCCACCCAAATAAATGGTTGGCAAATTCTGGAGCATTTTTGTTCATCACAGCAGTGTTTTGTTAGCGGTACTTAATGGGTAGAAACAAGAGATGCTGATACATACTATAATGTAGGGGACAGCTTGTATTACCAGTGAAAAACATATCTGACTCCAAATGCTACCAGTGCAAAGTTTTGAAACCCTGGTCTAAAGTGTTTCATGATACCTTTTAATATAATTTAAAAAATCTACTGCACAGTTTATACTTTCTCTATGTATTTTACATAGGTATCTTTCTGATCTGCTAAATTTTTACTCTTTTGCCAACTTTTCAAATATGTGTAACATTTCTGCTGTTGCTCACAACAGACTCCATCTGAAACATATCCAGACATGTTACTGGAAATTTTTTTTCATCTCTTTGTTTAATAGATAGAATCTTAATAATATGTCATATGTGAATGGGAGAGGAGACAAAAGATGAATTAATGAGAACCTGAAAGGGAATATCATTGAGAGAGCAGAAATCCTCTCAATGTATGAGATTCACAGGTAACATCATGATTTTGCAGAATGACAATATCTTTCTTATTTGGAAAATAGCTGTGGATACTTGAAAATTAAAAGGAGAAATGTGAATTTCTTCTTATAAAATCTAACTTTTCTTACATTTTTAGGAGTAATTTATAATTAATCATTTTGTTCCTCTCTGTAATGAGAGTCTTGTTAAATGCTTTGTAACTATTAGCAACAAAAAAAGGAATAACCTCAAGTTAAAAATGAGATTTGGAACAGAAACTTCTGACTACCAGCTCTATAAAATTCAAAGAATAGACTTGTTAATCTGAAGAATATTAGGAATTTCCCATATATTTGAAAATTATATATATAAATGTTATGAATTTTAAACTCTTTAATATAAATTTAAAATAATATGTAATTTATATTTTATGTGTTAAATTTATACATATATAAATTATACTAAATAAAATTATTACAAATACAATTTATTTTTCTTTGTTATATAAAAACATAACAATAACTAAAATTATTTCTGACAGAATTGTATTTTTATTTTAATGAATTGTAAAAAGATTTAGGTGTTACTTTATATAACAATAAGAGCTAGAACTTTGGTGTACATTATGCTTGTTTGGGTAAGGCTGACAAAAATGCAAATTTCTAATTTCTTATTTAAAGATTTTGATTGAATTTCAAAATGAGGCTGCTCTCACTTCTTATATATCTATCTACACACTCCTTAGAAATCTAAGAAGTCTTGAAATATGAGAAAAATTTTATTTTACCTTAAATACTAAAAGAGAGAAAATTTGTAAATGTAAATATTCTATGATCAGTTTGTACACAATACATAAAAAGAAAATTCAGTCATAAGAAACATTTATTTATTAAGCAAAAGGACTTTTTTTTAGAACAATATAGATGAAGACAATAACGAAACTTAATTACAACAGACTACCAAGTTTCAGTGGCACACATGTACAAAAAGTTCTATTTCCTACGATTTAGCCAAATTCATAGTGAGTTGACTGTGGATTTGTTTCCCATATTAATTAAAGGACCTAAGTCATGCAAATAGTCACAATCAAAGAAACTTTTGCCTTCACAGACGAGGGAAAACCATAAAAATACTTTTAAAGATTTTCCTTGGAAGTGCCCATCCCACTTCTGTTTATATTTTATTGGTCAAACTAAATGCAAGCCCCTTGGCAAAGCCTGGAGTTCACAGAATATGAATGCACCTCCCTCACAGGAAAATGCAGCACATATTTTGAAACATTAGTATAACTTAAAATCTATAACATTGCCTTGAAGAAATTTTAAACATAATGTTGAAGAAAAATGCTGTCTAAAATTTATTTTTAAATATTTTAGCAAAGACACAACTAAATTTGTAGATAGATGTATAAATTTTAATAAACGTCCTACAGTATATTAATTTTAAGTGCCATATTCACATATTCATGAATTAATATTGAATGTTTTGGATGGGAAGAAAGAAGGAGGCCAGTTAGTATTATAAACTTTCTTAATGTGGAATCTGTACGCTAAAAGTTCTAGGTTTCCTGGATTAATGTTAATTTTTTTTAATCAGAATAAAATTACCCTAGAAATAAGCTGTACTTGAGATATGTTGATTTCTTGGTAATCTCATAGCTATACTTTTGAAAATGTAAATGGATCCAAATCAAGACACGCTTCTACGTGATATTATTGACCTATGGTTTAGATTCAGAAGATTTTTGTTACTTGAGTCTCCAGAAAGTTAACAATAAAATTTAATTTATTGTCTTAAAAAAATTGTTTATGTCAGAAACAAAATTCTACATGATTGTGTGGCGGCGATTAAAAGAAAGCATAAGATTAATTGAAGCTTAAAGAACAGATAGTATGAGATTGTGTTATCTCCTTATTGATAAACACATGTATGTGTGGTGAAATTTTTTTTTAACTCACTTTAATGTTTAACATCCATCCAGTAATGTGTTTAGGAAAGAAGAAACCTGTAACTTCCATCTACCACAAAGTACGTTGATATTTGACCTGCTCAGGTCAGTGTGCAGCAGAAAGGAAAGTGGGACCTGGAAAAATCTTGCTAAAAGATGATTATAATACATAATAAAATAATATACATGCACTTTTTAAAAGAAGATACATTTATTTAAATTCATTTACTATTAAAGTAATGGAAATAACTAATTTCTACAAACGGCAGAATTTTGAAATTGTTTACAGGGGACATGGCTTTTAAATGGGGCTTGAAAATTGTTTTATGGCTGAATACAGGCAGGATTAACAGGCAAGAGTGACAAAGCAGAAAATGAATAATTATGAGAGCATCAAAGTATGTTCTCTGTTACTGATTTCACTAAACCAAGCCACCAGTTATTTTTCAGTCAAGACTTAAAATCAGTTGAAAGTACACATAGGCAGAAATAAAAACTGTTCAGGTGCTGATAGCATAGACATTTATATTCTCATTTATGAACTCATACAATTTAAATTTTAAAAATTATGATGAAACACTTTTTTCAAAATTATGAATTAATATTTATTAAATTATATATCATATATAATTATATATTTATATATTAACTGTTTTTCTTTTCAATTAGTGTGAATTGGTATGTCACTCATGTGTGAATAATATTGAACTAAAAATCTTTCAAGTGCCTATAGAAGACTAAATATTTCCAATATTTCCTCCAAAACTTAATACCTTCAAATAATTGTACCATTCTTTTGATACATATCATAAATGATTACAAGTTCAAACATTTAATCAGGAAGACTATTTCCTGAAAAAGAAATGTCTTTCTCATTTACACTTGTATTTCTTCTTCTATTTTTAGATTTTAACACAATCAACTATAAACACAAAACATGGCATAAAGAATGTATTCTCTATCTTGGAGGCCATTTTTAATCTCTTTAAGCTTAGCATTGAGGCTACTTTTCATTATTACCTATCTCCAGCTCCGGGATCACTTTCTATAGTGCTAGTTCACTGTTAATCTCTTGGCTCGTCTGATACGTGTTGTCAAATTCTTCCATTTTTCTAGTTAGGTTTGTGTCATTTGGAACAACTTACTATATGTCATCTCTCTCTGAGGAAATCCTAGATAAAAAAACTATTATACTTCATGGTGGCTTTTTAATTGTCTGGAAAGCAGCTCTGAACTCAGACAGTTTTGTTTTTTCTAGAGATATTAGTGGGTCATGGAGTTAGATGCAGGTTTTTGTTTGTTTGTTTGTTTGTTTTTCCACAATTATAATATTTAAATGTACTTACTAGAATGAGATTTTGTGTGGCAATTCAAGGTCACTATATTGTTATATTCCCATACTGTTGTAAAGACAAACCTGAGAAACTGAGTAATTAATTAAGAAAAGAAGCTTAATTGACTCACAGTTCCACAAGCTGTACAGAAAGCATGACTGGGGAGGCCTCAGCAAACTTGCAATCACGACAGAAAGTGAATGGGAAGCAGGAACCATCTTTACTTAGCCAGAGCAGGGGAAAGAAACTAAAAGGGGGAGTGCTACATACTTTGAAACTATCAGATCTTGTGAGAACTTACTCATTATCACAAGAACAAGAGAAATATCCCTCAATGATCCATCAACTCTCACCCCAACAATGGAGATTACAATTCAACATGAGATTTGGGTGGGGACACAAAGCCAAACCATTATCAGTCACCACCCAAAAATTGGATGACCTTCTAAGAACACCACCCAAGACATAAAAATCATAATTAATTAAACACCATATGTAGATCATCCATGAAGAAAGAACATCTACACTTTCAATCTTCTTCAAGCTGGTATAATCTATAATGACCATAAAATAATCTGCCACATATCCATGTGCAACGTTTATTCCTCTAACAGTTTTAAAATTTTTTTATTGAGGATTCCTTTGTACTTTAAATATATGCATTACTTATCATCAACTTAAATACTGCAATAAATTCCCATTAAAATTAGAATCCAGGCTGGGCACAGTGGCTCATGCCTGTAATCCCAGCACTTCGGGAGGCTGAGGCAGGTGGATCACGAGGTCAAGAGATCGAGATCATCCTGGCCAGCATGGTGAAACCCCATCTCTACTAAAAAAATACAAAAATTGGCTGGCATGGTGGCACACACCTGTAGTCCCAGCTACTCAGGAGATTGAGGCAGGAGAATTGCTTGAACCCAGGAGGCATAGGTTGCAATGAGCCAAGATCGAGCTACTGCACTCCTGCCTGGTGCCTGGCAGCAGAGTGAAATTCTGCCTAAAAAAAATAAAAAAAATAAAAAATAAAAAATAAATTAGAATCCATATACAGAACATGATTTTTAACATTTCTTACAAAACAGAATTCAATCTGGTTTACTTCTGTGTCTACACTTTCATTTTGCCTTTTGGCCATGGTTTTATCATTCTACTTTAAGTCTATGTCTTCCCCTCCTTTCTGATACAATATTCTGCCACCAGATCTCCCTGAGGCTGACTCCTTTTAAAAAAAAAAAAAATCTGCTCAATTTCATCTTTCCAAAGATCTTTTATAACCCTAGAATTCTCTAAAATATTTTTTGTTTATTTTTTCTTAACATTTATGCCAATTAAATATTATTTTGTTTATTTTATTTTAACATGTTTATTGTAACTTATATCTATCAGCCCCAGTCTTTTGAATTCCAGATATTTGAGGATTGGTATCTTGCATAATTTTTATTTGACATAAAATATGCACCTACTTTTTAAAATCATATGACAGAAATTAATTTATAATTCAAACGACAATTTTCTCCTTCATTATTCCCCACAGATTGCACAATGTATTAGCAGGAAATGCTTTTGATCGTTCTGTTTCTTCTTGTGGATACTGAGTTATTGCTCTGCATCTTCAAAAATGAAATGTGCAACCAAAGTGAACCATGTGATTTTGAGCAACTTCATGGAGTAACTAAATTTTTAAAATATGAAGGGAAACAAATATATTGTATTAGGTTCTTTATTATGTATCTTTTTCTTTACCAACTCAACACAGAATTCATTTATAATGCTTTTTTCCAAAGTAATAAAAGAAAATTTAATTTCATCTAGCAAATATTTAAGTGGGAGAGGAAATATTATCAGGATTCATGTCTGTATCCAGGTAAATTATGTTAAATTTCAAGAAAAGTAGCTCTTAGGTAGAGACAAATTGAATTTAAAGAGGTGAACCCAATTAACAAAGGATTTTTGTAACAGATTGAAATGTCAAAACCTAAAATGATGCATTAAAGAGAATAATTTTGCAGCTATGATAAAATTATCTTCTTTTAAAGTGTTAGCATTTCTAAAATTTTACTGTAGCAGCTAAAATTTAATAACTTTCTGGTGGTTAAACTAAATGAACAAAGAAATGATGCTACATATATATTTTGAAAATGTAAACAAACAGTATTTTACTATAACTATAGTGATGTCAAATAGTTTGTACTAGGGTATTAATAAAATATATTTTAAGAGGATATATAGTTATAATAATTATTGTATTTGTCTATTGTTTCTTTTATTTGAAAACACCTTTTGAAATCTATTTTTGTTTCACGTTTCTGAATAAATTTTAAAATTTTGTGGCTGGAATTAAGATATTCCTATTAAAAGTATTTACAATCCAATAACTTCAGTTAACATTAGAAAGTTATTACATAATTTAAAATGCAGAAATGCAATTTTAATCCTTATTTTTAAATTCAATTCTGTTAATTTTCAAGCTTTTACTTAGAATTATCGTTAGCAATCATAAACAGTGATACGACAGAGACCTTCTACCTAAATTTATTTTAATAAAGATTATTGGTCATTTTCAATAACACTCATGTTTTAAATTAGAGTAAAACACACCAAACTCTTAAATTTTGTCAAGTTTAAGAATATGTAAATAATATGGATTCATTTTCACAATGTCTGAAATAAGATTTGTAATCGCAGAACATACAACATAGGTTTTCTAATATGTAGGTTATGAACATTAATCACAATTTTCAAAAGAGGATGACTTAGATTCTAAAGGTTATATTTGAATTAAATTTCCTCTACTAATTTTTAAATTCATTTATTTATTTACTTATTTCTTCATTCCATAAATAATTATTAACTATACTTTATTATTGGGTCAATGATTTATTAAATGCCTACTATTTGTCAGGCATTTTTATAAATAATGGAGTTAAATTGTTAAAAAGTCAGACAGGGCCAGGTGTGGTGGCTCAAGCTTGTAATCCCAGCATTTTGGGAAGTCAAGGTGGGTGGATGACCTGAGGTCAGGAGTTCAAGATCAGCCTGGCCAACATGGCCAAACCCCATCTCTACTAAAAATACAAAAATTACCTGGCCACATTGGTGGGTGCCTATAATCCCAGCTACTCAGAATTTTGAGGCAGGAGAATTTCTTGAGCCTGGGAAATGGAAGTTGCAGTAAGCTGAGATTGTGCCACTGTGCTGCAGCCTAGGCAACAGAGTAAGACTCTGTCAAAAAAAAAAAAAAAAAAAAGTCACGATTTCTGCTCTTATTGAACACATATCTACTGAGAGTAAATAGAAAATAAAATTTTAAAGTAAGTAAATACAAATTATGAGTCTAGCAGAGGATAACAAAGCCAATATTATAAAGAAAAGCTAGATAGCAATAAACTCAGCAAATTCATTTAGGGATATTCTTATATATATTTTTAAATTTTTGATGTCTTAATTATTTTTATGTTTTAAGATTTGCTCTATAAAAATTTTAATTAATGAAAATTAAACCTATGAAAGAGCAGTGTCATGGCAATAAAATATTCTTTTTTTATTTTTATTTATTATTTTTTTTATTGAGACAGAATCTCTTTCTGTCACCAGGCGCCAGGCTGGAGTGCAATGGTACAGTCTCCCCTCACTGCAACCTCTGCCTCCAGGTTCAAGCAATTCTCCTGCCTCAGCCTACCGAGGAGCTGGGACTACAGGTGCACGCCACCACACCCAGCTAATTTTTGTATTTTTAGCAGAGATGGGGTTTCACCGTGTTGGCCAGGATGGTCTCAATCTCTTGACCTTGTGATCCTCCCACCCAGCCTCCCAAAGTGCTGGGATTACAGGCGTGAGCCACCACACCTGGCCATGACTTTTTTTTTAATTTAAGAAGGCACAACTAGGTTTACTGGCCAGAATTTTGTTCATATTTGTTTTAGTTATATTTGTGGAAGAGAAAGCAATGAGTTTGTGTAATATCTGTGTGCAAAGGAAAGAGAGAAAGACAGATAAATCAAGAAGAAGTTGGATATAAAAGCTCCAATCAGTGATACTGGAATGATATCTTTCCCCATGTAAGTTGGTGCATGTTTGGGTGTGGCCCGGTCACTTCAACAGACTTGATCACATAGAATTAATAAATAATGGATAAGGCAAATGCAAGTGTGCGATAAAAGTATGATATTTTCCGTCTTGGCTTGTTCCCAGTATTTGTCAAAACAGATGCGATAGATGTAAAATAATTGGAGGCAAACTACAAATAATATGAAAAAATAAGATTTAACAACATAACTCTCCTTAAGAAAATAATTCTACTAAACCCAGCTAGTAGTTTTCAAACATCCTTTCAGACAGTTATCAAGAACACATATTTAATTGATTAATCATATTCTTACTTGCAATACAATATAAATGATTAATTATATTAATACATTCAGTACATATCCATAATATGTGTATTTATTCACTTGACTTATGTTTAATGTATATGATTAAATTCAATTTTCTTTTATTTTCTTTTTCAATAGTTTCGACTTTTATCTTAGATTCAGAGGTACATGTGCAGGTTTGTTACATAAGTATATTGGATGATCATGCGACTGGGAACAAGAATAATCCAGTCACCCAAACAGTGAATATAATACCCAAGAGTTACTTTTTCGACCCAAGCTTCCCTCTCTCACTCCTTACTTCATCTAGTGGTCCCCAGTGTCTATTTTTCCCATGTTTAGTTCCATGAGTACCCAATATTCAGTTTCCACTTATAAGTGAGGACATGTAGTACTTTTTTTGTTGTTCCTGCATTAATTTGCTTAGGATAATAGCCTCCAGCTGCATTCATGTGCTGCAAAGCACATAATTTCTTTCTTTTTAAGTCTGCATAGTATTCTATGGTGTATAGTTTTTTTTTATGTTTTCAGTTCTAGGGTACATGTGCAAAACGTGCCGGTTTGTTACACAGTTATACAAGAGCCATGGTGGTTTGGTGCATCCATCACCCCATCATCTACATTAGGTATTTCTCCTAATGCTATCACTCCCCAACCCCCCAAGCCCCTGACAGGCCCCAGTGTGATGCTCCCCTCCCTGTGTCCATGTGTTCCCATTTTTCAACTCCCATTTATGATTGAGAACATGTAGTGTTTGGTTGTCTGTTCTTGTGTTCGTTTGCTGAGAATGATGGTTTCCAGCTTCATTCATGCCCCTGCAAAGGATATGAACTCATATATATATATTTTAAGGCTACATAGTAATCCATGGTGTATATGTGCCATCTTTTCTTTATCCAGTCTATCATTGATGGGCATTTGGGTTGGTTCCAAGTCTTTGCTATTGTGAACAGTGCTGCAATACACATACGTGTTCATGTGTTTTTATAATAGAATGATTTATAATCCTTTGGATGTATACCCTTTAATGAGATTGCTGGGTCAAATGGTATTTCTAGACATGGAGCTGGGAAACTTCCAGGGCCTCAGGTTCTCTGTCTGGGCAGAGAGGGGTGGCCCAAACTTCAAATCCAGTAAAGAAGGCATTTCAGGTGCATGGAAATCTGCCTGGACATGGGGTACACAGAGCCCTGCTCTACCACTGTCTCAGCATAGGAACAGTGGGGCAGCTCAGGCTGCTGATTCAGAGAAGTGGATGCTCAGGATTCCTAGATATCTGCCTCAGTGTGAAGTGAAGAGGTCACTGCTTCACCACAATCTCTTCGCAGGAAGGACTGTGCAGCTTAGGCTGCTGATCCGGGTGCATGGATACTCTGCCTGCCAAGTTTGATTAAAATAATTATTTTCTTAATTTAATGTTTTATCTTTCTGAGAAAAAAGTATTTCAGTAAAGTAAAATTAACAAACGTTTTATCACTAAGGCCTTAGTACTTTAAATGACCATCTGTCTTAGATATTTTTCTGAAGTCTCAAAAACCTATGTTGTTTTTCATTATATGTTAAATGGTTATTTCATGATGAGATAATAAAACATAAAAACATAGAAAATAGTTCATATGTTAATAATTAACTATAATTTTAAATGTCGAATGTTGTGTTTTATTCTATATAGACATAATGCTAAACATTATTATTTATTATTTCATTCATATCAATAACTTTGTAAAAGAAGATTTTGTAAAGTCATTCTTAGGTACTTACCACAATTTCATGATTATGGAATGGCAAAATATAATTCTTTTTATTTGTGCTTTTTTTCTTAACTATATCACTGTACTCAAAATAACACTGCATTTTTCCTTTTTATATCCTTACTTAATTGTCCTCGTTAGACTGTGCTTTTTAATTAATTGATGCATTAGATATTAAATTATCTGACGCTCAGAATCACTCTTAATGTGGTTAAGTTGAGTGAACCAAAAGAATATGGATTGGTAAGTTTCATTAGCCGTTCTCTGAATGATTTATGTTTTGCCTCTTGAATAATGTAGTTTGAGACAATATGTAAGGTCCTTCGCAGTGAAGGTGCCTTTTCTCTCTTGCTACATATAAAGTGTCACTTATTCCATATATGAATATTAAAATGCTGTCTTAAATTATGCCAGCATCTTCCAGGGGTTATCGTTGATACTTCAACAATAAATTTAATATCTTTCGTGGTAAATGACCACAATAAATGAGACAGTAACTTAAAAATTCAAGTGAAAAGTTTCAGTCTAATCCCATCTGTGACTTTTGACCCTAAATCAATTCTTTTACTCTGCAGGGTGAAAGCCAATACACAGATTGATATTAAAAATTTATATTTAAGGTCATATTTTAAAATTTCATAGGGATTGTGGAGCAAATTTAATAATAATGTTTTCTAGTTCCCGTAAAATGTAGTTTCTGAATATATAACCTAAACCTCTTAATGTCTTGCCAGCAACATTTTGGAACTAGATGCCATTATCTTAAGTGAAACAACTCAGAAACAGAAAGTCAAATACGGCATGTTCGCACTTATAAGTGGAAGCTAAATAATGTGACATCTTGACACAGAACATGAAACAATAGACACTGGAGGCTCAGAGGGTGGGGAAGTGGGAGGGGGCAGAGGGATATAATATTAATTCATAGATAGAGTGTACATTATTCAAGTGATGGTTACACTAAAAGCCCAGAGCTCACTACTACCCAACATATCCACGTGACAAAATTGTACTTGTATCTCTTAAATGTATACAGAAAGTCTTGCCTCTACTTCCTATTAACTGTATAATCTGAACATCACTTTTATTTCTGTGAGCCTCAGTTTCCTTATTTTGACAAGTTTATAAATGAATAATTATACTTTAGGTTCCTTTGAGATTGAATGAGACCATGATGAAAATATATGGACATTAATATATTGATTTTGAAGTTTTGGAAGGATAGGATAGTTAGCAATAACACCCTGGAAATTTTGCATCATGGGGAAGAGTTTATTTGATGAAACTTGCAAATTTGGAGAAATTTGGATCCTTTAGTAGAGAAGTACGTCCAATGACTATGTAGAAGACATATTTTACAACCATGTCCACCATGTGCTATTTTAATTTCCATATTAATGGTTGTTTATTTGTTTTTAATTATGATTCGGTACTCACTATATAAGAAATAGGAATTTCACAAGGAACAAAAACTCTCTGAGAAGCCCCTGTATTAATGATTGATAATCTTAAAACCTGAAACAGAAATGTTTAAAATAACGACTGCCTCCCTAGCAGGTTATTTTCTGATAACAAACTAGATTTGCTTAAAAATTACTAAAAGTTCTAGATTATCTGGCTACTCGTTCCTGTTTAAATATCTTTGTAGACATATTATTTTGTTTACTTGGTAATAATTGTTGACATACTTGTGTACCTTTCGGCCAGCATTTGCATAATAACATTCTCTAGGAGACTACAAATGATACCTTTTCTGTTGCATAAGATTATCTTTAAATAAATAATTAGTAACACACTAAATCTTTCTTTTTTATGTCTAGTGGTTAAAGACAAGAATACTTACTTAATTACTTTTTTTCTCATATTGGTGAAGGTGAGCTAAGCCCTCTTTGTGAATATTACATTTTTTAGAAAGTCATGAGTCTCAGTTAAAAGCAGTTGACTGAGATATACTTGCCACATGTGTATTTACTTTCTTTTTAAAACCAAGGGTAAAGATACATGTCGTAAAGTGAATGAAAAGAACTAAATATACATGTATAGCATGATAATGTTTGCATGTTAGATGCCCCATGTGTACCGAAATCAAGAGGTAGAACAATCCCAGCATCCATGAGACTTTCTTGCCCCCTAGAGCTAACTACTATCCTGAATTATCTCATCATCAATCAGCTTTGACTATGCTAGAATTTATAGTACATGGTTTATCTTTTTTCTTGGGCTGATTTCATTCAATAATTATGTCTATGAGGTTTATTCATGTTAAATGTCCAGGAGTTTATTCTTTTGTATTATTCTGTAGTATTCCATTATAATATTTATCCCAATTTATTCATCCTCTATTTGTTAAACAATTGATTTTTTCCAAGATTTTGACTGTTATAACTAAATCTATGGTGAATATTCTTGGCTTTGTGTGTACTCATTTCTCTTATGTATGCACTGAGAAATGGCCAGTTCTCCAAAATGGTTTTATATTTCCACCAGCAGTGTATGAGGGCTTGGGTTGCTCCTGCATTACCCACATTTGGTATTTTCAACCTTAATTAGTTACTCAAGTGGCTATAGTATAACAATAAATTCTTTTGTATTTTTAATGTATAATTTCCCCATGAATAGTGAAGTTGACTTCCTTTATTATACTTATTAACTAATAAAATATTCCTTTTCCTGGAAGCTCTTTGCAAAGGCTCTTTCTCACTGTTACTACTTTTCTTTTTTATATGCATTATGTTTGGATATAAGTTCTTCAAAAATTTATGTATTGCAAATAATTTTTTATTCTACTATTTCTTGATGTTTTCACATTCTATATGATGCATCTAGATGGACAGAAAATCCTAGGTAGAATAAAAGCCAATTTGTTATTTTTCTTTTTTTGGAATGCTTTAGTGTTTTTGACTTCTAGATTAAAGATCTTTTCCTTTTATGACACCATGTGGATAACTTTCTGTGTTTTCTTTTAGAGACTTTAGATTTTTTTTTCTTTCCATGGTTGTGTCAATTTCATTGAATGTTGTAAAACAGGTTTCAAGTTCCTTTTTTTCATTATGGGTAACAAATTTCTTGATTCAATATCTCTTACTGACTGCTTGCTTCAACATCATTTACATAGTTTAATTGCATTGACACATTTATACAAATCAGGTGAACAAATAAAGCAAGCAATATATGTTTTATATAAAATGTTTCTGATAACAACACACGGAAAATGATTTAGTAAATCAAATGGATTATTTATCATAAATCTAAAATTAAGAATTCTAAAATGAAAATATCAATAAATACTGACTTTATCATCTTGAGTGAAATATTAGGTGAATTTAATAGATGGTTAAACTTGTACCCACCACTAATAAGAAAACAGCAATCTAAAAGCAAACTTGATGGTACATGAACTGAGAAAAATCTATGAATAAAAATTCAATTTCTGCTTTTGATAAAAAAAGAATGCAAACCATACAAATATTCACACATATATGCCTTGTTTAAACAAACAAACAAAAAGATAACTAAAGTGTGTAAAATAACACTATCATACATTCCTATTCATCTTCCTCATTCTCTATGCTTTACCACTGCCTAACTTTCCAAGTTTATGGCTATCTTTCTCTAGTCCATAAATTTAAAATATATTATTATGGACTCAATTTTGTTCCCCCCAAATTTGTATGTTGAATCCCTAACCCTCAATATAGGTGATTTGGAGATGAGGCCTTTAAAGAGAGAATTAAGGTTAAGAGATGTCTTAAGAGTGGTGCTATAATGCAATAATACTGGTGTCCCTGTAAGAAAAGAAAGCAATATCAGGGATGCATATGTGAAGAAAAGGCCATGCGAAGGTGCACGGAGCAGGTGGTCATCTGCAAGTCCAGGAGAAAGGCCTCAGGAGAAATCAACACTGCCTGCTCCTTGATCTTAGATTTCATCATCCTGAACTGTGAGAAAATAAACTTCTGTTTCTTAAGTAACCCTGTATGTGGTATTTTCTTACAGCAGCCCAAGCTTCTAACGAGTTAATCTTGTTTTTCCATTTTATTTACATAGAATATATTATGATTTTATTTTAGAGTATTGTTATTGGGCACTAACATGTCTATGGCTCAGTTCCACTACCTCCAAACACAAAGTCAAGTCTCAATTATCAGCTTCTTGAAGGGAAGTGATGATTCTTATCATATTTAAAGTAGGTTAAAACCTGTAATAATTTGGCTCTCAATAAATGCTTATGAAATAGTTTTGGTAAAAAATACTGTTTTAAAGGCAGGATTATAAGCAAATTATACTCTATTAGTGATTATGCTTTATGCATAGCACTGCATTTGAAATAAATGTAGAATCTATTTCATTTTGTAAATTGAAAACTTAAATAATCAGCCACTTAAAATCACTGTCAAAATACTACAGATAGAAAATAAGTATAATCTGTGTCTTTTAAACAATTTTTAAACAAATTTTCTTTGACAACTCATACTCAAGAGGTTTACTCTGGGGTCAAACTTAACAGTTTTAAAATCATATTTTAGACTCTGTAAGTACAAGAACATGTTTTACTTCACTTTCTGTTACACTGATGGGATATATAATTAAGGATTGATTAATAGCGGATAGGAGAAATGTTAAGCCAATATAAAGTTGATGTTTCATTTTAGAAGAATGGCATGGAAAATCTGAAACCTTTGTCCATCAAAGCTTGCCAGGTATGCGATTTCGAAATGACAAAATCATCTGGGTTTTGTTGTATATTTTACAAAAATTAAAAAAAAAATCCAGTCTAGTTAAAAATTCCCCTCCATGCCAATTCCATTCATTTTTGACATAATCTAAATGTGAGAACAAAAAGAGCAAAATGTTACTATGATTCCATAAAGTGTCATAGGGCAAGTGCTATATAGTATCCTATTTTCAATGTTTAAGAATCAATTCATTGACTTACCCTTGATAAGATTGAACAGTTATGAGAGAGCAATAGACAAAAAGAGCATGACGCTGCTGTCCTTCACAATGACTGGATTCTGTCTTACCACAAAGGGCATGAGAAGAATTTATTGTTCAGTGCAAGATTGTTTGTGGATCTCCTAAGTATCACAGCTGAACCTGGTAAAGATGCAGATTGATGTGCCTGTTTTAAAACTAGTCTATCCTTAGGAGCTAGAAAAGCCAGAAGGATTTTCTTGACATGACCAAAATGAATTGTAGTTGAGATGGAAGGGCTGAGGTCAGAGCAAATGAAGTATGCCCTATTTGAGAACAAGAAATGATGGAGGAGTTCATGTGGATTTCACAACCAAATCTCTCTGTTGACACCCTCCCTTCTTTCTCTCTCTCTCTCTCTCTCTCACACACACACACACACACATACACAATATACATCAAAACCAATTCAAGAGGAGGAGGAGGTTTAGAGCAAGGCAAATTTTTGAGAGAACTGTTTTATTTAGGAGAATTACCATGTAATTTATGGAATTGCATGAAGTAAACAATTATACACAACTAAGCCTCATGGCTATTTAAAATATATCTCCACACTCTGCTCCCTCATCAGTAACTTATTAAGAGAGGAAAGCAATTTAAGTGTGTTTGCATACATCACACATTTAAACACAAATATAACAAAAATGATACGTAAAATAGCCTAATAACTAGGGAAAAGAGCTGAAAAGAGCTATAGCATGCTAATACAACAAATACGTCCCCAAATCTCAGTGTTTTTCAAGAAAAAGTATTTGTTACTGATCTTATATGTACTTGTTGCAACAACAAATGGTGCTTCATTTCAATATATTCTTCTATATTTTAAGATGCAAGGAGAATGTCATAAAACACTCTCTATATTTTAAATCTTTAGTCTGAAAATGTATGCCAGTTCCACTCTCATCCCATTAGATAAAACAAGTCACATAGAATGCATGTCATTCTAGTTCAGACATGCATTATTATTTTTTTTATATATTTTTGGGTTCACCTAGCTAATACAGTGTTATAAATCTACCTAGTTTTAGGAGAGATTACATCATAATTTACTTTCATTGTAATGTGACTGTCAGATACTGCTGCTAGACATATACAGGTTTCATAAAACAAGTTCAGGAAAGTTCTTTTTTCCTCTTTCCTGAAAGCTATTTAGTTTGTTTTTCTGTCTTTTAGATTTTACGGAAGTGGAGAAATGCAGCATAATTGACAAATATTCTAAGAGCTAAATGAACAAACTAATTTATAACTAAAGTTTAGTAACCACCATTTGGTAACTAAAGCATGCTCAAAATGTTTAGTTCTTAAAAAGTTTACAAAATAAAATACGTTTTAATTATTCAGTGCTTTTTAAAATAAGGAACATTAGGCCTTGACAGAAGAAGCAACATTTAATAGATATTTTCAGTTTTCTACCAATAAAGTTAAAGGCACATATATATATACACACACATACAACACACACACACACACACGCTTAATAACACAGGTTTATTTTATTTTATATATATATGGCAGCCATGTTGTTCAGGGGTCAACTATACACACACACACACACAAAATTGGCTCAACTCTACATATAATTGAACCTTGAATGACATGGGTTTAAACTATGTGGGTTCATGTATGTTTATAAATATAATTATATTGAAAAATGTTTTGGAGATTTGCAAGAATTTGGAAAAAAAATGGATGAACCACATAGCCTACAAATATTTTAAAAAACAGGGAAAAATAAAGATGCAGTATTATCTTACAACTGCATGAAACTAACTATACTACATACCGTACTATTGCAATAATTTTACAGTCACCTCCAGGTGATATCATGGTGAGCTGAGATGTTGCAAATATCCACTTAAAACACCCTGTGATGATCATCCTTCCCAACTGAGCAGTTCATCTTTCCAGTAAAATCATGTTAACACAGTAAAAAGTGATCTCTTGCACTTCCCAAGGATTTTTTTTATATCACATTTAGTGAAATGTCATAAACCTTGAATAACACCTTGGGGCCCATTGAAGCCTCCATTACAGATGCTGGAAGTGCTCCCAAGAAGCAAAAAAAGGTCATGACACTGGAAGAAAAAGTGTAATTGCTTGATATGTACCATAGATTGAGGTCTTCAGCTATGACTGCTGCCTTTTCAAGATAAATGTTACCAGCTCAAGGATCTTTGTAAAAAAAAGAACCGAAAATTAGTGATGCTATTGCTATAGCGACACCGGCAAATGTAAAATACTTGTAATTTTTATGAAATAACATTTTATCTTGTATTAAAAACGTAGTTTTTTATGGGAGTGCAAGATTGCTGTAAAAAGGCATACCTGTAGACTACGGTGAGTTGAGAAAAGGCAAAGTCATTATATGATAAAGCAAAAGGAAGGTTAAAGATCTTAAGATGAATAACTTTTTTTTTTTTTTTTTTTTTTTTTAGCCTTTTGTTCTATTCACAACTTTAGAGGATTGGAATGAGGCTCACTCATACTGGGAAAGGCAATTTGCTTTATTTAATTTACCAGTTCAAATGCTAATTTTGTGCAGAAATAGGCTTACAGACACACTATTATTGGATACTAATTCAGAGCATGTAGTGCTTCTTGAAAAACCTTACACGAACCCTTCAAGGTACTGTCAATTAGATGTTGCTGTAACTCAGTCTTTAGGTTAACATTTCAGTATTCTATCAACCCAGATGTTTCAGGATGGTGGGAAAAAATCACTGTCTTAGCTCACGCTAGTATTAAAAAATACCATAGACCTGGTGACCTAACCAACAGAAATTTTTTGTCATGTTTCTGGAGGCTGAAAAGTCCAAGATGAATTGGTTTGATAAGGAATCTCTTCCTGTCTTACAGATGGCAACCTTCTTGCTCTGTTAGCACATAGTGGAAAGAGAGAACTGGTGTCTCTTCCTTTTTTCAATGAAGGTGCTAATCTCACCATGGGGGGCTCCACCTTCACGACCTCACCATCATATTGAAGGTTGAGCCTATAACATGAATTTTAGGAGGGAATACACATTCAAACCAAAACAGAAATTAAGTAGTAATAAAATATACAAGACTGTTAAAAGTAAGTTAGATATCTTTTCCTTTATTTATTTATTTTTGAGACAGTGTCTCACTCTGTCATCTGAGCTGGAGGGCAGTGGTGTGATGACAATTCACTGCAGCCTTAAACTCCCAAGGCTCAGGTGATTCTCCCACACCAGCCTCCTGAATAGCGGAAACACAGTCAAACACTACGATGCCAGGATAATTTTTTGTATTTTTCATAGAGATAAGTTCCCACTATGTTGCCTAGATGGATCTCAAACTCCTACTCTGAACTGATCCACTCTCCTCAGCCTCCCAGAGTGCTGGAATTATGCGTGTGAGCCACTGAGGCTGGCCTAATTTAAATAAAGTAATCGTAAACATTTTGAGATACATAATTTTCTTCTTATTATTTAACTAAGAAAACAGATAGAAAAAGACCATTTTGAAGTGATTAGCCTTACCTGGAGTATTTAAGTGATTGTAGGTACTGAATATTAACAGTTACATAAAAAATAAAGTGATTGATATATATAACGCATGCCCTTAAAAGAAAAATTATGTAATAAAGCGTAAGTTATTTTCTCAGTATTTTTCTTTTCTGGTATAATTTTGTCAAAATACCAAGAATAAAGTTTTTTTCACGTTATATAAAATAGGTTGCATATAATTACATGTATTTTAAAGCAATAGGTCATGTGTTGTGCTTATTCAAAACACAAAAAGAATCATTTTGTCTAAATATCTAAAAGCAAATGTTATTTAAATTTAAAGTGACATAATTTTCTCATTATTTTTTATTTTAAAATATTACAAATAATGGTTTTCTTACAATCTGCTTTCTATCTTTGTTAAACATTATCTTTAAAATAGCATAATAACAACAGATGTTGATAATCTAGAAAATACCACCTCAATTCAAATACCATCTGACCAAAGCACAACTTGGTAAATAAAGCAAAATTAACAAAAGTATTCTGACTCAACTTTTTTAGCTTTTAAAATAATAATTTAAATTTTAACTATAGTTTTTACCCGTCATCTATATTAATTTCTTCAAGTTCATCATATGTATTTCCATTGTAGCTGACTGTTAATATTTGCCTTAACTATAACCTGCAACATTTTCAGGTTTTCAAATTATCAAGAACTACTAATGCTTTCAAGTTTTAGTAATATTCATAGTTCCTGAGGCTGAAAGTCCAAGGTGAATAAATTTTATTTATTAAATGGAATAAATACTTCACAAATTCCAAGTACCCTCATATAATTAAATGAGATTATATATCAAATTTACTAAGTAACATTATAATGCTTTTGCTAGGAAAAGTTTATTGAGTAATTCAATTATTCCAATTATTCCACACAAGCCTCAACAAAGATGATTTCACTCTTAGTCTCAACTTAAGGATTTTACTTTTATTTTTGAGATGGAGTCTTGCTCTGCCACCCAGGCTAGAGTGCAGGGGTGTGATCTTGGCTCACTGCAATCTCTGCCTCCAAGGTTCAAGCAATTCTCCTGCCTCAGCCTACCAAGTAGTTAAGATTATACATGCATGCCACCACATGTGGTTAACTTTTGTATTTTTAGTAGAGGGGGGGTTTCATCAGGTTAGCCAAGCTGACCTTAAACTCCTGATCTTCAGTGATCCACCCATTTCAGCCTCCCAAAGTGCTGGAATTACAGGCATGAGCAACTGTGCCCAGGCTGAAGTTAAGGATTTTTAAAGCCCTTCATATGATGTAATATATAAAAGCTTACATATGATACATAAAAACATCATGTCTACTTGTATTAAACAATCTGATTTGATTTTATACATGTTTGACTTCTGACAACTTTTAAACATCACTTGCTTCCCACTCTTTTCTCCCCATCCTTTCCTCATGCTTGGGCAAGTGATAGCAAACCCTAGCTGCCCCTTCCTTTAGCTTCTGTAGTAGTTTCAAATCACTACCTTCATACCAAAGTTGGGGCAAGACATTACAGGACAAGATTCCTGATATGGCTTAACGTTGTGACCCTACCCAAATCTCATCTCAAATTGTAATCTCCAGGTATTGGAGGATCCTGGTGGGAGGTAATAAGGGCAGTTTCACCCATGCTGTTCCTGTTATAGTGAAGAAGTTCTCATAAGATCTGATACTTTTATAAGAAGCTCTTCCTATTGCTTTCTCGCTCTGTTGTCTGCCACCAAGTAACACGTGGCTACTTCCCCTTCTGCCATGACTGTAAGTTTCCTGAGGCATTCTCAGACATACAGAACTGTGAGTCAAATACACCTCTTTTCTTTATAAATGACCCAGTCTCAAGTAGTATATTTATAGCAGTGTGAAAATGAACTAATACAGTATCTGTTTCCACACTGCTGATAAAGACATATGTGAGACTGGGCAATTTACGAAAGAAAAAGATTTATTGGACCTGTAGATCCACATGACTAGGTAGCTTTCACAATCATGGCAGAAGGCAAGAAGGAGCAAGTCACATTGTATGTAGATGGCAGCAGGTAAAAGAGAGAGCTTGCACGGGAAAACTCCAATTTTTAAAACGGTCAGATCTCATGAGACTTATTCACTATCATGAGGACAGCACGGAAAAGACCTGCCCCCATAATTTATCTACCTCCCACCATGTCCCTCCCACAACATGTGAGAATTCAAGATGAGATTTCGATGGGAACACAGCCATACCATATCATTCAGCCCCTAGCCTCTTCCAAATCTCATGTCCTCACATGCCTTCCCTACAGCTCCCCAAAGTCTTAACTAATTTCAGCATTAACTCAAAAGTCTACAGTCCCAAATCTCATTCAAGACATCGCAAATCCCTTCTGCCTATGAGCCTGTAAAATCAAAGGCAAATTAGTAATTTTTTAGAGACAATGTGGATACAAGCATTGGGTAAACACGGCCATTCCAAATGGGAGATATTGGCCAAAACAAAGAAGCTACAGGCCCCATGCAAGTCCAATTTCCAGCATGGCAGTCTAATTATAAAGTTCCAAAATGATCTCCTTTGGCTCCGTGTCTCACATCCAGGTCATGCCGATGCAAGAGGTGGGTTCCCATGGTCTTCGGCAGCTCTGTCTCTGTGGTTTTGCATGGTATAGCCCTCCACCTGGCTGCTTTCACAGGATGTCATTGAGTATCTGTGGCTTTTCCAGATGTGTGGTGAAAGTTGTCAGTGGATCTATGATTCTGGGGTCTGGAGAACGGTGGCCCTCTTCTCAAACTCCACTAGATGGTGTCCCAGTAAGGACTTTATATGGGGGCTTCAACCTCACATTTCCTTCCATGACAGCCCCATCCCTGCAGCAAACTTCTGCCTGGACATCCAGGCAGGCATTTCCATACAACTTCTGAAATCTAGGCAGAGGTTCCCAAACCCCAATTCCTGACTTCTGTGCTATGGAAGGCTCAGCACCACATGGAAGCTGCCAAGGCTTGAGGTTTGCATTATCTGAAGCTATGACCTGAGCTCTACAGTGGCCTTTTTCAGCCATGGCTAGAGTGGCTGGGAAGCAGGGCACCAAGTTCCTAGGCTGCACAGAGCAAAAGGATCCTGAGTCCAACCCATAGAACCATTTTTTCCTCATTTCTATGTGAAATCTAAGATAATCACACTTATAGAAACAGAAAGTATGCTATGGTCTGGGGTCAATCCAGAGATGTTGCTCAAAGGGCACAAAGTTTTGGTTACACAAAAGGGGCAAAATGTTAGTATTTAAAATAATGAATATATTGATAAATTGGTTTAGTCATCTCACATAATATACATGTAACATCATTGTGTATGTCATAAGTCTATGCAATTATAGTATGTTAATATACAGTAAAACAAAATCACACACACAATTTTCTGCACATGGGAAGCCTCAACTCTGTTCTACCCCAGAGTCAAGCTAATCTTTGTCTGCCTTCTCAAGCTGTTCTGAGACCTAGTTGAGGGCCACCCAACATTCTCAAAAAGAATTCTCATGTCAGCAAAATATTTTTCATTCTTTCTTGATAAATTTGTATGGTATCATCAGTCTCAACAGCTAATCCAAACTTCAGTTAGAGTCTATCCGCTCCCTGCAAATGGTTACAACACGACTCTGCTATATCATATGCTGAATTTTTTCAGGCTATATTAATTAATAAAGCAGATCCAGTCTTATTTTAATTGTTCACAGATAGATATATTTAAGGAGAAAAAGTAGTCAGATATTACATTTAAAATGTTTAATGTTAAAATTTTGCTTAAGTTAATGCAATTTGTTTAGCTTTAATTATTAAAGCCCATGAATCAAATGATTCTCAGTATCCAAGTAATATTTTGGCGAAGATCAGGTCACATGGCTATTCCAAGTCCTCTTGATAAAATGAGGAAAACGATTATAAATAACCTAACCACTTTGCAAAGCTAAAATCCTATAATTCTATAAAATGCATTTTAAAAAATGTTATATTGCATATTCTAATAAAGAAGAATTTGTATAGTACCTTTTATATAGCAATATATTACCTAAGCCATAAAGAAGTGCTTTTCAATAATAAATTGGAAAGCATTTTTCGTATGGCTTAGAAAGTATACTGCTAAGTAAAAAATATATATTTTCTAAGTATTTTGAAGGTTTAATTAATAAATAAAATTTTAAAACTCTTGGATTTTGGTTAATTTGTATAATTGTCATGATAGAAAATACAGTTTCTCCCTAGGCACTTAGGTCACATGTACTTTTTGCAGTACAGAGTCTGGTTTAGTTGATGTCCAGCTGGCCGGCAGTGTTAACTGCCAGAGGCCAACACCTGCAAAATTCTAGCCTGCAGACCCTGACTCAATGACAGATGAATGAATGCACTCTCACAACATTACAGTGATACAAGTGGGCTAGGGATGGCCACTGGCTGCTTTCAGAGGGCAAAATGCAACCAATTGACCAAGACTCCCTCTCCATCATTACATTTATTCAGTCCGATTTTACAAGGCAGGTTCTGTGGGTGATGGGCTAGCCGCCATGGATCCTCGTCCAGCAAGGGGTTCTGACCTGAAAGAGGGGGTGGGCAGAAATAAATAGAGACAGAAAGCAGGATCTGGAGGACTGAGAAGGCAGTGCCTAAACAGCAAGTTTATTCTTGTCCAGGGTCTCATTATATATCTTAAGATCAAAGTAAATGACATCATTCTTACAGTATGTGAGGAACAATAAAAGGGAACAGAAAGTTACAAAATCAAAAGGTCACAAGTACATTTTGTTGTGCCGGGGGTTTATGATTACAGCTCGTAAAAGTGAACAGGTGGTGTACTTTATCTATTTTCCAGAAGGGGTCTCTGTTCAGATAACAATATCAGAAAGTCACAAGCTAGGTCGTTAAACCATTGTCTAGGGTACAAGGCAGTCATGCAAGTAAAGAAAAGGTTAGGGCCATTTCTAAAGAAAGCATCACAAAAGTTAAAAGCAGAAACTGGTTGCTGGTATGGAGCCTCTCAGTCTAGAAGAACTGCATAGTTTAGGCCCAAACGTCATCGTGGTTAATAGTAGAAACTGATCATCCATCTTTCAGTTCCTTCTTTCCCATAGCTCAACTGACTCCAGCAGGAAGCTGTGTTTGGGATCAAGCTCACTGTATAGTGAGACCCACGACTTTTGGACTTTTGGGGGTCTCACATGGGAATGTTCCCCACAAGGTTCTAAGTTAGCACACTTGTGGATAATAAGCATGGTTTAAATAATGATTTTATGACTGACAAAAGCTTTAGATTCTGGGCCCAGAGTAAACACTATTAACAGGTAATTCCCCTTTGATCTCCCTCTGAGAGAACCATGTAGCAGAAATTTTACATAAGTAAACAGAATGGAGACAAAGGGATGTGGGGTAAGGCCTGTGATCCTCTCTAACTCTTTCCTATGCTAACGTAAGTGAGGCATCTGCCCTCAGCCTGCCTCAGTAAAACCTCTTGGCCTTCCATAAGGTTTAAGATACAATCTTTAATTTTTGCTAGTAGTTTTCCAGCCACCCTGAGTGAATATCAACAGCCAGACACATGAGTGTGGGAGTCTTCATTAGATTCTTGTATCCAGCCATTTTTTGTTCTACCCTAGCTGATGTGAATTTGACCAGAAAAAGTTACCCCCCTGAAACTTGCCCAAGTTGAAAATTTATGAGCAAAGTAAACTATTGCATTTTGCAAACAAACTGACTATAGTTCTTCTTGGATGTACGGTGGGTTTTAACTCAGCATTCAATATCTGTTCATTGAAGGGTAATATGACAAAGCTCTGAAGACACATTGGTGAACAAGTTAGGCCTTTGTTTTTTCACCAATATATCCTCACATCACACACATAACCTCATCGAACAAAATTTTTATAAATAAATACAGTGTACATGTACACACATTCAAGCATGTGTGGAATTAAACAGACAGCAAAAAAAAAAAAAAACCACCAGGGAGGAAGGGAGGGAGGAAGGGAGGGAGGAAGGAAGGAAGGAAGGAAGGAAGGGAGGGAAGTAAAAAAATAAAAGAAAATTCTAGTTTAGAAGTATTAAACACATAAGGCCAGGTTATTGCAATTCGACTGAGAAAGATACCTTTTGCTACAAATGAGCACAAAACAAAAATAATAAGATATAGAATTAAAGACAGTGCACATGTCCAGTAAGTGGAGAAACAAGCTAAGAATTTATAAATCATAAAAGAAAAGTATAGTCTTTATAACCCATTCTAAATTACAGCAGATGAAATAAGAATTATTGAAAATGACTTCAACATTGCAAAATTAATATAGATGAATTTGAAAAATAACCAACGATTATTATGTTGATGAAAAGAATACACAATAAAATTATTCTAAGAAGAAGCATAAACTTAAATAATAGATTAAACTCATATAACAACGCTGAAGAGGTAAATAAGACATTGAAAGATATAACTAAAGCAAATTTTTAAGGTTGTTCAAAGAGACTGAAACATAACACAAGGAAGTTAGTCATGGGGTAAAAATAAGGTGCTTAGCAATATCTTCAATTAAAATACAAGAAAAGAGATGAGGGGCTTAACATTATGATTAAAATACCAGAAAAGTAAAATGCACTTGGGATGGCTTAGGTTTTTTTCAGAATTAAGAAAAGGTATTTGTTTTCATACTGAAAAACATACCGAGTCACTAGCAGAGTAAATTATTGAAACAAAACTCTTAGATTCTTTTTCACTATAGGTTTTTCGACCCTACTGCTTTATCCAAGTATTATTTATTTTCATGACAAATGTCTAGAGGGAAGAATTATTAATAATAGCTCTCTTATATTTGAGTGTATTTATTCCATTTTTACTATAAATGACAGTGATTTGGGTATGTAATGATAATCTGACAATTATTTTTCTTAGCACTTTAAATAGTTTATTCCACTTTATTTTAGTTTATATTATGGTGTGTAAAAGTTATCCTCAGCATGACTGCCGTTCAATCATAGAGAATCTGTCAGTGCTCTTTCATGTCTTTCAAGATTTTTTCTTTATTAACCCATGTGAGAAATTTAAAGATATAATTCAATACAAAGGAAAATAATACTGGAAAGTAGAAGTGGGATGTGAGAAAGTGACCAAAAATACATTGATAAAATTTGTATAAACTTTCATAATTTGCTATTGATAAATAGAAAATTCTACTCATTATTTATACATATTTAAAATGGTATGGATTAAATATCAAAAACAATACTATACAAGATGTGAGAACACAAAATTAAAACTAATATTAACTTGATTGAAAAGCAGATAAATACATTAATTAAAATTAAACACAGAAAGGCCTAAATTAATGCAGATATTTACCATACTTGTGGTTTAAAAAGCCTAAATCACAAAGACCTATTTGATAAATTTTGTTAATTGATACAACTCATGAATTCTCACTAGGATTTTATTTTATAGTAAATATAATAGGTGTATGTATACATCTTAATGTATACTTCAATGCCATTTTACATTCATTAGTGTGTTAAAAAAGTATGATAAAATTTTTCAATCTTGGCACTATTAATATCTTGGGCAGGCTCATTTTCAGTTGTGCAAAACTGCCCTGTGAATTGTAGGATGTTGGCGGCATCCCTAAACCCTACCTACTATATGCAAGCAGTACCTTTCTGGTTGTGACAATCAAACCCTTCCAGACTGCGATGGCTATTACGAAGTAAAAAAAAAAAAAAAAAAAAAAAGAAAGAAAAAAGAAAATAAAATAAGAACTGTTAATGAGGATGTGGAGAAATTGGTACCCTTGTGCATTGCTGGTGGGATGTAAAGTGGTATAAACAATATTGAAAACAATATAGCTCTTCCTCAAAAAATTAGACATAGAATTACCACATGATCCAGCAATTACACATCTGAATATATAGGCAAAAGAATTGAAATCATTCTTGACTAGGCGTTTGAACAGCCATTTTTGTAACAGTATTATTAACAATAGTCGAAGATAGAAACAACTCAAGTGTTTATTGATGCATGAATGAATTTTAAAAATGTGGCACATACATCTGAAGAAATATTATGTAGCTTTAAGAAAGGAGATTCTGACACATGCTACAACATAGATGAATTTTGAGGACATTAAGCTAAGTCAAACAAGCCAGTTACAAAATGACAATTACAATAGGATTCTACTTAGATGGAGTATGTAAAATAGTCCCTCCCATTCATAGAGATAGAAAGTAGTATAGTGATGGACAGGGGATAGGGGAGGGAAAGATGAGAATTTGGTGTTTATTGGGTTCAGAATTTCAGTTTAGGAAGATGAAAAATTCTGGAGATTCAGAGTGGTGATGGCTGCACAAAAATATGAACGCTATTTTTCTTTCTTTTAAAACAGGAGAATGCCTGCAGAATGAGTGATCTTAATATCACCGAGCTGTACACTCAAAAGTGGTTAAAAAGGTAGTTTACATTTTGTACAATTTAGCACAATAAAAAAATAATAAAACTTATAGATAATATCTCAGAGGAAACAAAAACATAAACAGAGTTTCTCTAGCTATTGCCACATACCCCAGGGACCATTATCCTTCTTCAAGAATCACAGAAGTATGACAATATCAAGTACTATCAAATACATAGGAAAAGATAAAAATATAAACATTGATGTTCCCTTGGCACATTTTTTCAACTTTTGGAGAGATATTTGGTAGTATCATATATACTTAGAAATATGTATACTTATTCTACAAAACAGCAATTGTATTCCTAAGTGTCCGTTTGAAGACATGTTTACATCTGTGCCCAAGGAGAATCACAGAAATGCTCTTATCAGTTTTGTTTCTATCAAAATAGCAGCAGTAACAACTTAAAGTTTGATCAACAAAACAATTTTAAATATAACCTAGCATCAATTGGACATGGAATACACTGTATTGCCATCTAAAAATAAAATGCCACAGATAATAGATACAATAGGCACCAATAATTTAACATTTACAATATAATAATGTTTTATTATGTAGTTATTTATAAACATATATAGTAAAAACCTGTAGAAATTAGGTGAATGACAAATTAAAAATTCTAGAATGTTTCTGTATTTTTGGTGGGTGAAGGGCGGGGAAAGGAGTTAAGAGAGTGATCAGAGAGTTTTATAAAGAAAATTTAAAAATTATTTTTATTATTATATTATTCAAATTCCATGATGAATAAACAAATGCTTGCTATATCTTTATGATGTTCATGGTTTTGTTTTGTTTTGTTTTGTTTTGAGACAGGTTCTCTCTGTATGCCTGCTTGGAGTGCACTGGTGCAATCATAGCTCATGCTACCAAATAGCTGGGACTAAAGGCATGTGCTGCTTGGCCTGGCTAAATTTTTGAATTTTTTCCAGAGACAGGGGTCTCTCTTTTTTGCAGACTGGTCTCAAATTCTTGGCTTCAAGCAATACTCCTTATTTGGCCTCACAAATACTAAGATCTAAGGATGAGCCACCACACTTGGCTGTCCACGATTCTAAAACATTGTAAAATGTGTTTGCAGTGAAATAAACAAAATCATGTCATGATTCCATAAACTTAATGGACTCTGGAACATATTTTAATTTTGATATTCATTAACCTGAGAAATTATATGCAGCATTGTATTCATTTGGGCAAATCCCATTTAATAATTCTCACATGATTTGAAATAATATGAAAACAAATGTTTTTTGATGGAAAAACATTTAACTAAAAAGACAATTCTATGCTGTTAAGTATTTCTCTTAAGTTGTATTTGTCTGTGTAGTTACTAATATATTCTGAAGTCTATTTGTCTAGAAAATAATATGCTGTTCTACACATTATTTATTAAATTTAAATTAATTTATATAAAAATTAAATGATTTTAGGAGTGAGATTTTTCAGATCTCATTTATGGCATTATGAATAGTGATATGTACTGTATCTAAAGAATGAGTAATAGTAGCATATGTATTATGAAAATGTAGAAAATAAGACTCAGAAATGTGGGTACTTAATGAGGCAGAGGAATGTTTTTGACTGGCAAACTATAGAAAATATTCTGAAGGTGTTTTTCCCTCTATATTATATGTTGTTAAAACATATCTAAAACCTCATCAAAATTTGATGGTGAGTGAGAATTGAAAATGAAAACAGTGAAAAGGATGCTTCTCTAGGTTCAAAGCTGTTAGAAATTCAGGCCGTGATTGCTTTTGACATGCATGACAGGTCAATATGCTATAGATTCATAGAGTAGACTGAATTTAAACTTTGGTATTTTGCCATAGTTTCCTCATATTGATAAATATCCTTTTAAATTTGTCAGATGAGAAGACGTCCTGTGTACTTGGTTGGAAAAGATATCTATTTTTAAATGTCTTTCACTCCAATATTAGGTCATAAATTACTTGACAGTTGAAGATAGTAATGTATTTTGCTGATAAAGTTTCTGGCTTGATGAAAAAAAATATGGAGTTTTGCAATTTAAAATACTAAAAAAGAGGTCGAAGTGATTTAGATACTGAAAAAAATGCCACTGTCAGAGTGAAGAATCTGTCATAAACTTCATATTCTCTGTTAAGAATATTTAACTTTCACTTCGATTTCAACTTTTTAAATGATTTTGATCAGTTAGATGTCTTATTAATATCAAACAGCATTGAATGATAAGACTGTATTACCAAATCATACAATAGATATTGAACCACTTCATAAACTTAGTTAAAAGGTAAAGCAATTTCTATATGTGCTATTCAAATAAGCCAATTTCCTCCTGTGAACTTAATTTGTTGAATAGAAGATAAAAATATTCCTTTTTCTCTGTTGTTATTGTAAAATTATCTGGATTTTATGCAGAGGTGGAGAAAAAAATAATCAGAGAAATTTCAAAAAGGTTTAAAAAATTCTGTAGGTAAAACTTTTTACTTGTGGAAGTGTGTAATGGACTAAAGACTCTTAAATTTGTATCTCAGAAACACAGAGACTAATATCACATGTTCTCATCTATGAGTGTGGGCTAAATAATGTGTACATAAGAACACAGTGCAAAACGATAGATGTTGGAGACTCAGAAGTGTACAGGTGAGTGGAAGACAGGTGAATGATTAGAAATTACTTAATGGGTATACTGAAAGTCTTGACTTCACCATTACAAAGCATATCCAAATAGCAAAATTACACTTTCACTCCATAAACTTATAAAAGTTTTAAAAAAGGATTTTGTATGCTGTAAGAATCAATAAAATTGACCAGTAAGGTACTTCCATTTTCAACCTCGGTCACATATTATCTGGCTGGCCTAAACTTCAGCATGTTGGGTTCTCATATCATCCCCTAGGATAATATTCTAATCAATTAATTTGTTCACATTTCTTAAAGAAAATTAAAGCATAAGTATCTCCCGATTACATATTTTTACCTTCCAAGAATCTCATAAAAATTTAATGTGTTTCTCATTGTAAGAAAATTATCCTTAATGAACACATAATAACATAGATATGAACTACTTATTAAAATATTCAGTTTAGGAAGAATTATTATAATTGGACAAGACACCATTCTGCAAATTGTTTAATAATTTCCCTATTTATAGAGATATCATCTGTTAGTATAAAACTGCAAATCAAGATTCAAAACCCTAAGGGTTTATTGAAATTTACTAGTCCATTTTTGTGTTTCCAAGTACCTGCCAAAGTAGAAACAGATTAATTTTATAATAATAAAATCAGATTGTTCTGATGTTATTATTCATTCACTACTTCATTTCACTGACTAGTCTTTATAAAATTTCTCCTAAAAAGAAAAAAAATCACACATGAACAAAACAGATGAAAAACTGACAAGTGAAAGTCTTTCTGCCATTTTTACATTTACATAATATTTTTCTTTTTAAAAATATATATCCCAATACATTCTTTCACTTCAATAACAGATGTGAAGCCATCACCAACAATGGACTTATCATTGTCAAATTCATTGACTTTCTTTCATCAAGTTTTACCAGTCTCTTTGTTTTACTTTTTCCTCTCTCATCTGCTTTCTCATAAAATTCCTATTACTTCTCTATTTCATTTATCTTTGCTTAGTGAACATTCCTCTACTCATCTCTTATATAGAAATGTATCAATGTTTGTTCCAGTACTTTAGATTCTACTGCAATTATGTGAAAAAATATATTATAAAACTCATTTGCATAGACACAGATTCAATAAGTCCAAAGAACTGAAGAAGCATGCATTTTTAAAATATCACAGGATATTTTGACAGTTAATAGTAGGACCCCACTTTGAGAGAAAATTTGTTTTAAAAGTAAAAATAATTCAAAAGTTTTTATTTCAAATATGATCCTTTGTTATTCTATATATTTTAAATTAATTTTTAAAATTAATTTTCTATGTATTAGAAATTCATTAAATATCTGTCAGGTACAAGCAGATATTATTTAATTTCATGGCTCTAACTCTATTTTCATTGCTCTAAAATGTGGACAGCACAAAGAACCATTCATTGGGTACGTAGTAAATATTTTTGAATAATTATATGGATAAATGCATAATTTTATTTTAAGCTAAAGTTTTCCACTGATCATTAAACTCAATACCTAGTATTTATCTTTCTCTAGTTGGAATTTTCAGTTCCAAATATAGTGCTTAATTCGTACCATCTAAGATAGAAATTTATCCAAACTGCATAGAACATAATAGGGGATTTCAAAAAAATAAAATGATTCAATGAGAATTCTTAAAACACTGGAAGGCAGAGTTTACTCAGGACCATTGTGATACATATAAGGACCATTGTAACATGGTCTTCCAGGAGAGAGATTGGACTCAACTTCTAATATACAATGGACAAATGGGAATTTATAGCCAGGAAGTAAAGTAAAGGTCAATGGATGGAAAATCATTAAGATATTATCAAGGTTAAGGGGAATTCTGGATAAACCGACCTAATGAGATTGTAACTGAAGACAGACCAAGGTGATCAGACATCACCTGGGGGATGAAGTATGAGAAACCTAATGAAGAATGGTGATCTGATGGTGGTCAGATATTGGTTGGATTAGCCATATCCTGTAGCAGGGTTCTTTGCTAAATTTTATTTTATAAAAGAAGTTACCAGTTAGGTATAGAAGGGGCTGGGGAGCCTGACTAATGTTTAGCTATGCAAATAATTATTGTCAGGATAAATAGATGTAGACTAATAGGAAAAATAAAAGTGGCACACATTTTTTAAATTATTAAATCAAATTATTAGATTTGTTTTTAAAGTCATTATTAGTGTTCTAAAACCTTCAGATGATTCCTGCATCTCATAAGTCATTTTTTCTTTGTTTTTTTTACATAAATTTTTAATATCAAGGAAGGAATTTTGCAAAATCTCATTAACAGGGAAACAATGGCATGTGGGTAATTTGGACAAAAGAGAATTTACTTATTTATATAAAACCTAATTGTTATACACAGATGGTAGCTGAGTCACACATTAATATACACTTATTGAAAATGCTGCATGAGAAAAATAATAATAAATTAGAACAAATAGAAATAAATTGGTAGTTATTATTTTTCTATAATTCTTCTCAATTTTTCAGAAACAAATGTGCAAAACAGAATCAGCAAAATGAGTTTTTCAATATTATTTGAGAAGAAAATTTCCAGCTAGAACTCTATTTTAAAAATTATTAAGATTCCTAAATTAAACCGAACTGTGAGACAATTATATTTCTGAATCTTGTCATTTTCAGCATTATAATATTATTTCATTCTGAATATGTCTCTTCTTTCTGAGTGTGACTTGATTTTAGATATCCTAATGAAATTTGTTAGAATTGTGCCCTTGGAATTTTTGTATCAAGAATCTGGCTAGGTATCTATTTTATACCTATATGTTAGGTAGGTATCTATTTTATACCTATATGTTACAGCCACATGCCAGGCTGCATTAAGCAATAGCACAACTCTCATGACTGCATCTTCCTCTAGTAAGCAGAAATTCCAGTAACAGTTCTCCATTCTGTCTTGCTAAAATGATTTCACCTTCTCAATAGTGACTATAGAGACCATATGCAATCCTTCGATTTTTCTTAGTTGTTCGTGATAGCCTCCAAAAAGAAATAGGAGATGGGTGGCAGGAAATAAAAGACCATAAGTAGGTCGATGCTACAGAGTACGCTATTTTTAAGAAGCTTATAAAGGAGAAAATGTGAAACATGTTTCCTCATGAATTGCAATTTTTTTCATAGTAAGTGGTTTACACATATGCTTACACATACAGAAAAAATGAGAAAATGATTGATAATTAATTAAAATTATAAAATGATTATACAGAAAAAGCATAATTTTTAAAAAGTTTTCGATTTTATGGAATTGTTTCTAATATGTAAATTTGAAAAATGATTCAAGACTGTCTCTTTTATTGTTCTTTGCTGATCAAAGATGATAAAACAACCTAGGTCATTGCACATAGAAAAAATATATTATCTTCAAAATAATCTCTATTAGTCATGAATGGTAATACTGATAGATTGAACAGATAAAATTATAAATCTATATTAATGGCATACAATATACAAAAATGTAATTTGTGATATCATTACCATAAGGAGGAAATATAAGGAAGTAGAATTTCATATGATTTTACATGATATTGCAGTTAAGTTAGTATCAACTAAATTAGATTGCTATAACTTTAGAATATTATATATAATCACAAGTAATAGCCACTAAGAAAATATTTATATAATGTACACAAAAGGAAATAAAAAGGAAATTAAAACTTGTCATTACAAAAAATAAAAATAAAAAGGCAGTACAGAAGGAACTGACTGAGGGATAATGAAAATACATAAACAAATAACAAAATGGCAATAGTAAGTTAAACATTATACATGTAAATGAATTAAAATTATATTTTAAAATGTTTCAAAAGAATTAGTTTAAAAAAACAGGATTCAATTATTTGATGCCTACAAGAGACTCACTTTAGATCCATGGACATGCATGGTAAAGTGAAAGGATGAAAAATAAATTCCATGAAAATGATAACCAAAAGAAAACAGGTGTAAAGAAACAAGAACACAGAGGATGACAGAGGCTTCCAGGATGACCTCTTCATGGTTATTGGAGGCTCAAATTATTTTTGCATTCTTGAAATATAATCTGAAACAGCCAAAGTTGATGTTTAAGGTTAAGGAGGATTTTTAGATTGATTGTACCAGATAAATAGAAAATATAGAAATTGTAGTAATAGCATGACCAGCTTCTTAACTACTAGGGAAACAAGGGAGCATTTCACAACTTAAAAGGATTCATTCTGGGATATAAGGGATTGAAAATACTATCATGACTGACACATAGAGAAGTTTCATTGATGGGAATGCTTATTGGAAACACGAATCTATCACATTGATGAAGCCTGGATTACAAACATAAGAAACATTTAATCCTTCTGATCAGAAGAAAATCCACAGGATTCAATATATGAGTAAGAAAGTCACAGTCCACAGAGAAAAGTTATAAAGTCTTTCGGATTTAAAGAGGTACCTATTTTGTTGAAATACCTGTTTTGAAAAAGTGCAATATATCATTATAGAAAAATGGTTTCTTTCAAACTTCAGGTTGTGCTGTAATTTATGTGATTTATAGAAGCACTTCACTCAAGTCTTTGATAGTATTACAAAATAAATATTAGTTATGTAGAATATTCCTAAGGAGTACAAGGTTCACAAAAAATACAAACAAATGTGCTGTATTACTTGCATTAGGTTTTACTTATTTATTCATTACATATAAACATGTTTGATTTTCATATAGTTGTGATAAAAACAATAAAATAATTATAATAATTATATCATATTAGCTGATAAGATTAGCTGGGTTTTAAAGCTAAAATAATAATTATTTGTACTCTGAATCAATAATCTTCCATGAACGAAGTAAATTTGTCTCTGCTCACTTCTGTTTTTCCAGTTATTTTTTTGCCTAAGATTAGTGAAATTCCAATGTCTTAATAAAAACTAAATATTTCTGTTTAAATTAAAATGATCCAAATTATGTGAAGCCCAGTCAATTACATACTATAAATTTGAAATAATAAATTCTCAAAATTTGTTCTATATTCAAATATTATTAGATACTACCCTTATTGCTAATAATTGGCATTCAAAACTTATACTTTCACTTTGTAAAAGGAAAGGTGACAGAAATAGTTAGGTATTTTTGGTATGCTCTATATGATTTGCATGAATTCACAAGTCTTTTAAGCCTATCCTGTTATTTGATAACCAATGTGAAAGTCTCTCAAACCAAAGAGACAAGGTCAATATTAACTAGATAAATGTTGCATAGGAACGTGTTATTAATTGGACTCTTTTTTAATAGTTTTAGTTCTCTTTTTGGGATGTAAAGTGACATGCAGATATTCAAGTAAGTGGAAAAGTGATATACTCATTGCAATAGAATTGCTTATAAAATGATTTAATTTATTGTCTATCTGACCATGAATAGAAATTCTTGCTCAAAGCCTACAGATTGTGATGAAACTTCTTGAGGTTGAAGTTTCATTCTGGTGGGCCTATACCTCTGTAGTTTCAGAGATAGTTATGCACCCATAGATCCGTTAGGCATAGTTGGGACTGTGTGTGATGACCCTCCCCCTGCCCCCCAACAATTCCCTGCATGGCCTCAGGCTATTGTGAAATCCTTTGAAATCTAGCTGGAAGAACCCATGTCCCCATAGCTCCTGGATTTTTGAATTTGTAAACTTAACACCACATGACTGTTGCCAAAATTTGTGACTTGCAACTTCCAAGGCCGTGGCTCAAGCTGCATCTGGGCTCTTTGAGCCACACCTGAGGTGATCAAGAGTTCTGCCAGGAATATAAGGAGCAGAAACTCGAAGCAGCCCTAGGCTGTGAACCAACATACTAAGGCTACTTGAGGCCTCTCTTTTGATGTATCTTCATGCTGTAGGCCTTGGCACTCTGCACCTGTAATGGGAGCGGTGGCATCAGTAATCTCCAAACTGCCTTCAAGATGAGATCATTCTTCCATTGCCCTGATAAATAGCCCCTGGCTTTGTTCCTTCTATACTAATCTTTCTATGAAGCTTGGTTTTCTTTCCTGAAAACGCTCTTTTATTCTCTGCCACACCCCCAGGGTGAAAATCTTTCAAATCCTTAAGTTCTGTGTCCTTTTTAGTTAGAAAGTCCCCATCTTCAAAGAATTTCTTTATTCTTGAATTTTACTGTATACAGTTAAAAGAAGCCAAGACACAATCTGAATATTTTGCTACTTAGATACTTATTTTCCCAGATATCCTGGTTAATCACTCCAAAGTTCCACCTACCATGAAGTCCTAGGACATGGCCACAATCCACACAAATTTTGTGTCATTTGTAACAAGGATTATTTTTTTTTCCCCTCCGGTTTTGAATGCCTTTTGTCAGACCTCATCAGAATGGCCCTTACCAACATTCTGATGATGAGCATCTAAATAATCTCTAGGAAGTTTCAGACTTTCTATATAGGTCTTCTCCTATGAGCTTTCCCCCAGAATTTCCCTTAAGGCTCTATTTATGGCAATCTAGACTTTTTCTAGCCTGTTCCTCCAATTTTTTTCTACCACTAACCGTTACCCAGTTCAAAGTAATTTCCACATTTTTAGGTGTTTGTCATAGCAACCGCCCCAGTTTATAGTACCAATTTTCTGCCTTTTTCTGTTTCATGCTGTTATAATAGAATACCACAGAAAAGGTAGTTTACAATGTACATGAATTTATTGGCTCATAATTCTAGAGGCTTGGAAGTGAAAGAATATGGAACCAGCATTTGGCAAGGGCTTTCTGGCAACGTCATCCCATGCTGGCAGGGCAGCAAGGGTGAGATAAAGTAAGAGATCAAACTTAAAGCCTCAAGCCTTTTTATAATCATCATTAAAAAAAATAAATACGTACATACATTGGGGTGGTCCTCATTACTTAAACACTTCCCAATAGCCCCCACCTTCAAATAGTATTGTATTGAGGATTAAGTTTCCAACACATGCATTTTGAGGGACTCAGTCACACTATTGCCATAGTCTTACATTAAAATCCTCATCTTTAACATTAATCATAGGAACGGTCATACATATACCCCAAATAAGTATCCCTCTCTATGACATTCTGATACTGTCAGTTACTGTAATAAAAGAACACAATTTGTGCATTATTTTATCAACAGGTGTTTTGGCTTGCCCTTAATTTTGCCTGGGTCCTGCAATGCACTATAAGCCTATTTTTAATTCCTCTGAAAGAAATATCTAACAATTACACACTTAGAACTTTTTTTTAACAGCCTTAGAATTTTAAACCAAAGAACTATGCCAAGGATTCTGAGACTAAGAATTTCCAGCACTCTCTAAGTACAAAAGCAGATGAGTTCTTGACTGGCAGACTAATAATTTAGAAGCAACAAAACAAGCAGATGACTTTGAGTGGTAGCCCGCTACCCCAGAACCATCAGATGAGAATTAATTAAATACAACTGAATCAGAGTTATGAGCAAAATTTTATTTTGATTGTGTTCTTTGGGTCGTTTTGGTACTCTTTTTGATATTCCATATATTGAATTTTTGTTTTATGATATCTTATTTTTTTCTTTTTATTTTATTTTTAACCCTCAATGTAAGAGGATAATTTAACTATTACTTCAATAATCCTTACTCTATTTACTTGGTATTTTTGCTGTTATACTCTACGAATGTGCTCTAAAAGACTACTCACTAAGTGATGATCTAACACAAAATCAATTCCACAATTTCAGATTGTAGGGAATGAAAGCTCTAAACCCTAAAAGGAATTGGGAAAGCATAGGGCTTATTTGTAGCAAAAATAAAATGTAGTTAGTTATGATATTTGGAAAAGTTAGCAAGATCCAGCAAGAATTCCTCAATTATTTGTCCAATGCTGTGATGCTATGTTTTTAAGTGGTTGAAAATGGGTAATATCCAGTGTAGATTACAAAGTCATAAATATAATTAGCTATAGATAACAAATATAATTGGCTCTGATAATACCTCTTCATATAAATGTGTGTGTAAAGATGCATATATTTACATACATATCTCATATACCATATGTACACATATAAATTACTATTTATAAACTATCTCAGATATTAGAAGACAAGTATTATGCTATTTTCACAGGCATTCTAATCATATTCTATTGAAAGGAGACACAGATGTATCTTGCTGGTGGTGGCTGACTACTTATCCAGGTATAATGCTTTCCTGCCTCTCTCAGGATTTTATGAATAAAAGCTCTCTGTGTGTGCGTTTATGTGTGTGTGTGTGTGTGTGTTTGTGTGTATGTGTGTGTATTTTTAGGTTTTCTTCTCCCTCATATTATTGCCTTTTGTGTTAAAACTTTGCTTGCTTTTTCTAGACTGCTATGTGCTTTCATTTGCTCATAGTAAAACTGTCAAATGGGAAAGCTTGTCCATATCACAACACATATTTAAGACTTTTCTTAGAAACATTTTTAAAAATCTGTAATTTCCTAATACTGTGGTTTATCGGAGGCACCATAAGTAATGACAACATTAATGCCTTTGCCTAATTGGATAGTAATATTTATATCTGTGTTCTCACAACCAGTAAAAAATGATAAAAGATTTACTTTATTATTATATTAGGAAACTCACATTGTAAGTGTTTGAAACGTTTGGCCATATTTTCAATTTTCTGGATAGTTTTGGATTTCAATTTGATATATCTCTTAACTATATAATAAATATTATTAATAGTGTACTAAATGTGTAGTCTTTCATAGACTTGCAACCTGAACATACTTTGATAAAATTTTTTAACTGAATTTCTGTTCATAGAAGCATACATTATGTTTATTGAAAAACATTATTTTGAACTCTTAGTTCTTTTCTCAGTTCATTACCTTTTAAATATATCCGTCATAGTACTTAACTCTTGCCTGTATAATGAAGGCACTTATTTTGAATTTTTTTGAAAAGCATTGTGTATTTATATAAACATACATAAAATCCTCTCTTTTTCAAAAACCATGTTTTCTTTTATATATTTAAATTAAAAATATTTCATTGATAAATTGTCAAATTTTTAAATTTTTCAAAATAGGAATGAAGTAAATAGATTTTACTTTAGTGTTTAAAAATGATATAATTGTGATAATATGCACTGCTTGATATTCTATTTTTCTTTTAAGTCCTGGGATACATGTGCAGAAAGTGTGGGTTTGTTACATAGGTACACACGTGTCATGGTGGTTTGCTGCACCCATAAATCCATCATCTAGGTTTTAAGTCCCTCATGCATTAGGTATTTGTCCTAATGTTCTCCCTCTCGTTGCCCCCCACCCCATAACAGGCCCAGGTGTGTGATGGTCCCTCCCTGTATCCATGTGTTCTAATCATTCAACTCCCACTTATGAGTGAGAACACATGATGTTTGGTTTTCGGTTCCTGTGTTAGTTTGCTGAGGATGATGGTTTCTAGCTTCATCTATGTCCCTGAAAGGGACATGAACTCATTCTTTTTCATGGCTATATAGAAATCCATGGTATATATGTGCTACATTTTCTTTATTCAGTTTATCATTGATGGACGTTTGAGTTGGTTCCAAGCCTTTGCTATTGTAAATAGTGCTGTAAGAAACATACATGTGCATGTGTCTTTATAGTAGAATGATTTATAATCCTTTGGGTATATACCCAGTAATGAGATTGCTGAGTCAAATAGTATTTCTAGTTCTAGATTCTTGAGGAATTACCGCACTGTCTTCCACAATGGTTGAATTAACTTACACTCCCACCAACAGTGTAAAAGCATTCCTATTTCTCCACATCCTCTCCAGCATCTATTGTTTCCTGACTTTTCAATGATCACCATTCTAACTGGCATGAGGTGGTATCTCATTGTGGTTTTGATTCGCATTTCTCTAATGACCAGTGATAATGAGTTTTGTTTTATGTGATTGTTGCCCATATAAATGTCTTCTTTTGAGAAGTGTCTGTTCATATCCTTTGCCCACTTTTGATGGGATTATTTGTTTTTATCTTGTAAATTTGTTAGAGTTCCTTGTAGATTCTGGATATTAGTCCTTTATCAGATGTATAGATTGCAAAAATTTTCTCCCATTCTCCCAGCCTGATCACTCTGATAATAGTTCATTTTGCTGTGAAGAAACTCTTTAGCTTAATTAGATCCCATTTGCCAATTTTGGCTTTTGTTACCATTGCTTTTGGTGTTTTAGTCAAAAAGTCTTTGCCCATGTCTATGTCCAGAATGGTATGGCTTAGGTTTTCTTCTAGGATTTTCATGGTTTTAGGTTTTACATCTTGAGTTAATTTTTGTATAATGTGTAAGGAAGGGGTCTAGTTTCTGTTTTCTGCGTATGGATAGCCAGTTTTCCCAGCACTATATATTAAATAGGGAATCTTTTCCCCATTGCTTGTTTTTGTCAGGTTTGTCAAAGATCAGATGGTTGAAATGTGTGGCATTGCCTTTGAGGTCTCTGCTCTGTTCCATTGGTCTATATAGCTGTTTTGGTACCAGTATCATGCTGTTTTTGTTACTGTAGCATTGTAGTGTAGTTTGAAGTCAGGTAATGTGGTACCTTCAGCATTGCTCTTTTTGCCTAGGGTTGTTTTGGCTTTATGGGCTCTTTTCTGGTTTCACATAAAATTTCAAGTTGTTTTTCCTAATTCTGTGAAGAAAGTCAATGGTAGGTTGATGGGAAGAGCATTAAATCTATGAATTATTTTGGGCAATATGGCCATTTTTAAGATATTGATTTTTCCTATTCATAACCATGGTATTATTATTTTTTCTTTCATTTGTTTGTGTCCTCTCTTATTTCCTTGAGCAGTGGTCTGTAGCTTTTCTTGAAGACCTCATTCACATCTCTTGTAAGTTGTATTCCTAGGCATTTTATTCTCTTTGTAGCAATCGTGAATGGGAGTTCACTCATGATTTGGCTGCCTATTATTGGTGCATAGGACTGCTTCAGATTTCTGGAAATTGTCAAATATTTACATTTTAGAAAAATAGGAATGAAGTAAATCTTTTTAACTTTATTGTTTAAAAAAATAGTCATTGCCTAGGTTCTACTGATTATTTATTTTTGCCTTTCAGTAGGAATTCATACCTAATGTTAGTATATATATCACTTTTTTCAAGAAGGTTATATAATTTTGTTTTGTATGGCCGAAACTAGTTTGATTTTTAAATGAGTTAATTAAAAGTCTTGGGTCAAGTTAAAGACTTCTGTAGAACTGATATTCTCCATATCCCCAAAGTTTACCACTTCTCATTTGCATGGTGAAGAATGTCAGTGATGTTTATGGCAATAGCATTGACTCTTTAAATTGCTTTGGGCAGTATGGTCATTTTAACAATATTGATTCTTCCTATTCGTGAGCATGGAATGTTTTTCCATTTGTTGTGTTATCTCTAATTCCTTTGAGCAATGGCTTGTAGTTCTCTTCATAGAGATCTTTCACCTCCCTTGTTAGTTAGCTGTATTCCCAGGTATTTTATTCTCTTCGTGGCTATTGTGAATGAGAGTTGATTTGTGATTTGGCTCTTGGCTTGACTGTTGCTAATATAGAGGAAATCTAGCAATTTTTGCACATTGATTTTGTAACCTGAGGCTTTGCTGAAGTTGCTTATCAGCTTCAGAAGGTTTTGGGCTGAGACAACGGGGATTTCTAAATACAGGATCATGTCATCCACAAACAGGGATAGTTTGACTTCTCTTGTCCTATTTGAAAAGTGTTTATACATTGCTCCTCCTGATTTAGAATTTTAAATATTATTTATTGAGTAATTTTCATCAAGATTAATAGTCAAAAATATGTTAGTTTTGAATTGGTTATTTTTTAAATTATGCACAGTCAAAATTATACTTACCTTTGTTGTTTTTACTAGGCTTTTTATCTTTTTCCAAATTATTACAGAAATCTCAGTAATTCGATCAAGGTTTACCATGAGAAAATCCAAGAATTTTCTTTCATTAGTCCCAGTTAATGTAGTTAATATAAACTACACATAAAATGTTTCATTTGTTTACTTCTGACTAAATTATGGTTACTTGTTCAAGTGTAATTCAAAAGTAACCATTCTCCTTTTAGAAATTGCCAGAATTTCATTCTAGACAACAAAACGTTAAATACTACTTCCTTTCAGTAAATTAAAATTCTTATTTTTCTCAGTTTTTATTTCTTGTCCTTTTTTCTCTTACTTCCTTTTTCAACTGATCAATTTCTATGAAAATTATGCTCATGTTTTCTTGAACTTTCGTTTTAAGAAAGTTAAAAAGATAACCTTATCTTAAAAATAATTAGAGTAAAACATAATTTTAAGACAAATGTTACGCATCAACCATTCGTAATTTTCATCAACTTATAAGGTCATGATAAACTTTAAAAAAATGATATCAAATATATTAATATTTGATCTTGTATATATGCCTTCCATTGAAGAAATGCAAAAAGACTAACATCTCATTATACAACTTAGAGTTCCATTCCTTAGTCTGTCCATGCTCCTGAATTTTCAAAAAAAGCCTAATTCATATTTAATGTTGACTTGATGCATTATATAGCTAATTTTAATCTCATAATTATGCCTCTTTTCTCATTTGATTACAGGCTTTCCTCAAACACACTTGTCAAAAGATGCATGCAGGTAATATAATTTTAGTTGTTGTCTATTTTTCAATACTTCACTTTCTAATTGACAGAAGAATGCTCTTTTGGATGGCCACAGGATTCTTGATAACTGTCCTTTTTATTTCTGATAATTTATGCCCTTTTCTCATAACTTCAATATAGCTGTTGAAAATTTCAATGGCAGTCTGATTTGTTATCTTTTGAAGTTAATTTGTTGTTTTATCTTAGCAAGTGGACATTTTTTCTACTAATACCTAAATTGTTGTTTTTCATTTTAATTTTTAAATAAATTACTGACCCAATTATCTTTTAATGTGTATGCTCATGTCTTTTTTTAGCTCAGTGAAATCTTCTATTATGTTCTTAATTATTGTTCTTCACTAATTATATTTTTCTGTTTCTGAAGCATCAATTATTACTATGTCAAGTGAGCTGACTATATTTATCAAATCTCATAATTTCTGTAATTAATTCTTGTTTTATTTCATTTTAATCTGTGCTTTAGGATATTTCGCTGCCAGTGAAGTTCAAGCTTACTAAATCAGGACAAAAAATGATTGTTTTATGTATTTATTCATTCAGAATATATTGGGAAACTTGATATTTAGTTCCAGGAAGTAATTTGTGATATTTTCTTAAATCTCATTAAATGTGTGATTATTTTATTACTCTTATTGCCATATCTCTCCTCTAATATATCTCATTTGTCACACAAGTTATATTGCTGTTGTTTATTTTATGAATATTTTTATACTGGATTCTGTGCTGTCTAGAAGAATGATCATTTTTATTTGTCAGCTCATTTTGACTGAGATATGATTGTTGAAATACATATAGAAAACAGTAAAAAGAGTTAAAAACGTATATGGCTACTAATTCCATGTGCTTGCATTTCAGAAGCAGGCCTACTGAAAAATCTCATGCTTAAGACATGCTGAAAACTTCCAAAAGAACATCTTTCAACTTTAGGATTCAAATCTCATAAAAAAAGAATGTGAATTAAAGTTGAAGAGTTCTCAACATTGCCCTATTCTTGTCAAATGTTTTAATAGATAAAATTATAATTTATCACACTAATCTTGCATTTATGCAGCATAATTAATATTAACCAATGTATATAGTCGGTAGATTTAGTCTATTAAATATGTTGATATTACACTTCATATATTTGGAGAATCTTATTCCAAATATTTATCATGTTACAGTTAGTTAATTATGAATTTCATTTTTGAGGTTGCTGTGGTTTAACTGATTTCTTAAAAACTCATGATGAAATTTTATTGCCAATTGTAATGGCTTTGGGAGTTGAGGCTTTTTGAGGTTATTAGGTCATGAAGTTTCTCCCTCATGAATAGATTAATGCCATTATTTCTGGAGTGAGTTAGTTATAGAGGGACTGGGCTCCTAATAAAAGGATGAGTTCAGCCTGATTTGCTTTTTCTATCTTAGGCAGTCTCTTGCCCTGCTATTATACCATGGAATAACATGGTATGAAGACCTTTGCCAGATGAAGGCAGCAAGCTCTTGAACTTATGAGGCTTCAGAACTCTAAGAAATAATTTTTTGTTTCTTATAAAATACCCAGTGTGTGGTATTTTGCTATGGCAGTATTACAGCAGAAAATGAACTAAGACAAGAAGTTGTGATCATGTTTGGATTTTTATTTTTCTTTGAGGCAGAATTTCGTTCTTGTTGCCCAGGCTGGAATGCAGTGGTGTGATCTTGGCTTACTGCAAACTCTTCCTCCTCTGTTCAAGTAATTTTTTTGCCTCAGCCTCCTGAGCAGCTGGGATTACAGGCATCAACCACCATGCCCAATTAACTTTTATATTTTCAGTAGAAATGTGATTTCACGATGTTGGCCAGGCTGGTCTCAAACTCCTGAACCCAGGTGATCCACCTGCCTTGGCCTTCCAAAGTGCTGGGATTACAGACATGAGTCATTGCACCTGGCCTAAATTTGGATATTTTTTATAAGGAGACACACACACACCACGCAGAAGGACATACACACACTTGTGCATATACATGTGTATACAGTCTTTTAAAATTATCTTCAAGAGGAATAGCAAAATATTCAAAGTTAACATCTATAAAAGTGAGTTATCACTAATAAACTGTTGTTGAATGAAGACTGGAGAAAGAAACTTCAATTCATATATTGATATCTGTCTATTCTTTTGCTTGAATGGGATTAATCACAGACTAAAATAATCAGCACTATGTAAATACTTAAATATAAACTTTGAATACTATGTATCATCTGGCCATATAATGCAAAGTTTTATTTTATTTTTTGCCTTGTAGAAATTATTGGGGAACCCCATAAGATTTTCAAATTTCAGAAGAATTCATGTTTAATTATTCAGATTTCACTGCTAGAGAAAGGGCAACATAATTATTATCAGTGACTAATGTTATTAACATACCAGTTGAATGGAAGATTTGTTAGACTTAGTATAGCATATTCACACACTACAGCACCACCATCAAGAAGATGTGATAAAGTACATAAGGACAAGTTACTGAATTCTCTGTCTACAAAGAATTTCAGGCCAAGTGTGGTGGCTCACACCTGTAAATCCCAGCACTCTGGGTGGCACAGGAGGGTGGCTTGCTTGAGTCCAGGAGTTCAAGACCAACCTGGGAAACATAGTGAAACCTCATCTTTACCAAAATACAAAATTAGCCAGGTATGGTAGCACTTGTCTATAATTTCAGTTACTTGGGAGGCTGAGGTGGTAGAATCACCCAAGCTTGGGAGGTCAAGGCTGCAGTGAGCCATAATTGTGCCAATGTGTTTCAGCCTGGGCAATCAGAGTCAAAAACAAAACAAAACAAAACAAAACAAAAAAAACAAACAAAGAGAATTTCAAAAATATAGCTACAAGAAGAAAACAACAACTGAAGTAGTAATAAGGAAATTGTTGCTTTGAGACCTTTTTTTTGACTTTTATTTTAGGTTTGGGGATCCACTTGAAGGTGTGGTTCGGTTTGTTGTATGTATTATTTCATCACCTGGGTATTAAGCCCAACACCCCATAGTTATCTTTTCTGCTCCTCTGCATCCGCCCACCCTTCTTATTCAAGTAGATCCCAGTGTCTGTCATTTTTCATTTTTTTGTGTTCTTAATTTCTTCTTATTTAGCTCCCACTTACAGGTAAGAACATGTGATATTTGGTTTTCTGTTCCTGTATTAGTTTGCTAAGGGTTATAGCCTCTGGCTCTGTCCATGTTTACACACACACATACACAAAATTAGCTGTTTCATTTATGCATAGTATCCCATGGTGTATATGTACCACATTTTCTTTTTTCAGTGCCATTGATGGGCATTTAGGTTGATTCTGTGTCTATGCTATTGTGATTAGTGCTGCAATGAACATTTATATACATGTGTGTGTGTAATAGAATGATTTATATCTCACTGGGTATGTACCCAGTAGTGGGATTGCTGGGTCAAATGGTAGTTCTGCTTTTAGCTGTCTGAGGAAATGCCATACTGCTTTCCACTCATTTACACTCCCACCAACTTGTAAGTGTTCCTTTTTCTCCACAACCTAACCAACATCTGTTGTTTTTTAACAAAGCCATTCTGATTAGTGTGAGATGGTGTCTCATTTGTTATTGATTTGCATTTCTCTAACGATCAGTGATAATTGAGCTTTTATTCATATGATTGTTATGTTCAGGTATGTCTTCTTTTGAGAAGTGTTTGTTTTTGTTCTTTGTCCATTTTTTAATGGAACTGCTTGGTTTTTTTTCTTGCAAATTTATTTAAATTCTCTATAGGTACTGGATATTAGATCTTTGTCAGATTCATAATTTGCAAATATTTTCTTTCATTCTGTAAGTTGCTTATTTATTCTGATGATAGTTTAGCATTTTAAATTTATTTTGAGATATAGTTTTGTTAAAAATGCCAAGCTGTTTCCAAAATGTACATAATTTAAACTGCCAATGAGAACTCTAAATGATACTCAGAATCATTTCATTCCCATAAATTTCTAAATATTTCTGAAATCCCAGTGAGTCATATGCTCCAGGAAGAGTTACTTCAGCTCTATTATTCTGTTTTAAGTGGCATTATGTTACCTAGTTGATGCCACCAAGATAGTAATGCGACAAAATATAAGTTCATGAGGCTGACATTTTTAAGTTTATGAATTTCTCCTGGGATACAGTCTGGTTTAAAGAGGATGTGTTATTGAATGTGGTCCTTCTATACAATTTTGAGACAGAAAGTAGGTTAGTCAACAGGATAAGAGCTAAGTCTAAGCTATGCCCTAACTCATAAATGACAATTTTATTTATTGTGACAGGAAGAAAGGAATTAAACTGTGATTGATTTCCCTCCAGATTACAGGAGAATATTTCTGCAGAAAAAAAAAATCATAAGCAATAGATGTCCTCTAATCTCTTTGTAAATGTAATGATAACAAATCTTTCAGCAAACAGATTAATGACATTTGCTGGAAGGAGAGTACTATTCATGGATTGCTCTTAGCAGAATGATTCCAGTATAGCATATAGCAAACAAACCTAAAATCTATGGGTTTATAAGGGACACCTCTCTATAAAAAAGAGATGTCTCAAAACTTAAATACAGGAGGTTATCCACAAGCCTCATTTAGAGAATTAATCTCTTCTGTATCTGATATGAATAAAACGGTTTGGGGAGCTGGCTGAATTTCCCAAACCTCTCCTTATTTTGACTGTGTCCCCTGATGCCTTATATCCTTACAATCATTAATAAGGCTGAATCCTAGACAAGGTCTCTGTTTCATGTGAGTCTAATATGAAATTTCTATTTTCATTTTAGCACAGTGATAATGTCCTAGGTTGCTCATAGCTTATGGACATATGTGCATCTTGTATGTATATAATCCAAGTCTATTGAAGAGCAAAGCAATAAAGTGTTTGTTTCACCTTTTTTGTGTCCTCGTGTAAACTGATTTCCAAACTGTTGAGATGACGGCTGTAGAGTTATGAAGTAAAGCATCGAAAAGATTATATGCATGGAAAAATATATTAAAAATACCTCCCATGTATCCTGTATAGTGGAAGGTTTGAGCACGAGGAGCTAAACATTCCTGCTCAAAACAATAGGTTATCCCCTTCATTAATAAATGATTAATATAAGGGTAGACACTTTAACATGCTAAAGCTAGGGAAAATTATATTTTGTCATTTAGAACATACTGTAAGTGAATATTTCTGTGTGTGATTGTGCCTGTATGAGTGCATGGGCTTACACACAGCCCTAAACATATAAGATAGTCTAAACTTCGAGTTGGTAGAATATGCTAGTTTTTGAAATAAGGATTATATTAATTTTTCATCCTATTCAAAATTATTATTCATCTGGTGAAATTCTTAGTGCTAAAAAATATGGTGTCTTACCAAATTTGAAGTAGCGAAACATCACAGAGTAAATGATCCTAATACTTCTGGCCAATACTTATCCAGAATATTAAAGATGAAGTTGTCAAAAGAAATTAATATGTTTTTTGAAAAGTATTTTCAAAATTACAAGATTTTAGGACTAAATATTTTGTTTTAGACAGTGTATAATAAAATAAAATTTTACCAATGAGAAAACAGTATGAATCTAGCACTCAAGATGTACAAATTTTATTTAAAAGAAATGAAATTTCTACTTCTCCCAATATGCCTGCAATTGCAAATTATAATAGATATATTTATAAGTCAAGTAGGTAAGTTAGCAAACTGTAGCTCTTCTCTTAACTACAAAGTATATTTGAAGTTTCTGTAAAATACTTTGCAAACTTGTTATGTGAAAAAATAGCACTGTAAGCAATATTTAAAGAATATTTATTACTTAATTATTCCACTGACATTTAGGTTCTGCCTGAAGAAATGGTTTCTTTAATTATTTGAAAAAGAAAAAGAACTTTAGACTAACATGTATGTGAATTATCTGGACTTTTCCAAGGAACCTAACAAAGGACCTAATGATAATATTTTAATCTTTCTGCTTCCTGTTAGTAAACGTATCAAGAAATCTGCCATATATTAACTACATAGATGTTCAGAGGTAATGATAAATATCAAAGCTGTTAATGATGTGTTGATGTATTCTTTAGTAAATACTAACTACTTAATGGAAAGCTACTACATTTTATATATTGAAATAAATTATTTCTGAAATTTTATAATTTGCTATGATCAGCTTTATGTACCTATTTTCCATCTCAAAGGATATATTACATTCCTGTAAAGCTTTTATCTCATTTGACTTCAATTTTAAAAAGTTAAATTAAATGAAAACACCATAATGATATTATCATAGTAGTAATAATAGAAAAACAATGTTTATTTTGATAACTGTTGCTGTCATTCTGCTAAATATTTTTTTATGTATGACCTTTGCAATCATTTCTCTACCTCTCTGAGGAACTATTATCCTAATATCAGTAGAAAGAACACAATTGAATATATTATATTATTTAGTTGTCAGAAGCTCTTTACAGTAGGCAGTCTTATTTGGCTCAGAGACAAGTACATTTATCCTGAGAAGGTAGGCAAATTGCCCGAGGACACATAAGTTTACAGTGGCAGAGCCCCAATATTACCCCACATTGTCTGAAATTAATACACATAACCATATCTTGTTATTGCCTATAAGAAATAAAATATTAATAATACCTACCTAAAACAAGTAAACAAGACCTGTAGAGTTTTCTTACTAATTAGGAAGTCAAATATGTATCATTTTATTTTTATTTATTTTTTTAAATATTTCTTTCAGATATTTGATCTCTTATAAAGCAAATAACATTTAAGTTTTTGATGTAGTTTAACTATAAGCTTATATTGCCAAGATTCTAAAATGTTTGTTTACATATTTATCTGAGAGATTAAAAAGTATCAGAAATTTCCCTGTTTTAATATTTTAACTAATATTATAAAGGCCAGAAATGGCTCATTTTTGTTTAATCTTGTTGTAGTCATATATTAGGGCTGCCACAACACATTAGGGTAAACTGGGTGGCTTGAAAGAAGAGAAATTTTTTTCTTCACTGATTGTTAAGCCAGAGTTGCAAATCGAGGGTTCGGACCCACAATGTGTCCCCCTAAGAGCTCTGGGAGAGAATCAGCTTCTTGCCTCTTCCAGTGTGGTCTTTCCAGGTCTTCCTTTTGTTCCTGCCTAATTCCAGTCTGCTCTGTCTACACCTGTTTTTCTCCTCTGTGTGTGTACCACCTATGTTTCTCAGAAGGACCCACGTTATTGGGTTTAAGTCTTGCCGTAAATCCAGGATAATCTCAAGATCCATAACTTAATTACATCTGCAAAGCCCCTCTTCCAAATCACATCACAATACACAGTTTCTGAGGTTTAGCACTTGCACATATCGTTTGAGGAGCCTATTATTCAACCCACTACCCCTCTATTCAAAAGAAAGACTGATTTGTTAATGGTGAGTTGATCTTATGTTTATTAATAAAAGCAGAATGACTTTAGATATCCAAATTCAACCTCCCTTTCTTTCCTGAAAATTTTAAGAAACGCTAAAGTAAATTTGGTTCTCCAAAAAACTGTGCGGAATCTTCTTTCTCATTGTACTAAAGACTGTACTCAGACATATGCCTCTTGAGTAAGGAATATCATTAGTGCTACCAGAGATTATTGCCTGTATAAATAAAGACTATGTACTTACTGGCTAGGAATTGTAATGTATTTGCCCTGAGGGACTTCCTCATAGACAATTCTACGGAGGATTTTGTAGAATATAAACATGAGGCGAATGCTAGGATTCCAGAGTCAGGCTATTAAGGTTGAAATATTGCTCAGCATTTTTCTCTCTGTGTTATCCTGAATAGCTTACTTAATGAACATATCTAAGAGAGGCCCCAATTGACACCAAATTAAAACTCAAAGAGAGAAAGAAACCTACGTTTCAATATCTAGAACCCCTAAATGCCCTTGTCTCCTCACTATCAATTGGTTCTGGATGTAGAGTGTGGGTTGGTAGGTCTCTCATCTAGAAAAAAAAAATCATAAAAATAGATGCTTTGCCCACCCCACCTCCACGGCAATAAGACCTTCATTTACTTGCATTTACACGAGTATGTGTGAAAATGGACAGAATCAAAATGGAGTCACTTGTGTTAAAAATCCTGACAAATAGAACTGAGAAAGTCATAGAGGGGGCATTCTCATGCATGGATGCCTGATAACAAGAACTATCACAAAAGAATGCACACACACAAACTTACACAAAGGCCATTGTGACCTTGTATACACACACACACACAAATATTTCATGCAGACATTTGCCCAACAACTTCCTGCCCAATTTCATATTGATGCCACCCTTGTTATTGATTCTTGTAGCCTAGAACAACTGAATTAAAACAATTAGGTAAACCTCTTTATTAAAAAAAAAAAAGTCTTTACCTCCCTGAATACCCACATAGTTTAAAATGGCACATATATTTCCGTTGAAATTTCTATTCAAAAATAATTATAATTTTCATCTATGAAATGATCTCCTTGTTATTTAGGTTGACACACAAGAGGTAACTTGAGTTATAATTTGCAGTAGAAGAAAGATTTGGTTTAAAGCAAATGTCTTCTTCTAGCAATGTACTTGAAACTACTGGCAACTTTCTTTCCATACACACTTTCTTTACAACTTTCATTCCATAATTTCCAGGAATGTTATTTGAAACATAAGGAATAAGATGCACACTTTAAGTAATTTCTGTGTTTGGATCACTTTGCATTTTTGTATTTTTATGTGTGTTTTAATCTAAAATACATTATAGGTGTTTAAAAGTATGGAATTCATTTACGGATTTGCTTGGAGTTATCAAAATGAGGGATTATGTCTTTGTTTTATTTGACTACTTGTACTTTAGCAAATAAGTATTCAGAAACTTTTCTGCTTTCTTCCTTTCTGCACTCTAAAATACCTTTGGCTTGTGCAGTGATTTAAATCGCATTTACCACTTCACAATTCATATGTTGGAACTTAAACGCCACGATGAAAATATTAACTGGTGGGGCTTTGGGGAAGTGATTAAGTCATGAGGAATTTTCCTTCACACATGGATTAGTATTCTTTTTATTTTTTATTTTTTTGAGATGGAGTTTCACTCTTGTTGCCCAGGCTGGAGTGCAATTAATGGCATGATCCTACTGCAACCTCTGCCTCCCGGGTTCAAGTGATTCTCCTGCCTTGGGCTCCTGAGTAGCTGGGAGTGCAGGTGCCTGTCACCACACCCTGCTAATTTCTTGTATTTTTAGTAGATGGGTTTTCGCCATATTGGCCAGGCTGGTCTCGAACTCCTTACCTCAGGTTATTCACACATCTTGGCCTCCCAATCATGCTGGATTACAAGCATAAGCCACTGTGCCCTGCCAGATTAGTGCTCTTATAAAAGAAGATGATGAGAGAGACTTAGTGCATTTTACTGTTCCTTTTTTTTGCCATACAAAGACAAAGCTTTTGCCCTTATGACACATGATGATAGCAAAAAGAAACCATCAATGAGGAATGGACCCTCACCAGACACTCAACTTTCTGGTGCCTTGATCTTGGACTTCCCAACAGCCAAAACCGTTGGAAATAATGTTCTCTTTTTATAAATTAACTAGTGTTAGGTATTGGGTTATAGCAGCACAAAGGACAGAGGTGACTTGCTACATATTTAATATTTATACTCCATGCTCAACAAATTTTTGTGGCTCTAACAGTTCTTTAAAATCTAGAGAATAAAGATGCGTACATTCATTCTTTTCAATGTCAAGGAGAATATTCCTACTTTGTTTCTTAAACACTATATTTACGCACACATATACAGTATTTATAAAATGTATATAAATATAAACTAAATATAAATAAAATATATGTAAATTTACATTTTGTTAAAAGATGCTTTCCTTCTTTCAGTTCTTCAAATTTTTAGTAAAATTCTTCATTACTGCTTCCTGTAATTAAAATGTCCCTCTTCCCTATTCATATTGTCAACATTTATTAATGTTTTAGCGTCAGCTCATGTCTCAGTTGTAATAATACATTAATTATTACAACTAACAATGAATTATCTATTATATTAAGCTTTTGAATTTAGGAACAATTTAAATATTTCAATATTCTTATAAATATTCTTTAATTTGTTAATTTTTATGTCTTAATCTCTCAAAGAAATTGAAAATGTCATGAGAAAAAGAGCCACATTTTATACCATTTTTGTTTTTCCTTTAAAACCAGGAAAAATACTATTATAAACTTAAAGCATCATTAAAGCAAATTAAGCTTCTTAACTATCAAACTTATTACTAGTTGAATTTTAAAATATGCAATTAAAAGGCCATTAATATGTTAAGGGGAAGAATATGATACCCTACAATTAAAGAAACTGACTTTATAAATTTAAAATGTTACAATTTCACCCAAGGAAAAAAGAGTTGTTTCTTGGAAAAGCTTAATCATTCAAATCAATGTCACCCATTTACCTGGCTTCAACTAAGTTTAAACGTAACTTTCTTTGTAACTTTCAAAAACAAAAATGAAGAAAAAATGATGAGGCAGCTGACAGACTAAAAGATGCTATAAATATAGGGGGAAAAATCCAAAAAACGAAGTCAATAGTACTGTTTCTAATAATAGCAATTAAATGTTCTGAAAGAGTCCTCCTGGTAGCCTGTATTTCAAAGCTATAGTTAAGTGGAGGACAAATCTGACATAAAGTGAATGAGTTGTGTTAGCAAATAGCTATTGATTAGCACAGTACTACTCAATAAAAATTTACATTAAAATATAAATCATTATACTTTGATTTTTCTAGAAGAAAAGTGGTAAAGCTACTTAAAAAAAAAAAAAACTAAATCAGAATGTTCTGAAGGCTATTAAAAAAAAATCAGTGACAAAGATTGTAATCCCTGGCTCAGCCTGCCCTTGTTTATAATGTCAAAAATGCTTGAAAGCCTATATTAAAATCTGGCTAAATATCTTGATTGGATTCTGTGTCAAACACAGTCATATATGTGAATGAAAACAGTTTTAAGCTTCAAGTCCATATCTCAGTTTTACGTTATGTTTGCTTTTCTTTTAATTTCTATTTCAGTTAATTATCAGTATAATTTGTCAGAATACTTTATGGTTATATACATTTTCATGAAATCAACTTACAGGCTATATACCAATCTTTTCATTTTTTTTTCAAATTTAATTAGTACGACAATCTCTTTATAGCTGTATTTTAATATTTATACCTCTTCTGATACAGGCAATTTATATTTTTTTGATTAAAGAATTTTCAGAATCTAAGGCAAAAATTTTAAAGTGATTCAAATTTAATCATTCAACAACTATTTTTAAAAGATTTTCTTTCTAAAAATAATACATATTTATTTGATAAAAATCATAGTAGCCATAGTAATAATTAGTATTTACTAAGCACTGATACAGGTAGGCATTATATTATATTATTTATTTGAGCTGGCTGATTTCTAAAAAAAAAAAAAAAAGAAAGAAAAAAAAAGAAAAGATAGTTGGCATAAGGATACTGTAATCATAAGACCTGTATTTTCTATCCAAACCTTTTTATGTTTTTTTCAATATTCTATTTGTTTCTATCATTTTAGCAAATTGGTGAGTTATTTGTATAAATATATGGTAAAACTTGGAGTTGCTATTCAGTTATTTCTAGAGACAAGCTTTAGTGATTCTCAGCTGTGTTAAGGTGAGTCAAGTTACATCTTCCACACATCAGGTACAAGAAGTGAATTCACTGGATGGAAGGGTTATAGTGGTAACCAGCCTCTAAGAAGACCCTCATGACATGCATCCTCTATTTTTCATGCCACCTTCTTGAGTATGATAAATAATATTTATTCACTGCTAACAGAATAAAGCAGAAGGTATGGGATGCCACTTGTAAAATTAGACTGGCTTCCATCTTGGGCATACAACAGAACCCTTAGAAACTCTTTATTGTGTATTTTCTCAGAATTCTCACCCTAGAGGATACTATATTTCATGTCAAGACACAACTGGCAAAGAAATGCCAAAAATACATGAATGAGTTTTGACTCAGACCACCCCTCCTCCCATACACATTGAGTTGAATCGCTAATGAAAAGACAGCTCCAGGCAGAGATAACCTCCTGAGAGAACTATGTGAGGCATCCAGCTAAGCGTTAAACATAAACTCAGCCAGACATTAGCTGAAGGAGCAAAAACATTTTATTCAGTAACTACTGACAGGAGAGGAAAGCTGAGCTGGGTTCCAATTTGTGTGGAGGTGACTGAGTGTTTTAAAGGAAGAAGGTGGGAGGGGACAAGTAGGGATCAAGCAGAGTCAGAGAAGTTGAAAGTTACAAAGGTTCGGTCAGTGTTAATGGATTAGGCCAGCTGTGTCTGTTCGCTAGCTGGCAATTATTGAAGCCAAGGATCAAATTCTCCCACGAAGACTGGGAGACAAGGGTCCTATCCTTTCTTATGAATACTTTTCAAAGGAATGGTGTTCAGGTTCTTCTGAAAGACACTTCTGTTATAGAAAATGAATGTAAACCTCAAAGTGGTAGATAAAGAATTTATAATTCTAAGTCCTTTTTAGTAAATGCTCTAAAAAAAGGAAATCAGGGGCCTATCCTCAGGTGTTGGCTAGAAAAACAGCAAATTCTCTTGGTATCATTGAGCTTTCTCAGGCAGAGATTTAACTTGGGAGGAGGGAGACCAGGGTCATCCTAGCGACACAGCCTTATGCTGCAAGAAACTACGCTTGAATTTGCTCATCACCTAGAGCAGAAGTTTGAATAGACCTGTTATGTACTGAATTCTTTTGTTTCATAAGATACACCTGGATTTCTGGCCCTATCTTGCAGAAATTGTGAGATACTAAAAGTTGTCTGATAATGCATTATGTAGTAATAAATAACTAACAAAGGTGTTGGTTGCAGTAAGCAGTAGTAACAAACCCCTAACATATGGAAGTGGCTTTGGAACTGAACAATAAGCTTTGAAGAAATTATTTGCAAAAAGTCGAAGTGGCTAGGGTATACCGTAGATTCTAGTCTCAAAGAATAGGTTGATGAGGGCTTAATGGACAGTGACAAGTATCTTATTGAAATGGAAGCAACGGTGATCCTTGAAATGAGGTGGTATAAAGTTTACATGAAGTATAGTAAAGTAGTGTGCCTAATGAATTGGGTCATCTAATATTTTTAAATGAATTCTTGGCTGGGCACGGTGTCTCATGCCTGTAATGCCAGCACTTTCAGAGGCCGAGGTGGGCAGATCATGAGGTAAGGAGTTCAAGGCTAGCATGGCCAACATGGTGAAACCTTGTCTCTACTAAAATACAGAAATTGGTTGGGCGTGGTGGCAGGTACTTGTAATCCCAGCTACTCCGGAGGCTGAGACAGGACAATTGCTTGAACTGGGAGGCGGAGGTTGCAGTGAGCCAAGAGCGCCTCTGCACTCTAGCCTGGGTGACAGAATGAGGCTCTGTCTCAAAACAAAAATAAAACAAAACAAAAACAAATTATTGAAGATGTTACCTGAATTTTCACTTTGTAGAATAAAATGTGGGAAGAGACAGATAAATTGGAGGAGAAGCTACTAAATATAAGAGAAAGAAACTTGATAGTTTTGAAAATCCTCTTCACATATTAGAGCATTCATATTGCTAAAGCAAACTATAAATGGCCTGAGAAGGACTCTGTACTTCTATATTTGAGTCTTTGTAGTCAAACTGTAACATAACTTAATATTATAAGTAGAATCCTAACTTAGGAGTTAATATAAAGGATGTAATCGCACAGGCAGTGACTACTAGGAAGTAAAAAAATCGAGGGCCACTTTAGAGATCACCTATCACAGTCTGTCCTCTGACACCCAGGAGTCATGCCATTCCAATATGCAAAATATACTCAGACCCTTCTAAAGTTTTCAAAATTATAGTACCTACGTAAAACTCAGAATCCTATTTTCTATATTAGGTCTAGGAGCGAATGAGGCTTACTGGTTCCTTAAATAATTCTTAAGTTTCACTTGTTCCCTACCTTTGAAATTAAAGAATGTTATCTACCTTCTCAGCCACTCAAAAGAAAGTGTGGAATAGACAGAAGATAACTGTTCCAGACAGTTTTGGAATGGGAACAGAAGGAAACACAAATGAATCACTTTACAGATGGAAACAGCTGGAAGCACAAAGGAGTCACTGACTCTTGTCAATCCTGGTATCCAGTCAGGCAAATGCTGGTCGTTTTTTAAATAAGTGGCAAATCCATGGAATAATTCTCCATTGCATTTGTGTTACCCTCTGAAGTAATGATTATGCCCTCTGAATTATCCAACCGTCTCCATGCTTCCTTTTCCATGTGTTTGCTGCTGAGCGGGTCGTTCTGCCTGATTTCTGCCAGTGTAATTCAGAAGGTCCAAAGGACTCTCCTCAGTCTGTGCTGTTTCTGTCTTCCTCAGCAAATGCTAATGATATTTCTGAATATCTAATTCTTTTAATAATGTGTATGTCTTCTGTGAATCTTGGGAATCACTCCCTTAGACAAAAGCCTCAACTATAGATCTTTTCTTGCTACCTTTGCCTTCTTCTGAGATAGAATACCCTTAACATAAAAGGCCTCATGTTGAATTGAGAGTATTTATGATATGTCCCTTATACCTTTAAAATCTTATGAAGATTTTTGGTTTTGGCTTTATTTTTAGACCATGTTTTTCTTGTAAGACTCTGGATTTTATCTTTGCTTGAAAGTCATGTCTTAACTTTATTATCAGATAGCTTCTGAAGAGGTCATATGATAATATACTGATAAAAGAAAAATTCAGCAGAATTAAATGCCAATCAATTTAATTGAGCAAGGAATGATTCATGAATAAGGCAGTCCCCAGAATCACAGCAGATTCAGCAGACTCCAGGGGTGCCTTGTGGTCAGAACAAGTTTATAGACAAAGAAAGGAAAGGGAGATACAGAATTGGAAGTAAGGTTCTAAAACAGCTGGATTGGTTACAGGTTGGCTTTTACCTTATTTAAACACAGTTTGAACACTCAGCATTGTACAAGTGGTTGAAGTATGGCTGCTGAGATTGGCCAAGACTCAGCTACTGCCAGGTATTGAATACTAATTGTTTTTCATTTGGGTAGTACATGATGTTAGGTCATGCTGAGAGATTTAAAACATGAGGAAAAGTTAGGAAAGAAAATTTTAAAAAATGAAAAGGAAAATTGTCCATAAATCTGTCTTACAAACCAACCACCCTTTAAATGTTTTATGCATTTTCTACCATTCACCTTTCCATTTGTCACTTTTTCTTCTTAAAAATGACCATATGATATTCACAAAATGCTCATAAATAAAATTATAGTAGTTTCACATTTCATCAAATTGTTGCCAATTGTGTGTAATTGTATGTAAGTCCACAGACACCATCATAGTGCATAATGTTTTCCTTTCTAAAGTTAAGATTTTGTTTATGGATATGATATGTGAACTCATAGTGCAGTTCTGATCTAATGCTATAATCTTAATGTAGCAAAGCTCTTGATTCAAATAAATCCATTATTATTAAATGCATAAGTATGTATTTAATTATACTCAATAAGTAGATTATTGCTAAAGTATAAATATAAAGTTCCATAACTGATATTTTTCAAATACAATTTGAGTGCTATCTTTTCAAAGTAATTAACTGGTAAGCTATAAGCTTCTATTGATAATGCTACCATTGTTCAAAATATTTGTGGAATGTTTCTCTTAAATATCTTTTTTTAAAAGCACATATCAGTTATAGAAATGCCTTCAATATTTACATAGTTTCCTAATTGAAAAATTATTTGATTTCAAGAAACATGCCAAAAACATTGGAAGACAATCCTGAGTTATCAAACCAGGTAATATAATGTTCTGTTAAATGATACTGTTTTTCTAGACAGACATTTTTAATATTCCTTGAAAACCACTCTGAGCTAAATTCAAAATGAAGAGAAGGCAAAAAAAAAAAAAAAAAAAAAAAAGTTTTCAACCAGAAGTGCTTCATTACAATAGGGTCTATTTTTCCAAAGTTAATAGTGTAAAGTTCAATATTCATTGGATTCTATAAGCTTGGCATGCTTATAGAAATAATTCGTCACATTGTGATCATATTTAATACATTTCACTAATTTTGTCTTTATGGCTTAATAGAATTATTTTTCCCCCAAAGCATTCAGCTTCAACAACATTAATGAGATCAGACTTAATTTCCAACAGACTCAGTGAAAGGAAAAATGAGGTTAGCTTGATCAAAGGCATTGGCCAAAAGGCCAAACTAAATCCTTTTATTAGGGGGACTCAGTTTCTCTGTTCTGTCCTCTTAAGACCTGGTACTCATGTAGTTTGTTTCAGAAATTAATTATTATTGTTTTATATGCATCTCTATTCACGTTTACTAGCCTTAACTTTCGCCTAATCACAGTGGCTCTCAGTTTCCTGTTTTGTACAATGGGAATAATAAGTACTTTGCGTTCTTTTTCATAGCATTAAAAGTGACTCCTTTGTAATGCATGCATGCCTCACACATGGTAGCACTTAATAAAATTTAAATATAATCACTTTTCTATTTAATTATTTCTTTAATTAACCCTGCCCCCATCTTTTCTCTCTCTTATCTTCTTAGAAATAATGTCTTTTAATATCATTTGCAAATATTTTATTTCATGCCTGTCAATCTCCATTTCTCATTGTTGGTCTATTCTTTCTTTAAATATGTTTACTAATTCAGTTTATTTACAATTATACTTCACGGAATGAGAATGAATTTCTCTTTTTCATTTATTCTTTCATATTTGAAGCTGACTTTTTGAACAAGCTGAAGTAAGGTAGTAGAAGTCCAATTTGATTTCTGTTTTTCTTATTTGTCTTTTAAGTGTTCTCTTCTGTCAAATCAGCCTGAGATTACTCAGAATCTCAGGCATATCTCCGAGGTTTTGCATACCGTCATTGACTAACACATTATGTCAGTCACAGACATTAAAGAAGAACAGTCAAATCTAATGTTCAAACTTCAGTTTTTCTTGCCTTGGTTTTATGAGACTGCAGTGAGGAAGGAGTGGGACATGGTAGGATTATCATGTTTAGCCTATTTTCACTTTTACTTTTCTCTTTATTTGCTTTTAATCTCCTGGTCCCAAAATGACAAAAGGAACCACAGGGAATGAGGGGTAAGGACACTGTGGATGGAATCTGATTTTGAAGACCTCTTTAGTGTTCTGCTCTATAACACTCTTTTCTGAATTTTTGTGAAAACTTCCAAAAATTTTGTGAAAACTTCCACTGTATTTCTTTCTAATACAAGGGATTCATTTTCTTCTGGACGACCTTCCTCAAACACTCCCCAGCAGTCTTCTTGATATGATGACTCCCACTGGTAGTTGATTTACTTGGGTCTGTATATTTTCCAGGTAATTCAAACTCAGCTACCTTCCATGGAGTCCACCTGAGTCTTGAGAAAGACTGCCATAATCTGGAAGGGCAAACTGTTGTTTCTGCATCCTCTTATCACAGGTAATCACATCAAGTCACTTATGTGTAGACTGCTCCAGGAGGGGGCTGGCACTCATCTTTTTATTTTACAATCTCTGCTGCACACAGGTCATATTTTAGAAATGCTTCTCTTTAAATCAGTCCTTTACTTGATTGATAACAGGCAGGAAGGAAGCATATACCCATGCTTTCAAGAAAAAAAGAAGAAAGTAAAAATGCTTAGCATTTTCAACCAAGTATTCCAAGTCAATGTCCATTATTTAATCTTCTTTTAATAAATTTTCTTACTTCCTTTTATATGCCCTCAATTTAGGTGAGGGACTTGTGGTCTTCTGACTTCCTTATTTTGGTGTTGACCAAAATTATAAAGCTAAAGACAAACCTTACTTAATCTCCTGAGACCTATTTATGCCCAGACCCTTAAATATTTAATTCATGACTTTACTTTGAGCACTAGTTCTTACTCCCTTATTTTCAATTACTTGATAGAGAATATTTTATTTTATACCCCCTGATACTGATATTAATTAACAAGTTTTTAGTTACAATTCAGTCGCTAATTAGTTGAATTATCCAAAGCCAGTTAATCATACAGAGAACTGTTAAAGTTTAAGTGCCCTGAGTAGGGTCCAATTTGTATACAGAGCTAACCTTGCTGAGTTCTTATTTTTGCAACATTTATAAATTGTGTGACCTTAGAAAGAGTATTTGATCCTCTAAAGTACAGTTTCCTTTTGTGTGCATTGAGAATAATAAAGCCACACAAATGGTGATAATTATCTCAGAACATGCATGTTAATCCTGCAGCTCTGTGTGTGGTGCATTATAAACACTCAGCATATCATTAACATTTCTAGTTTCTCTGTCTACACCTCTCACACATTATGATCTCCCTCATGAGGAATTTCCCACTGTGTGCAGTAACAAAGGAAGCAGTGCTGCCTTCAGAACAACAGGGAGCCAGTTTTTCCAGCTCGCTGAGCTAAGTCATAGAGCAGAATGTATTGTACAGATGGGCAACCAGGTCCTTTTCTGGGACTTTGAAATTTGACAATGAAATGTGAAAGGGTTAGAAGAAAAGTCATTGCAGAGTCAGGGTAGACCACTGAATAGCGACTTGCCTTTGTTTCTATTGTTGAACACCAAGTCATTCTGGTGGCCCCTGACCTCCAGTCACTTTTATGGCAGCATTGGCCCATTTAGAGTGGCCGCTGCCAAGACACCACCTGCAATGGTGAGGCACGGCCAGACCACACTAGCCTTGCAGGCTCAGAAGGACCTACTTCCTCTGCCTGGCTTCTCCCCGCCTTTCTTGCCCGCTCAGATTTCAGAGGCATACTGGGGCTGCAGGCTCCATGGAGCCAGCAGGAGCCACGGACAAGTACGAATCACACCCTGTCTGAGTTAGCGGGGTGGGAGCTCCCAAGTGCAGCTGCAGCTGCCCTCTCAGACACAGGACCCAGAAGTGTCTTCAGTCTGCACTGTCGGGGTTTCAGGAAGGGCTCCTCCATCGCTACAGGCTTGGGGTGTCTGCTTCCACTGCCTGGCCTCTCCCGACTCCCAGCACCCGCTCCAATCTTGAAGCAGGGTCGAGGCTGTGCCTGGGCACTATCACAGCTCGGCTGCGTGTGCACACATTTGGGGCAGCACTGACATACCAGACCCCTACTGTCTAGACCCTCTCCAAACTTTGGGCATGGACAACCACAAGAGGGGAAGCCGAGGCAGGGCTGAGGGTGGCTTGGCACTGGCCTGCAGGTACCCATTGGTGTGAGAAGCCTAGGTGTCATGGATGACAGCAGGAGGTAGACAGGCACCTTGGTGGAAGGGGGCGGGTCCCAATGAAGTCCCACCTTTTGGCCTGGGGAAGACCTTAAGCCTGAGAACAGGTCTGCCAGTCCTGCAGACTGGAGTAGCAAGATGTGCCCATGGCTTCCCATGGACCAATGAGCACGCACATCCCCCCTCCGAAGTCCATAAAGGCCCTGAGCTCAGCCAGAGCAGGGCAGAATATGGAAAACCAGCTGCAGAGAAGAGCTAACCTATCTGCTGAAAGCAGGAAAACATTGAGATAACCTGCAGCAGAGAGTCGCTTCCTTCTCCAGGGATGACCTGCCTGTAAAGAGGAGCCACCCACCCCAGGGCCACCTCCTCTCTGCTGAGGATTGAATACTCTTCAGAACACCCTGGCTGCAGAAAGGAGCTACCCACAGTAGTTCTCTGAGATGTTCTAATATTCAATAAATTTTCTCTTATTCTTGCATACCACCCACTTGTCTGTGTGCCTCATTCTTCCTGGTTGCAGGAAAATAACTCAGGGTCCATGGAATGGCAAGACTAGAAGAGCTGTCACACAAGCAGCACTGAAACATACCCCTTGCTCACCACATTGTGGGCAAAGTGCGGGAGAGAAAAGCTGGAGCCCTTCAGGAAGCCCAGACCTGGGACTCCTCCGAGACAGGGCTATGATTCTCTCTATGGAGCCCTGTGGTTCCTGGTGTCTCCAAGCTTCTGAGTGCCACTGCATTCCTCAGTGCCACCTGGGGAAGTTGCTTGCAGTGGGACTGGTCCAGCTCCAGTCTCCCAGAGAGGTGGCACTTGTGCAGGCACCTAGAGCTGCCTGCCCACAGCAGCTGGCATGCTGGACTGTGCACTGTGGTCAGACCGCATGCTCCCTTGCTCACCCACCTCTTGCTGCTCTATGCTTGGCTCACCTTTGGCAGGTATGGGATCCAGGCCAGTAGCATGGGCTGAGCACAGCCTGCCAGGCTGAATGGGCAGAACAAGCCAAGTGGGCCCAAGCAAAAGAAGGGCAAATGTGCCACTGGCCACAGAGGTTTCTGGCCAGAAAAGTGACACCCCAAAGATCCCATAACAAATTGTCCTCTGAACCTCTGATTTTCCTTATGTTTTCAAATATCCAGATTGTATGCTGAGGCATACAGTCAGCATCCTCATAGATTAAATTATGATTATTGTTTTACTTTTGTCTGTCTTTTCTTTAAATGAAAAAAAAAGTATAAATTGGCAGAGTATTCAAAATTTAAAATGTGATGCCAATTTAAAATGTTATGCCATATTGTTCCTATGATTGCTTCATTGCCTCCTTTCAATCTCTTTCCAGCTCTATTTTCTCTGTTAGTCTTTCTAAGATTTCCCTAGTTTCTAGGCTTTGCTCCTGTTAAGTTTTTTCTTCTCTGCTACGAATTCTTCTTTGACATTGACCTCCAGGAACAATCTGTTCTTCTAGCAGAGACATTTTAAATATCTACATTTATAACCTGAGTTTGACAGTTAGATTTATTTCTCCAGTAATTACAGAATGCCTATATTTGGATATTTAGCAAATAATTAAAAATAAATATTACTCAAATTGATTGTACATTCTTCATTGACAAATGTTTCTTTTCAATACATTCTCTATCTTGATGAGCAACTCTGCCTTCTACCTTGTGACCCACAGAGAAAGTTTTAGGCATATGTTCTTCAAATTTCCGCAGCCAATTACTTACTAATCCTAGTGATGCAACTTGACAAGAGATTTAACTTCCATTCTTCCCTTTGCAATACTGGTGCCCTAATTTGGAGCTCATTATTTTCTTCCTGAAGTGCTGAATTTGATTTCTTACCATCTTTCTGCTTCCAATGTCCTCTCATTCCAAATACATGAATTATACACTCTGCCACCAGAATAAATCTTCTACAATGGATATCTAAATTCTACTATTTTTCTATTGCCCTCAAACACTTTCAATGACTTCAGGTTACACATATGAGATCTCACTTATGACAGTAATGTCATAAGGGCTTTGAGTAAAGTTCACAACAGGAAAAAAAATATTTTTTACTGTTATATCATTACGAATACACATGAAATTTCTATCTTCACATACTTTGAAAGTTCTCTCTTTCCTTCTAATAGTCACACCTTCTAGTCCACCATCTCTCATTTCCCATTATCTTCAAAGTCCTTTCTACTGCACAGTCATTTGTGTAAAATCTAAGTTCCATGCTAAAGTAGTGGAGCAATGTATATTATGCCTTGGATATCACAAGTCATTTAATTTTGATGACACAAAAGTAACATATTTTTGTATATTGATAGAGCCAGTGTTATTGTTGTTATAATTTTCAAAAGCTATAAACAATCATATTATTTTCTTGCTTGCAAAGGGCTGATTCAGCTGGTTGAGATTAATGCCCTTCTAAAAGGGACCTCAGAGATCCCCTTTGTCTTTTCACTGTGTGAGGCTATAGAGAGAAAATGCCTTTTCTGAATCAAGGAGTGGGCTCTCATCAGAAACAAAGTCTGCCAGTGACTTGATCTTGGACTTTCCAAACACCAGAGCTATGAGAAATAAATTACTGTTGTTTATAAGTAATTCCGTTTATGGTATTTTATTATAGTAGCCCAAATAGACTGAGAAATTTTCCAGAAGACAATTCAACATTTATTTCAATTAACAGACTCTATGTCTCTTTAATCAAATAGTCTCACCAGTGGTAAGCAGCAACATAAATGAAAATGAAGATGAAAATCTCATAGATAAATAGATAGAATAATATTAAATTTCCTTTAGTAATGTTTAATTCTGATGCTGGCTTATTTTCTAATTTATTCCTTTACAATAATGTATTTGTGGCAGAGACTAAATGTTTCCATAATATATTTCCTTTCTTTATAGATTTTCTTTAAATGTTTTTCTCTAAGGCAAACATTTTCAAAAATAAAAGATCCATTTTAGAGTCTATTTTACATTAGACAGTCAATGTGACAAAAATCTGAACTATGAGATAGAAATAGAAGTATGAATGTGATACAGGACAAGCAAGCTCAAAATTAGGGCTTAGCTCAGGAATATTTTTAGCTGCACCCAGGAAAGAATTCGAGGATGAGCTGGTGGTGTTGAACAGCAACTTTTATTGAAGCAGCAGTATATAGAGGTGGAAGAGGTACTGCTCCATGCCAAGCACGGCTATACCTCATAGACAGTATTTTCAGAGTAGCAGTTCAGAGCCAGTTCAATAGGCATATTTATATACAATTTTAATCATATGCAAATTAAGGAATGAAGAAATTTCTAGGATGAAGGTGATAATATCTAGGTCAATGGGTCATTGCCATGGAAAACGGTGGTAACTTCCCGGTGTTGCCATGACAATGGCAAATGAACATAGCGCACTCATATGCATGTCTTATTGGGAGATGCTTTGGCCCTTCAGCCTGCTTAGCCAGTCTTCAACTTGGTCCATTGTCTAAGCCCCACCTCCGGAGTCAAGTTTTGTCTCCTGCCTCACACCTTCTTCAGAGATTAGAAACTTCTCCTTAAATTTAACGGTGCTACAGAAGAGCTGAAGTCCTTCTTCTGCAACTGCTTCCTGCTTAGTTTATGGTCAAAGGCCCTGTCTAGCATCAGAAGAGTAAAAATTTCTGGATACCTAATCTAAGGGGCCAGAGGCAGTATGATTTCATTCTTCAGGTCAGCAGGTGGGATGGGTTGGGGAGCCCTGTGCCAGCATTGCTTTTATCTAGAACTGTTGTAATCTAGAAGACACAAACTTTACTGCCAAGTTAAATAAGCAAGAGCCAAAGATTAGTAATATCAAGATAGCTATTAAAGGTCCTAGGAGAGAGAAAAACCAGGCAAGACTTTGGAAGGCTCATTTGATTGTCAACCGCTAAGAAGGAATCCTTAAGGCATGGATTTCTGGTGCCTGGAAGTAACGGGAGCCAGTAGAGACATAAAATCCCATACATAAGGGACCTCTTCCCATTTTTCTTTTTATTTACAAAGTAAGTCTAATTGTAACATGCCATTATAACATAAAGAACCATATTCAGGACCAATCTGCTGGTTTTCGAATTTGTATTGAATCCAAATGGTGTTGCAATAGCAAATGAGTTTATTTTTCTTTAAACTGAATTTGAATTTGTTGCAACAGTGTAAAGGATAGTCAAGCAGCAAGTCCTCTGAGATGCTTCTCGTTGTCTCCACGACTAACAATAATTTGTATTAGGGGCAGAAGTTTTTCTAAGCCTAGCCAAGAAGAAAGCAACTGTGTCCTTGTTATTTTTTTCCTTTTAATCTTCCACTTTCTGTAAAGTATAGAGAGCAATGTGTTATAAAAGTAGGTTATGAGCTACAAATGAATAGTTGGGTGTTGAGCCTAATTCTATAGAGAGCAGGGATTGGGTAGAGAGGGGCTAAATGGCTAAATAAATTATGACTGAGGAAGAGTGAAAGGGAATTGGTAAACAGAATTGCCCAAGGAGACACCTCAGAGTCTCTGACTTGCCAGCAAAGCTACCCAATAGTGGAGACAAAAAAAAAAAAAAATATTGCGATGGCCACTGATCTACAAATGTAGAGGACTGTTCATCAGGCTGAGTCTGGGAACTCCTCTCACTTTCTTCACCACTTTATGGTTGCTAGAAGGTGCAGGACAGGCCAGCCCCCAAATTAGAGTTTGATCCAAGAGGATTCTTGACCTCACTCAGGAAAGAACTTAAGGGTAAGCCAGTGGTTTTAAACAGCAACTTTTACTGAAGCGGTAACATATAGCGGCAGCAGAGGTACTGCTCCTTATGGAACAGGGCTACCCCACAGGCAGTGTGCCCAGAGTAGCAGCTCAGAGGCAGTTCTGCTGTCACATTTATACTAACTTGTACTCATATGCGAATTAATGGGAAGTTTATGCAGAACTTTCTAGGATGAGGGTTGTGTTGGTTAATACTGATTGTCAGGTTGATTAGATTGAAGGATACAAGCTGTTGATCCTGGGTGTGTCTGTGAGGGTGTTGCCAAAGGAGATTAACATTTGAGTCAGTGGGCTGAGAAAGGCAGACCCACCCCTAATCTGGGTGAGTACCATCTAATCAGCTGCCAGCATGACTAGAATATAAAGCAGGCAGAAACCCATGAAAGGACTAGACTAACCTAGACTCCCAGCCTACATCTTTCTGCCATGCTGGACGCTTCTGCCCTCAAATATCTGATTTCAAGTTCTTCCTTTTAGGGCTTGGATTGGCTCTCCTTGATCCTCAGCTTTCAGATGGCCTATTGTGGGAACTTATGATCATGTGAGTTAGTACTTAATAAACTCTCTCTCCCTCTCTCTCTCTCTATATATATGTATGTATATGTACATACATACATATATAGAGAGAGAAAGTTTATTAAGTATATACATACTCCATTAGTGTGTGTGTGTATATATATATATATATATATATATATATATATATATGCTCCATTAGTGTATATATATATATAACACATATATATATAATACACGTTATATTAGTATATATATACTCCATTAGTTCTGTCTTTCTAGAGAACCCTGACTAATACAAAGGGGATAACTTTCAGGTTGTCCGATCATTGCCATGGGAAAGGACAGTAAGTTCCTCGTGTTGCCATGGCAATGGCCAACTGACATGGCACACTTCTGTGCCTGTCTTAGGAGAAGGTGCTTCCATCTGAGACCTGTTTTGGACATAGTTCTCAATTTGATCCTGTGTCAGAGCCCTGCCGCTGGAGTCAAGCTCTGCCTCCTACCTCAGATAGGTATTTTAAAAATTCTCTTATATAAATTTACACCTCTGTTTTTTTCTTTCTATTTTTTTTTAACTTTTATTTTCCAGCCTGTCAAACATGCATGATAACTGAGCTTCAGAAAACTTTTTGGATCAAAATGTTCTTGTAAAAAAATGCATTTGTAATTGATTTATAAATACAACAAAGCAGTTAGAAGAACCCTGGATTCTCTGAAAACCACCATATGAATCCTGGACTGCTAACTTCAGAATATTTTTATGTGATTGAAAAATCATTTTGTATTTTTTTAATAGTTTTCCATTATATGTACCTGACCTCAGTGCAAAATGTTATGCCTTCCCACTCCTTCCTTTACTTCTTCTCTGTTCCTGGAATATGTAAACACAGATACACACATAAAGGAAAACACTCTGGTAAGCGGAAATCAATTCATTCGTAAAAGTCAATTTTGTTCATCTCATCCCACATGTGCATTCAGTAACATCATAGATGGTGGGCAATGATGCCAAAGAACTTAGCAAACATGATAAATCAGATTGGTTTTTATTTTTATACTTTTAAACACCAACAACAGTTGTTAAATCCAACAGTGTTGTGCATGTAAACACACATGTGCTCACACACACATATGAGTTCCCCATGCCCAAGCTACAGTAGACAATCTATCATTCCTGGTTTTCAGAGGTTACTTGGCCTCTTGATTTTTTTCATTCTATTCTCTCCTATCAGAAGACCATGCAACCATCTTCTTTCCTAGTCATTAAGCAATGTCTGCTTAGTAAACATCCACTGATTTTTCAAGATCCTCTATAAAAATAGTCACTTTATAAGACCTTTCCACATTGAAGCATTCACATAAGAATTAAATTCACCTTCCTTGTACTCCTCTCAAAATTTCTTTGTGCCACTACATTGCTCATCAGAGTTTTTAGTTACATTATTATCCTCCCACAACCCTGTCAATAAGTTGAGATCTCCTGGAGGGTAGAAAAGTCTATCATTCTTTTTACATCACTCAATTCATTGCATTCAGTTGAAACTGAACAAAACCGCTGAGATTAATTGGACTCATTATGAGTTTGGAAGCATCTGAGAATGGAGAATATTTTATTATTTATCTTAAAACTCTCTAACGTAGGCCAAATTTTACAGTACAGAAAGTATTTTTTGTTATTGTTATCATTTTATTTTATCTAAGTGTTTCAAATGGTGAATTGATATCATAAGGCATAAATTTTTGATAAAAGACACATCAAACACACTGATTCACTTTCTCTGACTCACAAAGTATTCTAGCTCATTTTTGTCCCGTTTCAAATGTATGATTTAAGTTTACACATGCACTGTGTGTTTATAAATATAGAATATTATCCTTGTACACTGTAGATGTGTAAATTAAGAAAGTCATTACGGAAAACTGTTGAAGCTTCCACTAAAAATTAAAACTGTAAATGCTATATGATCTAGCAACCTCACTCCTGAATATATACTGAAAAACTGAATCACTGTGTTGAAGGGATATCTGTACTCCTATGTTCATTGCTGCATTATTCAAAATAGCCAAGGTATGGTATCAACCTGAGGGTCCATAAAAGAATGAATCAGTAAGGAAAATGTGGTGTGTATATGTAATAGTATTCAGCCATAAAAAGAAAATGCTGTTATTTATCAAATGAATGAACTCAGAAGACATTATACCAAGTGAACTAGCCCAGGCACAAAAGACAAACACTCTGTAATCTCACTCATATGAAAAATCTTAAAAGCTAAACTTAAAGAAGTTGAGTGTAGAATAATAGTGACAGGGTTGCAGGGTGAAAGAGACATTGGGGTGACGTTTGTCAATGATACAAAATTTCACTAAGGAGAAATAAATCCAAAATATTTATTATAGAGCCTGGTTACTATAGTTAATAAAATACATTGAGTATTTGACAATGCTAAAAGAGTAGATTTTAAGTTTTACTATTAAAAAATACTATGTGAAGTAATACATATCCCAATCAGCATATTTTAGCCATCCCACAAAGTACACATATTTCAAAACATTCTGTTATATATCATAAATAATTTTTGTCAATTAAAACAAATAAAAAGAAGACTTTTCTTTATATTACTTAATTTTATACTGTACTTGCTAAGCAAGTATTTAAAAGTCTTAAAATATGCTAAGAAATATTTGATAACATTGTATATTTTGTACTAATTCTGTGTTGTATGATGAGCAATATTTTTCTTTTGTTTTCTGACTCAAGGTATTTGTTGCCTTTGTGGTAACAAATTACATCCAAACAATAACACTGGTGTAAACAAACCTGTAGCACTGCCAGTCATACACAAGTATAGCACGTACTATTCTGTACAGCACGTTAGATTTAATAATGATAAATGAACATATTATTTGTATAGGTACTTACTGTACTGTATATCTTATTTTTACTTTAAAGTATACTCCTTCTACAAAAAACATAGTTAACTGTAAAACAGCCTCACACGGGTCTTTCGGGAGATATTCATTGTGTTTTAGCCATTCCAAAATGTATATATATTGAAAGCATTCTGTTATATGCCATAAATAATATTTATGATTTCTCATCTCCTTAGTAGGACAAAATAATGTTTTCATTCATTCAGTTAGGATACTGGTAAACTCATGTATATACATATATACATATATAGAAAACTTCAGATATTAAAAGAGTTTTGTATTACTTCAGGAACAGGATATAATCTGAGAAGTTATCATTAGAGGGTTTCATCATTATGCAAACCATAGAGGACACTTACATAAACCTAGACTATAGAGCTTACAACACATCTAGGCTGTATGTCATCTATTTCTCCTAGGCTAAACACCTGCATGGCATGTTACTGTACTGAATACTGTAGGCAACTGTAATACAATAGTATTTGTATATCTGAACATATATAAACATAGAAAAAGTACAGTAAAAATATGGTATAAAATAGTTTTTAAATGGTACTCCTGTATAGGAGACGTAGCATAAGTGGGACTTGCAGGAACTATTAGTGAGTGAGTGGTGAGTGAATGTGAAGGCCATTACTGCACACTACTCCAAGACTTATAAACACTGTTCACTTAGGCACACTACATTTATTAAAATATATTTTTCTTTATTCAATAACAAATTAATCTTAGCTTATTGTAATGTTTTTATGTTATAAACTTTTTTAACTTTTTTACTCTTTTGTAGTAACAGCTTAAAACACAACCACATTATAAAGCTGCACAAAGTTATCTTTCTTTACATCCTTATGCCATAAGCTTGTTTCTAATTTTTTTTCTTTTTTTTGTTCTTTCTTTCCTTTTTTTTTTTTTTTTTTTTTTTTTGAGCCACTCTGTTTCCCAGCCTGGAGTGCAATGGTGCAATCTTGGCTCACATCAACCTCCACTTTCTGGATTCAAGTGATTCTCCTGCCTCAGCCTCCCAAGTAGCTGGGATTACAGATGCCTGCCACCATGCTCAGCTAATTTTTTTTTTTTTTTTTTTTTTTTTTTTGTATTTTTAACAGAGCAGGGTTTCATCATGTTGGCCAGGATGATCTTGAATTCCTGACCTAAGGTGATCCACCCACCTTGGCCTCCCAAGTAGCTGGTATTACAGATGCCTGCCACCATGCTCAGCTAATTTTTTTTTTAATGTATTTTTAACAGAGCAGGGTTTCACCATGTTGGCCAGGATGGTCTTGAATTCCTGACCTAAGGTGATCCACCCACCTTGGCCTCCCAAAGTGCTGGGATTACAGGCTTGAGCCACTGTGCCAGCCCTGTTTCTATTTTTAATTTGTAAATTTACCATTTTTACTCTTCAAACTTTTTTGTTAAAAGCTAAGACTCAAACTCACACATTAGCCGAGGGCCTACACAAGATCAGACTTATTAATATTATTGTTATCTACCTCCACATCTGGTCTGCTGGAAGGACTTTAGGGGCAATAACATACATGGAATTTTCATATCTCCTATGATAATAATACCTTCTTCTGAAATATCTCCTGAAAGACCTGCTTGATGCTGTTTTACGGTTAACTAATTGTTTTCATAGAAAGACTACACTCCGAAATAAAAATAAGAAATACAATACAGTAAATACCTCAACCAATAACATAGTTATTTATCATCATCAAATCTAATGTGCTACACATAGCTGTATGTGCTGTGCTTGTGTAAGACTGGCAGTGTTGTAGGTTTGTTTACACCAGTGTTATGGTTTGGATGTAGTTTGTTACCACCAAAATTCATGTTAAAATTTGATCTCGTGCTGGGAGATGGGGCCTAATGGGAAGAGTTTGGGTCACAGAGATTGATGCCTCATGAATAGATTAATGTCCTCCTGTGGGGGTGAGTGAGTTCCACTTTAGCAGGAATGAATTAACTTCTATAACAGTGAATAGTTTAAGAGTATGACAACCTTGATTTTTCTTTCTTGCTTCTTCTCTTCCCATGTAATTATTTTTGCACACACTCACTCCTCTTCTGAACTCTGCCATGTAGTGGAAGAAGCATGAGCCCCTCACCAAATACAGCTGCCCAGTCTTGGACTTTCCAGCCACCAGAATCCTGTGCCAAATAAATCTCTCTCTCTTTTTTTTAAATAAAGTACTCAGCTTTAGGTGTTCTTTTAGAGCAACATAAAATGAACTAAGACAACCAGAATCGCCACAAACACCTCAGGAAGGTAGATGTGCCACAACAACTACAACATCACTAAGCAATTGAAAATTTTCAGCTCTATTATAATCCATCAGACCACCCTTGTATATGTGGTTCCTTGCTGACTAAAATGTGATGTAGTATGTAAGTACAGCAAAATAGTAAATTATCATTGTCTTACTACACTTGAAATTTTTAAGTATTATTGTGCATGACCTTTATGAAAATAAGCTTTTAAAGATCCTTCACTTGAAATGTTTGTATGTTTACATGGGAAAAACATTTTAAATAAATTTATAAAAATGATCTCAGCCCACACTCAACAGTTAACTTGCTTTGTGTCTAAACTTCCCTGAGATTCAGTTTTCTTCTACGAATGGTGAGAATAAGATTTTTGATTTGTTATTGAAAAGCAAATGAGACTGTGTGAACAAAACGACATAGAAATTATGGTGTTATAAAATATACTTTTTAGTGTATGTTAAACGTTTCCTTGGTTAAGGGTTTCCTTGATGCTGAGAATAAAGTGACAAATACAACAGTGGAGATCATGGAGATGTTTTTGTTGTGATGAGGTTGTATTCTTGTGAAGATGACAAGACAAACTTAACAGAATTGTTAATATTTGTCATTTTTACCCTCTTAAACTATCTTTTCTCATTGGCTCCTTAATAATGCCTGCACTCTTTTCTAATCCCTTTGACAATTATTGCTTTTGTAACCGCATTCATCACAGCATTAGATATTATTGTTGACTTTCTGATTCGTTAAATACTCTCTTTTCATCCTTTCTACTGAAATTAGTCAGGGTTTTCCAGAGAAAGAGTACCAACAGAAATTGTGTGTATATATTGTCAACCTAAAGAACAAAAAGAGAAAATCTCTCTTAATAAAAAGTTGTTTATTTAGAAATATAGTATTGCAATGGAAATATGCATGTCACATCACACCGTGTGCACATTCAGGTAGGTAAAGGAAGACAAAGGTGTGTTTTTTTGTTTTGTTTTGTTTTAAACATAGCATAATTGTTTTGAGATAATTATCCTTGGCTACAAATATTAATAACAAAAGAGGCACCAGTCTAAAGTTAAACAAGTTGTTGCTGGTCAGAGATCTTTGCAAAAGGTTTTGTGTATGTTTGTGATAGTCTTTGTGTAAAGTTGTGGTTTTTGTGGGGTCTTTATTATTATCAGGTATATAAGTGTGAGAACTGTCTTTTCATGACCTTCTCTGGCTCTATTTGTCAGAGCTTTCTTAACATTAGTGACTCCACTTTGATGTGATAAACTTCACATTTCTCCATTGGTCAAAATCTTTCTCTGGAAGCATCATTGACAAATTATTTTACAGTTACATTTTCATGTCTCTCAATGCTGGTATGCATCTATCAAGGATGCTGTTCTCATCCCACATTAGGGAAAGTTATTGGTGACTAAGTGTCCATGTCAAAATCCTTTTACCCACATATGAGCAACAAGGGAGGTTTGAAGGGCATGACTCTCAGGCTAAGTCTACAAGGAGTTCATGATTAGTTCAGTTTTGTCTGTTTCATCTCAATGTGCTGAGCCACTACTATTTTGTTAGAAGTTGTACTTAATCAAAAATTTAACAAATGACAGATACAAATGGTAAAAAGGATAAATACAAATAAAAATTACTAATAATATGACAATTCTAGTTTGCAAAATAATTTTGGGCCATAAACCTATCCTTACAAATATTTGAATAAATCAATTGACCATAGGAAATTAGCTCACTGTTGAAACCATGTGACCTGTTTTATTATTTTGTGCATATGGATCTTAACATTTCTAGAGGAATTTATCCAGGTACAACATGTGGTATTAGTGATAGCAAAGAAATGTTCTTATTTAATGAATATATAATAAAGATTTTTTTTAAGCTTAGGTTTTGTTAAGTTAGCAACAGAAGCCATTGATTGTGATATTTAAATTAGACCATTATCTTGTCAAGTGGAAAAGATAGCATTAAAACGGGTAAAAATTTCAGTTTAATATGAATTCTCATTCTGATATTTTGAAAAAAAAATCTGTCTACAGCATAAAATCATTCATTTATCTGGGCTTATAGTTTGAATGTCCTTAATTATAACATAGGGCAGTTTGGTAAATGTTTTTGTGGTTCATACATCAAACATAAGTGTTGTTTCTTAAAATTTGATGAGTTTCAACTTACAGGGCTTAGAGAATAGGGCAGCTTTGGTTTTGAGTTGAAGAGTTGTAGTGAAATATTGAAAAAAAAATAGGATCTAGTCCAGTCTACAGGTAGGTGACAAGAACTTGAAAACAATGCACTGGTCACACTCTAATAACAAGTATATTATAGTTCTTCTTTTTAGAAACATAACATTTTCCCCTTACATTAAATATAGAAATTTGAGATTTAAGAACATCTTTAGTCTAGGAAGTCAAACCAATGTAGACTTTAGATTTTACTTATAGTCTTAAAGTTGTTGGGCCTGTCAGGAAGTGACAATTTTTATTCATTCATTGTAAGGTTGAGAACTTCGGTAGCCAGAAATTTTATGTACATTCTTAAATATGGTATTCTGTTTAAAGCCTTGGTAATATAATAAATGTTTCCAAATATGTCTTGCTGATAAAGAAAGAAAATATTTTTATTAAACTTAGGTAAATAAAAAATAAGAATACTCACAAATCTGAATTTTGGAGAAATCAAGCAGGGAGGAAAAGTACATACCTTCATTTTTGCTCACAAAAGTATACTTTAAAAAATTGTTACACACTATGGATTGTTTATAAAAGAAAAATTTCTTAAATCTTAAAAACTAAGTAACCAACAATGTTTTAAATCAAAGTCATAGACTCTATCTTTATTAATTACTTCACTCTGTGTAATTTATTTGTTTTGTTTGATCTTGATTAGAAGTTTTATGAACTCAACAATGTTTTTATCAGACTTCTGGAAATTTTTCCAATGTCTTAAAGTTATCAAAATTCTGTGTTTTTTTAATGAAAAAATTTAACTATAGGTAATTGCAAATGTTTTTAGAAAAGAATTCAAAGCAATAACTGTAGATGGCAAAAATTTAGCAATAGCTATGGTTAAAATCTAATGAAAGTTCTCAATTGACAAAGAAATTATTTCTATTATTTGCAGCATTTTAGGATAACAACAATAATTATGACTGACAGTGTCATATCAGGACTATCAGATGTTCATATATCTTATATAATAGAGTATTTACATTGATATATACATGTACATACAAAAAAAACTTAAGAGTTAACATACAAATCACAATTACGATTGATAATATATTAGATTTTCATGAATGTATACAGTTTCTGGAACACATGTTAATTACATAACCATAATGTAACTAAAAGATCTAGTATCATTTATCATTTGGCAATGCCTCTCATAAATTTACCAAATACGTTTCTCATTTAATAGCTCTAAAAGGTGAGATATCTGTTATTTGAGGCTTTCCAGGGTCCCAACTAAAAAATCCCAAAGTTAATTTTAGGCCAAACGACTTAAGTTTTGATCCTGGGAAAGTCTCCCAGAGATGTTAAAATATTCAAAACAGTTGGTCAAAACAGGTAGCTGTGAAATAATAGTCATTCTTTGAACAAGAGTGATAGTCAAAATATTTCAAAAGCAACATAGAAATTTACATGGATATAAAACCTTAGCTCTTTTAAAGGTCAGTTTTCCTAAATAATAAAAAATCTAATAAAGACAACATAGAAAATTTTCTTTATAAAATGTAGAAACTTTGTTTCTGAGACGAGCTATTAAAAAGATGAAGGACAACCTCATACACTCTGATTGCTTCTCCTCATATGCCTATTGAGATAATCCAGAAGTCATACTTGATTAAAAAAACAAAAAAAGTATTCCAGTTTTATCCAGAACAGGAAGTGTGTGTCCAATGCTATGACTGTACACCATTTTATAGAGAAATATGTACAAGAAAGACAGTACCTTGACAAGGAGAATAGCCTGTGGACTTGAAATTTTAGAAAAGCAATTTTCATGCCAGCAAAACAAAAGAAACAACAAAAGCAAAACCAATTCTAAGTATTTTTTCTTTTTATCTTATAGTTTCATATGAGTATAGGGTTAAATTTTCAATGCTAACCTTTTAATTAAGTGAAGAAAAACAAAATGTCTAAGTAGTCTGGAAAAAGAGGCAAATCTACTTTTTGGTCACGTTTCTCCTTTGTTTAGTTAGCAAATACAGGAAAAAAAAAGAATGTTACATTTTTTTTTAATTTTTAAATTAAAAATTTAAATTTATTTTAATTTTTATTAGCTTTTTATTTTTTATGTTTTCTGTGTGGCAGAAAAAAAAATTGTTCTAGACAGATACTTGTTTGATCTTGGTCTGAGAGCCAAACTTTTAACTTTTATAAACATTTATCTAGTTATTTTTCCATTGGATTATTACTTTTTCAATGAAATCTCCTATCACCATACACAATTACTAGTTAGGCAAATCAAAATTTTTATTTGTAAAAGGCATTCAGTTTGTTGCTTACCATGGAGATGTTGTAATTTGTAAAATGATTACTTTGAGAGTCCATTAAATCTTTAAAAAAAAATCTTAACTAGAACGCCATAAACAGTGAGTTTTATCTTCACACCAGTGGGAAAATAAGCAGGTTTAAAGTAGACAGAAAAAACAAACAAACAAAAACCAGAGATTTAGAGAACTTAGAAGACTCTCCCCATTAATTCTATAATTGCTGGATTTTCAAGTTATGACAATTTGAGCTCTGAATTTTCCTTGGTACAATTTGCCCATCAGTTTAAGATGTACACAAGAATGGGCCATGGTAAGTAGCCAATCGGAGTCCCAGAAAATCTCACATGCCTTAATGTTTGAAAGTTCAATTCAATTTCTTATTAGTCTTTTGAGAACAAAGAAAATCATATAAATTCTGTCAGGCAATGTTAGGAGTTAAAACCAGTATTTTAGGTGATGGCAACCAACTTAGTGGTTTTTAATTAGCCATCTTGAGCCCACCATCCAGAATATTTATTTTTGCTCTTGAAATCTTTTCAGACACAAGCAAAGTAAATAAATAAATAACCAAGTCAAACCAAATTAAAAAATAATGATGATTATTCACAAAAATTTTAACCTAGTCATGTAGATCTAACATAACATTGAATTACATGCACAAAACAGAGAAGACACGCCTCACAAATAAAATACAAACTCTGTGGAATCTAAAATTACTCAATCCAAAAAGACACTTTACACCACAAGGAACTTACCAGGAAACACAAAAAAAATAGTCTTTCATAGTCCCAGTGGGATGCAAGTTTATGAAGGCAGCCTTATTCAACCAGATCTCAATTGATGTTGAGAATCTCTACAAGGACATGAGCTTAACTGAAGAGAAGACCCATTCAGACAAAAATGTGATCCATAAAGCAGAGAACTCAAAGGGGTCAAATGAGTACTGCACAAGAGTAGCAAGAATCCCTGATTCTTTCTGATAGTGATGGCTTTCTGATTTAATTTCTGGCACCCTATGTATTAACCTAAAAATCAGAGAGAGACTTTATTTAAAAAATAATAATAATAAAGAAAGAAAGAAAACAAAAAGAGCCATTTTTTTGGGGGGGGGGGGATTACAGCACTGAAATGAAAATGCACGTAAGACCATAATCTATGTGCACATTCCAGGAAGTAAAGGAAGACAAATGTTTTTAAAGATTGCATGACTGCTTTGAAATAAGTATTCTTGACAGCAAAGATCAATAACAAGAGTGATGACAGTCTGAGGTTAGACAGGTAGTTGCTGTGCAGATTTCCTTTCATGTAAATTTGTGATGGTATTTGTGCAAGGTTGTGGTTTTAGTAGAACATTTTTCATTATCAGAAAAACAAATGTAAGAACCTTCTTATTTTGGCCTTTCTTGGCTCTATTTATTAGAGTTTTCTTAAAAATAGTGATTTACTGTTTTTTGCGTTTTATTTTTTTGAGATGAAGTTTTACTCTTGTTACCCAGCCTGCAGTGCAATGGCATGATCTTGGCTCACTGCAGCCTCCACCTCCAGGATTCAAGTGATTCTCCTGACTCAGTCTCCCTAGTAGCTGGAATTACAGGTGCCTGCCACCATGTCCATCTATTTTATTGTATTGTATTGTATCTTTAGTAGAGAAAGGATTTCACTATGTTGGCCAGGCTGGTCTCGAGCTACTGACCTCATAATCCACCTTTCTGGGCCTCCAAAAGTGTTGGGATTACAAATGTAAGCCACTGCGCCCTTCCTGATTCTGACAATTTTTTTTTTTTTTTTTTTTTTTTTTTTTTTGAGATGGAGTTTCGCCCTTGTTACCCAGGCTGGAGTGCAATGGCGCGATCTCGGCTCACCGCAACCTCCGCCTCCTGGGTTCAAGCAATTCTCCTGCCTCAGCCTCCTGAGTAGCTGGGATTACAGGCACGTGCCACCATGCCCAGCTAAATTTTTGCACTTTTAGTAGAGACGGGGTTTCACCATGTTGACCAGGATGGTCTCGATCTCTCGACCTTGTGATCCACCCGCCTCGGCCTCCCAAAGTGCTGAGATTACAGGCTTGAGCCACCGCGCCCGGCCGATTCTGACAATTTTTAATGTCATATATATATGAGAGACAGATTATAATTATTAGAAAAAAAGTTGGCTCATATAATTTTGGAGACTAACAAATTCTACCATGTGGAGTTAGCAAGTTAGATACCCAGGAGATCCAATGGAGTAGTTCCAGTCTGGAGACTGGGAAGGGCAGGATTAAGAAAGAACCCTTGTTTTCATTTTAGTCTAAGGCAGGAAGACCAAAGCTCCAGTTCAAAGACAGTTAGGCAGGAGAAATCTCCTCTTATTAATGGAAGGGTCAGCCTTTTGTGTTATTCATGTTTCAGATGATTGGAGGAGAGTCACTCACATTTGTGGGAATAATTGGATTTATGTACTCTACGAATATGAATGTTAATCTCATCCAAAGACAGTCACACAGACACATCTAGAATAATATGTGAACAACTGTGGCTCAGTCAAGTTAAAATTAACTGTTACACTATCATAGGACTCTATCTGTTTCTAGCCAATTCTTTTTGATGGACTATACTCCCTAAATCTTATTTGTGACCTTTATTTTTCAGGATTTTATGCTAAACATTTTTGAGTGATCTCAGGTATGTAAGTTGTAACAACAACAACAACAAAAAGATTTAAATAGTTAACTCAGAAAAAATTAATTACAGTTTTTACTCAGCATGAGCTTTTATGAATTATTGATAGGATAAAATTTCCAGGTACATGAACCACTCTTTTATTAAAGAGGTTTGAGAACATAGATGCAGACACCAAAGTTGTCTCCTATCTTCCATGTTTGGGCATGCTTGGTTTCAGCTTTAAAAGATGACGAATCTTCTAGGCAATGTATGAAGAGGTACCATACATTCCTTTTAGGAATTGTATGGTACCTCTAAGGAACCATATTTCTGAAAACTTAAAAATGACTTTTTTTCTTAAACAATAGATAACCTATGTAGACAAGAAATATACTGCTAAAATACACTTTATAAGTAAGTACTCCATTATCTCTCTGATTCTAAATAAAACTATTTTCTAGGAAGCCAGATGTTTAGCAAGCTCAGAAGGAAATTAGATGAAGTTTATTCCTCTTTCCAGAAGGACTGATAGATTTAAAAAAAATTAGTTAAAAATCTGCATTTGACCTTAAATTGAAGTATCTTGGATTATCTTGGTGGATCCAATGTAATCCACATGATTTCCCAAAAGTAGAAGAGGAAAACAGAAGTGTCAGATAGACATGTCAGGAGAGATAGCTAAAGATGCTTGAAGAGAAAGAGGCTCTCTTTTGGTTCCATATGAAGTTTAAGGTGTTTTATTCCAGTTCTATGAAGAAGGCCATCCGTAGCTTGATGGGAATAGCGTTGAATCTATAAATTACTTTGGACAGTATGGCCATTTTCACAATATTGATTCTTCCTAAGAATGAGCATGGAATGTTTCTCCATCTGTTTGTGTTCTCTCTTATATCATTGAGCAGTGGTTTGTAGTTTTCCTTGAAGAGGTATTTTACATCCTTTGTCAATTGTATTCCTAGATATTTTATTCTCTTTGTAGAAATTGTGAATGGGAGTTCATTCTTGATTTGGCTCTCTTTAAGTCTGTTATTGGTGTATAGGAATGCTTGTGATTTTTGCACATTGATTTTGTGTCCTGAGACTTTGCTGAAGTTGCTTATCAGTTTCAGGAGATTTGGCACTGAGACAATAGGGTGTTCTAAATATACAACCATGTTATCTGCAAATAGAGACAATTTGACTTCTTCCTTTCCTAATTGAACACCATTTATTTCTTTTTCTTGCCCAATTGCTCTGGCCGGAATTTCCCATACTATACTGAATAGGAGTGGCGAGAGAGGGTATCCTTGTCTAGTGCCAGATTTCAAAGAGAATGCTTCCAGTTTTTGCCCATTCAGTCTGATATTGGCTGTGGGTTTGTCATAAATAGCTTTTATTAATTTGAGATATGTTCCATCAATACCATTGAGATATGTTCCATTGATAGTTACTGAGAGTGTTTAGCATAAAGGACTGTTGAATTTTTTCAAAGACATTCTCTGCATGTATTGAGATAATCATGTGGTTTTTGTCCTTGGTTCTGTTTATGTGGTGAATTACTTTTATAGACTTGTGTATGTTGAATAAGCCTTGCATCCCCGGGATAAAGCCCACTTGATGGCCATGGATAAAGTTTTTGATGTGCTGTTGCAATTGGTTTGCCATATTTTATTGAATATTTTTGCATCTATGTTCATTATGGATGTTGGCCAGCAGTTTTCTTTTCTTATTGAGTCTTATTGGGTTTTGGTATCAAGATGATGTTGGTCTCATAAAAAGATTTGGAGAGGATTCCCTCTTTTGGCTTGTTTGGAATAGTTTCAGAAGAAGTGGTACCAGTTCCTTTTTGTATATCTGGTAGAATTTGGCTGTGAACTCATTTGGACCTGGTCTCTTTTGTTTGGTAAGCTATTAATTGCTGCCTAAACTTCAGTCCTTGTTATTGGTCTATTCAGGGTTTCAACTTCTTTCTGGTTTAGACTTGGTAGGGTGTGAGTGTTCAGGAATTTATCTATTTCTTCCAGGTTTACTGGTTTTATTCATAGAGTTGTTTGTAGTAATCTCTGATGGTGGTTTGTATTTCTGTAGAATCTCTGGTGATATCCCCTTTATCAGTTTTTATTGTATCTATTTGATTATTCTTTCTTTTCTTTTTTATTAATCTGGCTAGTGTCTATTTTGTTGATCTTTCAAAAAACCAGCTCCTGGATTTATTGATTTTTTGAAGGTTTGTTTGTTTTTTTTTTTTTTTTTTTTTTTTTTTTTTTTTTTTTTTAATGTCTCTGTCTCCTTCAGTTCTGCTCTGATCTTAGTTATTTCTTGTCTTCTGCTAACTTTTGAGTTTTTTTTATCTTGCTTCTCTAGCTCTTTCAATTTCGATGATAGGGTGTCGATTTTAAATCTTTCCTTGCTTTTCATGTGGGCATTTATTGCTATAAATTTTCCTCTAGACACTGCTTTAAATGTGTCCCAGAGATTCTGGTACGTTGTGTCTTCATTCTTGTTGGTTTCAAAAAACATCTTTATTTCCGCCTTCATTTTATTGTTTATCCAGTCAACATTCAAGAGTCAGTTGTTCAATTTCCATGAAGTTGTGCGGTTCTGAGATAGTCTCTGAATTCTGAGTTCTAATTTGATTGCCCTGTGGTCTGATAGACTGTTTTGATTTCTGTTCTTTTGCATTTGCTAAGGAGTGATTTACTTCCAATTAATGTGGTCAATTTTAGAGTAGGTGTGATGTGGTACATTTAAGAATGTATATTCTGTGAATTTGTGGTGGACAGTTCTGTATATGTCTATTAGGTTTGCTTGGTCCAGATCTGAGTTCAAGTTCTGGATATCCTTGTTAGTTTTCTGTCTTGTTGATCTAATATTAACAGAGGAGTGTTAAAGTCTCCCTTTACTATTGTGAGAGTCTAAATCTCTTTGTAGGTCATTAAGACCTTGCTTTATGTATCTGGGTGCTCCTGTATTGTGTACGTATGTTTCTTGCTCTCCATTTGCTTGGTAGATCTTCCTCCATCCATTTATTTTGAGCCTTTGTGTCCTTGCATGTGAGATGAGTTTCTTGAATACAGCACACCAAAGGGTTTTGACTTTTTATCCAATTTGCCAATCTGTATCTTTTTATTGGGGCACTTAGCCCATTTACAAAACTAAGAAACAGAAAGAAATAACTTTATCAGCAACAAAACGTATGTCCACTCAGAGACTCCATCTGAAAGTCATCGACCACAAAGACCACAGGTACATAAATCCGCAAAGATGGGAAGATGCCAGCTCAAAAATCATGAAAATACCCAAATTCAGAATGACTCTCCTCCTCCAAGGGATCACAACTCCTCACTAGCAAGAGAAGAAGGCTGGATGGAGAATGAGTCTGAAGAATTGACAGAAACAGGCTTCAGAAGTTGGGTAATAACAAACTTCTCTGAGCTAAAAGTACATGTTCTAACCCACTGCAAAGAAACTAAGAACCTTGAAGAAAGGTTTGATGAAATTCTAACGAGAATAAACAGCTCAGAAAGGAAGATAAATGAATTGATGGAGCTGAAAATACAACACAAGAATTTGCGAAGCATATGCAAGTTTCAATAGCCGAATCAACCAAGCAGAAGAAAAGACATCAGAGATTGAAGATCAACTCAATGAAATAAAACAAGAAGGCAAGATTAGAAAAAAAAAAGAGTAAAAAGAAATGAACAAAGTCTCCAAGAAATATGGGACTCTGTGAAAAGACCTAATCTATGTTTGATAGATGTACCTAAATGTGATGGAGAGAATGAATCCAAGCTGGAAAATACTCTTCAGGATATTATCCAAGAGAGCTTCCCCAACCTAGCAAGGCAGGCTAATATTCAAGTCCAGGAAATACAGAGAACACCACAGATATTCTTCAAGAAGAGCAACTCCAAAGCAGATAATTGTCAGATTCACCAGGGTGGAAATGAAGGAAAAAATGTTAAGGACAGGCAGAGAGAAAGATCAGGTAACCCATAAAGGGAAGCCTATCAGACACTCAGTGGATCTCCACAGAAACTCTCAAGCCAGAAGAGAGTTGGGGCCAATATTCAACATCCTTAAATAAAAGAACTTTCAATCTAGAATTTCATATACAGCCAAACTAAGCTTCATAAGTGAAGGAGAAATAAAATCCTTTATGAAGAAGCAATTGCTCAGAGATTTCATCCCCACCAGGCCTGCTTTACAAGAGCTCCTGAAAGAAGCACTAAACACAGAAAGGAGCAACCAGTACCAGCCACTCAGAAACATAGGAAATGATAAAGAGCATAGGCACAATGAAGAAACTGTTCAACTAATGGGCAAAACAACCAGCTAGCATCAAAATGGCAGGTCTTCATAATTTTTAATGATTGCAGTTCTAACTGGCATCAGATGGTATCTCAATGTGGTTTTGATTTGCATTTATTTAATGACCAGTGATGGTAAGCATTTTTTCATGTGTTTGTTGGCCTCATAAATGTCTTCTTTTGGGAAGTGTCTATTCATATCCTTCACCCACTTTTGAATGGGTTTCTTTGTTTTTTTTTTTTTTTTGTTGTTGTTGTTGTTGTTGTTTTTTCTTGTAAATCTGTTTTAGTTCTTTGTGGATTCTGGATATTAGCCCTTTGTCAGATAGGTGCATTGCTAAAGTTTTTTCCCATCCTGTTGTTTTCTGGTTCACTCTAATGATTGTTTCTTTTGCTATACAGAAGCTATGGAGTTTAATTAGATCCAATTTGTCTATTTTGGCTTTTGTTGCCAATGCTTTTAGTGTTTTGGTCATGAAGTCCTTGCCTATGCCTATGTCCTGAATGGTTTTGCTTAGGCTTTCTTCTAGGGTTTTTATGATGTTAGGTCTTATATTTAAGTCTTTAATCCATCTGGAGTTAATTTTAGTGTAAGATGTCAAGGAGGGGTCCAGTTTCTGCTTTCTGCACATGGCTAGCCAGTTTTCCCAACACCATTTATTAAAAATGTAATCCTTTTCCCATTGCGTGCCTTTGTCAGGTTTATCAAAGATCAGATGGTTGTAGATGTGTGGCATTACTTCTGAGGCCTCTTTTTTGTTCCATTGGTCTATGTCTCTGTTTTGTTACCAGTACCATGCTGTTTTGATTACTGTAGCTTTGTAATATAGTTTGAAGTCGGGTAACTTTTTACTACAGGGAACATGCTTGTGAAAGATGACCAAACCCTTTCTTCTTGAAAGTCAAACAGTTGGGAGTGGCATCACACTAATGAACATGCCTCTAAATGTCAACCAATCGCTTATAGTCTCACCTTAGTAACCCCACATTTACAATTAACATCAACTTGCTTCTGTATCTAAAAGGCAACTAATCCTTATAGTCAATACTTTCCAAGAAATTCTACATGAGACAGCAAGTTGTTGTGGTCAGAAAGATTGTGCTTTTACAATGTAGTTTCCCAAAATCTCAGTACGCAGTGAATTCAGGGGTATGTGTGGTTAGTTTTAGATACCAACTGGTAGTGTCATTGTTTGATGGAACATAATGATCTGGGCATCAGTCCATGACTTGGCTGATGGGAGCAAGATTAATGGATCAAGGATGAGCCTAAAAAAGAGTGAGGTGGATGGATATGCGGAGAGAATTAAAAGTGAAAATTTTTGTGTCTTGTGTTAATGCTTACCAGAAACTATCTATCAGAAGAGGTTCTCAACAATCAGAAAGAATAGTGATTCCATGACCACAAACATCTTGCCATAATAACAGAGATAAAGGAAGCTAAGACTAATTTGGCTACTGCCACTACGTATATTCTAACCAGCCATCAGTAGAAATAAACACTGTATCTTCAATATACCACCATTTCTAAAGTTAGACAATAAATTTTACCAGACTTCTTCCCTTCTGAAAGAAACATCAGCTTGACACAATTTTGAATGAGTCTGCTTTCTGTGCCTGTATCGCCATTCAAAACACCACCACAGAAGTTTTAAAGAATGCTATTTATCTGTGATATGTGCACAACATTGCATGTAAGTTTTTAACCCTTTCAACATCAAAGGAAGTGCTTCAATGGGTACATGGCCAAATAATAACCTGCCTTACTACCTATGATGTTGGCAGAAATCTGCAATTTGTGAGCTTAAACAGCATTTAAAGAGCTCATCTCAGACAGATGATAACTACAAATTTCTCCAGGGGTTCTGTCTCTCCTCCAGGATACTGAGCTAACAGGAAGTATATGGTGTTTTCACTCTTGTAGCTATTAAAGGAGAAGAGAACGGAGAATAATTTTAACAATAAAGTGAAAATATTTGGGTTTATTTTCACTGCAACTGGGAGTCTGCAGGATTTATGGTCCCGCTAGATTCAGTGTTTTCTGGCAAGGAGCAACTCAAGATCTCTCAAATTTGAGCTACCATTTGATCACTTTTAGGTTCCTCTGGATAAAGAATGACCAGAGTTGGAGGGGAAGGATTGAGGGAAAGGAACATACTCTACTGGCAGATTCCAACAATTATGTGGATCTATAGCTACTTTTACAGACTAGAAGGAAGAAATCAGAACCCCCAAAATTAATTGTGGCATTTCTGGAAGCTTTCATGCTCATGAAAGTAACAGAGAATGTGAAATTACAGAAACTTCATCCTCAAAAGAGAAAGCGACTATAGTCTCAAATCTCTCTGGTATCAAGTTCTAGATTATAACAAAAGGTAAGATATTCAGCCAGACACAGTGTTGTCTGGTCATAAGGAAAAATGTAGAATTAGTGACAAAGGAGAGAAGTAGATATTAACTACATATCCAACATAAACTATAGAAGTACATATTTAATCCACTGAATTTTTTTACATTAAATCTTTGAGGAGATTAGAGGTCTACTTTTTAATTGCCACAGGTATAGATAAGATCTAGGCCAGGTACAATGGCTCACAACTGTTATCCTAGCACTTTGGGAGACTGAGGCAGGCAGATCACCTGAAGCCAGGAGTTCGGACCAGCCTGGCCAACATGGTGAAACCCTGTCTTTACTAAAAATACAAAAATCAGCTCAGCTACTATAATCCCAGATATTCAGGAGGCTGAAGCAGGAGAATCACTTTGAACTTGGGAGGTGGAGGTTGTAGTGAGTCGAGTTCATGCCACTGCACTCCAGGCTGGGTGACAGAGTAAGACTCTGTCTCAAAAAAAAAAAAAAAAAAAAAAAAAAAAAGATAGATAGATACATAGATACATAGATAGATAGATAGATAGATAGATAGATAGATAGATAGATAGATAGATTTAATGGAGGAATAGAACAAGTCTGAATGGTGCAGGTATGGGTTGTGTCTGACAGCTCTTGTGCTCCACTATGATTCTCAGTCTAACCTACGTGTGTTTTTCATTCATATGACAACATCCAACTTTGCATAGGTCACAATCAGCTCCATGCTTGTGCAAAATGATCGTACCCTTCATCAGGACTACACAATCCAGGAGTGCAGGACAGTTAATCATTCATGAGAAGAACTTCTTACTAACTAGGAATGAAAGCTTATGAGTGAGTGTCTCCATTTTTTTTTCTCAGATGGATGGTAGTGGGAACATTAAATATATTTTCTTGAGTGGTATCATGAGATAAAAGAGATAAATGGTCATAAAAGTGGTTGACTCAAAACTGCATTTTTGCATTTTTCTCTCTTTCTTTAGTATGTTTTTCCTAATTCCTAACAATTTTGGATCACATTTTCCAGTAAAGTAGATCCAGAACATAATTTGAGGATGTGATTTCTGGAGAATCCAGTGCGTGTTTTGTGGTGTGTGTGTGTGTGTATGTGTACATTTATACAATTTAAATCTCCATCCTCTGTAAGAGTGATTTAAGACCATTATGGTAACTGAAGTCTTCCGGTAGAGGGTAGAGTACTTCCTTCTCACCTCCAGCCCCACCCTCATTATTTGGGAAACAAATATTTAATAGAATTAAATAAAATAAAGTACCTAGAGTCATTCAGAGTGAATGGCATAGAATGGGTTGGGTGAGAGGTAAATATAAATAGAAACAGATTCTTTAGGGCTTTGAAAGATAACTGAAGATATTTCCAAAGTGTCTAGAGAATCATTGATAATTTCTGAGTTTGGAAGTCACATTTTGAAAACTGTGATTTAGAGAAATTAAACACTCATTTAAGAAGGAATGGTGCTGATTTGTGTATGGTTGCCAGAAGAGAGGCTATTTCAGTAATCCAGGTGTAAGATGATGAGCTACAGAACCAAGGTGGTGGGTGTTAGTAAGTAAATAAACTGACACATTTAATGACATTTGAAGGGAGGAATTGACATGATCTGATTGCTTATTAGATAAATAACTGATAAAAAAAGAAAATGTGTATTAAAAATAACTCTAAAAATATCAAGCTATGACAAGTAACTTTCTTCTTGAAACTCTTATTTTTCATAAAGCAAATGATCTTATATAAAGAAGTGGCTGTGATATACTAAAAATGCAGATTTGGGAATCCATAAACTTATTCAACAGATATTAATTGAGAGTGGATTTTAGGCTAGGCACTAAGTATTAGGCTAAGGCTAGCATGTGGTAAATAACAGTGTTTTAAAACACTGTATTTACTGTCTGACAGCAAACTATAACTGTCTTCATTGTCATTCATTCTATAATAGTAGAGGAAGGAAGGAAAGACCAATCAGAATAACAAATTAATTTTCAAAAATATTAAAAATGGTATTATGGAAAAGTAGAACTTGGTGAGGAGGCTCAGAAGTGCTGGGAGATGGTAAAAATTTTAAAAGGGTGAGTAGGATGAGCCTCATTGGCAAGATAACATTGCAGCAAAGCCTAAAACTGAGCCAGTTGGCAATGTGCAGACATGGCAGTAAAAGCAGAATGAACAACAGATGGAAAAACACTGAGGCAAAAGTTTCAGAAGGAAACCACCTTGAAGATGTTCCCACAAACAAAATTTAGTCAATTCGTAAATCTAATAAGGTTTTTAGATATGTCTCTTTTAGTTCTTGAGCACATTCTTAATTTCTGACACACAGAAAACATATTGGAGGTTTAGTCTGTATTTTTTATTTTCTACACCTCAAATTACATATTTATCAAAGAAGCCTTGCAAACAAGCCTTGCAGAGAAGCCTTACAAAAGCATGACTAATGTTTAGTTATGTTTATTATTTTTGTGGTGTCATTGCTTCTAGGTTGTCAGAAGCCTGTGCCATCTGTACATCTGTGATTCCATCTATGAGTTCATAGGAAATTTTGGATTCCAACCCTCCCACTGCCAAAAGGCATTGTGCCTCTTCATTTTGTCATGTTTGTACCTATAACTCCCTTTTCCCATACAGAGTATCCAATTTCCCAACTATATCCAGATTTGTTAAAAAATTTCCTCTTACATTATGCACAACATTGTATTGGAGTTGAATCACCAATACCACTACCAATAACCTACCTCCTAAGTTCAAGATTATTTTTTGCTATTGCCCTTAGACTGTATCTCATCAAAAAAGTATTATCAAAGTGTTTTGGCCACAGTCACTTGAAATGACTCTGTTTGTGTGTGTGTGTGTGCATGCTCTCTATGTTATCAATTTCATACAGTTATTGTTTTGTTGATGGTTCATTATAATTTCTCCATATTTTAATATAATTGAGATTTAAGTGCATTGTTTGAATTTGGAAATCATATGGTTCAAAAATTAAAGTCTCACCCTTTTTCTATCCCTACCATGCCATTGCTTTCCTTCTTGGTTAGAAATTTAATTAGTTTTGTGTTTATGGTTCATGGCTTTGTTTCTCCAATAAAAGATTATATACACATATTATGTCTCATTTTTTAATTTTCTTACAACATGTAGCAGTATAATATCTACATGTGTTCTTTTACATAATGCTTTTTTAAAAAGAGATTTTATCCTGGAAATCACTTCATATCATCTCATAAAACTCTTTTCATTCTGTTTCACAGTTTCACAGTATTCAATACTACATATATTGTAGTTTTCAACTGGTCTTCTAAGATAAGTTTTTAGACTGTTTCTAGTGTTTCACAGTTTCAAATAATGCCACAATAAATAGCTTTGCATGTGTTTGTATGTTGGAAGTATAATTTAAAGTAATTTTTAAAAGTTAGAATTGCTGGCCAGATGCAGTGGCTCATGTCTGTAATCCCAGCACTTTGGGAGGCCGAGGTGGGTGGATCGATTACCTGTGGTCAAGAACTCTAGACCAGCCTGCCAACATGGTGAAATCCCATCTCTAATAAAAATACAAAAATTTGCCAGGTGTGATGGCATGTGTCTGTAATCCCAGGGACCTGGGAAGCTGAAGCAGGAGAATCACTTGAACTTGGGAGGTGGAGATTGCAGTAAGCAAAGATCACACCTCTGCACTCCAGGCTGGGTGACAAAAGCAATACTGTCTCAAAAGAAAAACAAGACAACAGCAACAAGAAAAAAACACTAGGTTTTAAATATAATTGCAAGTTTAGTTTTCTAAATGTTATATTCTGTACATAGGAGTTATACACATTTTGCAGATCCTCTAGCTATGTATGAGGGTGATTCACCCTATAGCTTGCCAATAAAGTGCATTTTTGGGGTTTTTAATTTTTGTCATTTAGAGATGAGAAATAGTGTCAGAGTATAGTTTTACTATTCACTTCTCTATTTTTGAGAGCTTTTTATAATTTTCAAAAGCCACTTCAAAATTTATGGGTGTGTGTGTTGGTATACTATTCATTTTATATGTGTGTGTTTATGAATTCTGCATATTTTTTGATAAATTGTTTTGTCATTTTTTCTCAGTATTTAAGAAACTATTTATATAAGAAAATTGACCCTTTTTCTATTGTATTTGTTATAATTTTGTGTCCCATTTTAACATTTTATGTTTCTATTTTTTCAATGCAATTATTTTATAAAGTTGAATATATTAATATTTTAATGTAACTGAATTTTTTAGTTACAATTTAAAATTTGTTCTCTCACACTCAAGCTAAAAGTGAATCTACATGTAGGTTTTTTTTTCTTTTTTTTTACTTCTATGTAATTTAATTTTTTTTATATTTAGGTAACATTTATTTGGTGTTCGTTGAGGGATATGTGATTTTTAGATATTCAATTTTATCAATTTTTGTTTTGCAAAATGCCTATCCAGTTTTGCCAACACCATGTAATAAAAATGTCTGCCTTTTCCTCTGCTATTTGTGATGCCACTAAATTGCATATGAAAATTTCCCCCGTACTTGGGTGCATTTCTGAACCTTCTGTGAGTTTCCTTTGGTCTATATACATTGGGATAGCTTAGAGTATGTTTTCTCATCTGACAAATCTAGGGGCCCCTCATTGACTTACGTTTCAACTTATTCTATTATTTCATTACAACGGACTGAATGTCTGAATATCTCTAAAATTCATACTTTGAAAACCTAATATCAAGAAAAAGATATTTAGATGCAGGGTCTTTGGGAGGTAATTAGGTCATGGGTGCAGAACCCTCTTGAATGGGATTTATGTCCTTACAGAACAAGGCTAGAGAACTAAATAATCCTCTTTCACTATCACTAACATATTTTGTTGCAGTGTGACTCGGATACCTTCCACTGCTAACATGATCTAAACACCACTGAGAAGGCCCCATCTCCAACACTGGGGATTACATTTCAACACAAGATTTGGAAGAGGCAAATATCTAAATCATATTATTCTGTCCCTGGACCCTCAAATCTCAGGTCCTTCTCACATTTCAAAATACAATCATGTCTTCACAACAGTACCCCAAAGTCTTAACTCATTCCAGAATTAATTCAGAAGTCTCAAGACCCAAGTCCCAAGTCCAAAGCCTCATTTGGAGATTAGTTTCTTCTAACTATGAGCCTGTGATATCAAAAATAAGTTAATATTCCCACAATAAAATGGTGATACAGGCATTGGGTATATATTCCCATTTCAAAATGGAGAAATTGGGAATATATGCCCAATGAAACACAAAAAAGGAGCAATAGATTCCACATAAGTCTGAAACCCACGAGGGCAGTCATTACATATTAATACTCCAGTAAAATCTCCTTTGATTCTATGTTCCACATCCTGGTGCAAGAGGTGGGCTCCTAAGGCCTTAAACAGCTCTTGTGGCTTTCCTGGATGCAGCCTGTATGACCATTTAAATCTGGTTTAAATGATATTTTTTTCCTTAAAATTCTTAAATATCTTTACAACACTGTTGCTGTCTCTTATTGCATACTCTGAAGAATCGTGGGCCCATGTAAACTCCTGAGCAGATCCAAAGCTCTTGTTTCTTAATGCCATTGCCGTGTAGATGATATACTCACCATCACCACATACCACCACAAACCGCCCATTAGGATTGTGCTGAATAGTCTGAGGGTATATTTCACAACTGCCCATATCCTTTACTGCCAGTGGCAGTCTTTCCCTATCTTTAATTTCAGCATCTCCCATTGCCTTTAGGTTGGCCTGCTGGACTTCTGAATGCTTGGCCCAAATTATCTTTCCATTGGCATCCATGGACATGGCAGGTTCCTCCCCACCAAGCTTAACAATGATGCTCCCTTCATCATAGCCCAAAGCGACATTGCTGGACCCTCTTAGACTGGCCATGCACCATACCCTCTCCATTCCGTAATTCAGTGTGCTCTCTAGCCGGTAGGTGCTTGAATGCCAAATACGTACTGTTCCATCTTCTGAACCTGTAATAATAATTGACAACTCAGGATGAAAGCTGGCACAAGAAACATTTTGGGCATGTCCTTCCAGTGTCTGCACACATGTTTTATTCTGATAATCCCATATTTTAACAAGACGGTCATCTGCACCTGAAATGAGGTATGGCTTGTTCCCATCACTGTAGTAATCAATGCAATTCACGCCTTTCTCATGTCCTTCCAGAGTGAAGTTTGGTGATGAAGAGCCCAACTGCCATACCTTGATAGTCCTGTCCAAAGAGGCACTTTGTCATCAAGGCAAGGTGGAGGTGCGGCCCATGATGTACGTGGCACTGACCTACGATCACCGGCTGATTGACGGAAGAGAGGCTGTGACTTTCCTCTGCAAAATCAAGGCAGCAGTAGAGGATCCCAGAATCCTCTTGGATCTTTAGAAGGAAGCCACACACCCTACAAATCATGCAGGAACTGAAAACCAGTCTTACCCCTGCCCCGTCATGGGTCCCAGGTTAGCCTGGTGACAGGCAGGCACATGCTGTTGGCCTCAAGCAAGGAAGCAGAGCACTATGTAACCAGCAGTCACAGGTCTTTTCTTGGTGTTCCTGCCAGGCTCTCTCCTTCTCTGCACCTGTCTCACACCCTTGAATATCTTAATTCCTTAGGCTTGAGAGAGAGAACCTTAATGGATGCTCATTAATATTCCTGTCTTTCTTCCATCAGCCCTCTGCAAAGATGATTTTCCTTCTTCCTAGTGCCCATATACTATAGAGAAACCCCCAGGGACCACATGATTAAGTTCTTGTCTTCAGAAAGTCTGTTCTACAGAGATGACTAGGAGGATGCTCTTGCCTCTCAAGCTCAGAGCAGCCTCTGTCCTGGCTGTGCACATTCTCACTTGATTCCACCTGTGTGGAGGGATTGAACACAGGCAAAGAGGTGCTGCTTTGTTTCTTAAATGGCACCTTCATTCTCTGTTGTCATTGACTTCAAGATGCCTCTTCTACCTCTTCCAGGAAGCACAGGCCAGGGGATCTCGGTGGGTGAGTGGCCTGTGGAGTTAAATGCCGGTGGCTTTTCCACGCTAAGGTTGCAAGCTGCAGGTGACTCTACCATTCTTGGTCTGGAGGGTGGCAGCCCCCTTCCCACAGCTCCATTAGGCAGTGGCATGGTGGCATCACTGTGTAGGGACTCCAATCCCATATTTCCCCTTGGCATCACTCTCATAGAGTTTCCTCTGTGGTGGCTCCACCCCTGAAACAGGCTTCTGCCGGACGCTTAGTCTTTTCCATACATCCTCTGGAATCTAGGTGGGAGCCGGCAAGTCTCCTTCACTCTTGCATTCTGCACACCTGCAGGCTTCAAACCACATGGAAGTCACCAAGGTTTATGGTTTGCACCCTCTGAAATGGTGGCTGGTGCTGTACTTAGGGTCCTTTGAGCCAAGGCTGGAGCCAGAGTGACCTGGATGCCTGCCAGGAGCAGTGTCCCAAGCTTGTGCAGGACAGTGGCACCCTGGGCCTGGGCCCTGAAACCATTCTTTCCTCCTTGGCCTCTGGGCCTGAGATGCCAAGGGTGCCTAGATAATCTCTGAAATGTCTTTGAGCCTTTTTCTCATTGTCTTGGATATTAGCATTTGACTCCCTTTTTGTCATGCTGATCACTCTACCAAGTGGTTGTCCTACAGCTCTTACACCCCACTCCTGAAAATAGTCTTTCTTTCTCTGACACATAGCTAGGCTGCAACCTCTGCCTGTTATCCATTCCAAAGCCACTTCCACATCTTCAGATATCTTAATGGCAATGCTCTACTCCTTAGCACTCACATAAAGAAATACCTTGGGCTAGGCAATTTATGAAGAAAAGTGGTTTATTTTGGTCCATGGTTCTGCGAGCTATACAGGATGCATGATGCCCAGCATAGGCACCAGGGCTTCTGGTGAGGGCCTTGGGAAGCTTCTAATTATAGCAAAAGATAAATGAGGGATGGGTGCATCACAGGGCATGAGTGGGAGCAAAAGGCAGGTGGAGGAAGCATCCATGTTTAAACAACCAGATCTCACATGATCTCAGAGCAAGAACTCACTCATCACCAACGGGATGGTGCTAAGCCATTCATGAGGGACCTGCCCCATGATCCAAACACCTACCAGCAGGTCCCATCTCCAACAGTGGGGATTCCATTTCAACAAGAGATTTGGAGGGGATATATATTCAACCATATCGAAAAGTATTCTAGACCTAGGAAACCTTAGAAAAATCTGGCCATGATTGCATCTGTTAAAGGTGAAAAAGTTCATGTCCTTTGTAGGGGCATGGATGAATCTGGAAACCATCATTCTCAGTGAACTGACACAAGAACAGAAAATCAAACACTGCACGTTCTCACTCATAGGTAGGTGTTGAACAATGAGAACACAGGAACACAGGAAGGGGAGCATCACACACTAGGATCTGTTGTTGGGGGCCAAGGGAGGGACAGAGGTGGGTAGGGAGGTTGGGAAGGGATAACATGGGGAGAAATGCCAGATGTAGGTGATGGGGGGATAGAGACAGCAAACCACATTGCTATGTGTATACGTATGCAACAATCCTGCATGATCTGCACATGTACCCCAGAACCTAAAGTACAATAAGAAAAGAAACAAACAAACAAAAACCAAAAAGTAAAACAAAACGTCCACTGGTTAGAACACTATATTATTTTGGTGGTTATTGCTGGGTTATTGTTGGTCCAATCAGATTAGTCTTAAAATTTGAAAAAGTCAAACATCTATAGCAGAGTCAGAATCATAAACTTTAAAAATAATGCTTTTGGCATAGAGGCTAATCTTTTTATTCATTATTATCTTTTACCCTTGGTCTAAGATTTAAATACACACACACTTCTATTGTACGGATATATACAAACATGGAAAATCCTCTAAGGTATGCCAGCTATCATAGCTATTTCTTATATTAATATGATATAATATTGAATTTTAAAAATAATTTGTTCTCTGATTAAAAATATGATATTATAATGTTTAATATATTTGTTAAAAATAATTGATTCAACATAATTTAGAATATCCTTTACAAAAATGAAATGTATACATTCATTTTATTTATTAGTAATCACAATGAATTTATTAGTGCTAAAATACATCTAAGCATAATATCAAACTCCAATTATACCAATTGGATTTTCTGTAGCCTTTAAAGTGAGGTTCTCTTTGAATCCTAAATTCCTCACATACACATAAACTCCCAGAAAAACCTTGTAATTACCTCAGAAAGACAATTCAAAATTATTTGATTGAACAACAATAATAATAATTTTAAATATTTCAGTGAAAGAGAGAGTAGTGCACACACTGCTATCCCTAGTTAAAAACACATTATTTAAAAATTGTCCTATTGGATGGTCTGTGACTTTACCCCTTAATACTTATCTGTATAGTTATTGTTTGTTTTTTTTTTTGGTAAAACTTAATTGATGAATTTTATTTATTTATTTATTTATTTATTTATTTATTTTTGAGACAAAGTTTCACTCTTGTTTCACTCCAGGCTGGAGTGCTATGGTGCGATCTCAGCTCACTGCAATCTCTGCCTCCTAATTTCAAGTGATTCTCCTGCCTCAACCTCCCAGGTAGCTAGGACTACAGGTATGCACCACCATGCCGAGCTAATTTTTTGAATTTTTAGTAGAAATGGGTATTCACCATGTTGGTCAGATTTGTCTCGAACTCCTGACCTCAGGTGATCTGCCCGCCTCTGCCTCCCAAAGTGCTGGGATTACAGGAGTGGGCTGCTGTACCCAGCTAATTGACTGATTTTAACACAAAGCTATTAATATTTTGTTATATTATATTATACAGTCTCTTTTGTTCACAGGATAATAGACCTGCTGTGAACAACTGTATACCCTGGACAAGAAAACAAATGGAGTTCTGCATACCATAGGTAAGAATATTTAAAAATATAAGTCAAGATAACGAACTTAACAAAAAGAAAACATGCAACTCTAATCCTGACAATTGTAACTTCCTAAAATCATTTTTTTCTTCCTAGATGGAGTCTCTCTGTGTCGCCCAGGCTGAAGTGCAGCAGCACAATCTTGACTCATTGCAACTTCCACCTCCACCTCCCAAGGAGCTGGAATTACACGTGGCCCCCACCACCCTGGCTATTTTTTCCTATTTTTAGTAGGAACAGTGTTTCAACATGTTGTACAGGCTGGTTTCAAACTCCTGACCTCAAGTGATTGGTCCACTTCGGCCTCCCAAAATGCAAAGATTACAGGCTTAAGCCACTGCATCCGACCCTAAAACCTTAAGAATTTTCTGTGTAAAACTATGTTTTACATTCTAGTGCAAGCTCTGCTCTCCAGCATAGAACCCTGATCAGGAGCCTCCTCTCAATGACTAAAGGCACTACAATTAGGTCATAATTGTTATGTAATATTCAGCTTCTATTTTGCATTTAGTAACATATTCTGTGCTCATTACATCCCCAACTAACAGACTTAAATGTAAGTATAACTAGCTGATCTCCTTAAAATATCAAGTGAGAACTGAACACTCTTATCTACAGCTTTTTTTTGGTTTGCGATTCTTGGTCCTGGTCCCAGGGAATTCCTTCATTCTTTTTGTGGGCATTTCTTTGAAGGATTCTTATATGGTTTTACCAAGCATTTGAGTGGTTTATAGCTTGGTGTATATTATCTACTGCTGGTGTAGAATTATTGCAACATGCTAACATTTGTTCAATTTTAGTTTCCTTAGTTGCAGTGTTATGTGATTCCATTAGCATACAGATTGACATGTTCAAGAAAATAACCCTTATTTAATAATAATATTTTTTGTCTCCTATTTTACTAGTCTTTACTTTAAAACTGAGAGGTGGCCGGGCGCGGTGGCTCAAGCCTGAAATCCCAGCACTTTGGGAGGCCGAAGCGGGTGGATCACGAGGTCAAGAGATCGAGACCATCCTGGTCAACATGGTGAAACCCCGTCTCTACTAAAAATACTAAAAATTAGCTGGGCATGGTGGCGTGTGCCTGTAATCCCAGCAACTCAGGAGGCTGAGGCAGGAGAATTGCCTGAACCCAGGAGGCGGAGGTTGCGGTGAGCCGAGATCGCGCCATTGCACTCCAGCCTGGGCAACAAGAGCAAAACTCTGTCTCAAAAAAACAAAACAAAACAAAACAAAACAAAACAAAACAAAACAAACAAACAAAAAAAAACTGAGAGGTTGATTGGCATAGTGGCTCCTGCTTGTATCCCAGAACTTTGGGAGGCTGAGGTGAGAGCAGTACTTGAGGCCAATAGTTCAAGATCAGCCTGGACAACATAACAAGACTCTATCTCTACAAAACAAAAATTAAAATATGAGATGGGCTTGGTGGCATGTACTTGTAGCCCTAGCTACTTGGGAGGCTAAGGCAGGAGAATCATTTGAGACCAGGAGTTAAAAGCTGCGGGGAACTGTGATCATGCCCAGATTACAGAGCAACATCATTTTTCTTTATCAAAAATTAAAAACAAATAAAATAAAAAATACAACTCAGAGGTAAATGTTAAATTGTCAAGTTTTACTCAATTTCCCCACATTCTGTCTTCCAGAAAGAGAGAGAGAGCTGTATTATTGCAAACCTTCATGAAAACAGTTTATGTTACAGTGTTAAAGATAATCAACCTGGTAAAATCTGACAATTAAATTTTTGACTCTAATCCCCTCCGCTCTAGTCCTGCCCTCACACCATCATAACTGGTTAGCTAGACAGGTACAAGTGCTTCCTTAATAATATTTGTTATGGTTTCCCAGAGAATCAGAACCAGTAGAATACAAATAGAGAGAGAGAGAAAAGAGGAGAGAGGGAGAGAGAGATTTATTATAAGGAATTGGTTCATGCTGTTTATAGAGTCTGAGAAGTCCAGACTCCAGAGAGCTGATGTAGTGCCAATCTGAGTGCAAAGACCTGAGGAGGAGACTGGTTAGTGTAAGCCTGAGTCAGCATTCAAAGGCATGAGAAGACCAGTATCTTAGCTAAAGAGTGAGTCAAAGAGAGAAATTAGACCTTCAGTGAATTGTGTAAGACTCTCCCAAGTAGGGAGGCAATCTGCCTTACTTGGTCTAGCTATTCAAATGTTAATATACAGAAATATCCTCACAGACACATTCAAAAATAAATTTTAACTAAATATCTGCACATGTTGTGGCTCAGTTGATGCATACAATTAGGAATCTCACTGATAAATGCTGATGGTATCTGGCCACCAGTATGTGTATCATACAGCTGCAACTATAAGGCTTGAATTGGAACACAGTGTTTGTTTTTTGTTTTTTTGTTTTTGTTTTTGTTTTTTTTTTGTTTTGAGAGAAAGAGTCTCACTTTGTCTCCCAGGCTGGAGTGCAGTAGCACAATCTTGGCTCAATGCAACCTCTGCCTCCTAGGTTCAAGCAATTCTTCTGCCTTATGCAACTTCATAGCACCCAGATTGGAAAACATCTCCTTGAGTGTAATGTCTTGAGCAGGATTCTGTATTGACTTGTATGCAAGCAGTTCTGAGGAACATGTGCACCTCCTACAACACTCATGTCCTTGAGGGTTTCCCAATAGATACAACTCCAGCAAACTTAGTAAGTATGCTGATTGTTTGCCATTGTTGTATAAAGGAATAATAAGAAAAAGTGGGGGAAAAATTAGCACTAGAGATCTTCAAAAACACTTATTGATAAATGTTTATTTAATAAAGATTTGTTTTAGGGAGATTAGAAAAATCTTGTTTCAAAATAGTAAGAACAACTGATGTGAAGATGATAATGAACAACTTGGAATTATGAAGACAGAAGAAAAATAGAAGAGATCAGCAAGTTCTGATGAGAGCTCAAAAAAGAAACATTAAAAAACATATATGTAGGTATTCCTGAATGTACAAACTTTCTGAGCCCCAAGTCTGAATTCAATGAGACTCAATTAAATAATGAGAACAAAACTGTTACTGAAAGGTAGTGACTGATACTATCCACTTATGTTCATAAAACAACATGAATTATTAAAAGAATAGTAAAAGAGTTTTTAAAAATGGTTGAACATAGGACCAACACTTAAATATTAATAGTCTTTTTCTGTATACTAATTAAAATCAATTTGTAATGTAACAATGAATCTCATAAAACATTACAGCAAAAAATAAATATATGGTTCCCATGAACAAACCACAAAGTATGTGTAAGGTCACTATAGATAAAAATATTAAATAATTTAAGATTTAAAAGGAGACTTGGATAATTGGAAGGAATACCTAATTCATGATGTGTAACCTCTTTACAGAATGATGATAATTTTCCCTAATGTAAAAGTAAATATATCACATAATTTCAAACAAAATTCTTATTTTTATTTCATGGACTTTGTAAGGTGAGTCAAGCATTTGTAGAGAAGAATAGAGTCACTGACTTTTAAAACAACTTGAGAGATGATCAAGATTAAAATATCTGCTCTTAGGATATCAAGAGATATTTGGAGGTAGTAAAGTATAATAGTTAATGTTTTCATATCTCAGTCCATACAGCCAGTACTTTCCAGTCATTAGCTATATGACCAGAAACTAATAATTTCATTTTGCCTTTATTTGTTAATATGTAGACAGGCAAAAGTAGAAATTAAAGGTATTAACATCTCTGAGCCATTATAAATAGTGTCTTGATAACTATAGTTTTAGTTTGCTGTTTCTGAACAATATTTGTTGAAAAGACTATTTTTCCCATTGCATATCTTTGATATTCTTATTGAAGAACAAATGACTGTATATGAATTGATTTATTTCTGGACTTCTTATTCTGTTCCCTTGGCCTATATGACTGGCTTTATGCCACTACCATACTGTTTTGATTACTGTAGCTTTCTAATATAATTTAAAATCAGAAGGGTGATGCCTCCAGGTTTAATTTTCCACAAGATTAATTTGGTCTATTTTTGGTCTTATATATTCAATATGATTAAAGAATTGTTTTCTCTATTTCTGTAGAAAACAATGCTGTTTGGATTTTTATATGGATTGTTTTGAATATGCAGATCTCTTTGAGTAGTATGGAATTTTTTAATGATATTAAGTCTTCCAATTTATGAGCACAGGATGTCTTTCCATTTGTTTGTGGCTTTCTTAATTTATTTCATCCAGGTTGTGGAGTTTTCAGTGTACAAATCTTTCATATCTTCAGTTAAGTTTATTCCTAAGTATTTTGATGCATTATTTTCTTGCTTAATTTCTCTGGCTAGAAGTAACAAGACTGGGATTGACTTGTCCCTGATTTTAGAAGGAAAGCTTTCAGTTTTTTACCACTAAGTGTATTAGCTGTGAGGGGAGGCTTTTAATATATATCTTTTATTGTGTTGAGGTATTTCCCCTCTATTCCTCATTTCTTGAGAGTTTTTAACCATAAAATTGTAGTAATTTTAAAAATCATTACGTTTATTTTTATTTTTATTTATTTTTTAGAGACCTGATTATGAGACTGGCTAATTTTTGTATTTTTGATGGAGACAGGGTTTGCCAATTTTGTTTATTTATTCAAAATATAATGCTTATTTCTTATTCACATTGTAGTCCAAATATCAGAGTAGCAGAGCATAGGAAATTTTTCATGTTCAGATATTCAGGAATCCAGCTTCTTTTCATGTGGTGGCTACTCGACTTCTAGTGTCTGAATATTCTATTGTATCCACTACTTCCAGCTGGCAGACAGAAAATAGCATGGAGAGGGCATATTTGTTTTTAATGGTTTCAATACTGTAGTGACAAATGTCACTTCTGCATGATCTGACTACAGAGATCCTAATAAAATGTGTTCTTCCTGTGTTTCAGGGAAGGAAATAACATAAATATTGATGAACACCGGCAGTTATAAATCACTTTCTGTGATGATTAATACTGACTGTCAACTTGATTCAATTAAAGGATGCAAAGTAATGAAAGTGGGTGTGTCTGTGAAGGTGTTGCCAAAGGAGATTAACATTTGAGTCACTGGGCTTGGAAAGACAGGCCCACCCTTATTCTGGGTGGGCATCATCTAATCAACTCCAAGCCTGGCCAGAATATAAAGCAGGCAGAAAAACAAAAAAGACAAGACTGCCTCAGCCTCCTAGCCTATATCTTTCTTCTGTGAAGGATGCTTCCTGCCCTCAAATATCAGATTCCAAGTTCTTAATCTTCGGGGCTCAGACTGGCTTCCTTGTTCCTCAGCTTACAAACAGCCTATTGTGAGACTTTGTGATAGTGTGAGTTAATATTCCTTAATAAACTTACCTTTATATATTTATATGTATGTATCTGTTATACCAGTTCTGCTTCTCTAGAGAACCATAACTAGTACATATTTCTGTACCAGAAGTGGTTCTAGAGGAAGAGAATATTAAAGATGCAGTTATTTCATTGGTTTCAGGGTTTTAGGAGTTGGCTGCTTAATATTATTAGATGCCAAAATTCTAAGGACTATACTTCTAATAGTACGGAGAACACTGATAGTCCTTGGCATGAACTATTTAGAGAGTTATGCAACATAAATGCATTTGACACTTCTGATTCATGGCTCATGACAGGCAAGGACTTTAGTGACTCTATATACCTTTGACTATATGTGCAGAAACAAGGAATACAGTAAAGCTGGTTGGGTGCTCCTAAGTTCACTGGACAAAGCTATAAAAGAAAATGATGAACTCAGGGACTCTGACTCCTGGCAAAAGAAGCAGATGTTGAGCCTCAAATCTGCTAATATTTTCCTTAATGAGAATATTTTCTCCTGTATAGAAAGAGCTGAAATTGTGGAAAATCAGACACAAGATCTTATCATGGGAATGGCTGACCTGCAAAGAAAGGTTCATGAACGCTGAACCAGGTGTCTACTGTTAAAATAAGTGCATTGATTAGAAAAGAATGAGACCCTGCAACTCAGAATGGGTACACGTAGGAGGCCCCTGATGAAGCTGGGGACACTGAGCTTGTAAATTCTTATAAATCTTATTTTGCCAGAAGAAACAGCTTCCCCATCCTCAGTAGTGGATACATATTCTCATCTTGACACCTTTGTCTGAGGAGATAAACCTTGTGATGCCTGAGGTAACAGTGATGACCTCCCCTGCAGCAGCTCCTAGGCAAGATAACATTGATTCTCCTCAGGAGCCACCTCAACATACTGTTTGCTTCTAGATATATAACTAAAGTCCTGACAGGCCCCTAAAGGTGAGGTTCAGAGTAACCCATGAGGAGGTGCACTACAGTCCAAAAGAACTGCTTGAGTTTTCTAATTTATATAAGCATGTATCTGGAGAACAGGCATAAGTGTGGATATAAAGGGTGTGGAATCATGGTGGAAGAAATATAAAGTTGGATCAGGCTGAATTTATTGATTCAGGCCCACTAAGTAGAAACTCTGCATTTCATGCAGCCAAGGGAATTAAAAAAAGATTCTAATAGTTTACTTGCTTGGTTACCTGAAATATGGATTAAAAGACAGCCCACATCGAACAATCTAGAAATTCCTGATCTTCTTGGTTTAATGTAGATGAAGGAATCCAAAGACTTAGGGAGAGTGAGATGGTGGAGTGGATTACTTTAGTACTACTGATTCCAGCTGGAAGGGGCCAGAAGATATACCCTTGTCCAATGCTTTGTGAAATAGATTTGGGAGGGCAGCACCTGCATCTTTGAAGAGTCATGTAATTGGCATTCTCTGTATGTCAGTTCTAACAGTGGGAACCACAGTCACTCAACTACAAAACTTAAACGCAATGGGAATAATTGGATCTCAAGATTGCAGTGGCTGAGGGGCAGCACTCAACAATCAAAGGCAAGGTGTGTGTGGCAACTGTAATGAACAGCAGAGGCAAAGCAGCAATCAGAATAGTCTGACTCATGTAGAGCTCTGACATTGACTAATTAATTACAGTGTTCCTACAAGTGAAATTGATAAGAAACCTACTGCATCCTTATCTAATTTACATAAGCATAACACATCCAAGCCAAATGGACAAAATACTAATTTTAATGATAAATACAGAGAATCACAGCTCCTCAATCAATTTCTAACTTTAGCCAATTTATAGACCAAGAACTGCTTGAATAACGGGCAGGCTGTGTCCCCTTGAAAAAGGACCCCACTACACTACCAGCAATTTATGCTCTATATCTTTCTCCCATCCTTCCCCAAGGAGACCTCTGGCCTTTAACCAGGGTAACTGTGCAATGGGGAAAAGGGAAATAATCAGACATTTCAGGGACTACTGGATACTGAGTCTGAGCTGACGTTGATTTCAGGGGACCCAAAACGTCATTGATGTCCTCCAGCTAAAGTAGGGGTTTATATAGGTCAGGTAATTAATACAGTTTTAGCTCAGGTTACCCTTACAGCAGGTCCAGTTGGTTCCTGGACTCATCCTGTGGTAATTTTCCTAGTGCCAGAATGTGTAAATGGTATAGACATACTTAGCTGGCAGAACCCCACATTGGCTCTCTGACTGGTATGGTGAGGGCTATTAAGGTGGGAAAGGCCAAATGAAAGCCATTAGAGTTGCCTTTACCTGGGACAATAGTAAGTCAAAAACAATATCACAACCCTGGAAGGGCTGCAGTGGATTATCATAAGCTTAACCAAGTGGTGACTCCAATTTTAGCTGCTATACCAGATGTGGTTTCATTGCTTGCAAAAACTAACACATCTCCTTGCACCTGGTATACATCTATTGATTTGGCACATGGCTTTTTCTCCATTCCTGTTCATAAGACCCACCAAAAACAATATACCTTCATCTTCAAGGCCAGAAATATACCTTTACTGTGTTAATCAGGGGTATATCAACTTTCCGCCTTTGTGTCATAATCTTATTTTGGGAGAACTTGATTGCTTTTCCCTTCCACAAGATATCACACTGGTCCATTACCTTGATGCCATTATGCTAATTGGATCCAGCAAATAAGTAGCAAATACACTGGACTTACTGGTAAGATATTTGCATGCGAGAAGATGAGAAATAAATCTAACTAAAATTCAGGGACGTTCTACCTTAGTAAAATTTCTAGCATTCTAGTGTAGTGGGGCCTGTTGAGATATTCCTTCTGAGATGAAGGATAAGTTGGTGAATTTGGCCCCTCCTATAACCAAAAAATAGCCACAGTGTCTTTTGGGTCTATTTGGATATTTGAGGTAACACATTCCTTATTTGATTTTGTTATTCTGACCCATTTATCAAATGACCTGAAAGGTTGTCAGTTTGAGTGGGATCCAGAACAGGAGAGGACTACAATAGGTCTAGGCTGCTGTGCCAGCTCTTGGGCCATATGACTCAGCAGATCCAATGGTACTTGAGCTACCACTGGCAGATAGGAATGCTGTGTGGAGCCTCTGGCAGGTCTCCAAAGATGAATCACAGCAGAGGTCTCTAGGACTTGGAAGGAAGGTCCTGACATCTTCTGTAGATAACTACTCCCATTTTAAGAGACAGCTCATGGCCTATTACAGAGCTTTGGTAGAAACTGAACGTTTGACTATGGGTCATCCAGTTGTCACGCAACCTAATCTGCCTATCATAAACAGGGTGCTTTCTACGCTTTCTAACCCATCAAGACATAAGGTAGGTCATGCATAGCAGCATTCCATCATCAAATTGAAGTGGTATATATGTGATTAGGTTCGAACAGGTCCTGAAGGCAGAGGTAAGTTACATGAGGAAGTGTCTCAAATGCCCATGGTTTCCACTCCCGCTACCCTGCCTACTCTTCCACAGCCTGCATTAATGCCCTCATGGAAAGCTTCCTATGATCAGTTGACAGAGAAAGAGAAGATTAGGGCCTGGTTCACAGTTGTGTCTGCACGATGTGCAGGTACCACTGAAAATGGACAGCTGCAGCACTACAGCCCCTTTCTAGGACATTCATGAAGGTCGGCGGGGAAGAGAACTCTTCTCAGTGGGCAGAACATTGAGCACTTTGCATGGAAGGAAAAATGGCCAGATGTGAGGTTATATACTGATTTATGGGCTACAGCCAATGGTTTGGCTGACTGGTAAGGGACTTGAAAGAACCATAATTGGAAAATTGGTGAAAAAGAAATTTGTGGAAGAAATATATGATGGATCTCTCTCAGTGGTCAAAACCTGTGAAGATATTTGTATCCCATGTGAGTACTTACCAATGTTTGAGCTCAGCAGAAGAGGATTTTAATAATCTAGTGAATAGGAGAATCTGTTCTGTGGGCCTCAGCCTCTTTCCCCAGCCACCCTGTCATTGCCCAATGGGACCATGAACAAAGTGGCCATGGTTGCAGGGATGGAGGTTACACATGGGCTCAGCAACATGGACTTTCACACACCAAGGTTGATCTGGTTACAGCCACTGCTGAGTTCCCAATTTGCCAGCAGCAGAGACCGACACTGGGCTCTCACTATGGCACCATTCCTCAGGATGACCAGCTAGCATGGCAGGATGATTATGCCAGATCTCTTCCATCATGGAAAGGGCAGAGGTTTGTACTCACTGGCATAGACACTTACTCTGAATATGAATTTGCCTATTCTGCACACAATGCTCTGCCAAGACTACCATCCATGTACTCACAGAATACCTTATCCACCATTATGGTATTCCACACAGCATTGCCTCTGACCAAGGCACTCACTTTATGGCCAAAGAAGGGTGATAGTGAGTTCATGATCACAGAATTCACTGGTCTTACCATGTTCCCCATCATTCTGAAGCCAATAGATTGATAGAATGGCGGAATGACTTTTGAAATCACAGTTACAATGCCAACTAGGTGATAATAGCTTGCAGACCTGGGACAATGTTTTTCAGAATGCCATGTGTGCTCTGACTCACTGTTTCTCCCATGCCAGGATTCACACTTCCGGGAATCAAGAGGTGGAAGTAGAAGTAGTACCACTCATCATCATCTCTAGTGATCCACTAGTAAAAAGTTTTGCTTCCTGTTCCTGTGACATTACATTCTCCCAGCCTTGAGATCTTAGTTCCAGAGAGAAGAGCACTGCCATCAGAAGAAACAACAACAATTCCATTAAACTGGAAGTAAAGTTGCCATCTGGACACTTTGGGCTCCTCCTACCTTTACGTCAACAGACTAAGAAGGGAGTTACAGTGTTGGCTGGGATGTTTGACCCATACTGTCAAGATAAAATATGTCTACTACTCCACAATGGAGGTAAGGAGGCATATACGTGGAATACAGATCTGTTAGGGCTTCTCTTAGTGTTACTACATCCTGAGATTAAGATCAATGGGAAACTACAGCAGCACAATCCAGGCAGGACTAAAAATAGTCCAGATCCCTCAAGAATGAAGGTTTGGCTCACTCCATCAAGAAAAAACAAACAAACAACAAACAAACAAACAAACAAAACAAAACAAAACAAAACAAAACAAAACAAAAAAAACAAACAACAACAACAACAAAAAAAAAAACACAACCTGTTGAGATGCTTGTTGAGGGCAAAAAAAAAAAAAAAAAAATACAGAATTGATAGCAATAGAAACTAGTCATTAATACCAGCTACGACCACATGGCTAGCTGCAGGAAAGAGGACTGTAATTTCCATGAATATTTCCTCCTTCTTTTGTTAAAAACCTGTTTGTGCATGTATACACTTGTACTAATAAAATATCTTCATTTTATTTCTTTTCTCCTTTATCATGTAACATAAGATTTGTTGACATAGTATTAGCGTTTAAGTATTGTTAACTTTATGTAATAGCATTTGGGTTGAGGATTGGTGCATTTCCAGTTGCAAGAAGGATAGTTGTACTATGTTAGGTATAATTATGACCTTCTTATTATCTTTATTTGCTAATTGTGTATGATCTCAGGAGTTGTGTATAGGTTCAAGTTGACAGTGGATTCATGGTGGTTAACCCTGAGTGTCAACTTGATTGGATTGAAGAATGCAAAGTATTGGTCCTGGTGTGTCTATGAGGATGCTGCCAAAGGAGATTAACATTTGAGTCAGTGGGCTGGGAAAGGCAGATTCATCCTTAATCTGGGTGGGTACCATCTAATCAGCTGCCAGCACACATGAAATATAATGCAGGCATCAAAATGTGAAAAGACCTGTCTAGCTTAGCCTCCCATCCTATATTTTTCTCTTATGTAGAGTGTTTCCTGTCCTCAAATATCAAACTCCAAGTTTTTCAGCTTTGGGACTCGGACTGGCTTCCTTGGTCCTTAGGTTGCAAACAGCCTACTGTGGGACCCTTGCGATCATGTGAGTTAATACTCTTTAATAAACTCCCCTTTATATATATCATATTAGTTCTGCTTCTCTGGAGAACCCTGATTAATACACTTCCTTTTACCAAATGTTAGTATGCTTTTTTCTCTCTTCTCTTTCTTCTCCTCAAATAACCACATTCTACTCCAGTGAAAAAAAACTCTAAACTCCTCCCATAACTGTATTCTTCTCAATTCTAGCAAATCTAAATAATCTATCTGCCAGCTCCAATATAGTTCCTTGTTGTGTGGTAACCTCCGAAAACAAATTATTTTCTTGAATAACCAAAGAGCACGGTGTAAACAACTTCTAGTATGAAATGGAAAGAATGCAGTTTACACAGAGAAGGGATAATTCTGGAAAGTAGCATCTTCTAAACATTGTTAGACAGATACTGAGATAACACATCATCTTGGGCACGGGCCGTGTTTTATTAATAGGATCTTAGTTTGTGGGGTGAAATTATTGTATCCATGTTCTCTGTGTCTCTTGCTTCCAACCTTTTGGAGGTTCTTCATTAACCAAGATTTTTTTTTTTCTACAACTGAAGTGAATGTTGGAAAAATACATGCCTCTTGAGTTAAATACATTTTGTAACCTATTCTGTACTCCAAACTATTGTTAAGACTGACAAACAGTGTAAGTACTTTTCTGGACAGGCTTCTGAATTTCTTTTTCTTGTTTCGTGTACTATCCTCAGGAAATATTATATATTTCAGATCTATTGTTTTCAGACAGCTTCCTGGGTCCGAGAAAATACCCAACATTCTTTTAGACACAGACTTCTCAAATCTACTTGATGTCGTTGCATTGTTGCCCCCAGGCCTTCTTATTCTGGCAACTTACTGGCACACAACTTGAGTATATCATGTTTGACACGAAAACACACTGAATTAAAATGTGTCTTTCCCAAGATCTGAGTTGCTTACTTCACTAAGAGCTTTACTGAGCCTTAGATGCTCAAAGCTTTTTAAAATTCATATATCACATTGATTTAGTTATAAGTTACATATTCCATCATTTCAAGTACATAATTTCCGAATTAATTCTTTAACATTTAGTTTCTGCTGTCAGACTAACTCAATTTTCCTGAGTTAGCTCATTTTTATATATTGTTGAAGGTATCTAATAATAGCCAACAATACTACTGATAATTTCAGTCAAATTGCCCAAAGCCATCAAAAGCAGATAGACTTACTTTCAAACCAATGCAGAGAACAGCTTAAGCAATATTTTTCTAGTGCATGATCTGAAACCCTATCTTGTCAAAATATGCCATAACTTTTATCACCACATACTATTTTATCACAAGAGCAAAGCCGTTTTAAGTATTTTAAGTTTTTGTTTTTACAGAATGACACTTCAACATATTAACTTCTATTATATATTGACAAAGAAAATAAATACTAATAAACAATTCTCAAATCTCAAAGTCTTTAATGTAATAAAGGCCTATTTCTCACCCATTCCACAGCATGATTATGTGTTGACAGGCTTTGGTTAATGGGCATAGGCTCTGGTTCACTCCTGCGGTTCTGCCATTTTCCTGGGCTCGAGCGCCATACTCTCCTCTCTATTTCTGGCTGTAGACAAAGAAGAAAAAAAAAAAGAAAGGTGTACATCTGCTCTTAGCTCTTTAGCCCTAGAGTTAACACACAGCTTAAAAAAAAAAAATTAGGAGTACAAACTAATAGCCTGATCTCTCCCAGACACAAGGGAGCTGGGAAATGTTCCAGAAAGTATAGCAAAGGGAGTGAGAACGCTAGTTGTGCTTCGTTTTTTTAAAATCGTGATGTTTGTGTGTATTGGCTTTTTAAGCCTTTGTAAGTGAGAGAAAAATCTGTTACTATTATTATGTTTTGTAGTCAGACCTCTAAGCTATGACTTTTAGAGTAAAGATGGTCAATTTGTCAGAAAATTTGCTACACTTTTTAATTGCATGCATTTTTTTAATTCTAATGATTTCTCTATGGAAACTTTTTGATTTTCTTATGTGCATTCATAACTAAAAATAATGGTTATTTTATTGATTTCTTTTTTATCTTTATAACATCTATTACTTTTTCTTTATCACTGGCTAGAAATTCTTGTTCAATGTTCAGTATCATGGGTGTTCTTAATCATCCTTGTCTTACTCCCTCAGAAAGTAATTTTTAGTTTTACTACTAGGTTTAATACATTGATATCTTTATTATATTAAGGAAGTGCCATTTATTTCTTAGTTTGGGAAGAGTGTAACATCTGAGATGAGCTGAATTGTTACAAATGCTTTTATTCTGTAGTGCTTAAGAATATATACCTCTTTGGTGCTCAGTTAAGGTGGTGAATAATATTACTTAATTGCTAAATTTTCTTTTTTTTTTTTTTGGATTCCTAGATTAAATCCAATTGTGTTATATGTTATTTTTTGTAACTATTGCTGAATTGATTTCTTCACATTTTAGTAAGTATTTTCATTTTTGTTGATGTGTAAAATTAGAAGTGCATGTGCTTCAGATGACCTATGCAAAAATGACTGTAGCATCACTGTTTTCTGTAGTTAAAAATGGGAAAATATTCACCTAAATGCAAACATAAATGTATTGTGGAATAGTCATGCATTAAAATGCTTAGGATCAATTAAAACAAATCAAAAAGATTGTCATGCAAAAGCAGTCATAGATGTCACAAAATAATACTGAGCAAAACCTCCACATACAAAAGAATACATTTGATGTGACTTCAGTTATAAAATTTAATACACACTCTGATTGGAGACAACAGCGCTAGAAACAGGGGATTTGATTTTGTTCACTAATTTCCTGAGCTTCAGGCTGTTATAGTTATCTTTCAGCCCTTTTAACCCTGACACACCATACCCATGACATACCATGGTCTCAATAATTAAGACAAATGTGACATAAGACAGAAATTTGGGGTGATAGTGAGTAGAAGGATGTCTCCACTACATTTTCTAGTAGTAAAAACTGTGAGGCAACCACTCTTGGGTGCTCTCCACTTGAAGAAATAAACAGTATAGTTGGCTTATTAGCTTCATCTCTGTCTCTATCATGTTGCAGTCTTACCCTCACACATAGAACTTTGAGTTATTCTTACTGGAAGAATTTCTGGAACAGTCTTAGGAGCTATTCAGTAGAGAAACTCAAGTCGTTTAGCCATGCCAGTGGTTCTGTAATTCTGTGGGTACAAGTAGCTATTTGGGAAAAGTGCAAAAGCCTATCTGCCTGCTTACCTAGCTACATTTTCCAATACAACTTTTTGCATTCTATCTATCTATCTATCTATCTATCTATCTATCTATCTATCTATCCATCCATCTATCTATCCGTCTATTGTATCTATCTATCTATCTTGGTTTGATTTGTATATCTGTTTTTTCATAGGTTTTGAATTTAGAAAATTTTAAACTAGAGAATAATTATCACCTTTTTATACTCCACATCAGGGAAGATTCATATATCAAGAACAGAATGATTTTTATGGATAGCAATGGACCAAAAGGGATGGAGGTTGTAAAGATGCCTGACTACTTCAGTAATCAAGGATATGTGTCCCTTTCCTCCAACATAATGGAAAGATATTTTATTTTACAACCACCAGACTACAAACATCTAAAAGGATGTAAGAGTTCATGAGAATGTGATGAAATGGGAGGTAATGATGGAAGTAAATCAGTCTGATTTTGTAGGGCAATTCAATTTGGCAATGTGAAGTGCATTTGAATAGGAACATAATCTTGAACATTTAGGCATATGTTGTAAAAAACTCACTACATGCATGTGCTTGAGGAGACACAGGTAGTAATGTCTCTCACAGATCACAGTAATAGTGAACAATTAAACCAACTAAAATGCCCACAATGGGTAACTGGATGTTCATACAATGGTGTATTGCAAATGAGTGAATTACAGCCTTATTTATCATTTTTAAATAAAGATTGTATATAACATTTACTAAATAGAAGAGAGGATATGTGATAATAAAAACTAAGTATTTCAGTTCTTACTCTGTGTTGAGTATATTCTAAATGCTAACTTGTGTACCACACATAGCAAGTTGCTGAAATACATATTATCATCTTTATTATACAGATGTGAAAAATGAGACACCGGAAGTCTAAGAGACTTTCCCAGGATCACACATGGCAAGCATGTGGAAGAGTAGATATTGAATAAATCTTGATTATTTCAGATGTTATGTTTTAAACTAGAAATCTCCATTGCATTTTATTACTTACAGAATAAAGCATCATTTATATAAAATTCAGAAACATGAAGTACAATATTCTATATTACAGTGAACAGAAGCAAATAGCGTAATAATTGTGTATAAGATATAAGAAAAGAATAGTAGTTAAATCTAGAAAAAAAGAAACAAAATTAGCATTGAGGTTATAAAGATGACTTCTATATTATGTGACATAATATTTCTTAAAACACTTTGAGGCAAATATAGGAAAGTTTTAAGATACTATATAAATGGATGATAGATAGTTTTTTACACATATATGCTGCCATTTTGTTTCTGTGAAAAATATTTCATAAGAGACTTTTATAAGAATGTTAAATATTAGCAATGAAAGACTGAATATTTTACTTGGTCCTTCTCCTGAGAAAAACTGGAAAATCTGCACACACAAAGAGAAAAAATTAAAAAAAAAAATACATATCATTTGGAAGTCATCAGATACACCCTAAGTCTGTGAGAGTCTGTGAGATTTTGTGGTGCAGAATCTTGAGGAGGAGGTAGAGAAATCAAGATACTGGCAGTTAGTGTGAATTTTCCCTTTGATCTGATAGTTTTTAAAGTTGTGTCTAAGAGTCTGAAAAAAATCTGCAGGGGATGGGGCGATTATAATTCAGAAGCTGTCATGGTGCAAGGTCCTTGTGAACTTCCAGGCTCTTATGTAAGACTAAGACGTCTAAAACTTTATATATATATATATATATATATATATATATATATATATATATATATATAATTTCTTTTTTCTTTTCTTTTCTTCTTTCTTTTTTTTTTTTCCTCAACAGAATTTCACTCTTGTCACCCAGGCTAGAGTGCAATGGAGGATCTCAGCCCACTGAAACCTCCACTTCCTGGGTTCAAAAGGTTCTCCTGCCTCAGCCTCCTGAATAACTGGGATTATAGGCGCCTGCCACCACACCTGGCTAATTTTGTATTTTTAGTAGAGACGGGGTTTCACCGTGTTGGTCAGGCTGTTCTCCAACTCCTGACCTCAGGTGATCCACACGGAGCCTCCTGAAATGCCAGGATTACAGATGTGATCCACTGCACCCGGCCCATATTTTCATTATAAATAACCTGAATATAATAAATTCAACAATAGAATAAAAATGGGGAACTCGAGAATTCTATCATACTATTAAAGAAAATGCCTGTCATATAATTTGTGTTACTCTTCCTCTTAACTTAAAAAAATATGTGTAAACTTTCCCTTAACCCTATTTCTCCTCTTGCAATTGTTCCTTTATTCTGTTCCTCTTCATAGCAAAACTCTTTAAAGCAATTATCTATAAGTCTTTGTCAGCAGTTCTTTTTAAACATACTTTAATCAGGCTTTTAGCCTGAACATTCTATCAAAACTGTCTTTGCCTAAGTTAACACTGACCCCCAGATTCCTAAATCCAATGGTCAATTCTCAGTATTCATTTTATTTGATACCTTGACAATATTTAAAAAAAAAACATATGTATTAACTCTTTAATCTAGAAGTTCACTTTAGAAATTTACTGTAAATATAAACCTCTGAAAGTATGACAATATTATATGCATGGGCATATTCACAACAACATTAATAGTGCTTGTAAAATATTCTAAATAAACTAACTGTCCAAGCATAGGAGTTTGGCTAAATTAATGATGGTGCCTACATGAAATGAAGCACTATTAAGCTGTAGAATAAAGAGAGAGGAATAGCTCCATAAACATATATGGAGTGATTTCTGAGAAATATTAAGTGAATAAGAGCCAAGTACAAAGAAACATTTTCATCTGCTTATATTTACAAAAAGAGTAGAAAAATGAATAAACCATAAACAGTTACAATGGGTCAGGGAAAGTGACTGGAGGAAGCAATTGGGGAAAAATAACAGTGCTTTGAAAATTCCATTTTGTGTAGTTTTGGCCTTTGAAAGCATGTAAATACTTTCTCATATTCAGAAAACCAAGTCAAATTAACAAGAATGAGAAGAAGAGGGGGAAAAAATACCTAAAACTTAAAAAGTAAATGAGGACAAGTGATAACAATTCTATTTAGAGAAAATCACCATTCAGAAAGAAAAATAATAATAAAGGATTAATCCAAGTAATATGGTTAGAATATATATCATGATATACACTTCATCTTGAGTGTAGCTGGGTTGGTAGTGAGGTCACTACTGAGTCTCAACCCCTTATATTTTTATTTTTATAATGGAGGCATTAATTATAGCTATACTACAGAAGTGAATAAAAAAGGAAAAGTGGTAGTATCATTTAGAGCCAAGGTTTTTCACTTTGACAAAAAACACACACACACAGAGAGTGAGAGAAACATATATATATGTATACATATACATACATGCATACAATACGTATATTTATTTTTCCTTACCACTATCGGCTAAAATAACCCAGAAAAAGATACAAAATTATTAATGAACAAATCTAGGGCTATAATACTATTTCCCACTAAAGTTGGCTAGAGCAAGATAGGTACAAGATGAAACTGAAATATTTTGTTACTCCAATTGTAGGAAAGTTCTCAAAAAAAATAATAGGCATGTGTTACAGCAACTCAGGAACCAGGCAGAAGAAGTTTATGCTCACCAAATACAGTATAATTTGAATGCCCAAATCACTGTAAGTACAGTAATAATTTATAAATGATTGAAAAAGTTGAGGATGCCAATTATAGAGAGATGACTACTAGATACCTAGATGATAGATAGACAGACAGACAGAAGGGTAGATAGATAGATAGATAGATAGATAGATAGATAGATAGATAGATGATAGATAGATGTAAAAAGAGAGAGGCTTTGCTTACAGTGAAATGCGCAGTGCTGAATCATAAATGTGGAATAAGTGCTGGAGTCAGAAATTTATCATTTTGCAACCACCATTTCAAAGATAGGACCAGGAAAAAATCGACAATGCATGCTAAAGCCCCAGGGGAAATTTTGATGTTGAATAGGATATTTCCATGGTCCTAAAAGAGCTACTGTGAGATTGCTTATTAGTTGCATGGGAATGAAATGGTGCTGATAAAATGGTGAAACAGGAACACAACTTGAACAGATTATCAAAGTTAATATTCCAGGAAAAGAGACAGATGGATATATGCCTCCAGAAATGATGCACTGAGGAGGAAATGACATCACTTACTGCTCCAACTGGGAATGCATCATCTGAGCATAATCATGGGGGGATCTCAGACAAATCAAAAGTGAGGAATATTCTATGAAAATAGTGGCAGGAGAATGGTGTATTCTTCAAAAATATCAATTTCATAAGATATCAAGAAAGGTCATTTTAATTATCAAAAAATAAACAAAGCAAAATGACATGACACAGAAGGCAATACCTGACCCTGAAGTCCATCTTGCCCTTGGTCAATTGACAAGATTATTGATATTAGATCAGATAAATATTACATTGTATTTAATTAATGACTTCCAAACTTTTACTGTAATAATATGAGAATAACACTCTTCTAGGGAAAAACAACTCCCACTGAAGTATTTAGGAGTAAAGATAAAGAGCCATGCTCTTTGCAAGCTACTCTCAAATGAGCAACTTGTTCACTTAGTGATCCCTGAATTGCCAGACTGGCTCTCACATCAGGCTCCCTCCATTTGTTGCTCTTTATGTAAGGAAACACTTCTCCCAAACATGCATAAGACACGTTTCCTTACATCTTTTAAGTGTTGCATCCTTAAGTGTTGCATCTCAGAAGGATGCAGATCAAAGACCGGTATCCTTCTGAGAGTCATTCTCTGTTGAAAAATTCCTGTTTAAAATTACCAGTCCCCAAAATGCACTGCTAACTTCATGTTTCTCTACAGTGCTTATCATCTTCTAATGCAGTGTTAAATTAATTTATTCATCTTGTTCCTTTCAATTTCCCATGCTAAAATGCAAACTTCAAGAGAGCATGGATTTTTATATTCAGTTTGTTCTTTACTGATGACCCATCCCCTTGACCACTGCCTTATTATAATAGGTGCTCAACAAACACTTTTTAAATTTAAGGTCCATATCTTGGTTTTGTTTGATATTTGGAATAAAATAATCAATGAATATTGCTTCTACAAATACCTAGAATAAACCTTATATAAGTAACAGCAGTGACCATTTTGCCTGTTGAATTTTAAGAGGTTATATCTGGAATAAGTTAATATAATGCTACAGAAAGTGAAAAATGATGACTTAGCTTTGAATACTGAATAAAAGAATCACAGTGCTAAATAAAATAATCTGAATTAAAGGTTTTATAATCCTGAAAAGGTTTTATTAGCATACTATTTTCCCTCTTAGAAACAAATGATTTCACTGCTGCTAGAAGTAGTAAATGGAAAAATTCATTGGTTTCATTCTCATGGATTTTTCTTCCCTCCTTCACTTATGCACCTGAAGTGCTGCTGATAAGCAGGAATGAAATTAGACAAATATTCTCAATTTACTTTTGCTTTTTAAGTGTGCAAAACACAGGCTCAAATCAGAAAGCCAGAAACCTTGTTATGATGTCAAAATAGGAATACAACTAGAAGAGAGTATTTTTAGTCAAAATATGCATTGGCATGTGAACATAAGTATTAAACCTCTGAGTAACAAATTAATGGATTTCAGGCAGTCTTGGAAGAACAATTCAGTATATTAGTCATTGATTTGGCTAACTTTGACTTACCAACTGTGAAGTACATAGGGAATTTTAGTACATAAAATAAATACCCTTTACTACCTCACTGAGGTTACTACATCACAAATACATTGATTCAATAATTTATTTATAAATTTTCATGTCTACTAACTTGTTTACTTTTGCTTTTGCTGCCTGTGCTTTTGGTGTCAAATCCAGAAAAGCATTGCCTAGACCAATGTCAAGGAGTTTTCTGCTGTTTTCTTCTAGGAGGTTTAGAACCGCACATCTTACATTTAATTATTTAATATATTTAAAATGTATTTTTGTGCATGTTATAAAACAAAGGTTGTACTTGTTTTTATTTTATTTTTCAAATGGATATCCACTTTTCCCAAGACCATACAATGAACAGTCATTTTCCTCATTGTGTATTCCTGATATGCCACAGACAAAATGAGATGTAAATTTCTGGTAAGCATGCCATTGATCTATGAGCTAGTCAACTTGAATTACGACATAAAAATGGAGCCTCTAGGGGTAATCTATGGAGGTTAAGGAGATGTAGATTAAAAGATACAAAATTTCATTAGGCAAAGGAATAAATGGGAAAGATCTATCCTGCAACATGGTGACTACAGTAATTAACAGTGTATTCTATACTTTAAAATTGCTTGAAAGTAGATTTTAAGCATTATTATCACAAAAAGATAAGCATGCGAGATAATACATGTATTAATTAGCTCAATTTAGCCATTCCATAATGTATGCATATATGAAAACATCACATTATACATCACGAAAATGTAAAATTTTATGTCAACTTAAAAATATTTTAAAAAAGTAATCCAACAAGAAAATAATCACAACAGGTGCTATTTATTTAAAATAAAAATTCTGTCAACTTAGTGATCAAACAACTGCAGGTTGTAATGTGATTTGTTAGAAAATATGTTACTAATTAGAAAGAACATTCTGATATTTTCTATCCAATAAGACAGTGTTGTGTTGCATTTAAAAATGGATTGAATGAGGCTGAGATGGTGGATGAGGACATTCCTAGTACAAATAAGCACTTCAGAATACACCTGACAGATTGTAGCATCCATGGCTTATGCAAATACACTTCTAGGATTCAGGGTGTTTTTGTTAAATGTGTGATCTTCAAGTTTCATAAGAGGTGTGAACTGGGTAGAGTTTATTCTCACTTTGGAAGTGCTTAAGAGAAATAAATTACAATATGTACAATATGTATCCCAGTAGCAACAGAGGAATTTCCAAAAAAGGACAAGATCTGAACTCACCAACATGCCCAGTAACCTGACTTACTAAAGTATCAGGTACATACTGGCTAACATCTCTCTCACTAAAGGTAATGTTTCATCTTTAAGATGAGTTCCTTAGCTACACAGTACCTGGATTTATGGCTTATAAAGACACTATATACCATGCTAGACTGAGATTTTCATGTTATTATTTGTATTTAGAAGAGAGATCCCTGCTGTATTCACACAATGGCAGCATCTGCTGGTCTGGCTATGTGAAAATCAGTGTGCATTATCAGAGAGTGTGTCTCTGAGAAACAGAGCCTGAAAATAAGTTAGGATTGTAGGACACATAAATATGTAGACATATAGTTTGTACGTTATATGTATACACATGCATGCATATGTTGGCTGCAGGAACTTAACTTTTAGTATTAATTGTCGCTCACAAGGCTGTGGGTTAACTGGGCTCACTCACATGTTTGCAATCAATCCTGGTTCAGATTGCAGTTCTAGCAATCTACATTGTACTCTTTCGTATTTGTGGTTCCTCTGGATTTCAGTTATTTAGAATCGTGCCTAGGTCTGCTCAACCTACTCATATTTCTCCATGTGGTGCCTTCTTGCAGGCGATCCTGTACTATTCATGAGCAGAATTCCAAAAGATACCAGAAAAACACAAAGATCTTGAACGTAGGCACAGAACAGAGCAAGCACATTATCAGTTCCACTACATTCTATTGGTCAAAGAAAAGTCACAAGACCCAGTTCTAATTTAAAAATTCCTCAGTTCTAAATAGTATTTTCTTAGAAAGGCTCACTCCACACTTATTATCTTGTCATTTTGTTTAATTCTCTGATTGGCATGTATAACTGTGAGAAGCTTGAATGATTACTTCTACCTTTTGTTTATGTTTGTATCTATCTTTCCAGAGGAGAAAGTATAGTAAGGGTTTTCGCCATTGTTTTAACCCCAGCAAGTTCAATGGTTTTGGGAGGGTTCATCTATCATTATACTCTAGCAAGTGAACTGTTTCAAATCTAGGATTGAAGGTGAGAAAGTAGGATAAATAAAACAAAGCTGATTTTTTCATATTTATGAACATACGTGAAAGCATCCAAAATGAGATAACATGCATCTTAACATACCAGTTCACCTGTCCATTCATTATTAACAGAAAATTGTTAAAAATCATTAAATCTTAAGTAGCAATTTATTCAATTAGCAAATTATTCATTACAACATAGATCATAAAAATTTTTTATCTTTTACCAAACAGGTGTTATTTTGTTGTGTAAGGTAGATATCTGCTCTGCAAAATAAGCTATTTACTATCCAAATTACAGTTTTAGTTGTTAGCTATTTTAAACGTACCAAAAAAAAAAAAAACACACACACACAGTCAGAAAGTTCCGTATAGCAGAGAGCACAGAGAAGGAAGTGCTTTATTGCAGAGGCGGTAGCTGCAGGAGAGGATCAGAGCAGCAGAGGGCAGAGAAGAGAAGCTACTAAGCCAAGAACTGCAGCAGGACAGCCCAGAAAGATCACAGGGTGTGCAGACAGCAGGGAAAAGCAAGAGTGATGTAAAGAACTTAAAGCAACACCTCACCAGCTGTAGCATAGAAGGGGAAATTATCAAGACAATACAGGAACCTATGAATATTCACAGAATGATGGAGAAACAGTAAAAACTCTAGTCATAGACTGGGCACGGTGGCTTATGCCTGCAATCCCAGCATTTTGGGAGACTAAGGCAGGCAGGTCACGAGGTAAGGAGGCTGAAACCAGCCTGGCCAACATAGTGAAATGCCATCTCTACTACACACACACACACACACACACACACACACACACACACACAAATTAGCCGGGTGTGGTGTCGTGAGCTACCCAGAGTAGCTAATCCCAGCTACTTGGGAGGCTGAGGTAGGAGAATTGCTTGAACCGGGGAAGGTGGAGGTTGCAGCGAGCTGAGATCGCACCACTGCACTCCAGCCTGGGCAATAAGAGTGAGACTCCACCTCAAAACAAAAACCAAACCAAAAACCTCTAGTAATAACACTGATAAAGTAGGTATCAATTTACTAAAGAGGGCAGTTAGTATCAACATGGAGACATAAATGAACAGAGGAAGGCATTCCAATAAATTAGCCACGTCAACCTGTGAAATCAACAGAAGATGTTACTTAACAAGATGATAAGTGTTATCTCAGTATTAGGTTATGATATGGTTAGGCTTTGTGTTCGCACCCAAATATCATCTTGAATCACAATCCCCATAATTCCCTTAATCCTCATGTGTCAAGGGAGAGATCAGGTGGAGTTAACTGAATCATGCGAGTGGTTTTCCCTAGAGTGTTCTTATGATAGTGAGTGAGTTCTCACGAGATCTGATGGTTGTAGAAGGGGCTATGCCCCCTTCACTAGGCACTTTGCCTTCCTGTTACCTTGTGAGGAAGGTGCCTTGCTTCCTCTTTGCCTTCTACCATGATTGTAAGCTGCCTATGTCCTTCCTAGCCATACTGAACTGTGAGTCAATTAAACCTCTTTCCGTTATACATTACCCAGTCTTCAGCAGTTCTTTATAGCAGTATGAAAACAGAATAATACAGGTTATGAATTCCCACTTAACAAAACAGGATTGGCACAAAGAATAATCCTATCCCATCCATTCAGCCATTTACTCTTGTATCCATCTATCATCAATTGATCAGTAGATGAGTCAGGCTAAAAATCATTCATTAAGTATCTAGCACTGTGCTGAATATTCAGAATATGCACATGACAGGCATTTTCCATTTTAAAATGTACAGTTAAGTTCTGGTGTTCTATAGCACATCAGGGTGACTGTAGTTAGCAATAATATATTGTATATTTTTAAATGATTTACAATGTACATATGTATTGAAATAACACACTGTACCCATAAATATATATGTAATTAATTATGTATGAATCAGAAAATGGAAACAACATATTTCTTTGTAGTTTCAAATTCTGGCTATATATCTTTACTCATAATGTTCCAAACTAACTTGAATTCAGTCATCTGTATTTTAAAGTTCAATTATGAACTGGTTTTTAGCAGAATAATGTGCACTCACTTATCCAGAATGTTAATGTACTTGTTGCTTACCCAGGATCATACTAAATATTACATTACTGAGTATAACACTGTAGAGATACTAGTTTGAATAGGAATATTCTTTTGGCAACTAATATTCATAAGTTATGATTTTACTTTAAGTCCCTTAATCAACAATGTATTAAAATGTATATTAAACAATACAATTTTCTAAATATTAGTGTAATTTTCTGTATGTGTATATGTATACATTTAATCAGAAACAATTCTAGTGTTATAAAAATAACAAACTCTAAATTATCTCTCTAAACATACTATTGCTATCTTTTTAAAGTTGGCATTCATAGAAAAAGCCATTATTATCACAAAACCTTCTGAAGAAGGTTATGACATTTGTCATGATTTAACAACATCTGTAAATGATATCAAAGGCCTAATGTGTCATTCTCTTTTTGTTTGTAAATTAGCGATTCAAAGTCTGTATATGAAAGACATGAAAGGATTTTAATGCACAATTATCACACATAATTTTGCAAACAAAAATTATCTTAGAAATAACAATATGAAAGGATACAAGCAAATATTAAAGTTACAGTAAATATTATTTAATTATAAGCTTGTTTCTATATATGCCACTAAATATCAACAAATCCTTACTGATGATGATGATTCTATTCTTGCCTAACGATATAAAGTAGGATAAATTAAAGTAAAAAAAAACCTAAAAATAAAATAATAAATATAATTATCCATAAAGCCAATATTACCTATCTGACATTACTGGTTACAGGACCATTTAAAACTCCTTAAGCAGTTAACGTTTTACTTTTATTTGCCTCCCTATTTAGTAATCACCAAAAAAGGTGACACCATTTTTACTAAACATAAATAATCATAGTTCGACTTAGTCATTAGGATGGTTAATGTGATGTGTAAACATGCATAGGCCACAGTACATGTTGCTATAAAGATATTTTAGGTGAGATTAAAATTTAAATCAGCAGGCTTTGAGTAAAGCACATTAAGCTCCATAATGTGGTTGACCCTCATTTGATCAGTTGCAAGACTTTAATCAAAATGAAAATGAGGTCCTCTGAGGAAGAGGAAGTTCTGCCTCTAGAGAATCCTTCAAACTGCAGCTATCTCATCTGCCCTTTCCTTGGTCTTCAGCTTGCTGGTCTACAGTGTGAGGTTTAGACTTGCACCCTCCAAAATCATATGAACTAATTCCTTGAAATAAATCTCTCTCTTTCTCTGTGTGTGCGTGTGAGCATGTGTGTGTGTGTAAAATACATACACCTTATTGTTTCTGTTTATCTCAAGAACTGATTAATACAGTAAATGTAGATAAATTATTGGTTACTCTTTTAAACAGCTTTATTGAGATAGATATGATTACAAATTACACATTTAATGTGCACAGTTTGATGAGCTCGGATATGTGCAAACACCTGTGATATACCATCACTACAGTTAAGGTAATGGTCATACCTGACATTTCTCAAAGTTTCCTTGTGTTCCTTTGTTTTGTTTTTTAAAAATACTGGTTATTTTTTCACATGAGTAGTAAATTACATAATAAAACAGACTTCTTTGAAATTTTGAGCACTCCTTATACTGGTGCGTATTATTATGTGCATTCAGTGATTCTATTTTTATTCACTCACTGGTAACCACAGGAAAAAATAGTGCTGAGCAGATTTTATCATTTAATTTAATTTTCATTTGGGACAGTTTTCAGTTCAGTCAGGGTGACTTTTCAGACTTTGGAGTTTTTTTTTTATTTAAGAGATAGCATAACAGCATTGTAAAGCAATTGCACCAATTTACTGAAAGAGTCAATCCAATTTCTGCAGGTTCACTACTGTCATATCTGGTTTCTTGTACATGCATTGATTATACCAACAGAATCTTCAATGGTTCTTTGAATACCTGACTTTATTGCATTTCAAGCTGAAATCTGTTATCTACATAGACACTTGAGAGACTTGCCTTTCTATATTTAGATGTAAATAAATTGGCAAATTGGCAAATATATCCTAAAGACTTTATGGTTAAATATAAAGTCCCTGAAGTTATATATATATATATATATATATATATATATATATATATATATACACATACATATATTTTAAAGTGTGTGTCATTGAAATAATTCCAGAAATGTTCTTTAAACCTGTATGTTATTATAAATACTTTTTATTCCTGCCAATATTATTACCAAAATGTCATTCCTTTGATAATTTACTCAATTTATATAAACAGAAAACAATCAGTATCTGCCTTCGCTTATAGAAATATAATTTAAGATTAGCAATTGACTTTCTATCTATCTATCACTTTTGGCAAAAACTTCTCAGCAGAGCTAGTAACTATAAAAAAGGGGCTTAGACAGTCTGAGGTGTTCATTGTGGCACTTCCAGAAGTATTTCTGGGGACTTGGAAATTATTTTGAAAAGATTCTTAAAGTGATGTATTTAGTATCCCAGTTTCAGTAATGTGAAACCAAAGAGTGTTGTAAGAAAATGTGATAGAAATTGAGTTGGAAAAGGAGACGCGATCTGAAACACTGATTTATTGGGCACTATCAATAACGTTAAAAACATTTTAGCATGCATCTGTTGTCCTTTTTCTCCCTTATGCCTATATGAATTAAACTGAGATTGTATTTAGTATATCTCTTTCCTTTATTACATATGTAAATGTCCTTTATTTATTCACAACTGAAATTCAGAAACATCACTATATCAGCATCCAATATCATACTCATTTCAAAAATTTATATTTAGATAAAATTTGACAACTAATAAAGATCCAGGTGTCTTGAGAATACTTGTTTACAAAATCCAATGTTTCATGTTGATGTGTTTGCATTTATCCTTCTACTGCTGCCTAACTACTTTCTCAATGTTGATGGAGTATAATTAATACTTCATTGCTTTGAGTGCTGACATGCAAAATTTTGTGTTAAGTACACGTTTAGATATTTGTTCTACTAAAATTTTAAGTGCTGATTCATTACTAAGATGCTTCTTCTTTGGTCGATAAGGAACACTTTTTAAATATTTCTCTTCCGTAAGGTAAAATTATGTACAAATTTGTTTTTATTTTCTTTGTGATCTTATCTTTTCTCTAATTTATATTTTCAAATATAACAAATTTTCTTCCTTTGAATTCAAGAAATCTACTATATCCTACTATTTATCACGGTCAAGTAATTTCTAAGGAATGAAGATCAAAAATAATTTTAATAGTTTCCTGGTAATCTTTCTCACATCTAAGTTCTGTACATCTTTCTAACAGTTTTATTTGGCGTTCATGTATTTGTCACAGGAAAAATGGAGTATCTTGAGTAAGCTCTTCTTTTCTGTTGACAATTGAAGTGATACGTGATGCTTTCACTAAAAAATGAGTCTACAAATATTCTTGCTTGCTTCCATCGTCTAGACAGATGTTTCCTTTTTCTTGTCCAGGATAAATTTGTTGATATGTACTCAAAATTCTGTCATTTTCAGTATCTTCTGGGAACTTGCTCAATCCATTATTCCATGTGTTTCATGGATCTTCATCTGTCTTGTTTCCACTGGCTTTCCCATAGCAGCACATAAACCTCAAGCTTAAAAAGCAGCATTCATTCTGGCCCTGCTCTTTACTAGATTTTATGGCATATGTCTCTTTATTTCAAGAACAATGATAGAAAACAATAGCCTATGCTTGCTACTTCTATTTCTTAACCTCCTAATTATTTTTCAAAAATTACCCCAGCTTCTACATTTTTTTTTTCTTTACCTGAACTGCTTTTCTTAAGTTGGTGATGACTTCTTCGTTTCTAAATAAAAGATGAAGTCTTTAATTCTTTAATCTCTTTTTGACTCAGTAATACACATAGCAGTCTCTTATTCTACTTCTCATTCCTAGACGATGTTTTCCAGCATCCTTGGTACATACAATCCGTGCATAGTATCATGTTTGAGTTCTGGCCAATAGAATATGGAAGCATGTGACATATGCCACTTTCAGGGCTGCCTTACAAAACCTCTTTCATAGTACTCCAAGTTTCCTCTATTTGTTTACCAACTGGTGAATTACAGAGACTCCAGAAAAAGGTTCACAAATATTGTAAAATAGTGGAGTTTAAAAAAGCAGATTTAGTTTCAGAATTTTCAGTACAATGATGTTGACAAATTGTCCCTGTTTGCCTAGGACTTTCCCAATATGAGAACCAAAGAGTCCTGCATCCTGGGAAACCCTTTCCACCTGAAAAATCAGAAGAGTTAATCAACCAAGAAAGAATGCTACCCACTGAAAATTGAAATGAACTATAATTGAACAAGTAATAACCATTCTATTGTATTTAGACATATTTACTTGAGACTTGTTTGCTATGATAGCCTACATGAAAAAAACATCTAACTGAAGTAAGACAACATCAATTACCTTCCTTCAATTTGCTTCACCATTCTCTTTTATTTTTATTTGCAATTACTACTATCACTTATCTATTTAATCAGTCCAGAGCATGATAGTTACCCTGTACCCCACTGTTTTCATTAACTTACAGATTCAATTAAACCCTACATATATTGACTCAACCATCTGTAATCTCTAATTTTATTTTCTCTATTTTTCTTCCCAGACATTATTAGTTCATATTCTCCTATTTCCTAACTTGGAACACTGATGTTTACATTTAGGTGCATAACATAATTATCCAGTGAGCTTGTGAAAAGTTTCCTAGACAAACCTGAAAGACTCTTATCGTAGGTTTAGTGTTGCAGAGGGGATCTTATTATTGAAATTACCCCAATAACTGTAATGATAAATGTGACAGTTTAGAAACACTGACCTGGAATTCTACTGAACTCTTCTTATGAGTGGCTTATCTATTAACAAAAAATCTCTCTATATTGAGAGTTTGGTAATAATGATTTTCTAAAGGAAAAAATATTTGGTATGTTTCTGTAGTAGAATAAATAGTTGTCCTAAAATAATCTGTCCTCCAATTTGTGGGAAAATACATGATTTTTTGCCCCTTGATTAAGGACTGGATTTTAAGTCTTCAGGATTTATAGGGGTTACATTTAAACTTTAATTCTAAAATGCAGGTAGTAGCCATGAAAAAGGTACTCACCTCAAACTCTTTAGGAAATTATCAAATGCTAATGATGATACTAAATCCCCAAATAACATTAGTTTTCATATATAAAATTAACTTGATTTGGTTCACATGCAAGTTGTTTTAATTCTTATGCCTTAGAATTTATGGGAAGGTCAACAAGGTGGCCCTGTTAAAATGATAATTGTCACTTGAGATTAAAATACAGGGCAGACAGAAGATGTGTCATTTTTGGTGACACATTTTTTTTTTTTTAATTCAAGTTGCTCTTTCTTGTCCTTTTAAATAAATGTAAAAGGCAGTATTGTTACAATAGTGTATAAGGCCAGGCAGGGCTCCATGCTCTTTTACTGGTCTTGTCCTCCAGTTTCTCCTGTTTTTACTCTAATCCTAGTACCCTGTTTTCCTTGTTTGTTCTCTGGTCTGTGCATGCTCACCAGAAGTGATCATTTTTCCAAGGGCTCATAAATGGGTTCTCGGTGAGAAAATGATAGTGAAAAAAACTTACGTTTTCTTTGTGCTTACTCAACTCAGCTCAGCCCTCTTCCCCCTGGAATCACGCCTGTCATGGCTAGTGCAAGCTTTCCTGTGTCACTCCATGGCATAGAATTTACCTTATCTGCTTCTACGTTGTCTAAAACTGAGTGGCTACATATGCCTCACTAAACCGACTTAACAAACAAAGCCAAGTCCATCCTCCTCATTGTGGCCTCCGTGAGTGATAAACACGATGTTTTGGCCTGAATATTGCTTTGCTTTGCTTCTCAAATTGTTCAGAAACTGAGAAAAGAAAAATATATATAGGCAGTTCTTTTGAATTGTATGTTCAACTTGCATGTTCCATAAGTTATTCTTTTGTGCACTTATTTATTCAATTTCTCACTTAAACAACAATATTTACTTAGACTATTTATTGAGACTACGACATCATATACGCTGTTCTAGTACTATGAGAACTCACCACCTATTCTTTTAAATACAGAAGGTCCTTTTGATGGAGAAAACAGTAATCTTGCTCTGACATTAATATTTGCAATGGTTCATAAGACTGGGCATAGAGAAAAGATAGGACTCCCAACCGAGTGTTCTGGCTGATAAATCAAATGCTAAACTTCCTATGAATGCATAGATACTACCTTATGGCAGGGAGTTGTTAAAACTCAAATTACTTACTAAAATGTCAGCACTTATAATTATTTAAAAAAAGGAATTGCTAATGTCACATAATAAATTAGTTAAGACACATGGATGTAAGCAACAAAAACTAACTCAAGCTAAGGAATTTTTTTTGTGTGTGTGTCCAGTTTTAAGATTAGGGGAGTTGTTTGGTGTCAAGCAGAAATCCTGCATGAGGATTTGCAGGACTCTCTATCTTAGATAGACTGGGGTCATCCTGTACCTCCCATAGTGTCCACATTATGCAGATATTTTCTCTGGATCTTGTTTCTAAATTCCAAGCGAAGATAATCTCATTAGCCCAGTTTGGAGCAATCTTCCTTCCTTTCTTATCAGCTACAGCCACAGGACAGAAGAATACTGTAGATAGAGAGAACAACCTCACACGTAAGGTAAATTTTTCTAAGAGAGGTATTGCTGGACAGATGTTAACAGTAGGTCTCTTGACTCAGGGAATACTATAGGCTGTAGTAATTGTTTTTCATCCTAACGTTTAGTAAGGTGCGATGTTTTAAACAAGCTCATACGTGTTTGGATTTTCATGCAATTGGAAAGCTATGTAAACTACGTAAACATAACTATGAGAATAAATAAATATCAACATTCAGGGTATATGTTTGGAGCAATTTGACTCATATCACCCTTTAGTATGTGTAGCTATTTATTAATTTAATTATTGATTAATTATTTTGAAATTATTATCTGCAGTAACACAATAATAACTTCTCAATGCAGCTAAGCCCAGAATTAATGTATGTTGACAATAATTTGTTATCAGTGTGCTAAAATGTAGCAGATTTACAATGTTAAAGCTAAGTAGAATGCATTCATGTCACTGTAACTTTCTTTGTGGTATCTTAAAGAAGGGGAAGAGAGAGAGTTGTGGTTAGTAAGCTAGCAATTACATATGTGAGAGAAAGGGAAATATCAATATGTTAAGATTCCCAGCTTTTTGTACAACTTCTCATTTATTTAAAATGATTTTGTGTTTGCTCCTTTGCTCCAGGGAATTGCTGAATTGAATGAGATAAAGAATTCACTGGAAAATTATACGAATCTGAGGTAAACAAAATTCATTTACCATAAAAAGAACAGAACATAATTACGGGGGAGGGAGGGGAAGTAATGGTGTATCCAGGGGACTGGAGAAAGTCAAGCTCGATATAGTCAAGAAGGAAAGGATAATAGAAGGCCAGGTTAGGACTGTTTGATGGAGAAAAACAGAATGACGATAGAGTAGTTAACTGACACTGTTTAGAATTTGGTGGTCATTTATTTATGGGTGTTCAGAAAATTTTTACATGTCTTATTTCAAGGCTTTTGCTCCATCTGATAGCCAGGATAATTTGTTTTAATTTAATTTAATTTTATTTTATTTTATTTTATTTTTGAGACGGAGTTTCGCTCTTGTTACCCAGGCTGGAGTGCAATGGCTCGATCTCGGCTCACTGCAACCTCCGCCTCCTGGGTTCAGGCAGTTCTCCTGCCTCAGCCTCCTGAGTAGCTGGGATTACAGGCACGCGCCACCACGCCCAGCTATTTTTTTTGTATTTTTAGTAGAGATGGGGTTTCACCATGTTGACCAGGATGGTCTCGATCTCTTGATCTCGTGATCCACCCGCCTCGGCCTCCCAAAGTGCTGGGATTACAGGCTTTAGCCACCGCACCCGGCCCTGTTTTAATTTTAAATACATGTCTTGATAAGTCCTTAACATTTGAATGCCATTGATAATGCTAATGACGCCACAGACCAACCTACACAGGTGTTCTGCTTCTAAGTATTCCAAGAAATTATTCATTATGTACAAAAACTCATATGAGGCAGTCAAGTACTTTAATTTTGAGAGCCACATAGACTAGATTTCAGGCAAATTATATTTACTAAGTTATATAATTAACTGCTTATTTGGAAGCAGAAAACCCTTAAATGTTATTAAATATAATTATATTTAGATTTATTAATTTCTAAATGTGATTAATTCCTAACTTTTAAATATTTCTATTACCCTTAATTGAATGGTCTTTTCTAAAATGGTTATGGTTTCACATGGATTATTAACAAATATAATAAGAAATAGTTTTCTATGTACTTTGAAACAATCCATCCTCAAACCTAAGAGTCTATTGGAACATAGACTCTTAGCCCCCAAAATGTCTACATTCTAACCCATAAAATCTGTTAATATGTTTTCTTACACGGAAAAGGGAGCTTTGCAGATCTGATTATGGTTAGAAATTTTGAGGAGATTATCTTAGATTATCTACATGAGCTCAATCTAATCATATGAATGAGTTCTTAAAATCAGAGAACTTTTGCCCGCTGTGAAAGAGTGATACAACAATAGAAAAAGGGTTAGAGAAGTTATAACACTTCTAGCTTTGAAGATTGAAGGGCAGGGCCATGATACAAGGAATGTAGATGACCTCTAGAAGCCTAAATAGGCAAAGAAACTAATTATCCCCTAGAGCCTCTGCAAAGAAAAACACCTTTGTTGATACCTTGATTTTAGCCCAGTGATATCCATGTCTGACATTTCCTTACAGTTTTATCAAAAATCAATATTTTTACAGTTCTTTACAGAACTGTAAGTAAATAAATTTGTGTTGTTTATAAGTCACTAAGTTTGTGGTAAAATTTAAAGCTGCAATAGAAAATTAATATATTACCTAAAATTTTGCTTGTCAAAATTCAAATATACATTGTCTGCAGATCTTGAAAAATGTAGATCCTGGCCTTGTATCTCTTAGGTAGTGCCCAGGATTCTGTATACCTAATAAGGTACTAGATTATACCACTGCTACTTGTCCATGGATTATACTTGATTGGCAAGAATTTAAAGCATGTGTTACAGCTCTGCCATCTTATGTCAGTTTGAAACACCCATGATCTCATGACAAAAAAAGAGTAGTAAGCCTCCTAATTTTGCTTAAGTTATCCTTTTCTGTTTGTTGTTGTTCTTTTTCGATTTAAATTTTTATTCACATGATATTCAGTTTTGGATCCTAGACCCTCTTTACTGATCATGTAACCAATGATGATATTTAAAATGATTTTTCGACTTCAGCCCCCGACTTGAACTTAAGTTCTGTCTCAATTTTTTTCCCTTTGAATTCAGCTGTTTTGCTCTTGCATGTTGACACTTCCATGATTGACCCCAACTTGCCTGACTCCACAACAAGCCCTTTTATGACCAGCTTTCTAAATAGAATACTTGTTACCCCTCCAATGCTTAGAAGATATAAAAGTAGTTTTGTATTTGGAATTAAAATTATGTTATTTAGAAGCCACCATAAAATCTTCTTTCAAATATGCTCCCTTTGAGGAAAGACAGGTCACACAACAAATCTAGCAGATAAAAATTACGAGTAGGGTTTTAAAATATCAAATTCATCAGATGTTATATTTTAATTAGCATAATTTCTCTTCATGTTGTACCATTGTTTATGGTAATATATATATAATATATATAATATATAATATATAATATATATATATTTGTAACAGTGTTCTACTTTTTAGATACACTAGATTTCAAATAGATTCTTCCTGTTAATCATCAATATCTCAATGTTCAATTTTACATTAGAGTTGCCTCATAATCTAACAGATGATAGATAGATAAATATCAAAAAACATAGATAAAGGAATAGGTAACTACACTCACCCCCAGAGACATTTAAATTAGAAACTTCAAGATGGGAAGAGTTTTTCATAACTTAAAATTTTTTCTAGATGATTCAAATTGGCTGCAAAGTTTAAGGACAATTGATATAAGTGATAATTTTGACATACTTAAACATTTTTCTAATGTACATAAAATTTATTTTCTAAAATAATTTCAATTACATATTTATTAAAAATAAATTTTTATTCAAACAATAATCAGTTATTAAAAAGTACTTGCATGGTAAATATCTATTGTTCTATAACCAACCATTCTAAAATTTAGTGTATTAGACATCAATTTATTTTGCTTATGAGTCTATAAGATAGTCCAGGCTTTTTGGTGCTTCTTCTACTGGGCTCACCACTCATATGATTACAGTCATCTGGCAAGTTAATCGGGGCTCTATGAGCTATGAGGGCCTCATTTTTATATCTGCTAGTGAGCTAGTTCTGTTGGCTGGGGATCCTTGGCACTTGTTCCGGTAGCCTCTCTAATCTCTCCAGCAGATCAGCTTAGCTTTCTTACATAGAAGTAACAAAATTCCAGGTTGCCGAGACCAATTGTACAAGTGTTTATTAAGTCTTATTTTCTGTTACACTTACTGATATACCATTAATCAAGGCATATCTCAAGGCTAAGCCCAGCATCAGTATAGAAAGGAAAAACACAGAGGCATGAATTTTGGGAAGTATATTTAATTATGTAGTAATGTACTGCACTCAGTATAATTTATTAGTGCCAAATACAAAATCTATGGCTGGGTGTGGTGACTCATGGCTATAATCCCAGCACTTTGGGAGGCCAAGGTGGGTGGATCACCTGAGGTCAGGAGTTCAAGACCAGCCTGGCCAAGATGGTTAAACCCTGTCTCTACTAAAAATACAAAAAAACAAAACAAAACAAAACAAAATTAGCTGGGTATGGTGGCATGTGCCTGTAATCCAAGCTATTCGGGAGGCTAAGGCAAGATAATTGGTTGAATCCGGGAGGCAGGGGTTGTGGTAAGCTGAGATTGTGCCACTGCACTCTAACCTGGGCGATAGAGCAAGACTCCCCCATATCAAAAAAAAAAAAAAAAAAAAAAAAGAATCTGCACATGGCTAGTTATGTACTACATATTCTGATTTCAACTCTTTAAAAGTTATTTTTTCTGAAATACTCATTTACAGAAAGTACATAAAACGTAACTATAAATGTGAATAAATAATTGTAAATGAGTAGCAAAATGACAAAGAACACAAGAAGAAGAATTTTGCCAGCATCCCAGAATCCTCCTGAGCATTCCTTTAGGGTCACATAGTTTTATTTACCACAATGGGTATCTTTTATTCTGAAAGTTAGGGAATCACTTTCTTGATTCTCTTGGGCACCCCATTTAATATTTTTCCTGTTTTTATACTTCATAGAAACATGATATAGTACATGTTATTTTCGATCTGGCTTCCTTTGCACAGCAGTATATATTTCAGTCATTCAGGGTGCTACATAGAGCTGAATTTCATTAATTGTTGGTTGTATTCTTATACATAAACCACATTTTCTTTGTTCATTCTATTGCTGCTGAACATTTCAGTTTCTATTTTCAAATTATTACAATGTATTATAAATAGTGTTGCTATAAGCTTAGCTATAAACATATATACACGTTGTACATATGCTTTCCAGGTTTCAGGGCACATAAACACATGCATATGCATAGACTAAAGAGATATATAATCTAAAGGAAAATTATTTCTGAGTCATAGAGAATGCATTCCCATTTAAAGATAAAAAAGATAAACACTTCAGCAGCATATGGTTAATTTTAGTAAGCATTTCGTGTTCACTTGATGAGAATATAGATTTATCATTCTGCATTCTGTCACTTAACTATTTTGCTAAACTTATCTGTAGGTGTTTTTTTATTTTCTATGTTCACAATTGTCTGTGCATAATAAAAATTTTCTTCTTTCTCTTGTTTCAGTCTTCTTAGTTTTTTTTTTGTTTTCTTTTTAAATATTCAGGCAAGTATTTTTTTTGGTTCCAGTATAATTAAGAGTGGTGAGAACAAGTCAATATTTTTACACGAAATGAATTTAGTTGCCATTCAAGCACTGTAAAAGTGCATTTTTGCTTTCTCTAGATCAAATTCTTATTTCAATTATATCTGCAGATATTATGCATTTCCCTTATGCCTACTAACTTTAATTACTCCATTATCATTGGAATTCATTATTATTTTTCTATATTAAGCACTGTGAAATGAGTTTTGGAGGGATGCATTGAGGGCTATTTTTACTGCATGTTAATATTATTATATTCATTACGTAAGAAATAAAATGAAGAAAGTCATTTTTGGAAATCCAGTGCCTCAAGAGTCGATTAATATTTTAGATACTAAAACCACTATTTAAGAGGGATCTTAGTCGGTTTAGGATGCCTAGCAAAATGCCACAGACTAAGTGGCTAAAATAATAGAAATGTTCTTCTCACAGTTCTGGAGGCTGCTAATTCTAAGATCACAGTGCCAGCATGCTTGAGTTCTGGGGAAGGCCCTCTTTCTGGCTTACAGACAACCACTTTAACACTCTCTGTTTTTTTGTGTTTTTTGTTTGTTTGCTTATTTGTTTGTTTTTTCCACATGGAGCAAGGGGAGAATAGAGAGAGCAAATGAGAGCACACATACACAAGCTCTCTGCTGTCTTTGATTATAAGGAAGACTAATCCCGTCTAAACCAAATACCTCCCAAAGCCCCATCTCTAAATCATTACATCTGGAGGTTAAGCTTCAAAATACGATGTTGGAGAAAAAAAAATTGTTCATAACAAAGATTAATTTTTCTTTCTTTTCTCTTTTTTCCTTTCTTCCTTTCCTCTTTCTTTTCTCTTTTCTTCTTTCCATTCTTTTTCTCCTCATTCCCTCTTACATTCCTTTTCTTTCTCTCTCTTCCTTTTTAGCCTTCCTGTCTTGCTTTTTTATTTATTAAAATTATTTGAACAACAATTATTACATAGTAATACAATTTTACTTTGGTAACAATTTCATAATTATCTTTGAATGATTTATTATTTCTTTGGCATTTTCAAATTTTCAAGCATTTTCTTCAAATATCCTGAGCTACCTTTGTGACTTTGGATAAAACAAGGAAAATACAGGCATATCTCTGAAATATTGTAGGTTGGGTTCCTGGTCCAACAATCAAGTGAATATCTGAATAAAGTAAGTCACAGAAATTTTTTGGTTTTCAGAACATATAAAACCAAAACATTTTACACTATGCTATAGTTTTTTGAGTGTGCAATAGCATTATGTCTAAAATAATAGTGTATACATATTTTAATTAAACAAGATTTTATTGCTAAAAATTTAAATGATCTTCTGAGCCCTCAGTGTGTTGTAATCTTTTTGCTGGTAGAATGTCTTGCCTAGTTGTTGATGGCTGCTGACTGACCAGGGTGGTGGTTGCTGAAGGTTGAGTTTGCCAGGGAAATTCTTAAAATCAGAAAACAATAAAATTTGAAGCATCCATTGACATTTCTTATGGAAGAATTCTACGTAGTGTGTAATGCTATTTGATAACCTTTTATCCAAAGTGGAACCTCTTTGAAAATGAAAGGGAATTCTCTCAAACATTGCTGCAGCTTTTATCAACGAAGTGTATACAATATTCAAAATCCCAAATCAAACTATCTATATGTTTTTATTGAATTGACTTGTGATTATTCATGTAAACACATAATTTATAGAACTAAATTACTTTAGTTCCATATAAAAGAACAGACATCTTGAGGTTTTGAAATATGACTTATCCTTTTTAACTTTACAAAAAGTTCCTTTTTCTGGCCCTTTGCATGTTGGTATGTATACATCATTATGATAATGTTTTATCTGAATACATTAGATAAACTTATTAAAACATTATCACCTTATCTTCAATATGGAGGGCTCAAATATAAGGTATACTTACTCTGCACTATCACATAAATATTTACATTGTCAAATGAAAAGTAAAAATCACGGAAATCCTAGTTTCACAGCTTGCTAATAATTATTAACCAAATAAGCTAATTAATTATACTAGAAATTGCTTACTCCATGACAGTAGTCTAACAACCTTTTAAGAATCCCATTTTTGTAAAATGATTTTAGAAAAATAAATGTGTGCTCCACACATTTCTTAAAATGACTTCCAGATATTTTCAATTGAAGTACAAATATTTGAAATATATGTAGTTTCTGGCAAACTCTTAAAAAGTTACTTTAAAAATGTCCCATCACTATCATAAATGTATCCCGTGTAATATGTCTTACAGTTACATGCATGTATTATTTTTAACAAGGTTGCATTTTTACAGTTTGCATTTTCTTTTCTCATTTACTTGTATTTGCATTGTCTTTCCTACAGTATTTTACTGTAATGCATTATGGTGGGTTTGGCTTTTTTTTTTTTTTTTTTTTTTGAGACTGAGTCTTGCTCGGTTGCCCAGGCTAGAGAGCCATTGTACAAACTTGGCTCACCACAACTTTCTTCTCCCAGGTTCAAGCAATTATCCTGCCTCAGCCTCCCTAATAGCTGGGGTTACAAGCATGTACCGAAACACCTGGCTAATTTTTGTATTTTTAGTAGAGATGAGGTTTCACTATGTTGACCAGGCTGGTCTTGAACTACTGACCTCTGGTAATCCACCTGCCTTCGCCTCCCAAAGTGGTGGGATTACAGTCGTGAGCCACTGCATGCAGCCAATTTGTTTTTTAAGAAATGTTTTCCTAATTATCCTCAAAAAATTGTGAACATAAATTTATTACTTAAAATTTTATTTTGCTTAATATTAATAAATACTCATTTTGTAGTTAATCATATTTATGATTATATACTAGTAAAAAAATTAATCAAAACCTATCTTGGTTGGGCACAGTGGCTCCTGCCTATAATCCCAGCACTTTGGGAGGTTGAGGTGGGCAGATGACCTGGGTCAGGAGTTCAAGACCAGCCTGGCCAACATGGTGAAACCCCATCTCTACTAAATATACACAAATTAACCAGGCTTGGTGGTGCACATCTGTAATCCCAGCTACTCAGGAGGCTGAGGCAGGAGAATTGCTTGAACCTGGGAGGTGGAGGCTGCAGTAAGCCCAGATTGAGGCCACTGTACTCCAGCCTGGGAGACAGAGTGAAACTCCATTAAAAAAAAAAAAAAATCTTAATTTTCCAAAACACATTAAAACTGCAATGTAAAATTTAATCAAAAAGTTTTTTTTCTTTCAGTGAGCTAGGATACTACCTTATTAAAGTAAACAGATCTTATGAATTGTCTCTGCTTTTGATACCCACAAATGGTTCCCATTGGAAAACTGTTTTTTGTTTTGTTTTGTTTTGTTTTTTAATTTCAGGATGAGTGAAGACAACGTTTTATTTTTTGTAAAATGAGAAAAAGGTGACTGTGAAAAAAAAAGATTAGAATACAGAATCTAAATAATACTTTGGTCTGGTGATAATTTTGTTCTCAGCCAAATCAGTTGCAAAAAATTAATAATAGATTTCTTAATATTTATTGGTCTTAGTATACTCCTTGTAGGGTCTTCATACATCTCAAGGGTTAAAAACACCCCAATTTGCAGATTTATTATCCCCGGAAGAAAATTGAAGTAAGACACTTTTTCTCTGAGAATCTGATGACCTTTAATTTTACTCTCTGAAGGACTCATTCATTTGTAACACATAAATTAGTGAAACCTTCACATAAAGCTGTAATTGTTAGCAAACATTTTTGAGGCTAACTTATTAATAGAAAATATTATCCAAAAAAGGATTTACTTTTCAAAGTAAACAGGGAAACAAGCAAAAATCTCACTAAGCTCAAATAGTTAAATAGGCCAAATACCGAAATGCTAATTCACTAAAGATAAATAACTATTATAATATCAGCAAAAATGATTCATATTTACCAATAATTTTTAAACAAAAAGTTATAATAAATTACCAGTTATGCTCAGGAGACGTTGAAAAATACGTGATCTAAGATGGTAGAAGCAGATATTTTCTTATTTCGCTAAAGATATCACTATGGTAGAGGTATTTTCTACTTTTCTTATGCATCAGATTTGTTCATTAAAGACAAATACCTAAAACAAATAATTCATCCCTGCTTTTGAGCACATCGGCTGGTTACTTATCTATGAGGACGGAATTGTTGTCAATCTGATTGGTCAGCACTTGAGAAGTTTTATTAGGCTGTATTTCACCAGTGGCTGGGGTTTTGCAACTTAAGGTAATAATTCTGGGTGTATCTGAACTAAATTGATGCGGATCTGTGTTTCTGGTTCAGACTGAAGCAGGATCTTCTCTTTCCCATCTTTTCCCTTATAGCAGGATGAGTCTGTTGAGATTTGGACGTAGTGAAGCAGAAAGTTTTCCCTAACACCTTTGTGGATAGGAACTAGAGTACAGGTGCTGGAGCTAGCTGGGCGCTTCAGTGCTGGATGGAGCACACTTCATTCCCTCTGTGCATAACTCCTCCTGAGCAGGAGCATCCAGGTGAGTGGGTGCAGAAGCTGGGACGATCACTTTTGGGTGCCCACAGGAACGAACTCTGTACCAGCCCCCCGGCAGCATTTAGGGGGTTGCCTGCAACCCCTTGAAGCCCCAGAGGGTGTGTGTTACATTGCTATTTTAGCTTTGCTGTCCACAGATGGCTTTGAGTGTTAACAGCTCAGTGACAGCCTTTTGCATACACAGCCATAGTACCCAACCTCTTGTTCACTGTCCAGGAATATCAGGTCACACGAATGAATTGAAGGGTGGTGAATGCGGAGAATTTTATTGCCAATAAAAATAGCTAAGCAGGAAAGGGAGCTGGAAAGGTGATGGAGCAGAAAGATATTCTTTCCCTGAAGTCGCACCATCAAGCTGTTCTTCTGAAGTCAAGCCACTTCTTTCGGATGTCTAATCACAGTGTCCAACGCCCAGCTGCTTCTATAGACCGTCAGCCACCTCTCCTTTTTACTGGCTAAGCCTGGGGGTTTTATGAGCACACTATGGGGACTGGGGCGGGGCATGAGTGGTTTTGGAAAAGGCAACATTCAAGCGGGAAAACAGAAATGTAATGTTCTCACTGTGGGTCTCAGTTCCAGGATTCAGGGTGGAGCCTTTGCTGGGGACTCGCCCTCTTCTGCCCAGAGTTTTCCTGCCTCCTATCCCTATCAGAAGAAGAGCAAAAAGCCAGGTCCTAGAGCTCCCACCCTAGAATGAATTCTTCAATCCATCCTTCTCAGAAAGAGCACTATTAACTGTCACTGGGATCCTGCCAGTTTTGTTTCACATTAGTTAATGTGGGAATTAATTTCATCTTTCTACTAGAGTTAAAAGACTATTCATTGCAGTAGTCCCAAACTGGTTTATCTTAAAATAAAACAAATTGGCAAACTAATATAAATAAATATTTATCATATAATTCATATTCACATAAATATTAAGTGACTTTTAAGACTGGGTCAAAAATGTAATCATAGCTATAAACAAAGATTAACTCAGATAATTAGCATTATGATTGTGATTTAGTATATCATAGTATAACTAACTCAATAAAAGTTTGTATGTAAAGTAAAAGTCTGTATTTTTAATCCAGCTAAAACATGGAAATATTTAACAGACTATTGAGAGAAAAATCCAGATAAAACATTATGTTATAAGTACTCTATATGGAAAGAAGCTTCCATTCACAAAAAAGAACTACATTAAAAAAAAAAGACAAATACAGTGTTTTTGTTGTCAGATCTTCATTTTCACAATTTACTAAGGAGTTTAGTGATGAGCTTGAATAACTATTGCAATTCAGTTTTACAAAATTGACAATAGGATACAAAGCGATCTGTGCAATTTTTGTGGAACTCAATATACCTTACAACATTTCTCATTTTCAATGCCCTTTTATATCCACTAATAAAGTCTTTTTATTTTACTTTTGAGTTTAGATCTTTATCTTTTATTCATTTTAGATATTTGTCCTTTAATAAATATATAAATATATTTTCTTTTGTACCTATAATTCTTAGGGTGACATACATATATGTGTGTCTGATGGCTTCATATCAGGCCATTTGATTTTAGATTTATTCTGAGTGATTTCTTCAGTGGTATTTTTTTTTTTGCAGTGACTTTTCAAGAATATTACAATACTTTTCAAAGACATAATAGGATTAACTTTAATCTGAAGGTCTTTGGCTGTTTTGAAGGCATTTCGCTGTTATCTTCTGTTGATATTGACATTATAATTTGCATTAAGTGAAATTTTGAATACAATATACAAATGTTTGTGCCCTTAAAATTTCACCATGCATTTTTCATGCTCAAATTTTGCTAAATATTTCTCTTTTCATTCGATTTTAGAGTTCTCTGAGATAATACAGAGGAAATATACCAATTTTAATATATAAGTGTTTATATTATTTTGTTGAGGTTTATTGGGTAAGCGTATGTTCAAGAAATTATAGCTTTCTGTGAGCAATTTCTGGGCCAAGTTTAAGGACAAAAGTTCATGTTATTACTAAGAATATGAATAGATCCAATCATGTATACATAATCAGCATGATATTTGTTGAATCAAATAACAATCCTAATGCATTTTACTTCATATTTTCCAAAATAGTATTTTATTTCCCTCTATTTTTGTTAATATTTTCCTCCACTTTTACTATACACATTGCTTTTTTAAAAATGTTGATGCCCACCCCACCCATTGACTTCCTATGTTAAAATCCTTAATGTTAAGGAGATGGTATGAAGAAGTGGGACCTTTAGGGGCATTTAGGTCATGGGTATGGAGCACTTATAAATGAGATTAGTGCTCTTATAAAAAATGCTTAAGAGAAACTCCTCATTTTGTAACAGGAGTAACTGCAGCCAGACTCCCTGGTTCTCACCCCAGGAGTTGAACCCTGACCACCTGGGTGAAATCCAGGAGTCCTAAAAGCTAGGCCGCCACAGAAGTGGAATAGTTGTAGTTGGAACTTAGGGTCTTGGCCCTCCTAACCCAGAAGAATGGGGTAAGGGGCTTTGAAGGCACTGTGAGTGTTATAGCTGAAATAGAACTCAAAGACCCTGTGCAACAGTGCAGTTTATTAGGCAGAGTGGCAGGACAGCTCCCACGCTCTCATGGAAGGGAGTCCAGAGAGGATTATACTAAGGCTGGGCAGCCAGAGCTTTTATCCCTGAGTTATTGCCTCCCTCATTCACGTTTTTGTCCAATGAGAGGGGTTCTTTCAAACTTCCTCTGGATTGATTGACCTTTGGCTTCGTTACCAAATTGGCTACTGTTTTATAACCCTGAATCACAGAGCCCCACCTCCAAGAGCCAGAGGCAGGAAAGTAGAAACAAAGGGCCCTAGTCAGCTAGAGGAGGGAAAACAGGAGAATTCCCCTACTCAGACAATAGCCCCAGTAGACCCAGGAACGTCCCTTTAACACGGTCCCTCAATTGCTTTCCCTGTGTGAGGAGCCGGCCAGAAGGAACCATCTGTGATCCAGAAGTTGGGTCTTCACAAGACAGTGGGTCTGATGGTGCCTCAAAGTTGGACTTCCTAGCCTGCAGAATTATGAGGGATAAATTTCTGTTGTTTATAAATCATTCAGTGTATGGTATTTTGTTATAGCTGCCCAAGAGGACTCAGACCTACACTTAGGAATGAAACATATTCTCTACCTGTATGTTTTGTTATCAACTTTAAACAAAACAAATATAATATAGAAGATGAAACAGTATAAAGCTGCATTTACAAGTTTGAAATAATCTCACCCCAGGAACCAAAAAGGAGTACATTTTTCTCTATTCCCTTGACAAAGCCCTAAGTGAAGTGAAGAATTATGTGCATTAATCAAGAGACAGAAACAAAGTGGCGGCATCAAAGCATTGCTGCAGGTAGGCTTTGCCTGCTCTGTCATTTCAAATTCCCCTACCCTTGCTTTTATGGGTTGATTTGTCCTCATCACCTTTCCCCAGGTTTCATACTTTCTCCTGCAACATATTCCTCTATGCCAGCATTATCTGATCTCAATCCATTTGTCTCCTGAATCAGGGATAGATTTTTGCCTGTTGACACATCAAATTGCAGAAATTAGACTTGGCGTGTGACCTTTCAAGAGACCCGCACTAGTCTATGTCATCTTTAATATCTACAGAACATGAATCACAAGCAATGTTCCCCCCAGTGATTACATGAGAACTACATAAATAATCGCCAAATTTTCTATCACATTAATTCTCATATAGAGTGTGTTATTTCCTAGCCTTTTATGGTAAAGATATTTTTTTAGTTACCCAGAGGCTGCATGCCATTTTGTACTTGGAGAATTCCTTGTTTTTTGTGTTTTGCTTATGTCAAAATCCCACTTTATTTTCATAGGAACAAATAATGCTTCATAATCATTTCTCCTTTTCCCTCTTGCAATTTAAAATTAATAAGTAAAAATAACACTGTCATGTTTCAAGTATTGTTTTATTTATTTAAAATTATTTATTCTTCAAAGAAATTCTGTGAGGTGACCACTATATTCTTTTGGTACATGAGAAGTCTGAGATACCGTGACATTAAGAAACCTGCAGAAGTTCAGATAGCTTTTTAGTGTGGTAGATGGGCAGTGCAGCATCAGAGTCTGTGGTCTAAGTCACACCACTGCAAGGCCCTTGAGTAATACAATTGCCCAGATGTGTGTCTTGTTCCTTATATGTTGGAAGGTGTCCAAGTTATTGGTGGCAAATTCATACAAGTCTGCAGCAACGTCAGTTCTTGCCTCTTCAGAAGAATTTGATGGACAAGATAAGGCAAAAAAAGAAACCAATGCAAGTTTCAGAGTAGGAGTGTAAGTTTGTTTAACAAGGCTTCAGACAGGAGGAAAACTATGCTTGAAAGAGACCCAAGTGGGAATGTGAGGGTCAAGTGCAATGTTTAACTTTGATCCTAGGACTTTACTAAAGGCTGACCCCTTTCCATTGATTCTTGCCTTAGGATGGGCCGACTGCATATGTAGTGTCCTCTTCATACTTGGGAGGTGAGCACAGGCAGTGTGTTTAGGAAGTTATATGCATGCTCATCTGAGGCTTTCTTCCTTTTTTTCTTCTGAGCGCCCCCAGGAGGTCATGCTCCACCATTTTATCTCTTAATGCACATGCCTGGGAAGTTGCTTCTCCCTGACATCTACCTTCAAGTAACACTTTAGTCTAACAGGTGTGGACCTTCAGGAAGTGGCTTCTCCCTGACACCAGCTGCCAATTTATCACTTTTAGAGGAGCAATATGATCATTGCCCAACCACCACATGACATTCTTGGGAAAGCCATCTTCTGTTCTACTCGTGCCTCTCTACCTGTTACATAAACTCCTAGACTCCATATATCAGACACATTTTCTTTGACTTTGGCCAAGAATCTGGTATCAGAAGCAGGAAGGTACTGACAGCTCATCTTTCTTTCTATTTCTCTCTCTTTCTGTCTCTCTGCTTAGGGTTTGTGCTGTTATAATAATTACAAGGTAGGATTGGTGGAGCAGGAAAGACAGTGGTGGAAACTTTTAGCATCCAGTCCTTGGTGACAGCAAGGACATTTCCTTATCAACCAGTGTACTCCTCATCATATCAACAGCAACCAGTGTTGTCTCTAAACACTTGCTATTAATTTAAGTCTCATAAAGGTTTTATAAGTTTCTTTTTTTTTTTTTTAACAAAATGTTTCATCAACTGGATCATTAGCCAGAGCTGCATTTATTACTTTCAAACAGGAATTCTAACTAAAGTATATTCATGATTTTCAAGGCAGCTGCCTCAGAATGAAGAGAACAACTTCAAAAGTAGAAGGCTTAGACATTTTCCTCTAATTTCTTCTTCCAAATTGTGAGTTTTTATTTGCATTAGGGATGAAAATTTGGCCGAAGTTTGAGTCACCTATCTCTTGTATCTTCCTTTTTATTGTCAAGAGCTGATGTGAGCCAGAAATAATGGAAAGGTCAGGTTTCATGTAAATTGTTCAACTAAAACTGTCAAGTGTAACAAATTGTCAATCCATTAAAACAGTAAGCCAAATCAAAGTAATAGTTAAGGCTTCAATTGCTTTTGCCATAATATAAGCAAGAGACTAAACAGGAAAAATTACTGGCTCCCCAAATGTTTCATTTTCGCCACAGTTCTGCACTAAGGAAGTCATTCATATAAGTTCAGACAGAGACAATTGTCTCACTGTCAAGAGATCTTGGAACAAAAAGGTACTTCCAATTTGTTGACCATAGGGGCCATAGAAAGGGATAAGAGAAAGGACTGGGAATCGGAAGCTTCTGAGGACTGAGACACATTGGAGAGAAGTGTCTTCACTTCTTCTGTTTTGGCCCCCATCAGAAGGGCTTGGCAGTAGTGCCTAAGGAGTGCCTCAAATGAGAAACTTTGATAAAAGGTGCCTCCAAATGGGAATGTTGGACTATAGGGGTGATCTGTAGTTGCCTGAGAGTTGCCTCTGGAATAATTTGAGGCAGGGAAAAATATTATCTTAGTGTGTGAGATTTAGATAAAGGGTGTAGTTGTGGAGATACACTTGGGATTAACATGGCTTTAAGAAAAACAGCAACATATTTGTTCACAATTAGGTAGGGTAGAAATATGAGATAAGGTGTCAGTAGGGTTGATTTCTTCTGAGGCTTCCCTCCTTACCTTGTAGATGCCTTCTTTGTGTCTTCACATAGTGTTTGGACTAAATTGTATCTCCACAACTTATATGTTGAAGCCTCAAGATCCAGTGTGACTACATTTGGTGATAAGACATTTAGAAAACTAATTAAGGTTCAACGAGGTCATAAAGATGGGGCCCTAACTTGATGAGATAGGAACTTTTATAAGATAAAGAAGTAGTACCAGAGCTCTCTCTGCACACATACTCAGAGAAGCCAAGTGAGGACATAGTGAGAAGGCAGTTATCTATAAGCTAGAAAGAGGGGCCTCCACAGAAACCAAGTCTAATGGAAACTTGAACTTCTGGCCTCCAGAACTATGAGAAAGTAAATTTCAGTTGTTTAAGCTTCCTGGTCCGTGTTATTCTATTATAGCAGCATGTGAATAATACACATCATCTTCATAACAATATATCTGTGTCCTAATTTCCTTTTATAAAATCAACAGTCATGTGGGATTATTATTATTTTATATGCATGTAGACAGATAGATAGAGAGAGAGAGAGAGAGAGAGAGAGAGAGAGAGTTAGAAGAGAGAGGCAAAGGCTTGCTCTGTCACCCAGGCTGGAGTGTAGTGATGCAATCTCAGCTCACTGAAACCTCTAACTCCTAATTCAAGCAACTCTCCTGCCACAGCCCCCTGAGTAGCTGGGAATACAGGTGTATACCACCACGCCCAGCTAATTTTTGTGGTTTTAGTAGCGACGAGGTTTCACCATGCAGGCCAATATGGATCTCCTGACCTCGTGATCCACCAGCCTGGACCACCCAATGTGCTGGGATTGCAGGTGTGAGCATGGTTTAATGTAATTGTTTTATCAAAATTTTATCAAAGACTCTATCTTTGAATATAGTCACAACTACTTGGAGTTAGGATTCCAGCATATGAATTTTGTGTGCACACAATTCAGTCCCTAGCATTAACCAAAGATCTAGTCAAAGATTTGAGATATAAGATCTCTCAGACTCCATCCCTGGTTTTTGTCTGGAGCAGAGAACACCTTACTTTTATGTCATTGTTACAGTTTGTTGTTCCAGTTTTATGCAAGTTTTACTGATTTGAAAACTTTTTTTTAGTGTTTTTATGATATATATCAAACTGATTTTTGTGGCAATGTGAATGTGGAAAACAAATAAATGAGCTGAGGGGTTAGGTGTGGTGGCTCATGCCTTTAATCTTAGCACTTTGGGAGGCCAAGGTGGGTGAATTGAACACTTGAGGTCAGGAGTTGGAGACAAGTTTGGTCAACATAGTGAAACCCTGTCTCTACTAAAAATACAAAAATTAGCTGGACATGGTGGCATGTGCCTGTAATCCCAGCTACTCTGGAGGCTAAGGCAAGAGAATTGCTTGAACTGGGAGACAGAAGTTTCAGAGAGCTGAGATTGTGCCACTGCATTTCAGCCTGGGTGACAGAGCGAGACTCTGTCTCAAATAAATAAATAAATAAATAAATAAATAAATAAATAGATAGATAGAGATAGTTAGCTAGGAGAATGTTTTATTTACAGCTGCTCCAAAACTACCATAAAGACACATGCATGTGTGTATTCACTGCAACACTATTCACAATAGCAAAGACATGGAATCAAGCTGAATGCCCATCGACAGTAAACTAGATGAAGAAAATGTGGTGTGTATATATACATGTATGTATATATATACACATACATACATACATGTATATATACATATATATAGCTATATATAAATACACATATGTATGTGTATATACATGTATGTGTATGTATATATATATACATACACACATATACCGCATGTGTATATAGATGTATATGTATGTGTGTGTGTGTGTATATATATATATATATATATGCACATATATATACACATACCATGGAATACTATGCAGCCATAAAAAAGAAAGAAATGTCGTCTGTAGCAATGTGGATGGAGCTGGACACCATGATCCTAACCCAACTAACGCAGAAACAGGAAACCAAATACTGCATGTTCTCACTTATAACTTGGAGCTAAACAGCTGGAACACATGGAAACAAAGAGGGGAACAAGAGATACCAGAGCAGAGGGTAGGAGGAGGGAGAGTATCTTATCAGTCACTATGTTTATTACCTAGTAACAAAATAATCTGTACACCAAACCCCTGTGGCATGCAGTTTATCTATATAACAAACCTGTACACATACTCCTGAATCTAAAAGTTCTAATAAAAAACCTTCAAATTATTGGTTCACTGTCATCAGAAATCAATTAACAAACACCCAAAAGTTCAAGTCATTAGAATTCCTTAAGAAATGGGAATGAAGGGAATATAGAATGGGTGGGAGTCAGGAAAGTTTGAAAATCAGAGTGCTGAGCACTTGGATGTGGAATGCAGTGAAGAGGAGCATGGTGTGAAGCAACTTGAAAAATATGGATAGATGTGGAAGAACTGCGTTATTACATCCATTCATTAATTGGGTTGGCTTAGTCTTTTGGGGCTGATATAACAACGATACCAGAGGCTGGGTGGCTTATCAACAACAAACATTTGTTTCTCACAATTCTGGAGGCTGGGAATTCCAAGATCAAAGGACTGTCAGATTTCGTGTCTGGTAAAGGCCCTTCCCTCACAGATAACAGATTCTTAGAGTATCCTCCTTCAGCCTCTTTTATAAGGAGCAAGTTCCATTCATGAGGATCTAATGACCGCCTGAAGACCTCATGTCTTAATACTATTCCAATGGGAATTAAGTTTTAGCATATGAATTTTAGGAAAAGACAGAGACATTGAAATAATGACATGACTAAAGAAGAACAAATGAAACAAATTCAGAAGGAAAGCACATTTAAGTTATTTTAGATAAAGAAGCAATATTTTCATTGAGATATTTTAAGTATCTTTTGTATCTAGAATAAAAATAGCACAGTATATTCTGGGGAAAATTTCATTACCAACTTCTTCTTGAGAAGCATATTGGCCATTCTTGCTCTATATAGAGCCCTCCTTGCATGGATGGGGAATTTGATTTTTATAATACCGCCAGAGTGATATTTAGCAAAATATTTTAAGCTGCTTCTGGCTGCTAAGCTAAAAATTGCATAATGTTACTGTGACACTTAAAACAAGGCCTAAGATTAGTATATATTCCATATCTTTATTGTGGATTAATTCACAAAATTATAATACGAATATTATATTTACTTAGACTAAAACTGATTCTTCTGGACAGACAGGAAGTACTATAGGTTGAGAATAAGACATGTAGGACTAACCAGGTTTGAAGCAAAGCTCTGTAATGTACATAACCTCTGGCATCTCATGTCCCTCCCCTATTAGAAGTGAACAACGATACCAGTTAGAGCACATGAAATAGCCAATCACAGATACTGGTCATGGTATTGGCATAAAATCCTAGAAAGCCTCTACTGTGCCAAGTATTGATCATTTAGTTTCTGGATCATGGGGATATTTGAGGAGAGGGTGTTCCAGGTGATACTCTGCAGCAGCAGAAGAGACAAGCAGTATTTAAGGTGTAGTGACCACACAGAAAGTATGGAAGAGCTTTGATATCTTAATATCTAATAAGATAAATATTTTAATGTAATATCACCACTAGATTTTTAAACATCTAATACCATCAGCTTACAGGTTGCATATCAGCTGTTGTTGGACTGTAAATGTATATGTTAAATTTTCTCCAGATTGGATATCAGGCAGATGACAGAGGGAAGATCAGTGTAGGGATTTGGTAGAGAGGGGTAAATGAATTGTAGCTAATAAGCTGAAAATGTCCAGAAAAAAAGAAAAACCCTGAAGAGGGGTCCAAGAATGAGATACTGGCAAAATAGTTCTAGTGAATCAAGAAGGTGGCATTCTATGGGACATTTTCCAAGTGCTCAGGAGGTGCGTTAGCTATGTAGAAGGTAGCTACCTAGAAGGTTGCCTGTGGGGAGCCCAGTCTCCACATCAGAAGTTGCTTTCATATATTATCTGTGTGCCCAGTGACCTCGGCAGACAAGCATTCAGACATTATTTGAACAAAAAATTCCCATTGCTATAATCAAGCCATCACCTTGCCACATTTGTGAAAATTTTATATATCTTCATCTAGAAGATGGAGATCACTTTACAAGAGGGAGTGCAAAGTCTAACCCCTTTATTCAACTTACCTGGAAGAACAGCATGGTAAATAAACAAAACTGGGAAGTCATTATTCCCAATTTTTGAATAAGGACTATATGCCTATCACAAAGTGAAAGAGAAGTGAGAGAAATATTACTTTATGTTCTCTGCTAAATTTTTCACCTGTTAATTTCAAATTAACTCCATGCCAAAATCTGCTATGATGTAATCACATATGTATAAATGCATACAGTTGAGAAAACATAGAGTAAAAATTGAACTAACATGTAGAATATCTGAAATTTGACTATATGCTTGATATTAACATCTATTCTTTAAACTGTTCTATTGTAACTTGGAAGAGTAAATGTACCAGAATGTAAGCTCATTGGCCAAGTTTATCAAAATATCTGAAAGATCTTGAACAATGCTTTTGAATTTATAATAATCATGAAAATGTGTTAATTTAGTAGTAAAAATAGTGGGAATAAACATGAAGTGCCATTATAGAATGCTCATAAAATAAACATTTTATTAGGTGTTTTATATTTATTAGCTTGTTAAATCCAAACAAATACCCTGTATGTAATCAAGTGTTCACTTCACATGTGGGTAAAGTGAGAATCAAAGATTAAAACTAGCTTGACCAAGAATAAGTAAGCAATGCCAGGATTTAAATATGTCCCTCTCTAAATTCCATTGTTTGTCTCTGCATGACAAAATAAGTTTAACTCAATAAAATGAATTTTAACAAGAACTCATTTTGAAATGACAAAATAAGGTTAAAACTCAATAAAACATTTTTAGAATTTTAAAATTAATGATCCATTGAAAATTAAATTGTGTATTTTATGATTTCATTGTATGAATTTAACATTACAGTATACATGACAAAAATACATAATGCAGTATTAGAAGCTAAAATCATATTTCAGTATACAGCCCTGCTGCTTAGAGAGAAGCAATTCAATGGTTTATTGTAACAAACGTTTGCATTATTTGCATTGAAAAAAGCATATTTTATTTTTACCAAGGCAGAAATTCTTTCATTATTGTGTAGATTTTTGTGTCATTGACTTTGTAAGAACGCTGTTAAGTCAATGCCTAAATAAATGTTTTTCAGATCTGTATATTTTGTTATCAATAACAGAGAAATTTGAATGAGCAATAAATTGACATCAAGTTCAAGAATCTAAACACTTGATGCTTAGTGCTATTTATTTTAAAATATCTAGATCTACTTCATTTCCAGTTAATATCTTCCTTGAAGCCGACATGAGAAACAAAGCCAATCGGGTGTTTGCATGCATTTAAATATCGTTTTATTCATTATACTTCACAGGGGATTTCTCTCACCATACATTCTTATTCACAAAGATTTTTTTTTTTTTTTGAGCTGTTTTTAACACAAAAGCAAGAGGGCAAGAGTCCTCAAAGGAGCAGTGTATGTTTATCATAATGCTCTCAATTCTGTGGTTAACCTGATTTTCAAACTGTCACTTTTAATAATATAAGACACCAGCAAACAAAACGTTTTCAAGGAAATAAAAAGCAATTTTATGATCCAGAAACAGACTGCAATTATTTAGATGCATAGGTAGGTAACTGTGTGGTTTAGCCTGACAATGGTATGTGAAGTGATCATTTTTAGAGGCATGTGGAAATTCTGCATTCCATTCTGTTTTTTTAATTCAACTTATTTCATTCGGTGAACTGCTTCATCTTCTTAAGAGGCATTTTCCCTCATTTTCTGAAGCAGGAAGAGCACTGAAATTGTAGAAGATGAATGACCACCATAAAATGATTGGCTGTCACCGTCAACTTTAATTCACATTGTATGGGGATCTTATTAAAACGCAGATTTGATTTTGAGCAAGCCTATTATTATTCTTGTGCAAGCTTGTTACTCTTCTTTATTATCAAAGTCCTTGGGTCCCTTTAATTCATATATCCCTATTTCATAAGATCGCTTGAAAATTTCCTGAGCTAATAAAAAAAGAGCTGAAATGTGGAGTCAGGGTAAAATCTAACTATGGAGGCTAATATCACATATTACCTAGACAACTCAGGGTAAAAATAACTTTAGACACTTTAGAAAAAAATTGAAAATAAGCATTTGTAGGGTGTACTTTTAAAATAACAAACTCCAATGTTTTCTTCTGTATAATCCCATTTCTCTTCATTTTCTTTTTTATTTAGTAAACACATAAATTAATAAAAGTTTTAACATAAATGTTTATGTTATCCTGGCTTATATTAGATGTTTTTCTAAATTTGAGGAATACTACAATTAATTCAAACATAACCTGGTCAAGGAACTGACTAGCACAATGCATAATGATAAAAATGAGATATAGTATTCTGTGCATGTACGGATGCAAATATAGCTGTTTCAGTGGGAAATAATTAAGAAATTTCCAGTTTGTTAAGGGGAAGAATCACATTACACACAGATCAATAGTAAGTATAAAAGAAAGCATGAAAGCCCATAGAAAATATGGGAACTATCAGGAAGGCAGAGGAAGCTGGGCAAAAGAGAATAAGGTAAGGAAGTGGGTTATGAGGTGCCTACTAGAATTCTGGGACATGAAAATTAGGAGCATATGTGTGAAACTGAGCTGAATAGTTCTGGCCATGTAAAGCCTTAAAAATAAGGTGGGTGCTCCAGAAGCACTGACATAATTTGGAAGTCTGTTAGAAATGCAGAAAATTGAGATACACCTAGGCTTGCAAAATCAAATCTTCAAGTTAATAAGAATCCCGTATAACGTGAATTATATACATATTAAGTTTTGAGACAAATTTCAAATGATATATTTGGCAGCATCTGAGTAGCTTGAAAGCAATTGCGAGAGATCATCAACAATGCTTTTTGACAACAATTAAAAATATTTCCATAATGCAACCCTGCATATAAGATCATGTGGTAGACATGTGGGTTATTTTTTGCTTTGGTGGTTGGTTTTTGTTTTTTTTTTGGGGGGGGGTGTTGTTTGTTTGTTTAACATATCAACAATCCTTTATTTTTTGTAGCAATCAACTTCAGAATAGTCCAGAATGATAGCTCTAGGTAATTTCTATTCTGAAAATGAAACACAAATCAGCATAATTGTTAATACCCTGGAATTACAAATTGTCTTCGACTCTTTCAAAATAAGGTTTTGCTGTACTTAAGTAGAGGACATCCATATGATCTTCACATGTTAAGTTTTACATTTTGTTTTATTATTTCTATGTTTTGATTATTTAAATATTAATTTTCCAAATAAAAACTGTAAATTGTTTTTATTTTTATGTGGAATAAAATCAAAAGTTTTATTTGAAGATTCTACAAGATGGTTATAATTTGGGCATAAGGAATCTGGCCTTATTGATTAGCATCATTGTTTGGACAATTTAGATATTATCAAGAGGGGTAGAGGAACAGTTAAGGGCTACAAATATGTACAGGAGGTGGTGGGAGAAACAGTGATAGGTGACAAAGTCACTCAGGTGGTATCGAGCAAAATTATTTGTCCTACCTTGTCTTTTACAATTAACATGTTATTTTAGTGAAAAACTTATCTAAATATCCCATGTTTCTTATTATAAATGTCTACATATGACACAATCTGTTTCATTAGTGCTAAATCAAACTCAAGTATCTATTGTTTGTGCTCTGGTCCCCAAGAGAAAGGACCCAATATTGATGGTTTGTACAAATTAAAGTCAACCATGCAGGAGAACTTGAACTATTCCAGGGGAATACACTGAACATTTCTACCATTACATTGATATAGTTCTTTCTCTTCTTGTCCTGGACCTCATCACTACTATATTTTTTCATGTCTTAGGATGCCGAGAATTCTGTTCACTGTACTTTGTTTCTCCATGTCTAAATAAGGCAGGTTTGGTCTATCATTGATTTCATATCAAAACCCTAGTTGTCTGCAAAAATCAAACCTCTAACATATATACTACAAATATGCTATGGCAGCAAACATGCCATGTATATATATAGCAATGATATTTGATAAGGCCATTGACACAGATTTCCTTGATTTTGTGTAAGTGCAGTAAATACCAGATCAGCAAAATCAAGATGTTTTATTGTAACTCAAATGGTACCTCTTACAAATAAAATGTTCTTTTAAAAAAACTCCTTTCTGGAATTTTTACATATATCTGCTATCTTTCTGAGCTAAGCAATGGTGGCTAGTACAGGGTAGGCCAGCAAGTCCCAAGTGAGAGATGTTGTGTTAACAAGAAGTTCAAAAACGCTGCACGTTAATTACATACGGTGAGTACCTAAGTGTAATGTTGCAAACCTAATACGTGGGGAGTTTCATCAGAATAGCAGAGTAAAAATTGTCATACCTATTTCCTGAGAAGTAGAAAAACTTGTATATGTAGATATAGGCATACGCATATTTTTCTTTATGGAAGAGAAAGCCCCGAAGTTGAGGTAAAAGGAAAAAGACAGAAATATTGTTTTATTAAATGGTTTAAAAATGATGGTTTTTAGCCGGGCGCGGTGGCTCAAGCCTGTAATCCCAGCACTTTGGGAGGCCGAGGCGGGTGGATCACGAGGTCGAGAGATCGAGACCATCCTGGTCAACATGGTGAAACCCCGTCTCTACTAAAAATACAAAAAACTAGCTGGGCGTGGTGGCGCGTGCCTGTAATCCCAGCTACTCAGGAGGCTGAGGCAAGAGAATTGCTTGAACTCAGGAGGCGGAGGTTGCGGTGAGCCGAGATCGCGCCATTGCACTCCAGCCTGGGTAACAAGAGCAAAAAATCTCTGTCTCAAAAAAAAAAAAAAAAAAAAAAAAACAAAAAAAAAACAAAAAAAATGATGGTTTCTGTTCATCCCAAGAAAGAGGCTGATTGTCCTCATTTTAGTTCTTTCCTAGTGTGGGCATGCAAGGTCTAGTGCTCTTGCTGCTCCTAAGAGTGAAGAAAAGCTCACAAGTGTTTGTGGCTGGTGATTAACCATCAGAGCTTTCTCTGTGTGAACAGCTATTTTCAACCAAAAAGATTATTTCAGAGGCAATTAATCACTATTAAAATTAATCTAAATATTAGCAACTCGCGCAGAAATCCAAGGACAATTATCAAATGAAACTCTTAACACATGCGAATTAGCCTATTTTAAAGTAAAATTTAAACACTAACTTTATTTATAGAAAATATAGATGGAATATGCAAATGAATAGTATAGAATTTGCACAGTTCCTTTCTTATAATTCAAATATCAGAAAACACCTAATGTTTTTGTCAGTATCTGATAATTCCAACCCCTTAATATTTTTCTTTGTGATTTAGTAAGAAGTTAGAATCTCAATAGACGAAAAACAACGTCTTCAAGCAAACATATACAAGAATTATACAAACCCAAAATATTTATAAAATGTGCTCAAACTTGATTTTATAAAAGCCATAAAATTGTGATTTTTTTCCCCAAATTGGTGAAACAAACAAACAAAAATGATACAATTTCTATTTAGGAACTATCATTCAACACTATCCTTATGTTAATACTAGGAAACAGGAATTTTAAGAATCTCCTAAACACTGCCTTAAGAATTTAAATCAGTATAAGCATTTCCGGCATATTAACAATGCCACACTAATTTGCCTCTGTTCTGTCTTTCTCTTGTTATCTCTGCCGGACTTGCTATTTGTCAAGGATTCTAGGCATTTGCCTACCTCAGGTACTAGACAATCTTCTCTCTGCTTGATATTTACTTCTGCTTGATACGTTTTTTATGATTCTCTCTTCATTTAAATATTTCCTTAAATACCACTACATTTCTCAGTGAGCCAGACTCTGACTACACCATTTACAATTTCTAACCATCTAAAGAGGGAATCTCTGTCTCTCTTTATTCCCTGTTTTGTTTTTTCTCCATGTACTTATTGCTATTCATGTACTATTATTTATTTTATTTTGTGTCTGTTTTCTCTAGAGTATATGTAGTTTAAAAAGAATTTTTGGTTGTTTTTAATGGCTATATCCTCAGAGCCAAGTACTATATTATGCCTACATATTTTTTGATGATTAGATCCATGTGTACAATATCATCTCACATAATCATACACATACACATATATGGACATTGCTGGGGAAATACAAATAAAAACTAAATCTCCTGCCAACTAAGAAAACCTCTTCACAGAAATAAAAAAAGAAAATGGTTTTATTATTGAATAAACAGTAAACGAGCATGTGATGTTAAGAGACTGCAAAGACAGACAGGACCTCTCCCTTTTATACGGGCAGGCAGATACAGCCCATTACATACGTGTTCCTCACATAAACATGACTAGCACTCAGATTAAGAGCACTTGACAGCACCATTTGTCATACATAGTTTGTCTTAGATGCACCTGGTAATTCAGGAGGCCATCTGCGTTTGCTAATTGGGTTTATGCACAGGAAAAATAAACTTCTCATATGTTTATGACAGGAGAAGTGTTGCAGCTTGAGGAGAATTCTACAGAACTCAGTCCCTACCTGGCACAGGAACTGGGAGATAGGGGCACTATCATCCTTGATGGTGACATTTCAAAGAGCTGGTTTTCAAGTCCTTGAGAAAGAGACAGAGAAAGAACTTAGAATTATTAAGTTCCTAAAGTAAATGCTCTAGCAAATGGGAGGGGGAAGTCTCTCCCTTGTTTCCAACAAGAAAAATTAAGCCTCCTATTTTTAATTTGTTTTGTTCTTACTATCTATCTATCTATCTATCTATGTATCATCTATCATCTATCTTTCTTTCTTTTCTTCTGGTGAATCCACTAAAAGCCTTAGGAGCTTTCTATTTATTTATTTATTTATCTCTTGAAAGTTTGCCTTAGTGTCTTGGACAAAAGGTTTAATTTTCATTTACTTCAAATGTACTTGAATTACTTTTTAGAAAAATCGTTAACAAGTATTTTTATTTAAAATTATAATTTTTAACTTTAGTGAATGTATTAGTCAGCATTCTCTAGGGAAGCAGAAGGGGTGTTTGTTAAGGAGTATTAACTCACTCAATCACAGGTCCTACAATAGGCTGTCTGCAAGCTGAAGAGCAAGGAAGCCAGTCTGAATCCCAAAGATGAAGAATTTGGAGTCTGACAGTTGGGGGCAGGAAACATCCAGCATGGGAGAAAGATGTAGGCTAGGAAGCTAAGCCAGTCTAGTGTTTTACATTCTTCTGGCTGCTTTTTATTCTGCTTGCACTGGCAACTGATTAGATTGTGACCACCCAGATTAAGGGTGGGTCTGCCTTTCTCAGTCCACTGACTCAAATGTTAATCTCCTTTGACAACACCCTCACAGACACACCCAGGATCGATACTTTGCATCCTTCAATCCAATCAAGTTGACACTCAGTATTCACAATCACAAGTCCACCCCTTGTCAACTTGAACCCATACACGTCTCCTGGGATCATATGTTATCTTCAAATAAAGACAATATGAGGTCATAATTAATCCTAATACAATACAATTATCTTTCCTACAATTGGAAATGCACCAATCCCCAATTCAAATGCTATTACATAAAGTTAATAGCAGTTAAATGCTGATATAAAGTCAGTAAATCTCATGTCACATGATAAAAGGAAAAGGAAATGAAATAAAGATATTTTCTTTGTACAATTGTTTACATGCACAAACATATTTTTTAAAAAGAAAAAGGAAATATTCATGACAATTACAGTCTTCATTTCTGCAACTTGTCATATGGTCATAGGTGGCCTTGAGGATACTTTATTCTATTATCCATTTTTTATTGCCTTTGCCTTAAGCAAGCACCTCAGCAGATTTTTTTTTTTATTGTAGTTGTTGTTTATTTTTGTTTTTATTCCTGGTGGCATGACCCAGACTTTCATTCCTGAAGGGTCTGGGCCATTGTAGTCCTGCCTGGATTGGTTTGTCATAGTTTCCCATTGACCTTAATCACAGGGCAGATAATACTAAAAGACGCCTCAAGGGATCTCCTGTATTCCATGCATACTGTTCCTTACCTCCATTGTGGAGTAGCAGACTGATTTCATCTTGATAGTCTGGGTCAGTCACCCCAGCCAACACTGTAATTCCCTCCTTAGCCTGCTGACTTAAAGGTAGGAGGAGCCCAAAGTGTCCAGATGGCAATCTTAACTTTCAATTTAAGGGAAAGGTTGTGTCTCTTGGTGGCAGTGTTCCTCCCTCTGGAACTAAGACCTCTAGGCCAGCAGAACATAACGTTGCATGAACAGGAAGCAAACATTTTGCTAGTCGATCACTAAGGGTGATAGTGAGTGGTGCTGCTTCCATTTCCACTCCTTGCTTCCTGGACATGTGACTCCTGGCTATGGGAGAAACTATACCATATTCTGAATGCTGATTCAGAGCCTATGTGGCCTTCTGGAGAACTTTGACCCAGCCCTGCAAAGCATTGTCATCTAGTTGGTGTTGTACTTTTTACTTCCAAAGGCCATTTCACCGTTCTATCAATTCAGCTGCTTTAGCATAATGGGGAACATGGTAAAACCAGTGAATTCCATGAGCATGAGTCTACTGAAGCACTTCTTTAGCCATAAAGTGAGTGCCTTGATCAGAGGCAATGCTGTGTGGGATACCATGATGGTGGATAAGGCATTCCATGAGTCTAGGGATGGTAGTATTGGCAGGAGCATTGCATGCACAACAGGCAAATCCATAACCAGAGTAAACGTCTATTCCAGTGAAGATAAACTTCTGCTTTTTCCATGATGGAAGAGGTCCAAAATTATCAACCTGCCACCACACAGCTGACTGATCAATCTGAGGAATGATGCCATTCTGAAGGCTCAGTGTGAGTCTCTGCTGCTGGTAAATTGGACACTCAGAAGTGGCTGTAGCCAGGTCAACCTTGGTGAGGGCAAGTCCGTGTTGCTGAACCCATGTGTTACCTCCATCCCTGTCACCATGGCCAATTTGTTCATAGTCCCATTGGGTGATGAAACAGTTGGCTTGGGAAAGAGGGAGTGGTGTCCACAGGATCACTCATGAGCTAAGTAAAATTTCTAGGGGTCCAGTGATATGGGGTCTGTTGAGATATTTCTTCTAAGGTGAGGGGTAAGTTACTGCATTTGCCCCCTTCTATAACCAAAAAAGAGGGACAACACCTAGTGAGCCTATTTGGATTTTGGAGGCAATGCATTCCTGAGATCACTCGTTGGTGAGCACTCACATGGGATACAAATTTCTTCACAGTTTTTAACCACTGAGGGAGGTCTATCCACATACCTCTTCCCCAAATTTCTTTATCATCAATTTTGCAATCATGCTTCTTCCAAGTGCCTGACCATCCAGCCAAACTATTGGCTACAGCCCATTAATCATTGTATAATCATACATCTGGCCATTTCTCCTTCCATTCAAAGTGTGCAATCAGGTACACTCTCAGATTTCTGTCCACTGGAAGATTTCTCTTCACCACTGTCCTTCAGGGCTGTCTAGAAAGTGGATGTAGTGCTGCAGCTGTCCACTTTTAAGTGGTGCCTGCATATGGTGCAGAACCATCTATGAACCAGGCCCTAGTCTTGTCTTCCTCTGTCAACTGATCATAGGAAACTCCCCATGTAGCCACTGGTGGAGGCTGGGGGAAAGAAGGCAAGGTGGCAGGAGTGAAGACCATGGGCATTTGAATCACTTCCCCTTTGTAACTTACCTGTGCCTTAAGAACTTCCTCAAGTTTGATCACGTATATAGTACTTCCATTTGATAATGGAATGCCTCTGTCTGTGCACGACCCACTTTATGGCTAGATGGGTCAGAAAGAAGCCAGTTCATGATAGGCAGCTCAGGTCACATGGTGACTTGATGACTCATAGTCAAAAGTGCAGTTTCCACCAAAGCCCAGTAATAAGCCAAGAATTGTCTCTCAAAATGTGAGTAATTATCTGCAGATGATAAAGACCTTGCTCTAAAATCTTAGAGGTCTCCACTGTGATTCACCTATGGGGGCCTGTATGGGCCAAAGGCTCCAAACAGCATCCCTATCTGCCGCTGACACCTCAAGCACCAATGGATCCGCTGGGTCATTAACTCGTGTTGGCAGAGCAGTTTGCACAGCAGTCTGGACCTGATGGAGAGCCTTCTCCTGTTCTAGAACACACTTAAAACTGGCAGCCTTTCAGGTCACTCAATAAATGGGCCAAAGTAACACAACCAAATGAGGAATGTGTTGCCTCCAAAATCCAAATAGGCTCACTAGTTATTGTCTTTTTTTTTGGTTGTAGGAGGGGCCAAATGCAGTAACTTATCCCTCACCTTAGAAGAAATATCTCAACAGGCCCTGTACCACTGGACCCCTAGAAATTTTACTGAGGTAGAAATTTTTATTTTCCATCCTCTGGCACACAAATGTCTCACCTATAAGTCTAGTGGTTTGCTACTTCTTGCTCATTGTCTCCAATTATCATAAGACAGTTATGTTATTTTTTAGTAATTAATTATATAGATTATGTCAGATTTGGATCAACCTAGACCTTATTTAATTCCAAATCATTGTCTATGATACTGATGGTACTAGGCAGTGTAGAAAGGTCCACATATCAATACTTCATCTCAGAACTTATTCCATTGCCCAAGCACACTCTGTAGAAATCCAGACTGGACTTCTGAACTTTGAGGCAAAATGGTATGTCAAACAAGACTCCTGATGAATCCTTCTCCAACATGGGGCAAACCATTAACAACTGGTATAAAACTGTTAAATAAAATCTGCAAATTTAAGGTGCATTTTGCTACAAGTGGAGAAATGTTAATTGCTTTATATAGAAAATGATTTTTATTCCTATATTTTCATCATCATAATTTTCATCATTGCACTGAGCCGTTAGCAAATAATGAAAAGAATTTTTTCTTTATAGGAGTATGTATTCTTTGAAGAAGTCACACAATATTGGAGAAAAACTTTTCTTCATCTTACATTAAGTGTAGGTGATATTTAAACCATAAAATATCCAAAAAGAGTGTTGCAAACAAACAGAAAACAAAAGGCAATCTTTCAAACATTTAATGGGGAAAAAAAGAGAATTTTATAATTGCCATATGAAGAAGGAACTTGGTTTTCCAGTAAGCCACCAGTTTCGTAATATCTTGTTTCAAGTCAGAAATAGCAGCATTTCTAAGTATAGAGTTCAGAAATCCAGGTAATTATCGCATTTTAAATTTTGGACTTTGAGCTTCACTAAGCATAAGAAGATAGAAACTCGGCTTATCCTATCTGAACTCTAAAGTAAAAAGAAAACATGGTCACGGGGATTATATGATTACAGAAAGACATATAAAATGTTTACATACAGAAAAAATAATTCTTTTTAAAGGAGGAGATTAAAATAAAGTTAGAAAGTCAGAATCAGTTTTTTTGCAAATGCATCTTCAGGATTCTAACCATAATGAAATGGAAGAAATGAGTTAACAGAAGCAACATTGTGGAATACTTACTATTGTAAATAATTTTAATTTTTATATTATTTGTATAGAGGACAGTAAATGTTTTGGTCATATAGTTTTGTCTGCATTGTTCTAACATATTACTGATTGGAACCCACTATTATAGACACAATATTTTGATAGAAATATTTTTGTATTTATGATTTAAAACGAAATACATATGCAAAAAATCCACATGGTTGATTAATTTTTTATTATAAAAATGTTTATTATTAACCTTTTAATACCTATTGATTTAGTATTAATTTTCTGCATGGTACAATAAACATGCATCCTACATGCTATAATCTAATTTAGCCAATATTAGTAAACATTTAAAATAATTATTTCTCATATACACATTACCATTGTGTTTTCCATAATAAGACAATACTATTGCAATATGATTTTTCTAAATTGTGTCCCAAATCAGTTTCCCTGGATCAATTTATCTAACTGACATTTTAACATGAAAATTTATTTTTTCACCAATTTTGAATAAATAGCATTCTATAGGCTGCATTTTTGCTAACTAAATTTTATTGTTGTGCAATTTATATTAGTAATAGTTATTTTCAGTATGATTATGTTTTCAGTTAATCTATAAGAAAAATGTGAGAAAATTCCTTCAGAGATAACCAGATGTATTGTTCAAATGTATAATTTCAATCATATAACTTATCAGTAGAGTAGCTACAATTTTTCACACTGGAGCAAACTAAAACAACAGGATTAATATATCTTGGGTAGCAAACGTTTTAGGGCACAATTTGGTGATTCAAAATGAAAGGACAAAAACTCTACTTTGAAAACAACTCAATTTAAACGCAGTAAGTCTATTGCATAAGCTCAGTAGTGGGATTAAATCACAGGGTAAAGATATTTATTCTCCTACTGTTGCCACATCCCCTTGGCTTTCCTTAAGCAGATAAATATGCTTTCTCAAACTTTAAAATAATCTGTCAGGTGTTAAACTGGATGCCCCAAGCGCAACTGCAGGAGTCTCCTATCCTGTTTTCTGAGTGAAGCATCTTAAGCTTCACCCTTTAGTCCTCAATCTGGGGGCAAATTCTCCACCCTTCAAAAATAGAGGGGAGGGTTTGTAGCGAACCAACAACTCTCTGTAGATAAATTATTTTTCATGACTTCCAATGACCCTTTACATCATAAATGTAAGTTAGAGCTTAAAGAGTGATGTACCTGTGTTGCAGCCTGTTGCTTTTAAACTGGAATTTAGTTTTGGCAAAAAACAGTGGTATAACATGTCAATATTATCTATTTCTTCAGATTAAACTGATGAACAGCTTCAAACATATTTGTAAATAACTTTACCATTGAAATTATACTTCTCTATTTTGTATTTGTGAAAAAGTGATGATTCAGATAAATTAACTAGTTTTCTAAAACTTTGTGGCTTACAGAAGTTAAAGGCAGCTATTTTTTACATCTTTGTTTCCTTTTTAATCATAAATAAATACATTTTCACCATTTTTCTTGTGTTTGTTTATGCCATGCTGATAGTAAAACAAAACACTGAAATAAAGTTTATATCGTCTTAATATATACATGCAAACAATTTATGCTGCATCATTCTATATTTTCAAATTTCCATCCAATGCCTTTGCTGTTTTCTGATTGATCTAAAGTAATAGACTGCCTTTAATAGTTAAAGGCAGACTTAGCGAAATACACTCATTTGCAGTGATCATCAGCATGCTAATATTTCTCTAACTAGATAAGCAAGGTGTTTACACATTGCACCCTTGGGGGTATGTGCCATTAATTACACATGCCTAGCAACTGACATGTGATTAATTAGAAGTGGGAAATCTATTCTTCAGGTGACCAGAAAACTCCTTCCACTTGTCAAAGCTTATCTCTTTTTCAAAGCTATATTATCCCATAAGATACAGGAAATAGTATCACAGATGAACCATTAAAGAAAAGAAAGCTGGTCCAGAAACTTTAATAATCAAGTTCCTAAATATTTTAAAAGCAGTCAAAGTCAAAGCTATTTGAGAAACAGAATCAACATTGTGCCGAAGAAAAATTATAAACCAGTTTCACTTACGAATGTTAAAGACGAACTTACAGTAGTGGGGGAAGTTCTGGTTGTCAAGCTTAATTTGAAATGTGAAAAATAAAAATTTGCATATGAAGGACTGCAATTATATTCATATTCAGTCACCTTCTAAAAATGCAATTCAATGTCCATTACTCACATCAATGTTACAAGGCTTTCACATTTTCTTCTATTTGGGGTATAATGGTTTTTTATCCAAGAAGAATAAATCTACACTTCATTTTAAATTTATTATGATATTTTGTTTAAAACTTGGATTCAAGCTTTAGATTTGCTTATTCTATACAAGATTATTCATTGTATTCATGTTAAAAATTTTCTGTTATTTTATAATTATAATATTAATTTTTTTATGATACCCAAAGTTATTAAACAAATTTGCCATAAATATCTACCATTATCTTTGGCAATTCTTAAAAATGTGGTAATAAACAAAAATTACTAGAAATATTTTTGACTAATGAAACAGCAGAAGGTTGTCTTTCATCTAGTATATGAAATTTCAGAAAAATAACCTGTAATAGTCAAAAGTAACTATCAAATATTGCCAATACACATAGACGTATCTGCTCAATAGATTGCTATAATAAAAGCAATTTTCTTAATTTTTTTACATAATTTTCTTCTAATTGCCTTGAAGTGAAGTATCATTTTAAAAAGCTCTCACTTTTTAAAAGTGTGGTCTGCAGACCAAGTGCATTAAAATCACCGAAAATGCTTGTAAAAAATACAAATTCAAGGAAATATCTCTTGTCTGCAAAATTTAAATCTTTAGAATTGGGTTCAGCAATTATTTTAACAAAAATCACCAGGGTATTGCCTGTGGTCACATTGCTTGAATTATTGCTCTATGAGTTCTAAACCATTATTTTATTAAATAGGAAAATAAACACTCTGAGATTGGACCACTTTCCAATGTTACACAGTTCAAGTGACTGAAAATCCATTTCAACACAGATTAAAGCCTATGAACTTAACCATTAGACATATTGGCTAACAAAGAAAATAAAAATTTAGATATCAAAATATCAATTAATAAATATATATATATTACACATGTAAACAATACATGTATTTTACTTGTTGCCTTTAATAACAAAACATTAGTGCTAGGTATTTTATACATATAAATTACTTTTGCAACAACCTAGTACATTATGCTTTTTCCATAATAAAAGATGGTTCCAGGAAACTTAGTAATCATAACAATACTTATACTTTATTATGTACTGATTCAAAAGTGTAAGTCGGAAATCACACTAAAACATTTATAACTTTGAATATTAGATTTTTGCAAAGTTATGATTCTTAACCATTATCTAACCATGTTCTGAATCTGTCACTCCTTGTTTTGCTCATATATGATAGCATGTTATTACATTTTGTATTAAAGTGAATAAAAAGAAGTCAAGCAGAAAACTCTGCATCTGAAATTTAAAACGGCAATCACTTTTCTTTCAGATTAGAGGATGTAACGCAAAAACAGAAAGTGTTATGCCCAAAGAGAATCTTGAATCCACTAAGACAGATTTTCAGCTCTGAGAACTAACAAAAAAAAAATTTTATTGCTATTGTGTTTCTGAAGCACTTAAGGATATTTGTAGAGATATTGGCACATCTAAAGCAATATTGAGAAATACAATTTAGATAGGTGAAGAGATAATTGGTAGGGATAATTTAATAAGCCAGAAGAAAAATTTAGTTGGTAAGGTATCTTTGCTTTTGCTACAACATGTTATCTTCCTTCGAATTACCATTGTTTTGGGCACTATCAAGTTTTAGTTTTAATGAAAGTATATGAGAAACGTGGCATTGTAGGTAGCAGTGGACACAGTGCCAGAGGCCAATCAGTTTATACCTCCAGCAGTATCAGCTGTGCTTGTGCCAATCATTCCTGCTCTGCAGCAGTAGCCTCCAAATTCTAATCAAACTTATTTGACCTCATGTTTTACGGTGATGTTCCTGGCTCAGAAGCGCTCAACTCAAACAACTCTAAATCCTGGTGCTAAATTCATCTTTGTAGAAAGCTTCCAAACTTTGCTTCTGCTTGACTCATATATTGAGATATTAAAATTTCATTTTCTGTACAAGGAATTTAAAATTAGAGAAGTTAGCATATCATTCAGATTTTTGGAGCAAATAGGAAGCAGATCCAAACTTAAGTCTATCTGACTCCGAGTCCATTCTCATAACTACTTTGATAAATTATATCATATAATTGAGAGCTAAATGAAACAATGACACGTGCCTTCACCTAAATATATTTAAGTAAATCAACATTTAAAATTACCTTGAAGCCCCATAACTTAAACAGTGTGTACATTATTTTCAAATTATACCATATCCTCACTGCTAATGATGTTATGATTACAAATGCTCTGGGGCTATTTCCTAGCTTTTAGAGTGAATTTTACACTATCATTATTTATACACCAGTGAGCTCTCAGTGGTATCTCTGAACTCATTTTTTATTCTTTCCTGAGCTGTAGTTATGTTGCAATTTAGTGCAATCTATTTTTTATTTAAAAGCTATCTCCTCTTCATAGTAATGAGTAAGACTTGTTGCATGACATGGGCATGTTGTATAGACAATGTAGTATTAAAATGGTTCCAAATAACCACACTATCAAAGACTCTGAGCTTCCAAGGGAGCAGCTAGCATACTCAAGATAAAACTTGGGTCTAGGATTTAACAAAGGGTGGGGATCACACAGCAGGAGCACTTTGGTGAAGAAGTAGGTCTCAACACAACATAAAAACAATCTAAACTGGAGAAAACAAAGCCTGGCATGCAGTGATTCATTGCTTCATTAAATGGAAAGAAAAAGAACACTCTTACTGACTGATGATATCTCCTGGACAATATCTTTGAAAGTAAAGCTAAGAAACTTGGGAAAAGTGGACAACTAAGAAATGAAGTAATGTAAAGTGTGAAGGCAAAAGAGAACAGAAAATAATTAATAACAACCGAGGGACAATAGACTGTAGCTATATTGCTTTGGTACCTGACTCAGAACACAGAAGCTCTGTGAATGTGGTGGTTATAGAAAGGCATGACAAATTTTTACTTGCTAAAAAGGAACCTCTTCATTCAGATCTTATCAATCTGATGGGACAGATATCACAGGCAAGCTAAGACATTTTCCCTGGATTGGCCCCATCCCTCTCTATTTGTCTATGTTTTATCTAGTCTTTAAAATTTTTCCTCACCCATCTTTTCATTCAGACATTGACTGAGCTTCAATTGTATTCCAAACTTGTTATTTCATTTTATTAGCCTTATCATCTAATTATCTACTATTTTATCCTTATCTCATTCCTTATTTTTTACCTCAGTCTTATTTCAGAAAAACTTGATGGTAATACTACTGTCTAGCTTTGGAAAATTACTTCTCAAATTTCTTCAAGCCTGGCCCTAGATGATTTATCTCTGTTGGCATTGATAGGAGCCTAACATAGGCATACTGGAGAGAAATGGTACCAAAATATTGCTGGATTTCCACTTGCCTACTTTCTGAAATTATCAGTCTATGTCAAAAAAATTGAGTTAGCAGTATTCAAGGGAAAATAGGTATTGGTTCTACATGTATAGGACAATATCAATGCAATACAATAATTTACTTCCAAGAAAAACTAGACATTTACAAACCAACAAAAAAAAAGCTGTAAGAAGCTGTAAACTTTTTTAAGGGGACCCTCATCCCAAATAATTCTTGCTAATGTTGAAAATTTCAGTTGTCCTGGCATTTACAGGATAATTACTTATGCTCAGGAAGTGAATCTTCTTAACTTTGGAACTATTTTTATAATGTGGAATTTCCCATGTATAGTATACCTGTGTGTTTCTGTGAAAAATACTATCTTTTTATAATGGACTATACACAAGATATCTGACATTGTGCTAATGACTTAAAATATAATCTACTCCCAACCTATAGTTCTGTTTGCCTCAAAACAATTTTTTTTGACATACAAATTTAATTTGTCAAATTGCTGATGATATGATCAGTCATAACAATATTAAAATAATGTAGTGAAATCATTATACTCAAAGATATAACTTTCATACTCCCATAAGTAGTTTCTTGAGAGTCAATCATATAATAACCAGTAGTAAAATTCCTCTCACAGAACACTAAGCTCAAGTCGGTAGTACATTGCTACTGAGGCAAATTCAACTCTCTCCAATATTAATTTATGGCAAGCATAATCATTTTTGTTCAATTAAGTCAAATTCTTAGGAAAGCAATGAAATTTTCATGAATATTTCTGAAATAATTAGAGTATTTCTATATTTATAGAGCACTGACATCTCATAAATATCACATTGTGCTTTTATCTTCATATGTATTCTTTCCACTAAATATAGAAAAGTGATAATTAGTCTTAGAAATATCCATTAAACATGAAGGAAGATGGTATAAAAAATTAATGTCATATGCTCATTATAATGTGCAAAATAAATATATTTCTAATTATTCAACTGTAGTTATTACTATAGCAAAATGTAGTCTGAGTAACATTAAACCAGGTAATCACCATAACCCTTAAGAACTAAAGATTAGAGAAATATCATCATGAAAATAAAACATATTATTTAAATTGAAGAAAAGTTAAAGCATGATATTCTGAAATAGTTTTTCTTCATAAAATGAATAATAAATGCAAATAATAAGAACAATTTAAAATGCTTGGCAATTACTTAAGACTATATTAAAGCAGTAGTATATTTATTTTGCTATAGTTTTGTTAGAATTGCTTTATTATATATGTTTTCAGCATGGTAAAAAGGGTTAAAAATAAGGTCAAGTCGGTATATTTATTAAAACTAAAATTATTCAACATTAAGTAATTTGAACACCAACACACAGATTTTTATAACACTCAGATTATAGAGACATAATTCTACCATTAAAACCTGTTATAAAATGTAATAACAAATATTAGTATAGCTATTTATTTGTATTTATTCTTTCATTCCATAGGTCATAAAGATAAGCTTACTATAACAACTCATTTATCAGTACAATGGATGAATTACATTAATCAAAATTTATTTTTAACAGAAATTTAGCTTTTAAAATGATTTTCTATAAAGAAACACACACACACACACACACACACACACGCACACATATTCTAGTTAGTAAAGTAGTACATGTACTAAATATGAAAAGACAAAAACTGAAATAGGACTAAAACAAAACATAAGCCTCATTAAATTTAAGGATCATTTCTTTTTCTTTGTTGAAAAAAATATAAATCACAATGAATAATTATTTAGCTATCAATGAGGAGAAAGTCACTTGATAAAAGGGCCAGATATTTGAATGACCTTGGCCAATAACAAAATACACTTTAAATTGACATGACTGTTTGGTCATGAATCTCTCTAAATTTAAAAAAAAAAAAATCATGCCAAGAATGTTCTCAGACCGAATTGGAATAAAAATATACATTGATACCAAGAGGAACTCTCAAAACCACACAATTACATGAAAACTAAATGACTTGCTCCTGAATGACTTTTGGGTAAACAATGAAATAAAATTTGCAATAAATTTTTTTGTAAACAAATGAAAATAGAGACACAGCATACCCAAACCTCTAGGATACAGTTAAAACAGTGATAGAGAAAAGTATAAATAGTACTAAAGGCCTACCTACATCCAGAAGATACATCAAATTAACAATTAACATTGCACCTAAAGGTACACATTAAAAAAGAATAAACTAATCTCAAAGATAGTAGAAGAAAGAAGTAACTAAAATCAAAGTAGAACTAAATGAAACTAAGACTTACAATATCATACAAAAAATTAATAAAATGAAAACTTGGTTCTTTGAATTGATAAACAAGATCGATAGACCCTTAACTAGATTAACGACAACAAAAAAGAGAGATCTAAATAAGCACAATCAGAAACGACAAAGGAGACATACAACCAACCCCACAGAAATACAGAAAGGTCCTCAGAGACTGTTAAGAACACCTCTATGTGCAGAAACTAGACAATCTAGAAGAAATGGATACATTCCTAGAAAGACACAATCTCCTATAATGGAATTAGGAAAAATTTGAAACCCTGAAGACAGAAATAATGTATTAGTCAGGGTTCTCTAGAGGAACAAGACTAATAGGATAGATGTGTATATAAAAGCAAGTTTATTAAGAAATATTGATTCACACGATCATAAGATGCAGTCCCACAATAGGCTGCCTGCAAGGTGAGGAACAAGGAAGCCAGTTGAAGTTCCCAAACCTCAAAAGTAAGACAGCCAAGAGTGCAGCCTTCTGTCTGTGGCAGAAGGTCTGAGAGCTCCTGGCAAATCACTGGTATAGGTCCACTAGCCCCAAAGCAGAAAAACAGAGTCCGATAATATAGGTCGGGAAACATTCAGCACAGGAGAAAGATGGAGGACAGAAGACTTAGCCAGTCTAGTCTTTTCACATTCTGCTGCTTGCTTTTCCCCTAGCTGAGCTGACAGCTGATTAGATTGTGCCACCTAGATTGAAGGTAGATCTGTGTCTCCCAGTTCACTGACTCAAATATTAATCTCCATTGGCAAAACCCTCACAGACACAGCCAGGAACAATACTTTGCATTCTTCAATCCAGTCAAGTGACACTAAATATTAACTATCACAAATAACAGTTCTGAAGTTGAATCGGTAATAAATAATAAACCATGTGATCATCTTGACAGATGTAGACAAAGCCTTTGATAACATCCACCATCCCTTCATGATTAAAAAAATATACAAAATAATAAAATAAAATAAAACTTTCAACACACTAGGGATTGAAGGAACATACTTCAAAGTAGTAAGAGCCATCTATGACAAACTAACAGACAACATCATACTGAATGGGCAAAAACTGGAAACATTCTTCCTAGAAATGACATCCATACAAAAAAAGAAAAAGAAAAATTATCACTCTTCACTGAAAATACAATTCTTTTCCTAGAAAACTGTGAAGATTTTTTATGCAAAAGGCATCTATTTCTGATAAATGACTATAGTAATGTTTCAGGATACAAAATTAACTTACAAAAGTCAGTAGAATTTCTATACACCAAAAACGTTCAAGCTGAGAATGAAATCAAAAACAAAATTCTATTTATAATGCCCCCCCCCCCCGCAAATAAAAGAATGTTAAATACCTTAGAATATAGATCTATTCAAAGAGGTGAAAAAACTCTGCAAGGCCAACGACAAAGTGCTGCTGACGGAAATCATAAATGATACATTAAAAGAATTATGCTCATGGATAGAAAAAAAAATCAACATTATAAAATATACATACTACCCAAAGCCAACTACAAATTCAATGCTATTCTGATCAAATTACCAGTGTCATTTTTCACAGAATTACAAAAAAAAAAAATTGTGAAATTCATATGGAGCCATAAAGGGCTTTGAGAGCTAAAGAAATTCCAAGCAAAATAACAAAGCCAGACATCATATTACTTTACTTCAAACTATACTACCAGTCTACAGTAACCAAAACAGCATGGTACTGGTACAAAAATAGAAACATAAACCAGTGGGAACAGAATAGAGAACCTAAAAATAAAACTGCAAACCTGAAACCAACTGATCTTTGGAGAAGTCAGCAAAAATAAGCAATGAAAAAAGAACTCCCTAGTCGATATATGGTGCCAGGAAAGCTGGCTAAACATGTGTAGAAGAATGAAACTGAACTCCTGCCTATTGCCATATTCAGCTCCATGTGTGGTTTAGAATAACTTTAGAATGGTTGTGATGAGAAAAAATTATTTATTCCCAACAAAGTCAGTGTCCATGTTGCGTTTGCATGCTCTCTCCATGTCTGGGTGGGTTTTTTCCAGGTTTTCTAGTTTCCTTCATGTACCAAAGCTGTATACATTAGGTTCAGTGGATTGTCTGCCTATTGCCAATCTAAGTGAGTGTGAGGTGAATGTGAGAACATTCTGCAATGGGATGGAATCCTGTCTAGGGCTGATTTACCACTTTGTGCCCTACGGATAGGCTCTGGGTGTGATCCTGAACTTGAATAAGCAGGTTGGAAAATGAATGAGGGAATGAATACAAATGATTGCAAAATAAAAATTTGTAAAATCTGTGGAAAACATATAGATGCATGACAATAAACAATATAGTACATAAACACTAAAAAAATAAACTGGTGTGATTAGTATATCCATAATAAAATGAAACTACAGTGTCAAAATCAAGTTATGAAAATAGCTAAATAGATGAGGAGTAAGTGCATATTTAAGTTTTAAAAAGAAAAAATAACTTATATTGACTTTTGTGCTTTAATAGGAACTACAAATGTAATTAAATGTCAAATGAAAAATTAAGGAAATCTACAATTCATGATAAAAATTGAGATACATACTATGTAAAAAACATTGTGATTAGGATGAACACCACCATAGAAAAATGGAAGATCAATATTCATTTCACAACACAAGAAACATAAATAAAGCGTATAAGAGCATATACATATGGAAGATTATCTCCTCATATTTATGCATATTTTGTAAGTAATCTTACTTGCTGTATGTTTAAACAAAATGCTACAGAAACTTTTTGCTTATCTAATTAGTGAAGGTGAAAAAATGCAGCTTGCTGATTATTACACAAAATGCTACTCAAGTTCCCTGCCAGTGAGAGTGAGTGAATTATTTATTATACAGCTGTCAAAGCATAAAACTGCACCAAGGTTATACAGGTCAGGAAGACTTTATGGAACACTATTGTGATAGGGGAGAGGGACCGGAACTCAGTCTTAACTTCATGGACTTAAAGGAGTTTATTAAAAGACAACTTAAGGGAGAGTTTTAAGAGCTGTGGTGAGTTAATCATAGACCGTTTGTGTTTTCTAATTGGTCTCATCAAAAAGAAAAGTAAACTTTCTTTTATTGTCTTAACAGGAGGTAGTATGAGCAAGATGCTTCCTACCCTCTCAAGGAGACTGGGGAAATGCTGTCTTCTTCCATGATTACATTTCAAAAGAATGGCTTGCATGTTTTTGAGAAAGACATTCTTGGGTTGTAAAATTGACAAGAAGCATTTTGAAACATTTGCATATTTAAGAGGCAGAAAAAGAGCTTACCATTACATGATTTCTAAAATAAGTGTTCTAAGTAAAGGGAAGAGAGTGATTTCTATAGTTGGTTAATCTGGATTCTGTCAGGAATAGGGTGAGAGGGAGGTCTGGTTGTAGAGGCCAGAAAAATCTTGTGTATGTTATGGACTCTTGGTGATACCTTACCAAGGGATCATCTAAATACATTATTTGAAATACTCAAGGAATTCTGTGTTGAATCTAAGTACCATACGATTTTTAATCATTTATTCTAGAGAAAACATTAGCTAATTTTGCACACTATGTATGTAGGAGGAGTAGGTTACTTGGAGTCACAATGCCATGGTAATCTGTTCCTGGCAGAGACTATGATGGATTTGGTTAGTTGTGACTGAATTTCTGAACCAGAGCTAGGCATTTGAAATGCATATTTTAACATCCTAGTACAATGCAGCACTATATGAGGAAAATAAAAGTCTTGTGGTTTCCATAATTTATTTAAACATGTTGTAGAATTGATAAAAATAAGCAACTTCCATGTGATACTAGGTGTGTCAGTCCCGAAGCTCAGCACTTTACAAAAATCATATTTTAAACCTCACAAAATTCCATTAGTAAGGATATTGATATTCCTAGTTTATAAATATGAAAACTAAGATAATTAATTTCCTGAAGATCCAAGAATTAGGAAAAGGAAATTGCTTGGTCAAAACGTCATTGCTGTAATTTTAGATACCTCTTAGACATCATGTTTGTTACTCAGAAATATGAAACATTTGTAAGTATCTGTTTGAAACTTTCTATGAGTCTAAGTTAATGTGAGATTTTGAATATGTTATGCTATGGTAACTAAAGATCTGAGGAATTTCTACATATTGGAGAAAGTATCAAAAGTATCTGTTGTAATAACATTGCATTGACAGGATGTATTGCTGTGGGATGGACCAATGAAAGCTTTGGATAAAAAAGACCATAAATAAAATATTCCTCAAAGTTAACCTTTTTTTTTGTAATATTTACTATGCAATTTCCCAGGAGTATTGTAGCTTTCATTCCTACCAGAACACATACATAAAGCAAAATTTTACTGAAAAAAAGTGAAAATAATAATACAAAATATATGAAATTGTACAATATGATAAATTGCTTTTAATAGAAAATTTTGAAAAGCTCAGATGATGCTTATCAATTTAAAACAATTTATCATGCTTGATACTGAAATATAAAAATATTCCAAGTTATCAGACATATTTATAGCCTGTTTAGCTTAAGAAGCATTTGATTAATTGTAATTTTCTAGGATTAGGATTATAAGAATTGACCGCACCCACAAAAGTTTTGGATATTGGGCCTGAAAAAGTTGTGGGTATCAGAGAAAAATTAAAAGCTACAGTCTTAAACTGCCTTTAGTTATGTCATAAATTAATTAATGTATCTTCCCAATTATATCTAAACATCAAGATCAGATCTTCATTTGAAATGTGGGTGTCATTTTATAAAATAAAATTCATTCAGAGAATGTTATTTGTTAATATTTTTCAATGTTTTCTGGATCACAATAAGAAAAATACATAACTGTTTTAAGTAAATTTGATTATACAGAATATGTTCTAATTGATACCATTTATAATCTGATCCAATAAGTTTAGAATCATAAATATAATAGTAATAATACATTTAACTGCTATATTTATTGAATCTTGTCATTTTAAAGTAGTCAAAATCACTGAAAAAACATATATTCCAAACTGAGTAACCATTCCAATAATTTCCTTCTTGCTATCTGAAAGGTTTTGTTTGTTTTGTTTTACTTTAAGTTAAAAAAATTTTTGTTTCCTAGAGTTTTATGAAGAAAAAGTAAGCAAAAAATAGTTATGGATTAGTATAAGAAAAGGATAAGTATCTTTATGTGTTTAATATATTTAAAATTTCTACTAGTAATTTGGGAAACAATATTCATTAGGCATGATTTCTGAGATTTTCTTTTGATTCTTTTACCTTGTTCACGTTTTATAACCTTAAAATTGTAATTAATTCTGAGATAGCCTATTGAAATTTACTATTTGGCTGGGTGTGGTGGCTTGTGTCTGTAAATCCCAGCATTTTAGGAGGCCCAGGCAGGCAGGTCGCAAGGTCAAGAGATGAAGACCATCTTGGCCAACATGGTGAAATCCAGTCTCTACTAAAAAAACAAAAATTAGCTGGGTATGTTTGTGCATGCCTGTGATCCCAGCTACTCAGGAGGCTGAGGCAGGAGAGTTGCTTGAACCTGGGAGGTGGAATTTGCAGTGAGCCAAGATTGCACCACTCACTCCAGCCTGGCGACAGAGTGAGACTCAGTCTCAAAAAAAGTAAAGGAAATTAGGAAGCTAGTCTGTTTTCACTAGAAAAATATACCGTTATCTAATTATCTTTCAATATGCAATTCTTTAGATGGCAATCAATTTTAGTATGATGGTCTATCTTATACTAAAAGAGGTAAGCATTCTGAAAGACATGTGTTTTGTTAAAGTGTGACTAATTCAAAACTTCTGTTAATTAACATAGTAGTTATAAAGGAAGTCTAATTTAAAAGGAAAAGTGCAGTGGTAGCTTTGTATAGCAGAGGACCTAAAAGAGATTTAAATTTTGCAATTTTTGTTAAGCCTACATTTCCCTTATGTCTCTTTCACTACTTGGGAATAAGGTTTCCTGAATTAGAGCTAAAGGAAATTATCCTCTAATCAGGGATGTTATATATTAAATGATAGGTTAGTGATATGCTTTATTTGGGTATTGATTTGTTTAATAAAAAAGGGATTTGTATGATATAAAATCTATTTTTTAAATTATTTGAGTCTATGTAACTTTTTAGTAGTTGGAATTATAATTTAATTTCCAAAGAAGACAATATTTGTTCAATTTCAATTGATATTTTCCCCAATATCTTATTGTATTGAATTCATATTTATAATCAGTTTTGTACTCTTAAAAGCTGCTATTAAGTTGATAATGTGTATGAAAATCAATGGTGTTAAAATTTATATGAAACTTCTATGTCTCTTTGCTGATTTTTTTTAAGCTTTAAAAAGTAAATAAATAAGGCAATATCATCTGTGAACGTCCGTTAAATGTGGAGTTATGGTAATTTTATTAAAAATTGACATATACTTGTAGAATTGTGTATTCAAGTCTGTTCTGTGTCACTCAGTAGCTGTGATAACTTGGACAGATTGTGTTTCTCTTATTAATAATTACATCTAACAAAATGGGGTAATAATGTAAATATCAGCCTTTTAACGTGCATTTGGAAACCATTTCTCTTTTATATTTATCTGTAAATATTAATCCTGCCATCAAGAGTATATTCAAATCAAGTGTTCTCGCTGTTGAGCATAAAGGTAGGCAGTGTATAAATGTGAGGAAAAACAGGGAGCCTATGTATCCCAAAGCTTTTCCAGGGCAGCTTCAAAATCTGCGTTGCTGAAGAATGGAAAATTGGTCCAATGAATCAAGTCATAAATGAAATTAAAAAATGATTAGTTGAAATTATATGATTTATACAAACACACACAAACATACACTACTACATTTGAAAGATTTTGTTGCTAGTCATTCATAACAATTTGTAATTGGCAAGTTTAGATCTGTGTCCCCACCGAAATCTCATCATGAATTGTAATCCTAAAGTGTTGAGGCAGGAATCTGGTAGGAGGTGAATGGGTGATGGGGGCCGTTTTTCCCATGCTGTTCTCATGATAGTGACTGAGATTTCATGAGATCTGATGGCTTTGTAAGTGGAAATTTCTCCTGTGTGCTCTCTCTCCTGCTGCCTTGTAAAGAAGATGCTTGCTTCCCCTTTTCATCCTGCCATGATTGTAAGCTTCCTGAGGCCTCCCCAGAGATGCAGAACTGTGAGTCAATTAAATCTTTTTCCTTTATAAGTTACCCATTCTCAGGTATTCTTTATAACAATGTGAAAATTGATGAATATAGAAAATTGGTACTAAGATAGTGGGGCATTTCTCTAAAGATAACCTGAAAATGTAGAAGTGACTTTGGAACAGGGTAGTGGGTAGATATTATAAGAATTTAGAGGGCTTAGAAAAAAGAAAAGAAACAGAAAATGATTTATGGCTAAGTCTCCACAGGCAATTACAACAAAATCAAAAATTGACAGATAGGAACTCAGTAAACTGAACAGCTTCAACCTAGAAAAAAAACTACCAACAGAGTAAGTAGACCAACTACAGAATGAAAAAATAAACTCACAAATTATGATCCAACCAATGACTAATATCCAGAATCTATAAAAAACTTAAACAAATCAATAAGCAATAAATCACCTCATTAAAACTGGGCAAAAGACAGGAACAGACACTTCTCAAAGAAGACATAAAAGCATCCAATAACATGAAAAAGCGTTCAACATAATTAATCTTCAAGGAAATGCAAATCAAAACCACAATGAGTTATAATCTCACAGCAGTCAGAATGGTTTTTGTAGAGTCAAAAAGTAACAGATGTTGGCAAGACTGTGGAGAAAAGGGGACACCTGTACCCTGTTGGTGGAAATGTATATTAGCTGAGCCACTGTGGAAAACTAAGAGGTAAACTACTACTTGACCCAATAATCCTATTACTGAATATATACTCAAAGGGAAATGAATAATTCTACCAAAAAGAGACATGCTCTCATATATTCATGGCAGCACTATTCACAACAGAAAAATGAAAAAGGAATCAACACATCAACAGTGTATTGGATAAAGAAAATGTGACACATACACATTATGGAATACTACACAGCCATGAGAAAACAAAATTATGTCCTTTGCAGCTATATAGATGCAGCTGGAGGCCATTATGCTAAGCAAACTGATGCAAAAGCAGAAAGTCAAATATTGAATGTCCTCACTATAAGTAAGAACTGAACTTTGGGTACACATAGACATAAAGTTGTAAATAATAGACACTGTGAACACAGTAAGAGTGGAGGGAGTGGGAAAGAGTTGAAAAAATACCTATTGGGCACTGTGTTCATTTCCTGAGTGACTAATTCAATCATACTCTAAATCTCAGCATCACTGAAATATACCTTTGGCTCAAGAGTTAGTTTAACTCTTAGTTCTCCACAGTAGCTATTCATCTTTCCCATCACCATTTATTGAATAAACTGTCCTTTCCTCACTGTGGGTTCCTGGCACATTTGTCAAAAATCAATTGATTGTAAATGTATGGGTTTATTTTTGGGATATCTATTCTCGTCCTTTTGTTGATTGGTTGAGTCTGATTTTATGCCAATATTGTACTGTCTTGGTCACAATTGCTTTATAATATATTTTGAAGTGATAGTGTGAACCCTCTAGCTTCTTCTTCTTGCTCAAGATTGCTTTGGCTATTTGTAGTGTTTTGTGGTTCCATACGAAGTTACAAAGTTAAAGATTGTTTTGATCTATTTCTGTGAAAAATGATGTTGGAATTTTGATAAGGATTACATTAAATCTACAGATCACTTTAAGTAGCATAGATATTTTAACAATGTAAATTCTTTCAATTAATGAGCACAGGATATCTTTTCATTTATTTGTTTTTTTAAATTTCTTTTATCAGTGATTTATAGTTTTCAGTATATAAATCTTTCACCTCATTAGTTAAATTTATGAATAAGTATTTAGATTTTTATTGCTATTGTAAATGTAATTATTTTCTTAATTTCATTTTGTATACCTCAGTGTGTAGAAATGCTACTGATTTTATTAATATATTATATATATATATATTAGTGTATATATATATACACATAGCAACATTACGGAATTTGCTTATCAGTTCGAATAGTTACTTGTGGGAATCTTTAAGAATTTCTATATAATAAGATCATGTTAGCAAAAAGAGACATTTTCACTTATTTCTTTCTTCTTAGTATTCCCTTATTTCTTCCTTTTACTAAACTGTCTGGCTAGGCCATTCAGAACTGTGTTGAAAAGAAATTTGGCCAGTGGACATCCTTGTTTTGTTCCTGATTTTAGAGAAAATATGTTCAACTTTTTACTGTTTAGTATAAAGTTTGTTGTGAGTTCCTCATATATGGCTTATATTGTGTTGGGGCACATTTTTCTTAACTTATTTTGTTGTGAGCTTTTATCATAAAAGGGTGTCAGATGCTTTTTCTGTAAATATTGGTTTCTGCATCCTTTTCAGTTTATTAATGTGAAACACACTTCTCCAAAGATCCAAAGAAGCCATGAAAATGTCCAACAGGTTCATGAAAACATGTCCAGCATCACTAATCATTAGGGAAATGCAAATTTAAATAAACGAGATAGCTCATACTTGTTAGAAAAAGAGGTAACAAAAGTTTTGGAGAGGATGCAGATAATAAGAAACACTTGCACTCTGTTGACAGAAATATAAATTAGCATAGCCCTTATAGAAATTATATGGAGGTTCCTCAAACATCTAAAAATAGAACTACCAGCAATCCTACTTCTGGGGATATATCCAAAGGAACTGAAATCAGTATGTTGAAAGGATATATCCACTCTCATGTTCTGTGAAGCATTATTTACAATAGCCAAGATAAGAAAACCTCAAAGTGTCTATGAGTAGATAAATGTGTAATGAAAATATGGTATATATACAAAATAGAATACTATTCAACCTTAACAAAGAATGAAATTCTGTCATTTGAGACAATATAGTTGAATATAGAAGATATTATGCTAAGCAAGTACTGCATGTCCTCATTTACATGTAGAACTTAAAACATGCTGAATTTCCAGAGCTGGAAAGTGTAATAGTAATTACTAGAACCTGGAGGAGGAAGGTAGGGAGGAAATGGGGAATAAGTTTTGACATCTACTGTGCAACAGGGTGACTACAGTTAATAATAATATATTGTATATTTCAGAATAACTGACATAATACATTTTAAATGTATCAGCACAAAAATGTCAACTGAGGTGATGAATATGTTAATTAGTTTGTTTTAATGACTCCAGCTTGTATACACATATACAAACATTATATTTTATTGTTTAAATGTAATATAAATATGATTTGTCAGTTGAAAATAACAGAAATAAAAACTTAGATATAAATAGGGGATTTTCTTATTTATTTTCTTTTTTCAGAAACACCAAGGTATTGTTGCTGTTATAAATACAAAAATATTGCATAATAAAAATACATTTGATAGTTTCTCTTTTCAACTTGTATGTCATTTTTATTAGCTTTTAAGTGGTTCTTTACTTCTATCATTACAATATAGTTTAAAGCAACAGTAGAGCGAATTTTCTCATCTATTTAGAAATACTGATAATAGAGTTTAATATATTTTCAATCTGGTTCCAAAAATTACATTTTCTCAAGACTTCTCATCAACTATGCAGGTGTGAAGAGAGACAAATGGGAGATGCTATATAGTTCCCATTCCCACTTCATTCAGAGTATTTGAAGACCTAATCAAAAGCTCTACTTTAGAAGTGAAGAAGCTCAACTCCAAGAAACCTAAAGACATTATCTAACCAGCCAAGCAAATTAATAGAGTTGGAATAAGAACCCAGATTTCATTATTCTCTAGTAAGTGAATTTATAATTCAGCCTGATGATTGAAGGATGTTTAGCTGTTTTACCCACTACCGTATTGTTCAACTAGAAATCATATATATACAAAAAAGTGTTAACTGCTTCTGAATTTATTTTTGAATATGTATTCATAATTTATACTATTCTTTTCACTCTTATTATATAAATATTTGTTGAGTAAGTTTACTGGTTTGGCTAGTACTTCCTCTTTTAGAGAAATTGACCATTCTTTCCTTTCCAATCATGTTGTTATAGGATGCCAGATTCAGTGTTACACATTCTGGCTGCTTGAGCTTTTACACAGTGATTGAACAGATAAGGGTATAGATACAAATAAAGATAGAGTATATTAGTATGTAACAAGGAAAGAGTCTTTTTCTTATTCTAACAGGAAGCTTTGAGTATGTGAACCTTGATATACACAAAGTTGTGTCTGCATTGAAAAAATACAAGAAGGAAACTAACATGTAGACAGAAGCCAAGATATGAGACTGTAAATGGCTTCTAATGGTGTTGGGATCCCTAAACTCAGTTACATTTTAGTTTTATTTCACAATTGTTTTAGTCCCACATCTCTAAAACCAATTTAAAATTATTCACACTTTTGCTATATACTCTTGTTTTATATTCATATAATTCCATTTTCCAATAAAAGTCATAGTTGAAAATGTATAAAATTAACAGCATGATCTCCCGTAGTGTATGTTTTGGGTGGGTGGCAAATTTTTCCTGCGGATATTCTCTGTCTGCTATAATTTTGCTTCGCTCAGAATCATTGCTGCAGCACCGCTCTGCCAGCCCATAAAAGACACCATGGTCCTATTTTAAAAATTCCGCCATGGACTCAGAACATATTCCTTGCCAAGCCCTTCTCTGAAAGTTGTGAACTAACCATGGAGCCAAAGAATGATCATAGTGATGAAAGTCCTATAGATCCTGGGGTATCTTGTTCAACACATGATCAGTGGAAGTGGGGAGGAAAGAGAAAGAGAAAGCACTAAAAGAGAGAAATGAGGACCACACCTGATGATGCTAGAAGATCTCAGGCACTACAGAGAACTTAGAAATTTCAAAGCTTCTGCAAAGAGCAAGGCTGCTGAGGCACATAACTCAGGACAGAGATATATCTGTGTCTTAGTAAAGTACCGAATAATGAAAAACGAAGACAAACTTAAAATCTGTACAGAACATGAATCATATGTCAATGCGTAACTGTTACTTAACGGACCATTATGTGTTGCTCCCTATGTAAAACAGTAAACAAAATGTGAGATATGAAAGCATTAATTCAATAAATTGTATTATTTTTCCCACACTGTTTAGGTCATCTGAACATGACTTCTGCTGAACTCAGTATTTTGTTTCCATGCTCTTTTATAAACACAATCTTGTCCAATGTTACTGACAAATTCTTTAAGAGGAAAAAATTAGATGGAACTGCTTTTATGAAATTTCCCATAATAGAATAAAAGAGGTGGCTGTCACTTAGAAGATCAAGGGGGAAGTGTCAAAGGAAAAAATGTGAACAGTATGCATTGGCTTTTACCCAAGTCCACACTATTTGATGTTGTTTTGGGCCACAAATTGAAAGTAGTTTGTGAATTTTAAAAAGTACTTATAATATTTGACACAATTTCTGACTACCTAAATTCTCTGTAACCAAACTGGAAAAATTTAATATTAAATTTCTATGTATTAAAAAGTATCCTGGAGTGAAATAGAAAGATTAATTGAATAATTAGATTTCAAAGATACAGAAAAATTGCACTGTACCTAATACACTTAAATGAGTATTTAAAACTAAAATTATCTTGACCAGTTGTGGTGGCTCATGCCTGTAATCCCAGCACTTTGGGAGGCTGAGGCAGGTAGATCACTTGAGTCAGAAGTTTGAGACCAGCTTGGCCAACACAGCGAAACCCCATCTCTACTAAAAATATTAAAATTACCCTGGCGTGGTGGTGGGCACCTGTAATTCCAGCTACTCTGGAGGCTGAGGCAGGAGGATCACTTGAACTCAGGAGAAGGAGGTTGCAGTGAGCTGAGATTGCACCACTGCACTCCAGCCTAGGTGACAGAGCAAGACTCTGTCTCGAAAACAAAAACAAAAAAACAAAACCCCCTGGACTTACTCTACATATTCTACGTAGGATTAGGTCATTACTCTTTTCTTCAACTTGGTCTTCTGATTGCTAGATAGCCACATTAAATTGTGAATACTGTACAAGTAGTAAATGGTTCAAAATAGCCTCCTTGAAATGTAAATCCCTAAGAGTAAATATCCACCAAACATATATATTTATATTTTATCAAAAATTATCATTCAAATTTTCTATACTTCTTTCTTTTCTTTTTGAGTCAAAGTCTCTCTCAAGTGACACACTCAAGTGATCTGCCCACCTCAGACTCTCAAAGTGTTGGGATTACAGGCATGACCTGCTATGCCTGATATCCTGATTTCTTATTGAAACTGTCTATAGCTATTAATAGACTATGTTCCATCTCTGTTTTAAAACTACTAAAACTATTATTTTAAATTTGTGTCACATTGTAGCTTTTACCATTTGTAAAAATAATTTAATAATATAGATTTTTTTTTAAAAAAGAGAATCATGTACTGTAATAAAAAGACACATATTTCATGAGAATTATCCTGTAAAATTAATACAATGATCACATTATTTAAATTAAAATAAATTAAAGATAGAGTTATTAATTTTCAATTAATACTGGTAAGAAATCAGGTGAGGCTCAAAACTTGTGAAAATAGCCTTATATAAACTTAATTTGATGATAATATTTTAAATATCTCTTAAGTATGTGTTAGAAAATAGAATCATAGAGTGTATTTTTATTGTCTTCCTCACAAAGTCATGAAACAGGTTGGTCATTTCATATTTAATTAATATACATTACATTAGTTTATTAGGAATCGTGTGATAACGATATTTCTTTAGGCACTAGTTTTTTAAAAAGTAATTTTCATCTATAAACATATAGTTGAGACTATTTTTATTAATTTTGTCACAATGTTTTATCATCTCCTCTTTTAACTGTAGGCCATAGGTCATACATACAAGATAATTTGACTGGTATAATTGTTGAAGATATTTTACTGTGGATCAATGCTCCTAACAGTGTCAGTTAGCCATTATTGCTCAAAAAATACATCCAATACTTAGTTCCTTAAAACCACTTCCTTAACTCTCACAATTCTGGGGATGACCTAGCATACAGTATGCATCTGTAGTTAGCTGTGCTAATCTTAGCCTGGCTCTTTCACAAGTCTTGGACCTTACCTGGGAAAGCTGAACTGACCTGACATTCATCCCTGTGATTTCTCATTCTCCAGTAGGACAGGTGAGACTGTTCACACAGGGGAGGTAAGGGTCCTAAGAGAGGAGAAAATACACAGCCTACTGAGCACTAGACTCAGAATTGGCATTGCTTAATTTCTGTCCCATTCCATTGGACAAAAGAGGTCACACAGCACAGAGGGTACAAAAATAGTCTTCACCACAGTGAACATAGAAGCTGCAGGGTGACATGGTAACACATGTGAATACAAGTAGCATTGGAGAAATGGCACCATTTTTGTACTCAATATATCCTACTTCCAAAGCCTGATTTCCAAATTATAGTAACTCACAACATGTCATGTCTTTCAACTTATCCTCTGCTTCCCCAAATCAAATAGTCACTGCATTGAAAATACTTGCGTTGGATAGCAAAGGTAGAGAGACCAAAATCACTAAATATTGATCATTTCTATGACCAGAAATCTTTATCCTGAGGGATTTCTATTACTATTTTGTATTTGTAATTTCTGACAGTGTGACCTTTAGCATATGCTCAAAACTACTGGGTAATGTGTTGTTAACTAGATTAGTTGTGTCCTACGTCAACACTTAAGAGTTGTATAACAACAAAAGAGGAAAGAGAAGACTTTTTTTTTCTTTGTATCCTATATCATTATCAACTTATTTAAAGGAACAAAACTACATGTGCTCATATATATATATATATATACACACACACACACACATATATATATTTACATATATAAACATACATACACATACACACACATATTCATATATGGACCAAACATGCCTACACATGCAATTATGCCTTGTGAATACTTCCTGTATCCATAGTTCGTTAGTTTAGTTTTGAAATTCCTCACATTAAGAGAAGGTTAAATATGCACTGATCTTGTGGCTTGCTTTGGCCAATACATTGCAGCCAAAATGACAGTTTGCCAATTCTGAACCTGGGTATTAAGAGACCTTTCACACTTTGCATAGCCTTCTTGGAACCTTGCTGTCTAGACTAGGCTGATAGAATCTTATAATAAGAAATCCACATCCAGGCATTTGATCATGCTAGCTAATAACTAATCAAACACTGGATACATCAATGAATCTGCTGGAGACAACCCAGTGTCAAATAGCCCATCGGTTTACCACAGACACACGAGTAAGCCAAAATGAAATCACTTAGACCTTGACCAACAGATTAGTGGGGAGAAACAATGCTGTTATGAAAGTAAGCCACTAGGATTTAACATCACTTTTTTACAGTGAAAACTAACAGATATGACTTTAGATACTCATGTTAAAGATGTCAAAAATACAGAAAAAAATGAAAGACATTGTTTAGATGTATAAAAGCCATTACTCCCATGAGTGATTGATAGATCACTTTAAAAATTTTGTACTTTTGGCTGGGCGTGGTGGCTCACGCTTGTAATCCAAGCACTTTGGAGGCCAAGGCGGGCAGATCACCTGAGGTCAGGAGTTCAAGACCAGCCTGACCAACATGATGAAACCCCGTCTTAAAAAAAAAAAAGGGGGCCGGGTGCGGTGGCTCAAGCCTGTAATCCCAGCACTTTGGGAGGCCGAGGCGGGTGGATCATGAGGTCAAGAGAGCGAGACCAACCTGGTCAACATCGTGAAACCCTGTCTCTACTAAAAATACAAAAAATTAGCTGGGCATGGCAGCGCGTGCCTGTAATCCCAGCTACTCAGGAGGCTGAGGCAGGAGAATTGCCTGAACCCAGGAGGCGGAGGTTGCGGTGAGCCGAGATCGCGCCATTGCACTCCAGACTGGGAAACAAGAGCGAAACCATCCTGGTCAACATGGTGAAACCCCGTCTCTACTAAAAATACAAAAAAAAAAAAAAAAAAAAATTAGCTGGGCATGCTGGTGCGTGCCTGTAATCCCAGCTACTCAGGAGGCTGAGGCAGGAGAATTGCCTGAACCCAGGAGGTGGAGGTTGCCGTGAGCCAAGATCGTGCCATTGCACTCCAGCCTGGGGAACAAGAGCGAAACTCCGTCTCAAAAGAAAAAAAAAAGGAATTTTGTACTTTTTAACTCGGGTGTATTTTTGGTTCCCTGCATGATTTTAATATAATATCAAAATGACTGTACAAGTTGAATCAAATGTAATGACCATTATACAAACAAGTACATACTAATGATCTAATTCCATCAGGACATTTGCATTTTTAATCATAGACTAACATATGCCTTGCCAAGGTATTCAGTTACTAGTTTGGATTCTTTTCTGCTAGACCTATTATTTTGCTTTAGTCAGATACTCTGTGAATTTGAATTAGACCTCCCTTGGTTTTTTCACCTGTCAAACTCTATCCTATTATAACAACTTCAAAAGCTTAACTGTCTTTTCTGACCTAATTTTTTCTCAAGTGGTCAGATAAAAGGGAGTGAAAGATAAATTATGAAACCATCATTTGCTACACAACTGAGTAAATATGAAAAGAGGTTAATCAGAGGACAAAGATCAAACAAGCTCAACCAAAATAACATGCACACTGTTCTTAATGACTACAAATGTTCACAAGATTTTACTTTTGTCCTATAAAATACAACATCTTAAAACAATAAACTGAAATATGAATGAACACCACCTTGACGTCAGGGATCATTGCCCTTATGTTTTACCTTCATGCTCTTAAACTCAGGTAAGAAGCTTATTCCTCACAATACTCTCTCCATAAAGTCATAGCAGTTTTTCTTTACCAGGTCATTTATTATAGACTTATTCAATAGTAATAAGGAGCAAATTATTACCTTCTTATTGATTGTGTGAGTTCAAGTTACCTAGACAAAATTAAAACAGAAACATCCAATGACCTTATGACCTCCTGACTGCCATTATACATATTTCATAAAAGACTTCCTGTTTGTATATAAGACCTTATTATAAATTTGTCATGCACAAATTATTTTAACAGTAATAACAAGTATAACTACATTTGATAAATGTAAATATACTTGAAAACTAGATGAGATAAATTTTACAAACTACTTTCCCTGCAATGTAAATATTCCTATAACAGGTTATAGCTCAGTCCTATTCTAAATAAAAACTCCAAGAATAAATTAACAGTCTCCCTACAGTGTATAAGTGTTCTTTTTTCTTCACAACCTCTCCAGCATCTGTTATTTTTTTTTTTACTTTTTAATAGTAGCTATTCTGACTGGTATGGACTAGTATCTCACTGTGGTATTAATTTGTGTTTCTCTAATTATCAGTGATGTTGAACTTTTTTTCATATAATTGTTGACTGAGTGTATGTCTTCTTTTGAAAAGTGACTGTTCATGTCCTTCACCCACTTTTTTAGAGTTTTTTAAAAAATAAATTTGTTTAAGTTCCTTATAGATGCTGGATATTAGACCTTTGCCAGATGCATAATTTGAAAAAAAAAATTCTCCTATTCTGTAGGTTGTCTGTTTACTCTGTTGATAGTTTCTTTTGCTGTTTAGAAGCCTTTATTTCAACCATTGTGGAAGAGAGTGTGACGATTCCTGAGAGACCTAAAGACAGAATTACCATTTGACCCAGTAATCTCATTTCTAGATATCTATCCAGAGGAATTTAAATTATTCTCTTACAGAGACACATGCATACATATGTTCACTGCAACACTTTTCACAATAGCAAAGACATAGAATCAACCTAAATGCCCCTCAGTGATAGACTGAATAAAGAAAATGTGGTGTATAATATATTCCATGGAATACTATGCATCCATAAAAAAGAATGAGATCATGTCCTTTGCACAAACATGGATGGAGCTGGAGGCCATTATTCCTAGCAAACTAACACAGAAAACAAATACCTTATGTTCTCACTTATAAGTGGGATAACACATGGACACATAAAGGGGCACAACACACTGGGGCTTATCAGAGGGTATAAGGTGAAAGGAGAGAGAGGATCAGGAAAAATAACTAATGTGTACCAGGCTTAATATCTGGGTGATAAAATAATCGGTACAACAATCCTCTATGACACAAGTTAACCTATGTCAGAAACCTGCACGTGTATTTCTGGACTTAAAATAAAAGTTGAAAAAATTACCAAGAATACATGTTCACCATTCTCAAACTTTCAGTTAAGCACTTGCTGTCTCTTGGAAAAATTTTTTAAAACTACAGAATCATAAACTTTTATAGCTTGAAGATATCTTGATTGATGTATTTTAAGCTCTCATTGAAAGCTTTTATTTCTAACATAGTTGCATTACTACAAACAAGTCTGACACATTTTTTAACCAGAAAATACTTAATTCTATGATTGTTTCTGTTTAATTTGATTATTTTATTGTAAAACTTCTGCCATTTCTATGTTGTGTATTTCCACATTTACATCTCATATCTACCATTTTCACGTTTTTCTTCTTTCATACATATAAATCTTTAGGTGTGTTTCTTGCACAAAGTAAGAATCACCTTTTCTACCTTCATGGGAGTTTTGTAAAGTATGGTAAGTTCTATCCCAGTGAAGAGACAATCTTCTAGACATGTAAGAAACACTTGATAAATGTATTAAAATTGAATTTCACAGAAACGTTATATTTTAGGTTGGAACTGGGGCAATAAATCTGTGTTTTGTTTCCAAGGTGTTTTTGCTATGTACCATTCTCTGAGTGAATTTAAAGTCTGTGATGTTTTGGTTTTTGTTAATAAGAATCAATATATTTTGGAATTATAATTTTCAATATAAAATGCTTCTGATGCTGTGAATACAGGTACTCTATTTCTCTAGGTTATGTATGCTGCTTCTCACTTTCATTTATACTTACTTTGTTTCATTCAGCTGAATGAATGAAGAGGTTGGGTAAATATCCCCAACCTGAGAATATATAACCTGTAATTACTTCCTTTTGTGTTGGCTTAAATTCTGTATTTCTAAACTAGAGAAAAATAGGGATGTTAGAAAACTCTTTATCGCTTTTTCCAAGGCCGTAATGATATTCTTTGTGAGCTCTGCAGCACGTTTTTCAGTTTATTTGCACTTAAGTAAATGAAGATATAACCCAGATTCTGTTCAGTGTTGCGTTACACTTACTTCCAAGTAGAATATGCCTGTATGTATGCTTTCCACAGAAGTATATGAAAAATAGTATTCTTTTTACGTCTCTTATAATCATGATTCTCCTTATCAGCGAATAAATTCTGTGAACTATTTATAGATATAAGTTTAAAGACATTGGTTGTAATTGCTTTCAGAGGTTGACAATATAAACAGTATTGAGAGATTATAAATATAAAATTAAAATCTAATATAATATACAATATAAAACAATACTGAGAGATTATAAATATAAAATTAGATTTTAATTTTAATTTAATTTTATAAAATTAAAATGAAATTTTAATTTTATATTTATAATCTCTTAGTACTGTTTTACATTGTAGCTACCACTTATGCAAACTTTTTTTGAATATTTAATCAATAATAAAATCACAGTATTTAGTATTTTCTTCAGGTAAGACATAATTTGGAGTAAAGTCTAGATTCAAAATTATTTGTTCCAGAGAAAATAAACTGTATTAATAACAATAGACCTCTCTCTGTATCAAACTATAAACAAATATCAAATTCAACATTTTCTAAAACTAGTGGTTAGCTTCTTGTTAATTTTGATTTTTATCTATAAATGTTTTGACAATTATAAAACCTAAAAGAACTATAAAAGATAATGTTGTTATATTCTTAATATGACCTGATATTCCAAAGGAGAATCAGAAAAATATGTCTTTGAGATAAGTAACAAAATACATAAGATTGCTACAGTTTCCATATGTAATTTTCAAAATATATGTCTTATTTGATAAAATAGAATTGATTTGAATTTGGTATCTAGATTTTATGTTGGATACTTCAAAAGTAATAAAATGGACATTTTAGAAATTAGTTAGAATAAAAATAGCCATAAATGATTTTCTTTCCAAATACAAATTACATCACTTAGTAGCTTTGGATATGTGGTTTGGTAAGAAACAAACATATACAAAATATCAGAAGCTTAAAATAAGAGTGGTATATTTCTTTTCTATGCCACCTGTTCATCTTGGGCAGGCTGGGAGCTCTGCCTTTTATATTCTGCAAGTTGGGGCCAGAGTGAGAGAGCAGATATTTTCTGGAACATTTCTGGTTATTCTGGTAGAGAAAAAGAAGGTGGAATATCATGTTTTGGTTCTTAGATGTTTTATTTTGATCCACGATCCTTTCAGTTTCTGATGATCTATGGAAATCACAAATCACTTGACTAACACCAACCACCTAAGGCTAGAATAGCCCAACTATACCAGGTTCTCAGAAAGAAATCAGAGAGATTTAACACAGTCTGACTTCCACAAGGGTTCAATATTACTGTGATAAAATGTAGAACAGCTTTATAACATACAGATAATATTACCAGTAGCTGTACAATCCAGAAAATTTTTATTAGCTTTAATGTTTTATGTTTATTGATTCTCTGACACATTTTTCAGATGTTATATAATATTTGAATTGTTTCGTTTTAGGTTGTGTTTTATTCAGGTATTGATACATTCACTTTGAGTTGTACTATTTTGTGTGACGCTAGAAAAACTTAAAAATTTTATCTTTCTTAGAAGTTTAGTGAGACTTGTGACTGTTCTAGTCTATCCATGTGGTAGAAAGTTTAGCTAACTTCTGTCTAATGATGGGTCAGCTTCCACTGTACTTATGACATTGCTTTAGCTATCTGGTGAAAATACCTTGAGAAGTCTAATACAGATTTTAACTTAGTCGCCGCAGTGATCCTGTTAGCACTGCAAACTTCACTGATTACTCTTTGAAAAAATGTGCTAGACTAAGGAGTTCAAAAGCTAATTGCTTTATTTTATGTGCCATTGGCTTAACCTTCATTCAGTTTTTCTTTTGATCTCATCTCTTGGAAGGTAAGTATTACAAAATAAGCTTCATTCTTTCTTTGCTATTATCAATGAAGGCAATATGCCTTTAATATAAAAGCAAAAGGAAATTAATTTGCTGATTTGACTGAAGTGTGCTTGGTTGTATAAAATTTTCCAGCCCAGTACCATTTATTGTAAATCTGCAGGAAGAATATGACATCCAACTCCACACATAAGATGATAAGTCAAGTGTTTTTCAAATAAAGAATCACTACTTCTGGAGTATCTGTGGATTCTGCAAGTGACTTATTCTCTGGCATTTGTGAATTCATTAACAGATAGTGTTATATTTGATTTTTTAATCCTAGCCTAATAAAATTCAATGAAATACATTTTGAATCACACAAATGTCCATTATATTACAAAGGTAAATAAATAAATTCAGTGCCCACAGGCAAGTTTTCCTTTGAATTTATGATTACTTCTGAGAAAAGTAAAGATCTAGTGAGGTCAAGAGTAGCTCTACAAAGAACATTTACTTAGTAATTTAAATAGAAACAAATATTCTGAAAATTAAGTCATCTTAAGTCATTACACATCAGTATACTTAGGACAAAGTCAAAAGTACTTAAAGATTGTATTTTGGGACAAAGACAAAGTAATATGAAAAGTGTATGTATTGGTTAGATTATGCTTTTGTACAACTGAGTATGAACCACTTCTTTGTTATAAAAGTTAGTCATATATCATCATAAGAAAAATTTTGAAAAATTATTTTAAACACTCAGTACCATACTGTATATGGATTAATCCATTCTCATGCTGCTATAAAGAACTACCTGGGACTGGGTAATTTAAAAAAGGAAAGGTGTTTAATTGAGTCACAGAGCTGGCAAGACCTTAGGAAACTTACAATCATGGCAGAAAGGGAAGCAAACACATCCTTCTTCACATGGTGGCAGACAGAAAAAGCAAGTGCTCAGCAAAGATAGAAGCCCCTTATAAAACCATCAGACTTTGTGAAAACTAACTCACTATCATGGAGAACAGCATGGGGGAAACAGGTCCTATGACTGAGTTAACTTCACCTGGTTCTACCCACAATATGTGGGGATTATGAGAACTACAATTCAAGATGAGAGTTGGCTAGGTACACAGCCAAACTATATAATTCCACCCCTGGCCACTCCCAAATCCCATGTCCTCAGAGTTCACATTCATGCCTTTCCAAGAGTCCCCTAAGATTTTAACTCATTCCAGCATTAACTCAAAATTTGAAGTCCGAAGTCTCATTTGAGACAAGGCAAGTCCCTTCCACCTATGAGCCCGTAAAATCAAAAGCAAGTCAGTTACTTCCTAGATGCAATGGGGGTACAGGCTTCGGGTAAACATATGCATTTCAAATGGGGGAAATGGACCTAAATGAAGGGGCTATAGGCTCCATGCAAGTCCAAGATCCAGTAGGGCAGTCAAATATTAAATCTCTAAAAGAATCTGCTTTGACTACTTATCTCACATCCAGATGAAGCTGATGCAAGAGATAGGCTCTCACAGCCTTGGGCAGCTCTACTCCTCTGATTTTGCAGGGCAGAGCTCTGCCTCCTGGCTGCTTTTATGGGCTGGCATTGAGTGTCTAAAGCTTTTCCAGGTGCATGGTGCAAGTTATTGGTTATCCACCATTCTGGGATCTGGAGAATGGTGACTCTCTATACAGCCATATTAGGCAGTGCCCCAGTGGAGACTCTTTGTTGGGGCTTCAATCCCACGTTTTCCTTCTGAACTGCTCTAGCAGAGGTTCTCCATGAGGTTTTTGCCCCTGTATCAAACTTCTACCTGAACACACAGGCATTTATATACATCCTCTGAAATCTAGGCAGAGATTCCCAAACCTCAATTCTTGACTTCTGTGTACCTGCAGGCCTAGCATCACATGTATGCTGCCAAGGCTTGGGGCTTGCACCCTGTGAAGCCATGGCTTGAGCTGTACAATGGCCCCTTTTAGCCACAGCTGGAGCTGAAGCAGCTAGGATGCAAAGCACCATGTCCGGAGGTTGCATAGAGCAGTGGGTCCCTGGACCTGACCCAGGAAACTATTTTTCCCTCCTACACTACCAGGTCTGTGATGGGAAGGGCTGCCATGAAGGTCTCTGAAATGTCCTGGAGACATTTCCACATTGTCTTGGTGATTAACATTTGGCTCCTTGTTACTTATCCAAATTTCTGTAGCAAGGCTGAACTTCTCCTCAGAAAGTGGATTTTCTTCTCTCTTTCATCACCAAGTTGCAATTTTCCAAACTTTTATGCTCTGCTTCCTCTTGAAAGCTTTGCCACTTAGAAACTTCTTCCTCCAGATACCCCAAATCACCTCTCTCAAGTTCAAAGTTCTACACATCTCTAGGGCAGCCGCAAAAAGATGTCAGTCTCCTTGATAAAGCACAGCAAGTCACCTTTGCTCCAGTTTTCAACAAGTTCTTCATCTCCATCTGAAACCACTTCGGCCTGATATTGTCCATATCAATATTAGCATTTTGGTCACAGCTATTCAACAAACCTCTAGGAGATTCTAAACTTTTCCACATCTTCCTGTCTTCTGAGCCCCGTAAGTATCTAGGAAGTTCCAATTTTTCCTACATTATCATGTCTTCTTCTGAGCCCTCCAAACTGTTTTAACCTCTGCCTGTTACCCAGTTCCAAAGTCACTTCCACTTTTTTGGGTATCCTTATAGTAGCACCCCATTCTACCAATACAAACTTACTGTATTAGCCCTTTCTCAGGCTACTATAAAGAACTGCCTGAGAATGGGTAGTTTAACAAAGGGAAGAGTTTTACCTGACTCACAGTTCTGCAGAACTGGGGAGGCCTCAGGAATCTTACAATCCTGGTGAAAAGGGAAGCAAACATGTTTTTCTTCACATGGTAGCAGGAAGGAGAAGTAAGTGCCCAGCAAATGAGGAAGCCTCTTATAAATCCATCAGATCTCATAAGAACTAACTCACTATCAGGAGTATAGGTTAGGGGAAATTGCCCCCATGATTCCATTTTCCCTGCCTGGTCTCTCTTATGACATGTGAGAATTATGGAAACTACAATTCAAGATGAGATTGGGTGAGGACACAGTCAAATCACTGATATGGTTTGGCTGTTTGATATCAGTATGACACTTTATTAAATGAGTTAACTCATTGGTATGATTCACATATGATGAAAATAACTTCACTTTTGAAAAATTAATGACAATAAGAATGATAATGCAAATAGTTTCCATCAAGTTCTGAAACAAACAAAAAAACCTGAATCTCATGTAAGTAAAAAGAATTGAAATTTGTATTAGAAAATATTTTCATTATATTACCCAACATTTAATATTAGCAAAAAAGTCTGTTTCGCATTGTATTACTATTTAAATTTAATATATTAAAATTCAAATTTTAATATTTTTAACATTACCTGTACATTATTTTAAACTTACTTTGAATTTCTCATTGCAATAGCTATGATGAATAAATATCTACTAAACTTTACTACTTTATGATTTTTAAGTTTATAAAAATGAAGCACTGTAAAAAATGAGTTCTATTAAAATAATTTCTTGTCACCCCAAAATATGAATTTAACTAAAATTCATGGTATTGCCTTTCCACAAATTTTCTTATTTTGTATCCTATTTTTCTGCCATTCATTCAATCTATTTCAGAAAAATTGAACTACTGTTTTCATAGGATGATCAAGAATCATGATGCCACAGAGTCTGTCTCCTCAAAGACCTTTCTAGAACCATTTTCTACTGGAAATTTCATGGCTGTGTTCAAGGATTATACTCTTGTCAAGGCCTTCCTATATCACTCAGGATAAAACCACACTGTTCAAATTCCTATTCCTACCTGCTTATATCACTCCTTTCCTTTATAGAATACTTATTCATCTAGTCTATCATATATTTTACATATGTATGTTGTTTATTCTTTGTTTGCATTGATTATAAACTTTGGAAAAGTAGGCTTTCACCTTTGGTCCCCTATGTATTCAGATATTTTAATTAATAATCTATTATGCTCACTCAAATGTTTTTACACAGAACAATTAAATTAACTTTAGTGTGATATTGTGATAGTCAACTATCTTTACAGAAGTTGTTAGGAGGGTGTAAATTTTATTTTTTTTAATTTTTAATTTTCGAAGCACATATGAGGTATATATATTTATAAGTTATGTAAGATATTTTCATAGGGGCATGCATTACGTAATTATCACATCAGAGTAAATGGGGTATACATCACCTCAAGCATTTTATTATGGTACAAACAATAAAATTACATTTATTTAGTTATTTTAAAATGTACAATTAAATTATTTTTGGCTATAGTCACCCTGTCGTACTAGAAATATTAGGTCTTATCTATTCTTTCTAACAACTTTTTGTACCCATCCATAGTTTTCCCCCATGTCCCCACCAGCCCTCCCAGCTCCTAGTAAAACCATCTTTCTATTTCTAGCTTTATGAGTTCATTTATCTTAATTTTTAGCTCTCACAAATACGTGAGGTATGTGAAGTTTGTATTTCTGTGCCTGGCTTATTTTACTTAAAATAATGACATGCAGTTCCATCCATGTTGTTGCAAATGGAAGGATCTCATTTTTTTTAACAGCTGAATAGTACTCCATTGTGTATACGTACCACAGTTTTCTTATTCATTGGTGAATGGACACTAGGTAATTTACAAATTTTGGCTCTTGTGAATAGTGCTGCAATAAATATGAGTGCTGGCATCTCTTCAATATACGGATTTCCTTCTCCTGAGTATACAACTAGCAGTGAAATTGCTCCATCATATGGTAGCTCTAGCTTTTTGTGGAACTTCCAAACTCTTCCTTACAGTAGTTGCACTAACTTGTATTCCAACCAACAATCACAAGGGTTCCCTTTTCTCCACATTTTTAAAAGCATTTGCTACTGTCAACTTTTGAATAAAAGATAATTTAACAGGGATGAGATTGTATCACATTGCAGTTTTGATATGCATTTCTCTAATGATCAATGATGAGGTACTTTTCATATTGTCTGTTTTTATGTGTATGTCTTCTTTTGAGAAATGTCTATTCAGGTATTTTTTTCCCTATTTTTAAATTGGATTATTAGTTTTTATTTCTATAGAGTTATTTTAGCTCCTTATATATTCTGGCTATTACTCCCTTATTAGATGGGTAGTTTGCAAATATTTTCTACCAGTCTGTGGGCTGTGTCTATATTTTGTCGATTGTTTCCTTCGCTGTACAGAAGCCTTTTAACTTGATATAATCCATTTATTTAGTTTCGCTTTGCTTGTCTGTGTTTGCAGGATATTACTGAAGAAGTTTTTGCACACTTTAGTGTCCTGGAAAGTTTCCTCAATGTTTTGTTGTAATATTTACACAGTTTGAAACCTTAAATTTAAGTCTTTAATCCAATTTATTATTATTATTATTATTATTATTATTATTATTATTTTTGAAATGGAGTCTTGTTCTGTCACCCAGGCTGGAGTACAATGGTGTCATCTCCACTCACCACAACCTCTGCCTCCTGGGTTCAAGAGATTCTCCTATCTCAGCCTCCAGAGTAGCTGGTATTATAGGCAAGCACCACCATGCCCAGTTAATTAAAAATTTACCCAACTAATTTTTTGTATTTTAAGTAGAGATATGGTTTTACCATGTTGGCAAGTCTGTTCTCCAACTCCTGACCTCGTGATCTGCTGGAGTTGGCCTTCCAAAGTGCTGGGATTACAGGTGTGAGCCACCACACCTGACTCTCTTTAATCCAATTTAATTTGATTTTTGTATACGGCAAAAAACATATATGGATTTTTTTTATTCCCAGCACTGTTTATTAAACAGACTGTTCTGTCTCTAATGTATGTTCTTGACACTTTTCTGAAAAATGAGTCTGCTGTAGATTTATGGATTCATCTCTAAGTTCTCCATTCTGTTCCACTGATCTGTGTATCTGTTTTTATGGCAGTGCCGTGACATTTTGTTTACTATAGCTCTGCAGTATAAAGTCAGGTAATGTGAGCTCTCCAGTTTTGTTCTTTTTATTAAGAATAGATTTGGCTATTCTGGGTCTTCTGTGGTTTCCTATAAATTATAGAATTTTTTTTCTTTATTTCTGTGAAGATTCTCATTGGTAATTTGATTGGGATTGCATTAAGTTTATAGATTGCTCTGGGTAGTATGGACATTTTAACTATATTGAGTCCTCTAATCCATGAACACAAACTCTCCATTTTTTTGTCTTCCTCAATTTGCATCAGTGTTTTATAGTTTTCATTGTAGATACCTTTCATTTCTTTGGTTAATTATTAGGTATTTTATTTGTAGCTACTGTAAATGGTATTAATTTATTGATTCCTTTTTCAGATTCTTCACTGTTGACATATAGAAATGTTACTGATTTTTGTATGTTGATTTGGTATCCTGCAACTTTACCGAATTCATTCTTCAGTGCTAATAGATTTTTGAATGAATCTTTAGGTTTTTCCAAATAAAAGATCATATTATCTGAAAAGAAGGAGAATTTGACTTCTTCCTTTCCAAACTGAGTGTACTTTATTTCTTCCTCATGTCTGATTGCTCTAGCCAGCACTTCCAGTATTACGGTGAGTAATAATGTTGAAAATCGGCATCCTTGTCATGTTCCTGATCTTAGAAGAAAGGTTTTCAGTTTTTCCTAATTTAGCATGAAACTGGCTATATAGTACTGTCATATATGGCTTCTATTATGTTGACATGTGTTCCTTTCACACTGAGTTTTCATAGGTTATTTATGCAGAAGAAATGTTGAATTTTATCAAATGCTTTTTTAACCTCAACTGCAATGTTCATAGAACTTACAGTTTTTCATCATTCAGTATATAACCAGCTATGAGACTGTCATATATGGCTTCTATTATGTTGACATATGTTCCTTCTACACCCAGTTTTTTTTTAGGGTATTTATCCAGAAGAAATTTTGAATTTTGTGAAATGCTTTTTCAGCCTCAATTATAATGATAATATTACTTTGTCCTTTATATTGGTGATATGATGTATCACATTGATTGATTTGCTTATGTATTTGTTTATTTATCCTTGCACCCCTGGGATAAATCTCATTTGGTCATAATGAATGATCTTTTTAATGTATTATTTAATTTGATTTGCTAATATTTCGTTGAGAATTTTTGCATTAATATTTATCAGCCATATTGGCTTATAGTTTTCTCTTTCTGATGTGTCTATGTCTGGTTTTGGTATCAGGATATATACTGGTCTCATAAAATGAGTTTGAAAGTATTTCCTCCTCCTCTACTTTTCAGAATAGCTGAAATAGAATTGGCATTTATTCTTCTTTAAATGTTTCATAGATTTCAGTGATGAAACCATGGGATTCTAGACTTTTCTTTGCCAGGAGACTTTTTATTATAATGTCAATGTTGTTACCTATTTTTGGTCTGTTCAGCTTTTGGATTTCCTCATGATTTAGTCTTGGTAGCCAGTGTATATCTAGGAATTTATTCATTTCTTTTATATTTTCCAGATGATTGGCAAATAATTGCTCATAGTAGCCACAAATGATCCTTTGAGTTTCTGTGTTTTCAGTCATAATGTCCTCTTTTTCATCTCTGATTTTATTTATTTGGGTTCTCAATCTCTCTCTCTCTTTCTCTCCCTCTCTCTCTCTCTTCAGTTAGTCTGGCTAAAGGTTTGCCAGTTTTACTTATGTTTTCACAAAAACAACTTTTGTTTCATGTATGTTTGTATTGTTTTTGTCACTTAAAATTTATTTATTTATGTTCCAAACTTTATTTTTTTTTTATTCTGCTAGATTCGGGTTTGATTTGCTCTTGCTCTTGCTTTTCTAATTCTTTAACATGCATTGTTATATTTTTAATTTGACGTTTTTCTTCTTTTTTCAAACAGGCACTTATAAATATCCCTTCTAGTACTGTTTTTACTGTATCCCAAAGGTTTTCGTATGTTGTATTTTACTATCAATTGTTTCAAGACATTTTTCATTTCCTTCTTAAATTCTTCATTCACTCATTGGTCATTCAGGAGCATATTGTTTAATTTTCATGTGTTTGTATAGTTTCAAAAATTCCTCTGGTTATTGATTTCCAGTTTTATTCCATTGTGGTCAGAGAAGATGCATTATTTCAATTTTTGGATGCTTTAATACTTGTTTTAATACATACCTAACATATAATCTTTCCTTAAAAATAATCTATATGCTAAGAAAAAGAATGTGTATCCATCCACCATTTGATGAAATGTTCTGCAAATATCTATTAGGTCCATTTGGTCTATGGTGCAGATTAAGTCTGATTTTTCTCTATTTCTTTTCTGTCTGGAATATCTGTCCATTGCTGAGGGTGGGGTGTTGAAGTATCCAGCTATTACTGAATTGGGGTCTGTCTCTCTCTTCAGCTGTGATAATGTTTCTTAGTTTTCAGTTTTTGTGTATCCATTTCATGTTTTTTGATTTGCAGTTACAATGAGGCTAACAAGTACTATCATATAACTCATTATTTTAATCTGAAAACAACTTCACACTGTCTACATATACAAACAAGCAAAAAAAAAAAAAAAACTAATAAAACCCTACTTTAAATTTATCTCCCTGTGTTTTAATGCTTTGTTGTTTCTATGCATATCTTAATGTAATGTTTATGTTTGTAATAGTTGTTGTAGGTACTACTTTTGCTTGGTTAAAGATAGTCTTACACATCAACTTACAGTGTTATAATGTTCTGTGCTTTTCTGTATATTTACTATTATCAGTAAGTTTCGTACCTTCAAGTGAGTTCTTATTGCTCATTAATGTCCTTTTATTTATCATTGAGGTACTCCCATTACCATTTCTTGTAACAGGTCTGGAGATGATGAAATCCCTCAGCTTTCATTTGTCTGCTAAAATATTTACTTCCCCTTCATGTTTGAAAAATATTTTCACTGGTTACACTATTCTAGGGTAAAAGCCTTTTTTCCCCCCATCAGTGCTTGAAATATTTCATGCCACTCTTTACTGACCTGTAAGCTTTTTATTGGAAAGTTTTCACCAGACAAATTTGAGTTCCATTGTATGCTATTTATTTTTGCTCTCTTACTGCTTTTAGGATTCTTTCTGTATTCCTGACTTTTAGGAGATTGATTATTAAATAATTTGAGGTTGATTTCTGTGAGTTAATCTGCTTCATGTTGTATAACTTTTTCATACTTTGACATTGATATCTTTCTCTAGGTTTGAGAAGTTCTCTGTTATTACTCCTTTGAATAAACTTTTTATCCTTATCTCTTTCTTTACCTCTTCTTTAAGGTCAATAACTCTTAGTTATGCTCTTTTGAGGTTATTTTCTAGACCCCATAGGCATGCTTCATTACTTTATATTCTTTTTTCTTTTGTGTCTTCTGATTGTACTTTTAGAGAGTTTGTCTTCAAACTCACTGATTACTTTTTCTGCTTGAACAATTCTTCCATGAAAAGAATAATGCATTTTTCAACACGTCAATGGCATGTTTTAACTCCAGAATTTCTGCCTGATTTTAAAAAATTATTTCAATCTCCTTGTTAAATTTATCTGATAAGATTCTTAATTCCTTCTCTGTATTATCATGAATTTATTTTAATTTTCTCAGAAGACCTGTTTGAATTCTCTGTTTGAAAGGTCATATATCTCTCTTTCTCCAGGATTGGTCCCTTGTGTCTTATTTAGTTCATTTGATTTAAGTCATGTTTTCCTGGATGGTTTTGATCTGTGCAGATATTTGTTTGTTTCTGTGCATTGAAATGGTTAGGTATTTGTTGTAGTTTTCACAGTCTGAACTTGTGTGTACCTGTCCTTCTTGGTAAGGTTTTCCAGGTATTTGAAAGGACCTGGGTGTTGTGACCTAAGCCATATCTGTATTAGGGGACACTCGAAGCTCAGTAATGCTGCGGTTCTTGCAGACTCATAGATGTGTCACCTTGGTGGTCTTGGTTAAAATCTGGAAGAATTCTCTGAATTACCAGGAAGAGAATCTTGTTTTGTTTCCTTACTTTCTCTCAAGTAAGTGGAGTCTCTCTCTTTCTCTCTTTCTGTGCTATCTGGAGCTGATAGTTGGGTGACACAAGCACCTTTGTGGCCACCACCACTGGGGCTGTACTGGGTTAGAACTGAAGCAGCACAGCACTGAGTCTTGCCTAAGGCCTGCTGTAACTGGTACCTGGATACTACCTATATTTGCTCAATGCCCTGTGTTTCTATAATCATTAGGTGGTGAAGCCAGCTGTTTGTGCCTTCCTTTTCAGGGTGCTAAGATCCCTGAGACCCCACGCAGGTCCAGATGTGATATCAGGGAGCTAGAAACTGGAGTCAAAAATCTTATAAGTCCTCCTGGTGTCCTATTGTACTGTAGCCAAGCTGTAACTCAAGCCATGAGGTACAGTCTTTTTCATTCTTTTTTCCCCTTTTCATAGGCAGAGGAACTTCACCCCATCACCACCATCATCACAGGCCCACAGAGAGCACTGTCAGGTTACTGGCAATGTTCCCTTAAGGCCAAGAACTCTTTAGTCAGCTTGTGGTTAATGCTGCCTGGTCTGGAACTCACCCTTCAGATCAGTAAGCTCCTCTCTGGTCCATGGAAGGTCCAAAAATGTCTTTCAATAGAAAAGGCATGGAATTGGGGACCCCAAGAGCCTGCTTAGTGCTCTACTCCACTGTGGCTGACCTGATACCTGAAGCCAGCTGATCTCAGAGTCTTATCCAAGGCCCATAGTGTACTACCTTTATCACTGCTGCTTATTCAGGCCCCATAGGGACTTTAGTCAGCAGATTATGGATCCTGAGAGGTCATGGCTCTTCCCTAGAAGGCAGCAGGTTCCTTTATGGTCAGAGTGTGTCTAGAAATATTATCTAGGAGTTGGGGCCCAGATAGGGGGCCTTGCTTTCTGATTGTTGCCCTATCCTGCTGTGGCTGAGCTGGTATTGATGATACAAGATAAAGTTAAGAGAAGGTACATTGTAATTATCCATTTACATGTAATTTAATTTCATTTCTTGTTCAATTAAAGGAAGATCACATAGCTAAATAAACATATGAATGTTTAAGTGATCCTGTAAGCACTTGAGAAATAATTAGAAAGTTTTCTAATGTCCAATGAAATATTATTATATATTGATTACACCATGTTAGAATTCAAAGCTAGTAGTAATTATGAATTTCTGAACCCCAATGTTTAACTCTTTTTAAAATTGCTATTGTAGCATTTTAAATATTTTTAAAATATATAACAACATTTGAATTTTTATTTTTTCTAGTAAACGCAATTATTAAAGGGAGGGAGACTCATATAAATTTTTATGGAAACAATATAAATTCAGTAAATATCTGAGCAAAAGAATCCAAACAAATAAATTACAGTGGTAAAATCTGCTCTTCCTTGCAGACTGATGTGTGAACAGAATCAAGACACACACACGCACACACACACACACACACACACACACACACACACGAAATTCTTCCTCAAAGGGACAGAGTTGACAAATGAAAGATTCTCCTTGCATGACCTTAAAATAATCTAATATTTCTCCATTATTACACAAAGGAATTACTGCAGTTTTATTTCTGATCTCAAGTGAATAAGGGCTCACCTTTTGATGGCTGCCATTTTATGCTTTTTGTACGTAATAACTGCCGTGACATTTATGGTGCTCCAATGTGTCTTTCTTAATGTGAAGGAATCATCTGTGCATTAATGAACTGGCTTGATGTATCAGCCAAACCTTTCAGAGAAGCAATTAAATCTCTGTAAGAACTTGTGTGAATGGCATGATTTATTGTAATCTAAGGAGAAGAAGTATAAACAAAAAGTAATTAATTTTTAAGGTGGCAATCAAGTAGTACAACATAAGAACTACATCTATTGAACTCCATCTACAAAGAACATAATAACAACATGCTATTTTTTAAATGTCTTATCAAATTTCAAATAGTACTTTTGGGAAAATGTTTAACTTTATTACTGTTCCAAAAATTTTAAATTAAAACTATGGGGTATCATTCTCATCTATCAAACTAGAAAACTTAAATTAGACACAGAAGGAACATGAATATTCAAGGTTAGAAAAGGAATGTTGAAATGAACAGTACTTAACATTGTTAATGACAGGATAAGCAGCAATCCTGCTGGGGTTTTTTTTGATAATTTTTAAATACGTATTAGAAGCCTAAAAATGTCATATACCACAATTTATAAACTACCCTTAGTAAATTGTCATAAATATAGAACTAATATCTGAGGAACATTATGGCTTTCAATAATTTTTTTTATATCTACCATCAAAGCAAACACCTAAAATATTCAAGAATAAAGAAAGAGTAAGTTTGACTATGTTAATGCACCAGAGAAATTGTATTCAGCACTTAAGGTGATGTTTAATTACACCAAATGCATTTTTTTGTAGCACACATTGAGTCCATTTGTGATAGGTACTATCTTAATTGATTTACATTTAGTTCTTATAAGGCTTATTTCTTGTGAGATCTAATATTTTTCTCAATTTAATGACAAAGATCATTTTAATTAAAGTAAGTTGGTTAGGGTCACACTGCCCATGTGTAATGAAGCAAAGACCAGAAGTACATCTAATGAGAAAAATCTATGCTCTTAACCCTTGAAGCATACTGACTATTGGGTGATGTTGTAATTTTATTAAGCCAAAATTACTCAAACACACTCTCTGTGTATATATTAAATGTTTAAACTGGATTGTTACAAACTAATAACCTCTCTCTCTCCCTCTCTCTCTCTCTCTCTTTCTCTCTCTCTCTCTTTCTCCCCCTCGCTCCATCTCTCTCTCTCCTCCACTCTCTCTCTCTCTCCCCATTCCCTTTTGCTTTTGTTCCTTATTGTTGCTTGATATATTAGGTATATATCCCTAATATATAAGTATGGTGGAATAGGATGAGTTATTTGCACAAATTATTTTTCTTCAAGGGTCACAACAGACTTTTGTTTTTCTCAGTCTGCCTGCTTACTTCAATAATCTATATTATACTGAGTTCAAAAGTGTGGAGGCTTCTTAATCAAAAATTTGCATCTTTATGTGGTTGTCTCCATGTATTGCAAACCTATTTGACATTCCACACTTTGGGGGGAGTCTGGAACATAAAGAGCATCTTTGAATGGGACCTGAGAGAAGCAATCATGCAAGTCAGTAACAACACATAACCAAATTAAAATATAAGCAGAGAAATGCTATTAACTAGAATATATTGTTTTTAATATTATAAATACAGAATATGTTCTTATATAAATTCAGAAATGTTTTTAAGGTCCATTCTCTTCTCTGTTCCTTATAGCATCTTTTATTTGGTCTTCATAGGTCACCCTAAGTGCTAGCCTGTTAGAAATACCTTGCTTGATTCCATAGACATGGCATTTTGTTGCTCATCTTGTACTCTCTTTTGTGACAGTTAATAAGTGTTTGTTTAGTGTTTTTTTTTTCTCAATTAGACTGTGAATGTCATGAGGACAGAACAGAAAAGATGGTTGTCATCATCTGATCAGTATCATAAGAACATCATTAAATTAATGATGATTTGTTTTTTTCCTTTGAGATGGAGTCTTACTCTGTCACCCAAACTGGTATGCAATGATGCAATTTCAGCTCACTTCAAACCTCCCGAGTTTGAGTGATTCTCTTGCCTCAGCCTCTCAAGTAGCTGTTACTACAGGTATGCACCATCATTCCTGGTTAATTTTTGTATTTTTACGAGGGATGGGGTTTTGCCATGTTGGTCTAGCTTGTCTCACACTCCTGACCTCAAGTGATCCACCTGCCTTGGCCTCCCAAAGTTCTGGGATTATAGGCGTGAGCCACAATGCCTGGCCCTTGTACATCTTAATAAAAATTAATAAATTAATTTTTCTCTGATTAAGGAATCAGATATATATATATATATATGTATATATATGTACAGTTACATACATATATTGTATATATAATCACAAATTGTATGTATCATATACAATACATATTATGTGCATCAGAAATCTGTGGAGATTATATAATGTGCTCATGGAAATTCTAACTGAAAGGATGTTTGGAAGTGGGTTGTATGGGATTTTTGAGCTGGTGCTGTAAGAGGTAGAAGAGGATATATTTTCAGGATAATTTGTCTATGGCCCACTATTCTCCATAAAGCATATGACATTGACGTTGTCATCTACTCTTAAATTTTATTGCATCTTTTTAACCATTTCAAGGTGAACATATTGTGGACTAAAGGTATGAATACTTAAAGGAACTTCAAGATCGTTGATTAGATACATCTGGTATTTGCATCTTCCACGAAGAGAACCAAAATAGTGAGTAGATAACAACACACTTAAAATAGATCATCTAAGAGAGGACACTGGAATTCAACAAAGAAGTGACAGGGAACACCTAAAGCAAGGAAAGATAGGAAAGCAAAGCTGATGCTTGGCTGGGATTGGTTGGGAGCTTGGAGAGACTCCAAGTGGTGAAAAAGGAGATTCTCAGTAGCCTATATTTCACCATGCTATCATATCCATGGGTGATCCCTTTGAACCATTTGGGCCCTGAAATCAACATGGGGAGCTTCCTGAAGAAAATGCAACAAGATTGCTGCAGAGAGGGTGCTGACAACGTGTCCCACAAACTCTCAAGTCCTAATAAGCTGCCACTTTAAGGGTCAAAGCTCAAGTAACGTGTACCCCCCAGATGACTGCCTACAGTCATTCCCACTGAAAGTAGCTCTGCCTTCCCCAACAGAAGGGTTGCAGTGCATAGCTGCTACCTCCACCAAGCATTCTGCTGGTAGCCTCAAGACTGCCCTGCACCTGCCTAACACAGAAAGTGCACTATCAGGGGACCTGAGGAACATCTTTTTGGTCCAGTTTCATTCCCCCTGGTATCTGAGGACACTGTCCAGAGCCTGGGTTGTCCCACTATAGCTACTGTTATCACCCATGCCATGTCTGCTACCTACAGACATGAGAACCTTCCTACCTGTCCAGCCCACTGCTGTCATTTCCTGCATCTGACAAAGCTGCTGGGAGATTCAAGAATTGGCCTGCCTGCACCTGCTAACACCAGTTTCAGTGTACACCACCCTGAGACCCAAAAACGGGTATACTTGGTCCATCACTGCCACCAACGGGGCTTGATGACTGGCCCAACTGACATCCCTGTCACTACAGCTTCCACTAGCATCTTCATTCTAAGCCACTGAGGAAATCAGTCACCACTGATCCTGGTACTGCCAAAAAAAAAAAAAAAAAATCAAATGGAAGACATGCTATTGTATGCAATCACAGTCAAAGCCAACATGGACTATTTCCAGACACAGGAAGCCCAGGAATTCTGAAATAGACACAATTCATAAAGGTCTTTTCTACAGCACATTATAATCAACATGGCAAAGGTCAAACACAAAGAGAGAAGTTTAAAGAAAGCATGAGAAAAGCATCTAGTCATTTGTAAACAAACCCGAATCAAACCAGCAGCGTTTTTCTCAGCAGAAATCTCACAGATAAGGAAAGAATGAGATGATATAGTCAAAGTGCTGAAATAAAAATAAAAAAAATAAAATAAAAAAATAAAAAATAAAAAAATAAAATAAAAACTTCCAGCCAAGGATACAAAGTTATCATTCATAGATGAAGGATAAATACATTCTTTCTCAGATAAACAAAAGTTGAGGGAATTTATCACCACCAGATCAGCACTCCGATAAATGCTGAATGGTATTTACCATTATTACGGATGGATCATGTGTATTTCTAGATACACATGACCTATCCATATTGAATTTAAAAAATGGAAAACCTGAACAGACCAATAATTAAAATATCTTACAGGGAACTAGTAACCAAAATAGCATGGTTTTTGTATGAGAAACAGATACATAAGCAGTAATAAAAAGACTTAGGACAATATAGTATTACTGCTGAATTTTATTGAGCTTTCAAGGAAAAACTAACACCAATTCTTATCCAACTATTGCAAAAAATTAATGAGTATTCTATGATGTATATGTGCCACATTTTCTTTATCCATTCCATCATTGATGGGCATTTGGGTTGGTTCCAAGTATTTGCTATTGTAAATAGTACTGCAATAAACATACATGTGCATGTGTCTTTATAGTAGAATCATTTATAATTTTGGGGGCATAAATCCAATAATGCATTTGCTGGGTCAGATTATACCCTGTCCTTTGCAGGGACATGGATGAAGCTGGAAGCCATATTTCTCAGTAAACTAACATAGGAACAGAAAATTGAACACCACATGTTATCACTCATGAATGAGAATTGAACAATGAGAACACATGGACACAGGGAGGGCCACAACATACACCAAGGCCTGTTGGGGGATAAAGGACAAATGGAGGAAGAGCATTAGGACAAATGTCTAATGCATGCAGGGCTTAAAACCTAGATGATGGGTTGATGGGTGCAGCAAACCAACATGGCACATGTATACCTATCTAACAAACCTGCACATTCTGTACATGTATCCTAGAACTTAAAACAAATGGAAGAGGAAGGAATTCTACTCAACTAATTCTATGAGGCCAGCATTATCCTAATACCAAAACCAGACAACAATGCAACTCACAAAGAAAACTACAGACACATATTCCCGATGAACATAGACACAAAAATCCTCAATAAAATACTGGTAGACTGAATCCGACAGAACATTAAAAAGATAATACATCATGATCAAGTAGAATTTTTCTCAGGGATGCAAGGATGGTTCAACATATGCAAATCAACAAGCATGACATCAACAGAATGAAAGAAAAAAACATATGATCATCTAAAAATACCCAGAAAAAGCATAAACATTAACATCACTTTATTATAAAAACTCTTGAAAACTGCACATAGAAGGAACATATCTCAAAGTAATAACAGCCATATATGAGAAACCCATTGCTAACATCATGCTGAATGGGGAAAAGCTGAAAGCCTCTGATAGCTGTAACAAGACCAAGTATTCCCACTTTTACCACTCCTATTCAAAACAGGACTGGAAGTTTTAGCCAGAGGAATCAGTCAGATTCCTCTGGAAGAGAAATAAAAGGAATCAAATTGGAAAATAAAGAGTAAAAAGGTCTGTCATTACAGATGATATAATCGTGTATTCAGAAAAACCTAAAGAATCTATCAAAAAAAAAAAAAAAAAAAAAACCTCACTTAGATCTGATAAATAAATTCAGTAATTTTGGGAAACAAAATCAGAATACAAAAATCAAGAGCATTTTTATACACCAAAGACCTAAATAGCTGAGAAAAAAAATCTAGAAGTCAATTTAATTTATAATAGCTACAAAAATACTAAGAAATAAATTTAACCAAGGAGGTAGAAGACCTTGAAGATGGATATGGTTTGGCTCTGTGACCTCACACGAATCTCATCTCAAATTGCAATTCTCAGGGGAGGGACCTGGTAAAAGGTGATTAAATTACGCCAGCAGTTTCCCCCATGATGTTTTCCTGATACAGTTCTCACAAGATCTGGTTGTTTGATGAGTGTGTGGCTCTTCTCACTTCTCTCTCCTGCCACCATGTTAAGACATGCCTTCCTCTTTGTTTTCTGCCATGATTGTAAGGTTTTTGAGACCTCCCTAGCTATGTGGAACTGTGAGTCAATTCAACCTCTTGTCTTTATAAATTAGCCAGTTTCAGTTAGTTCTTTATAGCAGTGTGAAAACAGACTAATACAAGCTCTATAAGGAAAACTATAAACCTACAAAACTAATAAACAGTGATAAAACTACAAAAAGTAATAAAACTTTTTTAAAATCACAAAAGTGATAAAACTACAAAGCTCTATAAGGAAAACTACAAAACAGTGATAAAATAAATTGAAGACGACACCAAAAAACTGGAAAACATTCCATGGTCATTGGTTGGAAGAATTAATATTGTTAAAATGACCATAGAGCCCAAAGCAATCTGCATATTCAATATAATCCCTATCCAAATACAACATCATTTTTCACAGAAATAGAAGAAAACCCTAAAAATCAGTATTGACCAAAACCAAGGCTGAATAGCCAAACAATCTTAAGCATAAAAACAAAATGAAATAAAACAAAGCTGGAGGCATCACACTAACTGTCTTTAAAATAGATTATAAGGCAATAGTAATCAAAATGGCATGGTTTTTGTGTAAGAAACAGATACATAGACCAATGCAACAGAAAAGAGAACTAAGAAATATATTCATGTACTTATAGCCAACTGACTTAAACATATACTGCCAAAAACCTATACTGAGGGAATGCCACTTTGCCAGGGAAATATGTAGAAGAATGACACTGGACCCCTATCTTTCAAGACGGATTAAATATTTAAGCATAAGACTAGAAACTATAAAACTACTAAAAGAAAATATGAGACAAATAGTTCAGGACTGGTCTAAATAGAGGTTTTATGGCTAAGACCTCAAAAGCACAGGCAATGAAAACAATAATAGACAAATAAGACTGACTACATCAAACTAAAAATCGTCTGCACAGCAAAGGAAACAATCAGTAGAATAGAGACAACTAATTGAATGGGAGAAATACCTAGCAAGGTAAAACAGTAAAACAAATATAATGTCAAAACTCAAGCAACTAACGAAAATATCGAAAAATCTCTAAAAATCTTCCCATGCATACATATATAATATGTCTGAATATCTATAAATGGATGTATAGATATATAGATTAATACATTTGTAAGGAATACAGAGTTCAACAATTCCATCAATACTACTGTATTTAAATATTAAATTTAAAATTAGACAAGGTTAAGAGTAATTTTGAATTTTAGACATATTATTTACATAACACAGCCCTAAAATTATTTATATGTTAAATTATAATAAAAAATTACTACATAGTCAAAGATAGTATGGTTGGAATCTGACTTTTTAACAAACATCTGTAATTTTGGTATGCATAATTCTTGGACTATTCATTGGCAAAGGGATCTAATGTGTGTGCACCCCAACAAAAAGCCAAGAACTTTTGTTAACATCCTCATGAAATAACCCTATACCCCAAATCAATAATGTATTGTAATTAGACATTTCCACTACTTTGGGTTTAAGTCAGACAAAATCTTTGCAGAATTTTGTACAATGTAAACATATATTACTCACATAAAATTAAAAATGAAATAGCCAAATAAACTTTTACACTTACTGAAAACAATTCTCTAAGAAATTTAGTTTAACCAAATAAGCTCAGTTAACATGTAATTGCAAATAAACCACATCTACCTACTTTTCTACTATAAAATATGATAATTTTGTCATAGTTTGACAGTATTTTCCTCTAAATTATGTTACTAAATATACCTAGTATAAATCATATGTATAGTTTTTTTTCCTATGTGCGGTTTTCTTAAACCATATGTGTAGTTTTGTAATAAGTGCTTAGTTTCTTCAATTAACAATTGTTAGATATATCTAGGATGTATGTATTATTTTAAGTAAAATAATTTAATCACTACTTTTAGGGTTTATTTGGTTGATATTTACTATTTTTATTATTATTTTGAGATGGAGTCTTGCTCTGTCACCCAGCTGGAGTGCAGCCACATGATCTTTGCTCAATGCAACCTCCACTTCCTGGGTTCAAGTGATTCTCCTGCCTCAGCCTCCTGAGTAGCTGGGACTACAGGCACGCTCCAACACACCTGGTTACTTTTTGTATTTCTAGTAGAGATGGGGTTTCATCTTGTTGGCCAGGCTGGTCTGGAACTCCTGATCTCAGGTGGTCCCTTACCTTGGCTTCCCACAATGCTGGAATTACAAACTTGAGCCACTGTACCCAGCTAGTTGATGTTTTCTAAATGTCCTCAATGTATCGCCTTTCAAATCACATAAGTTTTTCTGATTTTTTTTCTAGTTTTTATTAAAATATATAATTGTGTCTTTTTTGTCAACATGTTTACATATTGCTTTGGTTATTTACTCTTTGTAGTCATAAATACTTATACTATAAATTAACAATATTTCTCTTTCTGTCATAAGTGACTTCCTGGAATTAAAGAAATTTCACACTAACCAATTAGAAGGACTTGAAGTTTTAGAAATGTATTGCTGTTATTTTAAGGTAGTTCTATAATTTGTCAAAGGTTTTCCTTGACCATACAATGTCTCCTTTCGTTGTTTTTTGTATATTCTATTCTTTCTGTGAGCGTGAGAGAAAAAAATCAACATGTTCTCTTGAAATAACATTCAAATCTACAAGTTTAATTTCTATGCAAGAATTGAGACAATTTTTAGGGGAATCAACAAAACATATCATATTGAAGTGATGTTGAAAATGAAGGAAGTATTTTATTTATACATCATGTGTTTTCTAAGGAGGTTTTATTAAGGAGCACAGTTTTGCCATAGATACTAACAGACAAAGTAAGTTACATAACCACGCTTCATAAAATGACAAAGTATCTCAAAGCACATTTAATTTTTGAAATGATTCAAATAATTTTTACATTCCTCAAAGTAACTGATGTGTTTAATTTATATATAAACATACTTTATCATATTGTCAGTAGATTTTTCATCATCATATATTCTCAAAACACGTTAGTTCTATAAATAATTAGAAGATAAAATATGTTATTTACCCACTCTAAAGGAAGAAAATAGTACTATAGTGCAAATCACCTGGTATATTATTCTATTCATTTCAATGTGCTAAATGCAGACACCAGAAGAGAATACTTATCTCACTGTCACACCCTTATCCCATATTTTCAGAAACCTAGGTAATTGCTGAAAATATTCATTTGCACTATTTTTCTTTGCGAAGCTAAATTTTGTTCTTAAATTGAGCATTAGGTTTGTAATCAAAAAGATTTATGATGTATGTGTTAGATCATTGCATCAAGTAACTTTTTTTACATCCATCGTTACCTAGCAAAAAAGAGTAATATAGCATGCTTTCTAACTTTCCCCAAGATTACTGAAAATAGAATAGTGTAAAAAGTGAAAGGAAATGAAGCAAACATACTTGCATTTAGCTTTAATAAGTTTCAGTGTTTACTTCTGACCATAGCTCAACTCCTAACATTCTAGAAAGAGAGACTAAGAAATGGTGGCCATAGCCTTTGTAATACAAATTCTATTATCAAACACCACAGAAAAGTCAATTTCTACCTGTTTCCATTTCTGAATCTTATTAGGAGCTACCATTGATTAACATATACATTTCATATATTTATTTATTTATAATTTTGTTGATAGATATTTTAAATACTTCTGGGGTGCAAGCAATGTTTTATTACATGCATAGAATGTGCAATGATCAACTCAGGTTATTTGAGGTATCCAGCACCTTGATTATTTATTTCTATGTCCTCTCTTCCAGCTACTTTGAACTATATAATACATTGCTTCAAACTATAGTCACCTGATTCTGCTGTCAAACATTAACATTTATACTATCTGACTGTAGGTTTGTACCTTCTAACAAATCTCTCTTTATTCCCCTTCTTCCGTGCTTACACCAGTCCCAGTCTCTGATATCTGTCATTCTAGTCTCTACCTCCAGGAAGGGAAATGTTTTTAGTTTCCACGTACAAGTGAGAACAGGCAAAATGTGTCTTTCTGAGTCTTGTTTATTTTACTTAACATAATGACCTCTAGTACTATCTTCTTTGCTGCAAATGGCATGATTTCAATCTTTATATGGCCAAGTGGTATTCCATTCTGCAAATACACCACATTTTCTATATCTGTTTGTCTGTTGATGGGCACTTAGGTTGATTTCATCTTTGCTGTTGTGAATAGTCCTGAAATAAACACATGAGTGCAAGTATTCCCTTGATATGCTGATTTATTTTCCTATGGATAAATACCCAGCAGCAGGATTGATGAATTGTATGGTAGTTATATTTTTAGCTTTTTGGGAAATCTGCATACTGTTTTCCATAGTGGCTGTACTAATTTACAGTCTCACCAATAGTGCATAAGAATATCCACTTCTCTGAACCCTTGGAGCATCTGTAATTTTTCATCTATTTGATAATACCCATTCTAACTGGGTAGGATGATGGCTCCTTGAGTTTTGATTTTCATTTCCCTGACTAGCAATGATGAACATTTTTTCACATATCTCTTGGCCACTTGTATGTCTTCTTTTGAGAAATGTATTTTCAGGTGCTTTGGCCACTTTTTCATGATATTATTTGCTTTTTTACTGTTGAGTTGTCCGAGTTTATTGTACAGTCTGCATATTAGCCCCTTGTTGGATGAATTATTTTTTACTATTTTACCTTGAGATATATATATATATATATATATATATATATATATATATATACTTTTTTTTTTTTTTTTGAGACGGAGTTTCACTCTTGTTACCCAGGCTGGAGTGCAATGGCGTGATCTCGGCTCACCGCAACCTCCGCCTCCTGGGTTCAGGCAATTCTCCTGCCTCAGCCTCCTGAGTAGCTGGGATTACAGGCATGCGCCACCATGCCCAGCTGATTTTTTGTATTTTTTTTTAGTAGAGACGGGGTTTCACCATGTTGACCAGGATGGTCTCGATCTCTTGACCTCGTGATCCACCCGCCTCGGCCTCCCAAAGTGCTGGGATTACAGGCTTGAGCCACCGCGCCCAGCCCAAGATGTATTTTTATATATCAAACATCTTCACTCATTGTAAGTGATACAAATTCCTTGACTTACTACAGTAGCACATCTGAATGTGAGGCATGCAAATTTGTCTTTACAAAATATAACAAGGAATTTTTGTGCACAGTACCATTTAAAACCTTTGGAATAGACCACAGAATCACACCAGAAGGATTGTGGTAAGCTTTGTAACTGAGTTTGAAATAGTTGTGCAGGTGGTTGCTTCCAATTTCTTTCCACACTCCTTGAGTTAATCTTATTTACAGAATCTGATGAGACAAATTTTATCCTAAACCTAATAGACTTGGCTTTCTAGATTAATGTTATATAATACATTTAGGATGAAATAGATCTTATCCTGATTCTCTTAGTAATATGTCCCTTCTCCTTGAATGTAAATATTATATTTTTAAATATATATTATTTTCTGTAAGCACATATGCTGTTATAATGTTCAGCTATTAAATGTTTTAATTATATATATTTTATAGTCATGATTGTATATCATTTATTTTTCTAGTTGTCAGAGATGAAACTATAGACCTAAGCATGTGCTGACCATGCTTCTTTCAGCATACCTTATTGAAAATGTAGGCCAGGCGTGGTGGCTCACTCCTGTAATCCCAGCACTTTGGGAGGCTGAGGTGGGCAGATCACGAGGTCAAGAGACTGAGACCATCCTGGCCAACATGGTGAAACCCCATCTCTACTAAAATTACAAAAATTATCTGGGCATGGTGGAGCACACCTGGAGTCCCAGCTACTCGGCTGGCTGAAGCAGGAGAATTGCTTGAACCTGGGAGGTGGAGGTTGCAGTGAGCCGAGATCGTGCCACTGCACTCCAGCCTGGCGCCTGACAAAGAAACAAGACTCTGTCTCAAAAATAAAATAAAATAAAATAAAATAAAATAAAATAAAATAAAATAAAATAAAATAAAAATAAAAAAAGAAAAGGAAAGAAAGAAAATGTAGTGAAATGTTCTAATTCTTAAGAGAGGAATTTCTATTAGCTGTCGTGGCCCCTTGAAAATATAGGCATAATTTCATATCTTAGTTATCCTTTGTGCATGGTTTGACATGGACCACATAAAAGAACTAAATGAATAAAAAAGTAGGTAACATAGGAGCTTATAATAAGGTTGCCAAGACATAAAAACAAAAATTTAAATAGTGAAAGTGGATAGCTTGGAAGGCATTAATTTAACACTGATGTAATTATACCTTCCCATTTGCTCTTCATTCTTCTAATCACGTATAAACCCCCCCAGATAACATGAATCTACGAAGCTACATGGGACAGATGTAATTTAGATAGATCTAGTAATCAAGGCAGATTCTAGAACACAGTTACCTTAGAAAACTTTTGGAATGGTAGTTCTGTATCGACACTGGATAACACAATTTTCCCAGCTTTTCAACAAATGCCCAACAGGTACAATCTTTCAGTAGTACAGGTTATTTTCTGTCTGGGCCTTGGAATTTTTACCACACAGTTACAGGATGATTTATTGCTGGATTAATCTTAATGGTATTCTGTGATCCCTAGCAATTTGTTTGCCTACAGTCATGGTCCCTTCTGCATACGTTAGCCTAAGACACTACATAAAGCAACCCTTCTCACTGATACATTATCTTCTCTTTCATAAAGAATACTTCTAAATAATGTTTAAATGTATAGAGTTACCTTTTCATATATTACATTATAAAATTTCCTCATTGAAGATCCATTGGGTCACAGGATTTAGGCAACACAATCCATTATTCAACATGTTTTAATATTCTATATCAATGAATGAATCAATCTATGTCTATTCAGCATTACAGATATATGTGGATGGATAATATTTTGAAATAGTATGGGTATGTGTTTATGAATGTTTCTTTGCTTTATTCTTCCATTGGAAAAGATAGCTTTGTATTTAATTTCTCATTGTCAGTACATAAAGCATCAAAAAAAGAGACATGGTCAATAACACCTTCAGTCTATTAATTTCCAAACATTCAAGCTTTAAGAAAACTTAGGGAAAAGAGCAGTCTTGAGTAAAGGTGGTAGTATTTTTAAAAAGATGAAAAATCCCTCTTAAGACTAACAAAATAATCCTTAAGCTGTATAAAAAGACAAATATTACAGTTACCCAGTGCCCTGAGTCTATCTAATGTCAAGCATCGTAGTAGTGTCACTGAGGCCCAGCAGAGTTCTAGAGAATACTAGCTATGTGATGCATTGAGGCAGATACATGGCCATTCATGTTTTCAGCAATATTTAGTGAGTATATTTACATATCAGGCACTGTTTTAGACACTGGTACTAGAGCAGTGAATGGAAATGACCTACATCCCTCTCCTTATGGATCTTTCATTCCAATTATAGAGGGTATTGTGGAGAAACAAATGAAGAGACCATCAAGTTGTAACAAGGACTATGGGAAATGATTTAACACATACAAAAAAAAAAAAGGAAGAAGAAGAGAGAGAGAATAGAGAAGGTACCAGGAAGATGCCAAGGATGACTAATTTTTTTTTTTTTTTTGGCATGGTGATACGGGTAAGACTCAATGAGAAGATGATTTTTGAGCAAATTTTAGAAGGAGAAAAAACAGCCAAGTATATTTCTGAGAGCAGCTGTCCAAGTAAAAGTATAGTTTAGATCAGCAATTCTCATCTCTGCATGTTAGTAACAAGAACTCACCAGACAATTCAATAGTCTGTTTAGGATTGTGAAAACTTGGCCTAGATTACAGCGAAATGGAGAAAGTACACAGACACATTCGCCTGGTTATTGACATTGGAGAAAGGAAGACTCAACTTTCTAGTCTTTCCCAAACAAACTGATGTGCTTAGGTGATCCACTCCAAAGTTTAGGTCTCTGAAACGAGTTGGCGAGGTGGATAGGCCAGTGGAAACACTTCTCAGTACTTAGCAAAAGTAGACCCTCATGAGGCAGCTTTAAGTCAAGACTGTTGCTTTCAGTGATATAAAAACATTTTTTAGGAGGTAGAGGTTAGAAGAAAAATATAGAAAGAGCATATTTCAAAAAGATACAAAGAAAGCTGTATCAGGTTATTTGTAACAGAATCCTTGGAACTTTGACAAATGCTCAGACCTAAAACAAAACAAAGCAAAACAAAACCTGTTTAGACTGGTAGCCAGTGTGTCTCTGTTTAGACTGGTGGCCCATGTGTCTCTGAGAAACTGAACACTTTCTTTTTTCACATTGTCTTGCAGTCAGTAATCATGATCTTAATTGTTCTTACAGAAAAGCCACACAAGTATATTAAGAAAATTCTGGTAAGCATGAAGCTACGACCTTAGTCGTTGTAAAATAATAACAATAGTACTATAGAGATTGATAGTTTGTGGGCAGTCCAAAAAAAAAACCAGACTCATTCACAATGATGGAACCACATCAAAGTTGAAACATCCAAATGGAGGTGTCCAGTACATAAATGGAATTTTGGGGTCTGGAGCTCAAGAAAAAAAATAGGATAGGTTGCAAGCATTGGGGAATTATCATTACATAAAAAATTGAAAGTATGAAGATCGATTAGATTGTTCATGTACGGCATGCATGCATTGCAAAGGTAAATGGGGGCAGAAAGAAATCCCAGGAAAACACTAATTTTAAAAGTCAGAAAGAGAGAGAGTTCATGAAGAAGAATGGAAGGGAACATAGGTGGCTGGAGAGTTGCAAGAAATATCACCTGGCCCTTAATGTGACCTGCAATGTAGTTTATCTGTACCCCAAGTACCTATCAGGAAGTATAAGTGCCAATTCCTTGGTGATTTGCAGAAAATACAACCTTTTTGATGTAACATTTGGGGCATGTAGTTTATCCATTCTACATAATCTATCCCTAGATCACATCAGAACAGCTGAGGCTGCAAATATAAAGTACTTTATTTCAGCCTCTTTAGAATGGTTTTATTGAAATACCTTTGGCAACAGCCATTATGGGATACTATAAGATGTAGTTTTATTAAACTTGTCCTGTATTTTTTGTAAAATTGAAGCATTCAATAAATTGCAGTTTTCTGTGTGAGGACTGACACTAGGAATGTCTTCTTGGCCACAGTACTGGGAATAATAATGCTGAACATCAGTAAATTTTCTCTTCCTTTATAACATTACCATTCATTTAGCTGACCAAAATTTGATCTTTGCATTGGCTGAAAGAGGTAAGTAAATGGTCTAAACTTATCACAGAGGAGTTTAAGTCTTATATTTCATATTTAACCCTCACCTGTTTTTTTTAACCTATTCTACTATATTTTTATTTGTTTTTTACCATTTCATTACATTTGCCTCTATTGAATGTATAAAAGTCATCTTAAACTATGCTGATCATTCCCCATTTACCCATTCTGATCCAGCATCCATCCTCCTCCACTTTGAACTGTGTTTTTGGAAGCTGAACTTTGTGAATGACATCAACCCAGCTCATTTTTCCTCAGGCTTCAGCATATCTTTGGCTAATGGGAGGTGTAGCGTACAGATCAGGGGACTGGAAGATGGTGAATGAGTATAAGCTATCAATATCTCCAGGATTTTTGGTTTGTTTGTTTGTTTTACTTTTTGTGCTGTGATTTGACAGCAGCCATAACTCTTATCATATTATTTCCACTTATGACCTTAGAAGTCTTCAGTTTTTGGTTACAAAATTTCTTCCTTTTTCATCTCAAGCCTGGATATGACATTGACTTCCTACTATTGCTCTCAACCTGGTGTTTAGCCATCTTTGTTTGCTTAAACCTATACAAAATTTTATAAAAGTGACTCTTCTACCTGTCTTCTATTAACTCTTGCCATGTATCATGTTCCCTGTTGAGATGTTTTCTGATCAAGTCATCTTAATATTTTTTTCTGACTAAAGACATTTTCTACTATAATGTGTGCATCCACATGTGAGTATGCACTTACATAGTCATAAACATGAAATAAGTGAATTAATTTTATTTTTATGCCAAGATTCTGAAATGCATAATAAAAAAAATAACAAAATTTTCTCTTAATAGGTATGTTTAGTCTTATTTTTCTCACTTAAAAAAATAAAATTAACTTGTGCTAGTGCTATAGAAATAAACTGGGGTTCACTTGCCCAGTGCAGTAAGACCAGATATCTACACCAAGGTTTGCAACCATTGAAAGAAAGGTGATTATTTGCAGGGCATCAAGCAAGGATGACCAGGCAACTTACATCTAACTCCTGACCTTTCCAGGAGATGTGTAGGAACGAATTTTTAAAAGAAGGGATAACTTTCAGGAAAACAGAAATTACAGGCAAAACTGTAAATTAACACATAAAGGTTGCACATTATTTGTGTCTATAAGGGAGAGATATTTTTAAGTGGGTTTCCACAGTTCATAGGTGAATTCAATTATTTTTCTGATTTGAGATTGGTTTAGGAGCCAAAGCTTTGCCTAAAAATTTGGGATTAGTAAAATGTTAGTTCTGGCCTGGGGATGTGACCTCTTCCGATCTCTCAGGAAGACATTTAAAAAAAAATGGTGATCAGAGTTCAGTCCTCAGTTTCTCTTTGAGGTTTTCATCCCAGTAGATCTATTGGGTGGAAGTCTGCATTTCTAAAAAGCCACCCAGAGACATATGTTAGAATGTTATCTTTAGTTTCTATAGGGAAACAAATATTCACATGACTCTAAGTCTTTTTACTATTACTTTAAGTTATTATTATCTTCTTATTTATCAAGTTATTTATTTACTTTTTAAGGTCAGTCAGATTCCTGGAATTTCCTTTGAAGGAATTTAAGATTTTCTTTTATGTCCATGCTTGGGGGAGTCTGCAGGCCACTAAGCAGGGGTCACTGCTCTCATTCCTGACTCCTGGTATTAGCGTTCTTACATAGTCCTTTTTAATTCTGTCATAGGGTTGGTATGTGTGACCAAAAGCATGTGGAAAAAGTAACAGTGTAAGTAACTCAAGCATAACATTGTCCAAGTTCATATCCCTCCCAAAGAAATAATGAAAAACACATAGAAACGGTCAGAGCCAACTCTGGCAGAACTCCAGATATCAGTCAAAGGTTTATGGTAACCAAGTTAATGTTAAGAAAAAAGATGTTATCAAAACTGTTGAAAATGCCCTTTTCCAAGATGGTAGACTAGATACAACCAGAAAATGTTGCAAATGCTGAATTGGATGGAGAAAAGATGGAGTCACTGTGGCTGAAGAGGGAGGAAGATGAGAACTATGTGGAGTGCTTGAATGTTACAGCTAGTCCCTGTTCCTAAATGGCAACTGGGAAACTGCTCACTCTTGCCACAGACCTCTGGGATCCTAAGCTGCAGGGGACCCCATATCCTGACATATGTGGGAGCTAGCAGAAGCATCTCACTGGATATTAGACAGACACAGAGCTGCAGCAGGCACAGAGCTTGGAACTTTAGAGCATGGGGAAGGTCCAGTGGAGTCCGGCTGAAAGCACTCACCCCTAAGGGCTACCTGGTTCCTCCTGACAGACTCTGGAGCTAGCAAACTGATAGGAAGAAAGCAGGGTCTGCTTCCCTGTGGGACTGGAGCATATCTATCCAGTCCTACAGGGAAGGATGGCTTGCCCACCAGCCCCTCTCAAGACCCCTGCCTGATCACTCTATAGGAGTATGTACACAATGTTGCCTCTGCTACTGCCCAGGCTGGGTGCTTCATTATATTCTCATGTGTTCTGGCAGCCTGGGAACACCTCGGACCCCATACCACACCCAGAAACCAACCCCAGGCATCCATAGGAGGGAGCTACGAGCAGATCCTGGTGTCCCAGGGCTGTGGCCTGTGGCTCAGGAGTGTCAAGCTGTAATCTATGCTTGGCACTTGAACAGGGCAGGAGCCCACACTCTCAGAAAACTAAGAAGGCTGAGTTGCACAGGTTTGTGGGCTGGCATGGGACCTAACCCTGCCTTTTTCCACAGGGTAGGTCTGGTAAGGGTATATAACCTATTTCCCTACCAGATCTCTCTCCCAAGGGAGCCCTGTGGCCCAAAAGACCTAACCACAACAAGAAAGCAGTGAACACAGTGTCAGTGACGAGAAGTGGCTCTCCTAAAGCCTACAAGCAGACCAGGTGATGGAGTCACCTCTCTTGCCCTTACACTGTAGAACACAGCTGTAAACTCAAAGACACATGAAGGAACCACATGGCTAAAAGCCTGTCTATGCTCATTGCTCTCAAGAGCCATCTACTGGATCACAGCTGAAGCTACACCAGAGATCACTTTAGAATTTCCCCCCTGCAAAAACAATAGCAAGAATTCTACAACAAAGCCCTATATAGAGGCTTGGCTCTCTGAAAACTTTCAGAAATGAAGCCAACCGACTATATTCAATTTACACCACAATTAAACGAACACCAGCCTTTTCAGACGAGAAAGAATCAACTTAAGAACTGTGGCAATTCAAAAAGCCAGAGTGTCACCTTACCTCCAAACAATCCTACTTATGTAGCTCCCTAACAATGATTCTTAACCAGTCTGAATTGTCTGAAAGGGCTCACATAGATTTCGGAATCTGGATGACAACTAAGCTCACTGAGATTGAAGAGAAAGGTAAAATTTCATCCAAGGAAACCAAGCAATCCAGTAAAATGATTCAAAACTGAAAGCTGAAATTCCTGTTTTAAGAAAGATCCAAACTTAAATTCTTCAGCTAAAAAACACGTTATAGGAATTTCATAATACAATTGGAAGTATTAGCAGCAGACTAGACCAAGCTGAGAAAAGAATCTGAGAGCTCAGACCAGTTATTCAAGTCAACTCAGTCAGACATAAAAAAGAAAAAAGAATTAAGAAACATGAACAAAACCTCTAGAAATGTGGGATTATGTAAAGAGGCAAAATCTGTGACTCATTGGCATTCCTGAGAGAGAAGGAGAGAAAAAAAACAACTTGGAAAATATAACACATCTGATGCTATTACCCTCGAGGGGTTCGTACACAAATCCAAGAAATACAAACAGTCTCTGACAGATAATATACAACATAGTCATCCTCAAGGCATATAGTCATCATATTCACCAAGGCCAATCAGAAAAACTTAAAAGTCAATAGAGAGAATAGGCAAGTCACCTACAGAGGGAAACTCATCAGGCTAGCAGTATACGTCTCAGCAGGAAACCTACAAGCCAGAAGAGATTTGGGGCCTTAAGAAAAGAAAATTCCAACCAGTAACTTTATATCCTTCCAAATTTATCTTCATAAGTGAAGAATAAATAACATCCTTCTCTGACAAGCAAATTCTGAAGAAATACATTTCAATTAGACCAGCCATACAGGACAGCTTTAAGAGAGTTATAAGCATGAAGCCAAAAGAACCACACCTGCTACCACAAGAGTACGCTTAAGCACATAGCTCAGAATCAAGCCTACATAAATACCAGCTAGCAATACTACAGGGTTAATATCACACATATCAACACTAACCTTGAATAGAAATGTGCTAAATGAGCCATCTAAAAGACACAGAGTGTCAAGCTGGATACAAAGACAAAACCCAACCATCTTTTGTCTTACAGATACATATCTCACACGTAACAACACCCACAGGCAAAAAGTAAAAGGGTAGAGTGAGATCTACCATGGAAATGTAAAACGAAAGAGAACAGAAGGCACTATTTTTATGTCAGATAAAACCCAAGTTAAACCAATATAAATTCAGAAAGAGTATTACATGATGATAAAGAATGCAATAAAACAAGAAGCTTTACCCCCAATATATATGCGCCCAACACTGGAGCACTCAGATTTATAAAACAACTTTTTCTTGGCCTGCAATAAGACTTAGACAATCACACAATAATATCGGACTTCAATACCCTGCTGACAGCATTAGACAGATTATTAAGTTTAAAATAAATAAATAAATAAATAAACAAAGAAACACTTGACTAACTGGACATAACAGACATCTATAGAAACTCCTTCCAACAACCACAGAGCAGACATTCTTCTAATTTGCACATGGAACATATTTTAAGATCAGCTATGTGCTCAGTCATAAAGCAACCTTCCATAAATTAAAAAAAAAAAAAAACTTGAAATCACATCATGTGTACTCTTGAACACAGTGCAATAAAAATGAAAGTTAACAACAAAAAATTTCTGAAAACAACACAAAAAATGGAAATAAAAAAAACAACCAAAAAAAAACTTATGCCTGAGACTAGGCATGGTGGCTCACACTTGCAGTTCCAGCACTTTGGGAGGCTGAAATAGATGGATCACGAGTTCAAGACCAGCCTGACCAACATGGAGAAACCCTGTCTTTATGAAAAATGCAAAATTAGCAGGGTGTGGTGGTACATGACTGTAATTCCAGCTACTGGAGAGGCTGGGGTAGGAGAATCACTTGAACCCCGGAGGTGGAGGTTGCAGTGAGCTGAGATTGCACCATTGCACTCTAGCCTGGGCAACAAGAGCAAAACGTCATCTCGAAAAATAAATAAATAAATAAAATACAAAAAAAATTAAAAAATTAAAACTTACGCCTGAGTAACTCCTGGGTGAACATTGAAATTGAGGCAGAAATAAAAAATTATTTGAAATTAAGGAAAACACAGACACAACTTACAAAAATACCTGTGATGCAGCTAAAGCAGTGCCAAGAGGAAAGTTAATAGTCCTAAATGCTTTCATCAAGAAGTTAGAAACGTCTCAAATTATCAATCTAAAGTAAAGAACCTAGGGGGGGAAAAAAGAAAAAGAAAACAGTAAACCAACTCTTAAGCTAGCAAGAGAAAAATAACTAAAATGAGAGAACTTACTAAAATTGAGATGCAAAAGTTCACATAAAAGATCAATTAAAACAAGAGTTGCTGATCTGAAAAGACAGATAAGATTGGGAGCGATCCCCTGGCTTGATTAACAAAGACAAAGAAAGAGAAGATCTACATAAGCAACATCAGTAATGATGAAGGTGATATTACAACTGATCACTCAGAAACGCAGAAGATCCTCAGAGAGCACTATGAACAACTCTATGATCAAAAATTCAAAAAGTGGCAGAAACGAATAAATTCCTGGGATCATGCAATCTACAAAGATTGGATCAGGAAGAATCTGAAACCCTCAATAAAGCAATGTTAACTTTTGAAATTGAATCAGTAATGAAGAACCTACTAACAGAAAGAAACCCTAGACCACATGGATTCATAGTCAAATTCTAAGAGACATACCAAGAAGACCTAATACTAATGCTACTGAAGCTATTACAAAAAATTGAGTAACAAGGACTCCTTGCTAACTCATTCTATGAAGCCAACATTAGCCTTAAACCAAAATTTGGAAGAGATACAACAAAAAAAGAAAACATCAGACCAATACCTCTCATGACTACATATGCAAAAGTCCTCAACAAAATACTAGCAAATTGACTCCATAAGCACATAAAAAATTTAATACAGCACAATCAAGTAGGCATTACTCCTAGAATGCAAAGCTGATTCAACATGCACAAATTAATAAATGTGATTTACCACATAAACAGAACCAAAAGCAAAAACCATATGATATTTCAATAGATGCAGAAAAGGCATTTGATAAAAATCCAATATCCCTTTATGACATAAAAAAAAACCTCAAAATAATAAAAGCCATCTATGACAAACCCACAGTAAACATCCTACTGAATGAACAAAAGCTGTAAGCACTCCCCTGGAGAACTGAAGCAAGATAAAGATGCCCACTCACACCACTCTTATTCAATACAATACTGGAATTCCTAGCCAGAGCAATCAGACAAAAGGAAGAAATGAAAGTCATCTAAATAAGAAGTCAAACTGTCTCTCTTCACTGATCATATGATTCTGTACCCAGAAATCAAAGAGACGCTGACATAAGGCTACTCGTTTTGATAAATGATTCGAATACAGTAAAGTGTCTGGATACAAAATTAAGGTACAACAGCATTTCTATTCAACAACAACTGAGAGTGAATGAAGTACAAAATCCCACTTACAACAGCCACAAAAATATGAAACACCTAGGAATATAGCTAACCAAGGAGATGAAAGATCTCTACAAGAAGAACTACAAAACCCTGCTGAGAGAAATCAGAGATGACACAAATAAATGGAAAAACATTTCATTCTCATGGATTGGTGGAATCACTATCATAAAAATGGCCATGTTGAACAAAGCAATTTATAGATTCAATGATACTACTATCAAAATACCAATGTCATTCTTCACAGAATTAGGAAAAACTATTCTAAAATTCATATGGAAGCAAAAAAGAGCTTGAATTGTCAAAGCAATCCTAAGCAAAAAGAACAAAGGCAGAGTCATTGCACTACCTTACTTAAAACTGTAGTATAAAGCCAGAATAATCAAAGCATTTTGTACTGGTACAAAAACAGACACAGAGGAAAATGGAACAGAAGACTCAGAAATAAAGTCACACACCTACAACACAGAATAAAAGACTCAGAAATAAAGTCACAAACCTACAACACAGAATAGAAGACCTACAATCATCTGATATACAAGGCTGATGGAAACCAGCATTGGGGAAAGGACTCTCAATTCACTGAATGGTGCTGAAGAAACTGGCTAGTCATATGCAGAAGATAGAAGCTGCACGCCTACCTTTTACCATATAAAAATGAATTCAAAACGAATTAAATATTTAAATGTAAAACCTCAAACCATAAAAATCCTGAAAGACAATTTAATAAATACTCTTCTTGACATCAGTCTTGGCAAGGAATTTTTAACTAAATCTCTTAAAGAAATCACAACAAAACCAAAAATAAAGTGGGACCCAATTAAAGATTTTCTGAACAGAAAAAAAAACTATCAACACAGTAAACAGACAACCCACAGAATGAGAGAAATTATTTGCAAATCATGCATCTGACAAAGGTATATTATCCTGATTTTGTAGGTTACTTAAACAAATTAACAAGTTAAACCAAATAATCCCATTAAAAAAAAATGGACAAAGGACACTAAATCCTTCCCATTAAAATACATATTTTATGTTCAATGGGGGCCAATGAACATATGAAAATATGCATAGCATCACCAATCATTAGAAAAATGCAAATCAAAACCACAAATACCATCTTACACCAATCAGAGTAGCTACTATTAAAAAAACAACAGATGCCAGTGAGGCTTGGGAGAAAATGTAATGCTATGCACTCTTGATGGGAATGAAAATTAGTCCAGTCGCTGTGAAAAGCAGAGTGAAGATTTCTCATATAACTTAAAATAGACCTGCTATTTGGCCCAGCAATCTCATATTAGATATATACCTAAAAGAAAAGAAATCATTTTGCCAGAAACTCATGCGCTTGTATGTTTATTCCTGTTCACAATAGTAAAGACATGTAATCAACCCAGGTGCCCGTGGTAAATATACACCATGGAATGCTACACAGCCATAAAAAAATTGAAATCATTTCCTTTGCAGTAACATGAATGAAGCTAGAGGTCATAATTCTATGCAAATTAATGCAGAAACAGAAAATGAAATATTGTATATTATCACTTATAAGTGGTAACTGAACATTGAATACAAATGGACATAAATATGGGAACAATAGACACTGAGGACTACTATGGGGGATGGGGGCTGCGGATTAAAAGAAACTACCTGCTGGAGTGTCAGTATCTGTACTCCAAACATCAACATCATGCAATGTTCCCATGTAACAAATCTGCATATGTACCCTGTATCTAAAATAAACATTAAGATAAACAAACAAAAAAACACACAAAAAAGTAAAAACAAAAACAAAAAATATAGAAAATATTTGTGAAGTTTTTACTCTTTTGGTTTCAACCCCCTTGGACACAGCAACACTCTTGAAGAGGGATGTCCATATTCCCAGAGTAATGCTCTGGTCCCTGATTGTGGGGGGATAAGAACAGACTCTAATTGCAAATTATTTCATCTGTGTGTTCTCATCTGTATACAGTCCACTTGAAGGAGTGATGTAAGGCACTCATATCTGTTTCGACTAATTTAGAGTCCACGACAGGAAGCAAGCACTAGGCATTGCTCAAAAACACTGCAAGCCAACCCAGTAACCTGCAAACTCTTGTGGTGAAAGAGTACTTTGAGACATACAATAAACTACCTACAGCTTGGGAGTGGAAGCTAGGAAGAGTTCCTTTGGAAAGCTAGGACATTCAACAACATGTTCATATGAGGAGAAATTTAGAAGGCTGTGCTCAGGCCCAGAGCAATACAAAATGCTTAAAAAAATCTAGGAAAACACAAACATCATTTTTGGTTGATTCTTTGGCTCAATACAAGCCTGGTTAAGTGTTGAAAGAGCACCCCCTTCAGACTCAGAAAAATGATTTTTCGGTTAGTTGGTTGGCTGGTTTTAGCTGTCAGCATTCTCTTTCAAAGGAAATCTCTGTCAAAACACTGGGTAAACACCATCTAAGGTACAGAGACATTTTTGAATACATACAAGAGATAAAGCCTTTACAAGAATAGTTTGCAAAAGATGCTAAGCAAATTGACTACTACAGCTTTCAACTGAATAACCAAAAACACAACAATAAAGTAACAGCAAACTCTGGGAAAGGAAGAAAATCTAATTTCCAAAATTACCTCATTATAGTATTCAAATGTCCACTTTTTAACAAAAAAATCACAAAAGTAACAGAAAAATATGCTGATTTAAATTAATGCATCTATTCTCCCTAATGAAGTCAAACCTTGAATATGTTTTACTTCATTAGGATAACTTTAAAATAACTGTCTTGCAATGGATCTGTTGATAGGCCTGACTTAGTGATTCTACAACGAATACATATATGAAAGCATCATGCTGCACAGCATGAATGTATACAACCTGAGTAGCCAGTTATAAATAATTATATACATAAATAAGATTTTTAAAATAAAAAATAACTGTTAAGTATGTTAAATTCTAAACATTAAAAGAAAACATTAATAAATAACTATAGGAAATGAGAAAAATAAAATATAAATAAAATAAGAATATTAAGAAATATAAATTATAACAAAGAATCAGAAATTCTGGAGCTAAAAAGTACAATAAATAAGCAAAAAAAAAAATCAGTGAACTTGAAGATAATACAAATGAAATGATTCGTTATGAGAAGCAGAAAGAAAATAAGAATGAGAAAAAGTGAACAGAGCATAAGGGGATTATAGAGCACTGCCAAGGGCACCAACAAATACATTGTGGGAGGCCCAGAGGGCAAAGATAGGGCAAGAAATATGATGTAATAATGCTGAGTGGTAGGAAAGTTAGGTGGCTAGTGGCTGAAGTGAACAGTAATGGCGTTTCTACAATGGCAGCAATCCTTTTATTTATTTTGGAAAGGACACAAGGCTTTCAAGAATAATAATCACAAGGACACAAGGCTTTTAAGAATAATAGACACAGCTTTGAAAACTCCAGGGACTGAAGATTATCTAATTATAACAACAACAACAACAAAAAAAAAGCAGAATTCTGTATTTCTGCTTCAAGATGGTGATCCACTCCACATAAAGTCCAATGACATCAACAGTAGCTATGTCTATCTAGAATATGAAACGCACAGGAAAGCCTAGAGCAGAAGAATGAATATGAGGAGGTCACAGATTTGCCGCGAATGCCTGTATGATTGAAAATATATAAAAGCATACTGATGAAACACTGAAACTAAAATATGACGTGATTTAAAACAAATACAGAGTTTAGAAACACAAATTTATGTGTGATTGGCCCTATACATTAGTATGTGTTTCAGATTATTTTATGATGATAAAAAACAGGGACACAATTGTTATTCTAACATACTACCTTACTCTATTGTAAAAACTATAGAGTTACATATTAAAGCTTCTTATACATATTTTTTAATATTCAAGGTAGTAATAATACTGTGGATTTTAAAAATATATGCAAGCTTATTTTGAATACATTAAGAAATATAAAGAATGGGGAAAAAAAAGCCCAGGAATAATCCCACTGAGAAATAATTGTCATTATAATGCTACAAAATTTCATATCTATTTTTTAAAATAGGATGACTGGAGTTAAAACTGAGTGACTGCTTTTAAACTATGATAAACAAAATATGATAACTTTTATTGAATTTGGCAGAAATTGATGTAAAATTAAGAAATTGGCCAGGTGCAGTGGCTCACACCTGTAATCCAAGCAATTTGGGAGGCTGAGATGGGTGGATCACAAGGTTGGGAGTTCAAGACCAGTCTGACCAAGACGGTAAAACTCCAACTTTACTAAAAATACAAAAATTAGCCAGGTACGGTGGCAGGCACCTGTAATCTTGGCTATTTGAGAGGCTGAGGCAGGAGAATTGCTTAAACCCTGGAGGTGGAGGTTGCAGTGAGCTGAGATATTGCCATTGCACACCAGCCTAGGCAACAGAGTATGACTCTGTCTAAAATAATAAAATAAAATAAAATAAAATAAAATAAAATAAAATAAAATAAAATGAAAAAATAAGAACTTAAAGTGAATGGTTCTCCATGATAGTTATTAGTCTAGAATAATCTTCTGTAATAATGAGGAAAAATTGACAGGTGTTGTCTTCTTTTACTTAATTTTTAAAATAGTTAGAATTCTATCTTACATTATCCATTGACTTACAGATTAAAACAAATAAACAAAGTAAACGCTTTTACATTCCGTTTACCTCATCCATCCTCCTCTTTACCACATGATCAATGTTTAATCATTTTGGTTTTATTTTTTTCCTATATATAACTTACTTTAATGTTCACAGTTGTCAGTTTTCAAGAGATCTTAATTCCAGATTTTTTGTTAACATGGAAATAGTAACAGAGTATTATGTTAACAAGACTTCAATATTCAAAATTCAATGCTGTCATTTTTTTTTCCACAAATAATTCATGGTTACCATATTCCCTGAGTTCAGTTTTACTTTAAAATGTTTGCTAATTTTGAATTGGAAGGTCAATTTTTTCAGATATGAAATTTTAGTGACATACGTTTTCAAAGATTATGTAAACACTGTTATTACCCTAGAAAAACCTGGAATTAAGTTTAACCTTGGCCATAATTCTAAAGTAATCCCTCAAATCGATCTCTTCATTGCAGCAAATAATTTTCCCCTATTTCCAGCCTCATCACTGATTCTTACACAGTGCTTACTCTATGAAACAAAGGATTTGCAACTCTTTTACTAATTGATTTTATGGTAAATTAATTCTAATTGTTTCCTCTTTGAGCTAGATGCTTGTAATCTTAATGTAGAGAGAAAAGACTAAACTATTTTAAATTCTAATAGTCAATTTCACCTTCCCACGTCCTGGCCAAACTAAAAGTAACCAAGTTCATATAGGTAGTATTTTCTTGTCTTGAATTGTGATAACAAAAATAGTCTGTGAGACAAAGATTTGAGTGGAAGAAGTTCATTTGGAAGGGATTTAGATTCCAGGAAGCATGTTTAAGTTGGGGGTTAGTAAGCCAGAAAAGAAAGAAATATGGTATATGGTAAGTTAATAACCAGGTAACTGTTGTGAACCCCTGGAAATCTACCTGCAGGGGATGTTGAGAAAACATACAAAATGTGTCTCAATGATTTCCCTCTCATGAGATGGGTAAGCTGACTTACTAACTCCACTCATCATTAAATCTCTCTCATTTAAAGTGAAAGCCTTCAGGAAGAGAAGCAACCATTTGGAAAAGGAAGCAGAAGGCTAGAACAGAAACTGGGAGTGCTGGGGATATGTGATAAACACTGCTTGATCCCACCACATCCTGATGCCTAGCTAGTCCCAAATTCTACCTCTGATTCCATTCTGTACCTAACAATTATCACATCCATCCCCACTGGCAGTTATTTTAGGTCTAGTCTCACTTCAAGATAGCTGTCAACTACCATTTTAAGAGGTCCTAGTCCTATGTTAATAAAGAGCTTAGTAACTGTTCTCTAACCACTATGATAGTTGAGGTGAAAAGTAGTGTCTTAGTTTGCTTTCTGTTGCTATAACAGAATACCACAGGCTAGATAATTTATAAATAAAAAAAAATTATTTGGCTCAGAGTTCTGGAGTCTGGGAAGTCCAAGAACATGGTGTTGGTGAGGGCCTTGTTTCTGTGTTAGCCACATGGTGGAAGTGCAAGTGAGCACAGAAGCCAGAGAAAGGAAGCTAGACAAACTCCATCCTTTTATCAGGAACCCATTTCTAAATAACTCATTCTCACAGTAAAGGCATTAATCTAATCATAAATACAGAGCCTTCATGGCCTAAATCCCTCTTAAAGACCTCAAATTCCTAATACTTTTACAAGGGCAATTAAATTTCAAGATGAGTTTTGGAGGTGAAATGCAAACCAAAGCAAATAGGAAAGTATGTGCTGAGTGGTAAGTAGCATACTGTGGGTACTATTTAATATAAGTATTAAGACATTATTTTATGACCCAAAGGAAAAGGGAGTTATTATAAAGACAACATGGCACTTTTCCTTTCTTTTTTTCTTCGACCACTTTTTTCCTAATACGTTGAGTATCTGTTTTGAATATTTCTTTTTTTTTTTTTTTTTTTTGAGACGGAGTTTCGCTCTTGTTGCCCAGGCTGGAGTGCAATGGCGCCATCTCGGCTCACCGCAACCTCCGCCTCCTGGGTTCAGGCAATTCTCCTGCCTCAGCCTCCTGAGTAGCTGGGATTACAGGCACGCGCCACCATGCCCAGCTAGTTTTTTGTATTTTTAGTAGAGACGGGGTTTCACCATGTTGACCAGAATGGTCTCGATCTCTCGACCTCATGATCCACCCGCCTCGGGCTCCCAAAGTGCTGGGATTACAGGCTTGAGCCACCGCGCCCGGCCTTGAATATTTAAAAACAAAATTAAAACTGTTATAAATCTAATCGGCTTTTATTCTTGATTCAGGAATTGAAGAAGCCTCCATTCTAAAAAATAGAATGAGCTCTTTCAAGGAACAATAGCAGAAAAGTGGCTTCTGTAAGGTGAGATAAGGAAATAGAACAATAGAAAAATAGTTGATTAACATCAAGTTACTTCAGGTTACTTAGTTTTTGTAAGGGTTAAAGCTGGAGGAACTTCCCTTTCATGCTGAAACAGGTAGACCTGAATTTCCTGTTTTCAGAAAACAAAAACAAAAACAAAAAACCTGATCTTAGGGGATTTATCTACTTTCTTAAAGTTTCATTTTGCTTATTTGGCATTTAGCTTGAGTGACTACAATTTGGTTTGGTCTGGTGTGTTGGGGCCTACTTGCAGAGCTTAGTCCAAAACAATGGCCTCCCATATACTTTATTTAATGATACTACAATTCTAAATTGTGATTATTGTAACTACCTATATATTATGACATCTCAGATATGGCATGCATAGCCACAATCTAAAAAAATTCACATTATCAGATATTTCCCCTACGGTATTTGATTCAGTTGTACCTGTATGAGGCCCAGAATGCTTCAGTTCTAATATCTGCCTCTAGATAATTTCGATACAAGTTGTGCCTGAACCACAATCAGGAACATTGTGTAGCATATTTCAGGGATATTTACATTTTGATGGATAATATTAAAAAAGAAAACATTTTTTCTACTCACTGTCTCCACTGAAAATTTATGAATAGAACACTACTCAGATTTTAAAAATTCTAATATGAGAAGAAATAAAACTATTTATATTTGAACTCAGGCCCCCACTCTTTGTTTGACCTTCACCTTAACCCCACTTGTAAGTGGGAATAGTGGAAATATTATCCACTGAGACCACACAGAGGAACTGGAAGATGGTACTTTCACCAAGACATTTAAATTTGGCAGAAGACGGAAGAGGATATCATTGAAAAGCTTATGTGTCAAAACCCTGTCTCTACTAAAATACAGAAATAAAACTGGGCATGGTGGTGCACACCTGTAATCCCAGCTACTTTGGAGGCTCATGCAGGAGGATCACTTGAACCCAGAAGGCAGAGGCTGCAGAGCTGAGATTAAGCCACAGCACACCAGCCTAGGTGACACAGCAAGATGCTGTCTCAAAAAAAAAAAAAAAAAAAAAAAAAGAGAGAGAGAGAGAGAGAGAGAAAGAAAAGCTTATAAATGGCACCTATGGGTTGAAAACAATGGTAGCAAACTGTGAGTATAATTGAGTTCTCTAACTCAATGAAAATAGAAGGATCTTAGAGGCTAGATAGCCATGCTTATCAGAGATAAGGGGCAATGGAGTGCTATCTACAGTGGTCATCAAGCAAATTATGGGTCTCTAGAAATGTCAGAGATTAGCAGGCTGTGAAGGTGCTACTTGGCGTACAGAAGGAAATATTTTAGTACAGAAAGCCAGAACCTTCACTCAAGTGAAAACCATGAGACGCTTAACACAGTTTCCAGATGTTGGTTTATACAAGAGAAGCCCTTTGATTGAGAGGGAGGAAAATATGTAAAGGGAATCTTACAACATGCCCATAGGTGTAAACTGTGAACCCTCCCTCAAGCATTCCCAAGAAAGACCTGCGGCTCTTCATTGAGATGACAGAGTGCTAGGAAATGAGTATTACCTTTTGGAGAATATCATATGTTGGCTCTGAACTTTCACTGCTTCCCAGGGAGTCAATGCTACTCTGGCTCACTAGTGAAACAAGATATTTATGGATGTTAGGTAATACAAAGAATGTTGGTTCAGGTAAATTTAACAAAAGTCCAGTGAGACTGATAATAAATTGTGTGTTATTTTCAAAATCATACAATAAATAAATTAGAAGTATTTCTACACTGGTTTCAATATCTGTGGAGTAGTATTAAGGCAGAAAGAGCTACACAGATACACAGAAGTCCCTGGAACTACATACTTATAAAAAAAAAAAAAAAAAGTAAATCAAAGGATCATTTCATCCCTGAGGATCTGAAGAGATTATTTTTATCATCAAGGACCTCACAGATGCAGGCATATTGATTCCTACATCTCCCATTTAACTTGTTTGATTGCCTGGCACATAAACCAATTGAATAATGCATAATAATTATAGAGAGTTACAGGCTAAATCAGGTTGTGATGCCCATCAGAGTTTTCTTTCCAGATATAGTATCTTTACTCAAGAAAATCAACATAGCACTTGGCACAAGAATTGCTGCAAATTCTTCCTTGCCTTTCACATCAGTAAGAAAAATATCAAGCAGTTTGCATTTACAAAACAATACTATTCAAGCAGGAAGAAGTCTTTCTCTTGTTCCATGACTAAATCAATATGCTGCTGGTACATAATACAACAAGGGAAAAAATTTATAATTATCAAATCTCACAAAAGATTCCATTGGATATTATGTTGATGGCATTGTGCTAATTAGACATAATAAATATGAGCTTGTAAACACCCTATGTGTTTTAATAATGCAACTGTGCAATGAAGGATGAGTTACAAACTTGGATCAATTCCAGGGAATTGTTAAATTTCTAGAGAATAAGTGGTCAAAGAATGTAAAGATATTTCTTCTAAAGTGAGATTGTAAAATGATGATCCATTCTGTTTGACCAATGAAAAAGAGGCACTGTTTTTGCTGGTTACATTTGGATTAGGAACTATATCATCTCAAGTCATGCTTTTTAAATTCATTTATTGGGAAAGTCCTGAAGCTGACGGTTTTGAGTAGGACCTTGAACAAGAGGGTTGCTGATCATCATGTCCTGGGTGTTTTTTGATTGAATGAATCATCAAATTAGCCATGTAGAGAAGAATTCAGTTATAAATTTAAGGTTGCATATAGGAGAGTTGGATGCAGAACTTCCAGAAGCTTAATGTAAACTTCATTAGCAGTGGCTTATAAGTCAATGAGCTGTTAATTTATTGACCTTTTCTCTGCTTCCTAAGGCTCCCAGTTAACACATGAGGAAAGAAACATTTACCCAAAGGTGACACAAAACATCACCATTGTTATGAAAGAAAGTGCTGGAAACTGGTATTGAAAAATAAATAGCATTGGAAAGTTGGTAACAAGGATATCTAAGTGAAATGAATGTAAATAGACTTCTTAGAATAGGCACTGATAGACACTGAGTAGGAAGACATTTTTATTACAAATGAATGCAAACAGTGAGCATCCAGAGTGGTAATGGTTCTCAGTAATTAAATGGCTAAGGTGGCCTAGCCTATGGATGACAGCCAGTCTCTTTCTCTGGCCATTCAAAATATGCCTTAGAGGTTCCATGAAGAAAGTAGCTATGATGGCAAGAAAAGAATCTGCCCACAGTCTCAAAAGCTGGTCTGGTAAAACCCTCTGCTGAATCACCAAAATCCCAACATTCTTGGGCCAATGCTAAGCCCCTGATACAACATTACTGTCTGGAATTATCAGTCAGCTATTGTTTCTAGGTTGATTTTGTTGGGATCCTCCCATGATTGAGGAGGATAGTGCATTTTCTGAACTTTGATGGACATATATGCAGTGCATCTGCCCAGCATCATCATTGATGAGTTTCCTGAATGCCTTCTCTTTTTCCGTGGTAACCTACACAGGATTGCCTCTGATCAATGGGCATGTTCCTCATCAAAGAAAATATAGCAATGGGTTCACAACCTTGGAATTCACTAGTGATTACCCAGAGCCAGTTGAGTTGATGGTTGGAAAGCTCAACGAGAGCTCATTTATGGTATTGCCTGGAAAATACATGCCATTAAACTGAGGTGCACTCCTACAGGCTATGGCAAATGCTTTAAATCAGGTAGAATAAATTTTGCAGTCTTTCTCACAGTCTAGATACACAGCTTTAGAAACCAGTATAGTAAGATGCAGTTACAAACCCTACATGATGCAATTTTTGCTGATCCCTAAAACCTTTGACTCCATTGCTTTGGAGATTTTAGTTTCCAGGAAAAAAATGCTTCCATAGGAAAGATGGTTATAGTTTTGATGAATTAGACACTAAGTCAGTCCCTGGTCATTTTACAATACCCATACTGCTGAATTAATAGGCAGAGGAGTTTATTTTATTGATTGATGTTACTGACTTAGATTATGAGGGGGAAGCAAAGTTGCTGCTACATAATTTGAGTAAGAATATTTAAGTTTGGAATTCAGGTGATTGAGAAATTGTTATCTTATAATTCTAGTCAATGAAAAATTGTTGAAACACAACAAAAATAAGAGCAATAAACAATCACATTATATGATACTGACTACTGAATCACAAGAACCAAATAAAACACATTTCCAGGTGTTAATAGGGTGAAAATGCATTGGGGTCTGGGTAATTGAAACAGGCAGCTATGACTACTAACCTAAAACTCATGAATATAGTATCATGTAAAATGTACTTTAAATTGATTTTTTTTTTTTTCACCATTTTAAACCTCTGCTACCTTTGCTTTTCAGTCAAAGACCATTGGTTCTCTCAAGGCTCTCTTCTCTATCTGATGTTATTCCAGTTTCTGGTAAATCATACTTCTCCTGCTACTATCCCTATTCTTCCCAGTTTAAGAGGAGTATTAACTCTGCCCATCCTTTTGCTTCACCTACAGCTACTGATACCTTTAAAAATAGTACCTTTATTAAAATATTCCTGGATTATCATTTGTGTATATCATCTGCCTCATGTTGGAACTTTGGTATTTCCTGTTCTTTAAAACCATTATACTTCAAGTATGTAATACTTGAAGTATGCTAGGAGTAAATGTGTATAGTAATATATGCATATAATGTTTAAGCAAAAACACTGTGTTTCAATTTATTGTTCACAGCTTATGGATCTCAGTTAACAGTAGGAGAGAAGGGCCTCCTATTTTGGCATCTGTTTTTCAAGATTATTTTAAAATATATTTTATACAGAGAAAATTCTAGTTATTTCTTCATTTACCTTTTTTAATATTAAGTTTAGAATTATTATTTCTATAAGAAAATATTTTACTTGTAATAATGATCAAGAATCAACTGAATAAATCAAATGTTAAAAATTGATTTAAAGTCTTTTCTGTAATGTTTCCAATAATACTGTACTTATCAGAACTTCTTGTTAACTCGTGAATGTCATTCAGGAATACAATTCAAAAATACAATCAATCATTCTGAATGTCTTGTATTTATTCTTATGATATATGACCTTTCTTATCTATCTGTCCATTTCTATCAACCTATGACTTATTTCTAATCATAATTAGAATTAGATCTATCATTATAATTAGACATAATTAAATTTCTAATTATATCTAGTGTTTGAATATATCAAAATATGAGTGATTTGAATTTCTGCTTGTGTCTTTTTTAACATACTTTCCTTAATAAATATTATGTTTGCAATACTTAATTGTGTTTACATATATATATTTCTGATTAATTATTTTCTGGTGTAAAATGTCATATAACTACATGATAATTTATCAATTATTCTGCTGATGCCCTTACATGCCATTTCCAAACATTTTGCCTTACAAAAATAATGATAATTTTAACACTTTTATCAATCTTTTTGTATATAAATATATATGAAACACATCATTAGAATGCTAATACAAATGATCAAAACTAATGTTTGGTGGAATAGTCACATATTCAACTAGATATTGCTAAACTGCTTTGCTAAATGGTCGTAAGTACAATTCATATTCTTGAGAATATGAAATTAAAAAATTTATACAATTAGCATCTTTGTCAAGATTTTATCTTACAAAGTTCTTTAACTTTTTCAAGTATTATACACTATAAAATGTACTTTAATCTCATTTTAAATATCAATAGATACAACTTTTCTTTTTTGTTCACAGATTTTTTAAATTATATTTTGATGTTTCCTTAATTGGGTAATATATGCATGCATTTTTAATCTTTTCAAAGAAATCTTTCAGAACAAGTTTATAAAATACTTTTATGCTTTTATTCAAGATTTTGATGTTTCTTTCTTATTAGAAAGAATCTATCATACCTAATATCATAAAAATATATCCTTATGTAATTCTTATATTTTGTCCAAAAATAAAATTTTGAATTTTGTATTTATAACTTTAATGGTGTGATATATGATATATAGTAGGTTTCTAGTTATATTAATAGAAATAGCAAATTCTCCATGTATTGAATTGTCTAAACTTTAATCACTTATTTGAAATGCCTCATATGTCATATGTTAAATTTTTATATGTGCAATTTTATTTCTTAGTGTTATGTTGTACTGTTCATTTACTAACTTCACCAATTCTATGTAATTTTTATTATTTGTCATGTTTTTGTCTACACTTAAAAAAATTTCCCCACTGTTATTTTTAATTCTTTAAAAAAATTCTTCTTCTAATTTTTATTTTCCAGGTTATTGTATTATTATTTTTCTCCAAATGCTCTGTTTTAATTTTTTAATTGTCAATTGGTTATGTTGCTCCTAGTAGACACCTTCTTTATGTTAGAGGATTCCATGACTCTCTCATTTTTTTTTCTTTTTGTTTTGTCTTGAATTTGAATGATTTTTCTCCAGGCTTACAATGTTTTTCTTCAAACCTCTTTTGTTGTTGTTTTTCTTTGTTTCTGTTTTTGTTTATAATAGAGGATTTTCTCAGCCATCTGGAGATTATTGTACATTCATTGAGAGCCACTGTAATTTACAATTGCATGGAAAATGCCTATTGAATGGTGGACATTTTAAAATTGGGGAGATACACCAAGTTATTGAAGAAATGCAGTGATTTTGTTGTTGAGTTCAGGAAGGTTGCTCTGAGAAACAAGGTTCTGAATGTAGATTTTCATATATTTTCATGCTTGAATTGAACAAGTGTCTAAAGATTTTATCATCTTCTAAGAATCAACTTTCAAAGGGCTGGAGTTCTGGGGTTTTAACTGCTCTCCAAATAGACTTTCCATTTATCCATATGACTGGATGTTCTAGGGTTTTTTCCATCAATTTTATAATGACTTTATGAGATCCAATCCTTAATCAGCTTTAATTCTCTTACATTTTCTTCTGCTTTTGTAATTCTATTTCTCATTTGCACTATCATTTAATATGTCTGAAATATACCTTTGCATAGTAAAATTATTACTGATGTTTAAGAAAAAAGTATTTATGACACTTGTTACAGATGGATATTCAAGGGGGCCATTAGTATAGGCACTGTTGCCATAGTGTCTGGCAGCAGGGAAGAGAGACCGGACTCAACTCTGACTCTAACAAGGACAAATAGGGATTTATAAATAAGAAGCAGACGGGATATAAGTGGATAAAAAAATAACTAAGAGGAAACATCAAAAACAAGATATTTCTGGCTAATCTGACTTGACAGAATTATTGCTGAAGGCAGACCAGGGTGATTAGATATTATACCATTGGTGGGGAATTTTTAGTAAACCATTGTAGGGAAGACAAAACTTTCTCTCTTCTGTCTTAAGGTCCCATGCTGGACCTGAGAATTAAATTTAGATAATATAGATAAATAGGAGGAAAACATAAGATTTATTTAATACACTAGACTCTTGAACAACATGGCTGTAAACTGCAGAGTTTTCAAGTGTGGATTTTTCTTCAGTAAAATTTACACCAGTGTATCTGCCTCTCTTAGTTCTCTTTCCACAGCCTCCAACTTTTCTGTTTCTGCCAACATGAGACAGTGACCAATCCCTTTTCCTTCTCCTCCTCAGTCTGTTGAATGGGAGGAAAATGAGGATGAAGACCTTTATGATGATTTGTTTATATATTATCATATATATAAAATGATATATATATGATCATATATAAAATATACATATGATATAATATATATAATATATATATGATCATATGTGTATAATAAAGAAAAGAAAATATATTTACTAATATATTTTCTCTTCTTTACGACTTTCTTGTGTGTGTGTCTTTTTAGACATTTAAATTTTTTAGACAGATTAGTAAATATATTTTCTCTTCTTTATGACTTTTTTTTTTTCTGCCAGGCTGAAGTGCAGTGGCACCATCTCAGCTCACTGCAAACTCCACCTCCCAAGTTCAAGCAATTCTCCTGCCTCAGTCTCCTGAGTAGCTGGATTATAGGTGTGCACCACCATGGCCAGCTCATTTTTGTATTTTTAGTACAGACAGACCGTGTTGGTCAGGCTGGTCTCAAATTGCTGACCTCATGATCTGCCAGCCTCGGCCTCCCAAAGTGCTGGGATTACAGGTGTAAGCCACCACGCCTGGCCCTTCTTTATGACTTTCTTAATAACATTTTCTTTTCTCTATCTTACTTTTTTGTAAGAATACAGTATCTACTGCATACAATGTACAAAGTATGCATTAATTGACTATGTTATCATTAAGGCTTCCAGTCAGCAGTAGGATATTACTAGTTAATTGTGGGGGGAATCAAAAGTTACACATGTATTTTGAACTGGGTGGAGGGTCAACACCCCTAATATCTGCATTGTTCAAGAGTCAAACATATGTATTTTGCTCAACATAAAAGCCTTCAGAAGGAAATGAAGACATGGAGAGGGAGAGGCAGAATCCAACTCTTATTCACTGAATTAAATGAGTGGTTAGTTGTGAAATGTGGTGAGGCAAAGGGGCTTGGGCTACAGTAATTTATTGGTTAGAGAAGTGACTAGGAAGATAAAGGTTAGTTTAATAAGATTTATTTGTACAGATTTTCCTCGGCTTCAACTTCCAATCATTAATGGTAAGAATGTTACTACTTTTTGTATAGAGAATATGTATTTCACAAGGGAATTTCAACTCTTGTTTTTAAAAAACAGGGGTAAAGTAAGAGTGATCTTCTTGAACCTGCCTTGGGTATTTTGGTTTTACTTTTTTTGGCAGAGGCATTGTTTTATTGAAAATAGTCAATAAGCCAGAGCAGCATATTTTGTGGTTAAACACTTTTAACTCCTTCACTGACTTAGCAAGATTCTTGTTCAAATAGGATTCTACAAGGACAGCGAGAAAAGTCCAAGGTCAGGACTAGTCAGAAAGGACTCACGTATCTGACTGAAGTTTTATTCAAAGGAAAGAGTCTTTGTCACAAGTAGGTCAGGAGAAATTATACTAATAAAAATCCTCTGTATTTATTTATTTATTCCTAGATTGCTTATGTAGAAAAGATATAGTAGGACTACATTATTTTTCAACCATGAAAAGTATGTTACCCTAAGGGCCATGATTAAGACACAAATTTAGATTTCTAGTTTGCAAGAACTGTTTAGTCAGTCTGTGTATATATTTTCTGTCTTTATATTAACAATATTAGGTTTGGCTGAAAGTTTCCAATTGTAGTTTTATAAACACTAAATAATTCAAATGTTTTAAATGATAAGTATTACAAATGTATCCAAAGTGATGCAACTATTTAGAAAGTATGCTTTAGATACTTCCTTCATTACCTTCCAAATACATAAGAAAGTATGATAAATGTGATATATTATAGTTCCTAAACCTCCTCCTATATGTAAAGAAGAAGGGGAAATAGAGTATCTTTATACGAAGAAATTCCATACATTTGATCCTTTAATAAAGGTCTGCTTTCCAAAAGTGTGCCCTATGTCACTAGTAATGAGTTCTTGTTTTTGTTTTATTAATAAGTTATGTGTTCTAAGATTTCAGAACAATTTCTGAAGCAGTAGTCCCCACTTATCCATGGAGGATGTATTTCAAGACTTTCTGTGGATGCCTGAAACCATGGATAGTACTGAACGCTATGTATACCTGTACTATGCTTTTTAAAATACATACCTGTCATAAAGTTTACAGATTAGTCACAGTGAGTGATTGATACATTAATATAAAATATACCAATTAGAACAATATACTCATAAAATTATGTGAATATGGTCCCTCTCTCTTAACATTTCTTATTGTACTATATATAGATCTTAGCAACCTCAGTGTGCATATTTTTTTCTTTCCCTATTGAGAATTTTGACATTTTCACTTGAAGGAAGCACTTTACAGCTTCTCTTTGGTATATCCAAATTGCTGACATCATTGCTCTTGCACTTTGGGACCATTATGAAGTAGAATAAGGGTGACTTGAACACTATCACTGTGATATCAACCAGTTGATCTGATAACACAGCTAGCTCCTTAGTGATTCACCTACAGGGACCATAGACAGCATGGATTTGTGGGCCAAAGGGATGATTCACATTCAGCTCTACCTGGGAGGTAGCACAAGCTCATCGTGCTACTCAGAACTGTGTGCAATTCAAAACTTAGAAATTGTTTATTCTTGGAATTTTCCATTAAATATTAAGAGCTGTAGAAAATATACAGTAGATAATTTTTTATAAATACCTTTTTAAAGAACTGCACGAAAATCAGTTTAATAAGAATAAGTGAGACAGGCCGGGCGCGGTGGCTCAAGCCTGTAATCCCAGCACTTTGGGAGGCCGAGGCGGGTGGATCACGAGGTTGAGAGATTGAGACCATCCTAGTCAACATGGTGAAACCCCGTCTCTACTAAAAATACAAAAAATTAGCTGGGCATGGTGGCTTGTGCCTATAATCCCAGCTACTCAGGAGGCTGAGGCAGGAGAATTGCCTGAACCCAGGAGGCGGAGGTTGCGGTGAGCCGAGATCGCGCCATTGCACTCCAGCCTGGGTAACAAGAGCGAAACTCTGTCTCAAAAAAAAAAAAAAAAAAAATTAAAATAAATAAATAAATAAATAAATAAGACAATAAAACCCATATACCATAATTTATATTACACTAAATCTTAAAAATCTTTCTCTTTTATTGTACTTCCTATATGTGCTTAAAATGAAAATGAATCTTTATGTATAAATTAGAAATGTTTTTGATTGTATAATGGAAAATCCAAATAGATGGCCTAAAAGCAAATTTAAAGGGAATTCATTTCTGTTATATAACAAAATGACTAGTGTGAAGCTTTTGTCTCTGAAATATTCTTAGCCTCTTTTTTTTTTTTCATTGTAACAAGTTGTTTGTCATCACTTCAGTCTTTAAAGTCTTCACAATGTCAGAAAAGAAGCTTTGCCAACGACTTTTATCAAGGAAAACAAAATTTTCTCAAAGCTTTCAAGAGACCTTTGTTTACTTCTTACATAATGAGTTCTAATTTCCAGGAATCCTGAGATATTGAGCATTGACATTTTCAAGTTGATATGTATATACAAAAAGAAGATGGATAAACAAACGTATTTTGTACATTTTTAAAGTTCATAAGTTTAGCTAATAGCAGATTAAGAAAAAAAATAACATGTATCCTGGAACTTCAATATAATTATTTTGTCAGCCTGCTAATATACTAGTATCCCTTAAGTTATCGCTATTGGAATCAACAGAAAATGATAGGTGTATTTAAAAATGAAATCTTACAAATTAAAAAAAAATTGCAGAAAAATTTTAGCATGGTTGTTTAACTTTATTTTCTTGACATCAATGTAAATGATTTGTTAAGCGTTAAACTACCCTGAATCACAGTAGATAAATGAACCTGAAATAAACTAGTGAAAACCAGTAATTTTTCCCAATAGCTGATGTTTTTATTTTCTTGTAGAATTACTTTATGGTTTATTATCATTTCAAAATGTCCTTAAGCTTTTTTCATATCTGTTTTATTAGCATATAATCATATTGATTACTCTATATTTCTATAGCGTTGCTTTCTATAAAGATACTTAAGGTGGCAGAAAATATTGATCCAAAATATAGAATATATACATAAAATCAACAAGATTAATGTATCAATGAATATTCAAATATTCCATATTACCATATTTTAAAATGTGCTATTATTCAATAATGCAGATACGTTCACATGTACATAAATCTCATAAATGACTCTTGATTCATGATCTTGCATAAATAAATGTTGATGAAAGTGATTACCTCTTTTCTACTCCTGATATGACCTCACTATTTGGCAGAATCTTCACCTGCCTAAGAATTCTGGCTTCTACTTTGTCGTCACTCATGATGTAATAGGTGATAAATAAACATTAACCTAATTCGTGAATTTTGACTAAGATACTGATTGTGTACATTCCAATCTTGCCTTTGATGTTGTTTTCTTTTTCTTTCCTCCCACTACACAATCTTATTTCCAAGGAGGCATGCACTATGCTTTGTTTCTTCATGCCTTAACTTTTATACATTTATACCACAGTGTAGCTATATGCCATTGTCAATTTCATCACAGTACTTTAATCTTCAATAACTAAATGCTGTGATAATTTTAATCATTTAAAAAACAAAGCTAGATGCATTAAACTACTTAATTTTAAAATGTGTTACAAAATTATAGTAATCAAAACAGCATGATACTGGCATAAAAACAGGCATATCAACCAATGGAACAGGATAGAGAGCCCAGAAATAAATCAAAATAAACCCATACATTTAAGGTCAAATAATTTTCGGCAAAATTGGCAAGAGCACACAATGGAAAAAAGATAGTCTCTTCAATAAACAGTATTGGAAAAACTGAATGTCTACATGCAGAGGATTAAAATTGTATGCTTATTTTACTCTACACACAAAAATTAAGTCAAACAGGATTAAAAACTTAAATGTAGAACCTGAAACAGTAAAACTGCTAGACAAAAACATATGGGAAAATGCTTCTGACACTGGACTGAGTAATGACTTTTTTCTTTCAATATGACCCCCAAAGCACAGGTAACCAAATCAAAAATAGACAAATGAGATTGCATCAAACTGAAAAGCGTCATTACATCAAAAAGATCAATTAATATAGTAGACAAACCACAAATTCCCCTTCTAGAAAAACATTTGCAAAATATACATCTGATAAGGTGGTAATATCCAAAATATATAAGGAACTTAACAGCAAGAAAAGAAATAATCAAATTAAGTTCTAGCAAACAAAATGGAAAAAAGTCCCCTTCTAGGAAAATAGTATCATTACATTTTTCTCCTGGCAACATATATTAGGCCATTTTTGAATTGCTGTAAAGAAATACTTGAAAGTGGCCAATTTATTAAAAAGGAAAAAAAGAGGCTTAATTGGCTGGAAGCTCTGCAGGATACACAGGAAGCACGGCACCAGCATCTGCTTTTGGAGAAAACGTCTAATCATGAGAGATGGCAATGGGAAAGCCAGGAGGTCACACAGTGAAAGTCAGAACAAGGAAGCAAAGGAGAAGGTGCCACACACTTTCAAACAACCAGATCTCACAGAAACTCACTTTCTCCTTGACAGCACCAAAGGGGAGGGTGTTAAACCATGAGAAACTGCCCCATAAGCCAAGCACCTCCCATCAGGCCTCACCTCCAATACTGGATATTCTAGTTCAACATAAGATTTGGAGGGCAAAAATACCGAAACTGTAGCATAACATGTTATGATACCCAAACATATTAATATAAATTAATAAAATCATGTTTTAAAGTTGTATAATATATTGTAGTAGAGATGACATAATTTTACATGATTTATTACTGGTAATTCATTTTTCTGCACTTTTATTACTAAAAATACAGTAGAATAGCCATCCATATTGTTACAGGTTAAATTATATCCTCCTCAAAGTTTATGTGCTAGTAGACTTCTAACCCTCACTACCTCAAGATAGGACTGTAGTTGGAGAAAATGCTTTTCAAAGAGTAAATAAGTTAAATGAGGTCATTAGAGTGGGCTCTAATCTAATGACTGAAGTCCTAAAATAAAGAGAAGATTAGGATACAGATATGTACACAGGGCCATATAAAAACAGAGCCATCTATCTACAAGGCAAGGACAGAAGTCTCAGAAAGAAACCAGCTCTGCTGACATCTTAATTTTGAACTTCTAGCCTTCTGAACTGGGAGAAAATAAAAGGTCATTCTACTGGCAGGGCATGGTGACTCACAAGTGTAATCCCAGCACTTTGGAAGGAAGAGGCAGGCAGATCACCAGGTCAAGAGTTCAGGACCAGCCTGGCCAACATGGTGAAACTCCATCTCTACTAAAAATATTAAAAAATAGCAGGGCATGGTGATGGGCGCCTGTAATTCCAGCTACTCAGGAGGCTAAGGCAGGATAATCACTTGAACCTGGGAGGCAGAGTTTGCAGTGAGGTGAGACTGTGCCATTGTACTTTAGCCTGGGCTAAATTGATAGAGCAAGATTACTTAAGAAAAAAAAAAAGAAAAGGCCATTCTTTAAGCCACTCAATCTGTGTTACTTTGTTATGGTGGCCCTAGCAACTTATGCACCTGAATCCTATTTTTTTAAAGGGGCACATTTATTATTTTAAAATACAGATATTTATATACAGATGAGCTTCAATAGTGGAATTGTTGGGTTAGTATATGTATAGATTTTTATTTAAATAGACATTGGCATGTTTCTTTCTATAACATTTATAACAATATGTACTATAAATGCTTATTTGCCAAGGTTTTCTCGTCTTAAGATTTCTACTAGTTTAATTATTAAAGATTGATATATACCTATATGAATGTATACATTTATGCATATATAACACACACACACATATCCATATATGTCAGTTTTCTGTCCCAATGACTGCTACCAAAATTGACATTTTTTATGTTTGTTAGCCTTTTAAGTTTGTTTGTCTCAGCCAATTTTTTGTTCATATCATTTTCACAATTTTTTTTGGCCAGTAGTAACTTTGCTTATTAGTTATGTATTTTTCCAACCTTTAATTTTAATGTTTTTAGTCTCTAAGTTTTCTGTGAGTAACTTATAAATTTCATATAGCTGTAATGTGTGCCATAAGCTGATATTCTTTAATTTTATTATCATAAATAGACTATTTGACAAAGTCTAAACTTCTGTCTCTTCCCTCTCCTGCAGCTTCATTCCTTTGTTACTCTCTCCCTTTTTCTCTTTTTCTATTATTTTCTCCTCAAATGATAAAACAATATGAATGTCTTAAAGTAGCAGGGACCTTGGTCCCTACTTTCTTTTTATGTTATCCCTGGGATGTTGATCTCACTTTTACTTGAATTTCTGAATTCTGAATAAATATATACAGATACATAATCTTTTATATAAATTCAATTTTACTTATTAAATTTTTCAATGGTTTTTTTTATATGGCTTCCCACATAATGGATTCTTTATGTCTTAAATACTCATATACATATGCCTATATATTTATTTATTGTTGAATCTGTCTAAGCTACTTTAATTTGAAATGTGTTGCTGTGAATAATTTGGCTGTTGATTGTGTTGGCTGCCTCTTATCTACTGAGAATAAGCTCTTCATGTTTTCTGACTTGGGATTATTTATCTTTAGATCACTATTATCAATGTTATTTGGGTGAGATTTGACATGAACTTTTCTGTTGGGTTGCAGAAGGGAGACCCACTGGGTCTAGAGTGTGAGAGTGAAATGGGTCCCCCTCTTGCTCGCTTGGCTGTGGAGCCTCACACCTCTCTGGGTTGGCACTTTCTTCCACTATTACAGGTTCCAGGTACAGGCTTGCCTGGCCCAGCCCTGCCTAGCTTCTTTGACTCCCACACTTGCCCTACACCTCAGACACCTAGCAAGGAACCTTGAAACTGAAAGTTTCATGGGCCAACCTATCACTTGGGACAACCAAGTACCCCTCCCAGTTAACAAAGGTCAAGCATAAATGCTACTGCCACTGCTGCAGTTGGCTGTCACCTGCAAGTGCTACCTAGGAGCCTGGAAGTCAACCTATACCGTCCATCACATCTGCTGACACAAGTGCACAGGGCTCAGGAAAAAGACAAGCTTCTCACTACCTCTGTTCTCTGCTGCTGCCATCACGCACACCATCCCAGCTACCCAGAAGGCTGTGAGCCCTCTCACCTGCCTAGTACACAAATACTACAACTGGCACTTAAGAATGCCACTATTGTAAGGCTGTTTATAATCAAGGAAACCACATTGGAGTATTCTCTGCTGAAGCACTGAAAAGCAAAGCCAAATGACCTCAATCAACATATGTCCTAGTCACATCCTGAAAAAAAAAAAAAAAAAAAAATGTCCTGCCCCAATGAAAGTAAATCGAAAAATAAGAAGTGACTGTTTCTTCAGGTGTGAAGAAATAAGAGTAATAACACTGGAAGTATGAAAAAGCAAAACGTTACAAAATCCTCAAAGAAACATGGTAATTCTCTGGCAACGGATCCTAAAAAAATAAATTTTTGAAATGATAGGGGACATTGTCGGTCTATTCTATTTTTTTTTTTAAATTCTACTATGTGAACTAGAGATATTATTAATTCACACACATTATATTCTAGGTTAAAGCTGGTGAATCAAAGATATAGTATGAATGTAAAGCACTAAATTTGCTTAAACATAGGTAAACCCCTAAATTTGCTTGAACTTTTAGTTAATTTTTTTTTTTTTCCTCCTGGCCCTACCCAAATTTTTTAAGCTAGGGACTAGACAGGGAGAAAAAAAAAAAAAAAACAAAACAAAACACCCACACAAAATAAAAACAAACAAACAAAAATCCAAAAACCTTTGTAATCTCTCTGTGGTAGTTGTAAATGTATGTTTGGCTTTTGGTGGCATTTATTTTTAAACTTCATCTTTCTTATATAGAATCATGGCCTCATCTGATTAATTCCTTTAGGCATGAAACCTTAGGTCCTTCTATTATTGGAGTAGGAATAGGCATGTTCACTCACACTTAGCACTATGTTTTTAAATAATTTTAAAATTGAACTTCAATATTTTCCTTATTTTTTAATTCAGTCATGTGTTTAAATGAATACAGGCAATATTTTATTAAGACTCTCTAGGCAATTTTTAGCACAAGATCTTAATGATTCATTTAAATTGTTTTATTTCCAGAAAGAATTTATGACTGATTTATGTGTGAATAGCCTTGTTTTATGCTTTGAAAATGTCCCCTCAAAAATTCAATTGCTGAAACTTAATGCTAATGTGATAGTATTAAGAAATGGGTTCTTTAAAGATGATCCCGTCCTGGGAGCTACACCCTTGTGAATGGGAGGGTTCTCAAGAAAGAGGCTTCACTTTGCACTGTTACCTTATCCTTCTATTTCTGCTTTGTGAGGACACAGTGCCCTTCCCCTACAAAGAATGCAGCAGCCAACCATCTTAGAATCAGAGAGCAGTCCTTACCAGACAACCAAACATGCCAGTGCCTTGATTTTGAACTTCCCAGCCTCCAGAACTGTGAGAAGACAAACCTCTGTTTTTTTAATAAATTTTCCAATCTCAGGTATTTTGTTATAGCAGCACCAACAGGATACCTTTGTAATCTTTCTTTGTCAGTAGTGACTGTATGGTTTGCTTTCTATGAATGGCTGCATCCAGTGCTAACAGTCTCCATCAAGGCTTTCTCATGGAAGAAAAATTAAGGACTAGCCCTGATCACGTAGGAGTAATAATTAAATAACATTATAAGAGGGTAGATACTGAGCCATAGGCTGGCACTTTAACTAGATTAGCCATTCTTGTGTGGATTTCCATGCAATGGAGGTTTATCTCTATTGCTTTTACTTTTGGGGAGAAAATCAGGACCAAAAGTTCTAACATTTTACAAGAGAAGTCTCAATGGAGAGCATCAGCATAACGAGTACATCCTTTCCTTTTCTTAGTGCAGGGAGACAAGCAGAAATCAGGTATCTTTATAAACAAGTAACAACATACGTTAATCAAATATTTTGTGTGGATTTTTTTATTCCTTTATTTGTAAAATTAGTCAAAAATGACTTTAAAAGTACTTTTTGCCTTTCAGTTTCTATGAATCATAGAAAGTTGAGTATATTTTGTGGTAGAAGATTAGTTTTGTGCAGTCATAATATGTAGGGAATTTAATATAAAATCTATTTAGTAGCAACATAAAATTTACAGACCAATAATTATAGTGGTATTCATGTAGGCTTAATATGCAAAATGGTCATGTTTTGAATTAAGAGCTAGAAAAATTAAGCTACAATTTAATGGTGTTCACTGACATTTAATTCCACAATAACTGATTACAGTATTATTTTTCGATTATATATTTGAGCCCATTATAACTTTATAGTATTATAAATCATTTATCTTTCTTTCTTACTGTTTCTTTTGGTATTATCAATACTCTATAGTATTCATGCATTGCACTTATATCATGTATGTTAATAAAATTTATCTCATTTTGAATTTTAATCACCTTGTAATATTCTTTAAAATTCAACGACTGAATCAACTTAACTTTATTGGTATAATTTGTCTACATTATTTTCTCCAATTTGTAGAGGTAGAAAGAAACACTTAATGTATTCATGTTACAAACAGATGTCTGACAAATCTACATTTATGGAAACAATAAATAAGAAGCTAGTTTCTAAAAATTATTATGGTATTATTTTAATTTCATCTTAATTTGAAGTGAAATTTAAAAAATAATACTCGATGCTTTTTTGTTGTTGTTGTATAGTACTATAATTTTTACTTTTAATTGCATTTTAGGATTTGGGGTACATGTGAAGAACATGCAAGATTGTTGCATAGGTACACACATGGCAGTGTGGTTTGCTGCCTTCCATCCCCTCACCTGTATCTGTCATTTCTCCCCATGATATCTCTTCCCACGTCCCCACCCCCATCCCTCCCTCCAAAGGACCTCAGTGTTTAGTGCTCCCCTCCCTGTGTCCATGTGTTCTCATTGTTCAACACCCACCTATGAGCGAGAACATGCGGTGTTTGATTTTCTGCTCTTGTGTCAGTTTGCTGAGAATGATGGTTTCCAGGTTCATCCATGTCCCTACAAAGGATGAAAACTCATCGTTTTTGATGACTGTGTAATATTTCATGGTACCACATTTTCCCTATCCAGTCTATCACCGATGGGCATTTGGGTTGGTTCCAGGTCTTTGCTATTGTAAACAGTGCTGCAATGAACATTCGTGTGCATGTGTCCTTATAGTAGAATGATTTATAATCCTTTGGATATATACCCAGTAATGGGATTGCTGGGTCAAATGGGATTTCTATTTTTAGGTCATTGAGGAATCGCCACACTGTCTTCCACAACGATTGAGCTAATTTACACTCCCACCAACAGTGTAAAAGTGTTCCTATTTCTCCACATCCACTCCAGCATCTGTTGTCTCCAGATTTTTTAATGATCGACATTCTAAGTGGTGTGAGATGGTATCTCAATATGGTTTTGATTTGCATTTCTCTAATGACCAGTGATGATGAACATTTTTTCATATGTTTGTTGACCTCCTCTATGTCTTCTTTTGTAAAGTGTCTGTTCATATCCTTCACCCACTTTTGAATGGGCTTGTTTTTTCGATGCTTTAATAATTTGACACTGATTTTTACTAAACTCTGTTCTAATTTTAATTATACATGTAGAGTTTATACATTGAATGAAGAACTTTATCCTATTTTGAAAAAAATTTGTTATAAAATTTCTAGATAATTTCCATGAAAATATATTTACCTATATTTTGCATTAAGAATTCAGTTTATAAGGTTAAAAACTAAAATGGCTACTCTTAAATTAATGCAGCAATTATTAGATGGCCCAACAATATCTTGATAATGTATTTAATAAGTTTTATCTTCAACTATTATTGCTTACAGGGAATACTTCTCTTAAATATTTTGATATTATAATTAATTTAAATATTTTCTGCTATTTTAAAATATCTCCTTCTTTGTTATAGCAGTAAACATTGTACTATTCTTTATATCTATCTAAGAATGTCCTGATTTAGTCTGCTTGTAACACTGAGATATACAATTTAGAATAAAAAACATGTTTACTATTCAGTTGTTTCCAAAAGGTTTATTTAATAATAGAAAATGGTGTAATAGTTAATATACATTTAATATATATTTATTTTGGAAAACTGAAAAGTTTACAGCTTCTTATATTACTTATACATAAGATGTATAAGTTATCATATATATAATCAATATTTATATTATACATAAATATGTATAAATAATATAAGAACTTACACTATATATGATATATATAATATAAGAACTTAGACTTACTACATAAATATGTATAAGTAATATAAGAACTTAACCTATATCAATATTTATTTTTTGTTAAAAGAAATTTCTGTTTTTTATAAATTATCCAGTCTCAGGTATTTTGTTACAGCAGCACAAACAGGACAATTTTGTGTCCTCTTTTGAAGTTATAAACTTAATAATAAAGTTAACAAAATAAATGAAAATAATATATGTTGATAACTTAAGGTTATAAACAAGAAAATCATGTTTCAGGTGGAAATGTGGAAAATAAACAGAAAAGTTAATTCATTTTCTCTGATACCAGTGTTATAAAGCTCATTAAACATGAGCAAATACAAAATTCACAATCACTTAAAAAAAGCCAATAAATAATAATTCAAATTGAAAAGTAAAATGAAAAATATTCTCTAAAAACATTGTGAAAATGTGTTAGAGTACTAATACATAGAATGGGAAATATTGTAAAAATGAACAACTGATAAACTATTGACATTTTTAATAAGGAGAAATACACATACTAATGATTAATTTGGGGAAAAAGGAAACGGAATATGGCAATGACTTTGAGATACAGTCTAATTGATTAATATATATTGTGGCTGATAAATAGAAATAAAAACAAGGAAATAAAAACATGATGATTTATAGAAGGCATCGATGATATGTATATTTTTAGAAAATTTGACACAATATTAAAATTTATTAATATTTGTTTTTAGCTAGACATCATAGATACAAACTCTAAAGTGTGTTTTCACATATCCTATCAGATGCAAAAAAAAAAAAGTTCAAATTAAACCCTCTTCATACTATACATAAGAAAAATTCATTTTAGAGCATAAGGTTCAGTTTGCAAAACAAGAACTAAAAGAATATAAAACAGTGACAACCCTGGACTACCTAAATTTTAACAAGTTGAGTGTAAAAACAATACCGTTTTAGTATTTGTATTTAGAGATTAAGGGCCTGCGTTAACTGAAAATTTATGTATATTTTCATCAAGGCTCTGATAAACAAAATATTATTCAGATGATTCTTCGTAAAAATCTCAGAAAAATACTGCAAGTACCAGAAATAATGGGAGTTTGAGACTGGCATGATGGAAGCCCATTTTAACAATTTCAGGCATCAAAGGCAAAACTTATTAAGATTTAAGTAAAACGAACATGGTGACAATGCAGTCTGAAATTTATAATATGGTTTATGCTTCCTTCATTCTTTAATAGTTCCAGAGAATTAGAGAGTATGAGAGCATAAGTAAACCTTCTTAGACCTTGATATTGGACCAGAAAAATCTTCTCTCTGGTAGTGAGAACATTGCATATAAAAATTTATTAGATGGGAACAATAATGTTTTATAAAAGGAACATTTAAATAACGTTAATTATGTTACTACTTATTCTTTAAATATTAAAAATAAATGGCTACAAGTTGAAAATAAAAAAGCAAAAAAGAATAATTATATTGAAAAATGTTTAAGCCAAGTTGTTTTATTAAAAAAAAAAAAGTGTCTAAGAAAAGTCAAATGATGTAGCAAAACTTAAAAAATATAACAATAGTACTTTATTCAAAAATGTAAAAACTATAGAGTTTAGTTGGTAATTCATATATAAAATGTTTTAATCTGTGTACAATTTTTTTTACAAGACAAATCATACTTTATGATGTCCAGTAAAGTCTTATTTCTAGAAGACAAAAATAATTATATAATTGTTTAAAAATAGGTAATGGTAGAAAGTATTAACTATTTGTTTTGTTTTCTTTTGTTTTAAGACGGTGTCTCTCTGTTGCCCAGGCTGGAGGGCAGTGGTGTGATACCTGCTCACTGCAACCTTCACTTCCCAGGTTCTCCAGCCTCAGCCTCCTGCGTATCTGGGATTACACGTGCCCACCATGCCCGGCTAATTTTTGTATTTTTAGTAGAGATGGAGTTTTGCTATATTGGTCAGGCTGGTCTCAAACTTCTGATCTCATGATCTGCCTACCTCAGCCTCTCAAAGTGCTGAGATTACAGGTGTGAGCCACCGCACCCAGCATACTTTGTTTAAAAAAAGAACTAAAGTTTATAGTAACTATTGTGAAGTTTATCTCGAAAAAGCATATATGAACCTGTTTGTATTCAAACAAAACAGGAACACGAAAATACCAAGTAAGTTTTGATTCTTGTGAAAAATAAGTGAAAGTGTCATGAGAGATCCAACCTCTGACACTATATTTACAATGACTGCATAGCTAAAGGCCATGTTCTATTAGGGTTCAAAACATAAGTTAATTACTTTTTAAAAGATATTCTTACATGTAGAAAAGTAAGTGTAGATCAGGAAGAAGGCAGAGGTTTTAGAGAAGAGGTGAACATTTAGTTTTGTAGATGCTTCCTAGAATCCACAAAAACTGGTTGTTTGAGTGACTGACACACTTATTTCTGTTGAACTGATCTATTTTATTAAGCCTAAAAGTGCTAGAAATTCTCTGGAGACAAAATAAGAAAAATAAAAGGAAAAAAATTAATAAGGTTATTTAAAACAATATAGTCATATATTTGTAAGGACATTAAAAGTACTCGTGTGACATAGAGATTCCAATCTAGAGATTGTTTATTCAAAAGAATAACCAAAAATGCCTCACAGATTTTTGTTCTAGCCATGATAAACTAGCTATATTAAACTTATCTTTCTTCTTCAGACAAATATGAAACTGAAATTGAGTATAGTAAAAGGGATATTCTGGTCAAGCATGGTGGCTCACACCTATATTCCCAGCACTTTGGGAGGCCGAGGCAGGTGGATTACAAGGTCAGGAGATGCAGAGCTTCCTGGCCAATATGGTGAAACCCCGTTTCTACTAAAATACAAAAAAAAAAAAAAAAAAAAAAAAAATTAGCTGAGCTTGGTGGTGTGGCCTGTAATCCCAGCTACTTGCTAGGCTGAGGCAGGGGAATAGTTTGAACCCAGGAGGCGGAGGTTGTAGTGAGCAAGATAGCGCCACTGCACTCCAACCTGAAGATGGAGTGAGACTCTGTCTCAAAAAAAAAAAAAAAAAAAAAAAAAACAAAAAAAAAAAAAAAAAAAGGAAAAGAAAAAAAAAAAAAGAAAGAAAGAAAGAAAAAAAGAAAAGAAAATTTGTTAGTTTGGGGCAGTAAGAAATGCCAGGTTGTATCCTTGAAATAATAGAGGCAAATTGGGCCAGTCAAATATTTGTCTCAGCTTTTCCAAGGAATATTTCCTGGCTTCAATGCAGGGAGATAGGAACAAATATAAATATTATTTCCATGCAAAGAAAGCAAAAATCAAATTTCAGACAGCTGAAGTAGCTTCAGATTGGGATTTAGGTATGAGATAGGAAAAGCCAAGGAGAAGGAAATCCAGAAAAATATGAAAAATTTCCTTTTATTTTCAGAATTTTTGTCTTTCTTTCTTTTTTCTTTTTCTTTACTTTTTTTTTTTTTTTTTTTTTTTTTTTTTTTAACTACAGGTGCACATAGTGCGACTTGGAGACTGGTAGAGAGCAGCTGCTGGTAGGAATGCACCTGAGTAGATTTTAGCAATTGCACAGAGAGTGGAATATAGTAGGGGTTTGGTCTTAGAACAGAGATTCCTCAAGTATCCCAGACACCAACTTGAGGGTGCATTCGAGTCATACCCTAGAAGTAAATGCTAGTTTCTTTTAGGGGTTAAGAAAGCAAATAAACCACAAACAAACCAATCATATTAAAAAAACCTTTCATATTCCCTTCAAAAAATAAAAAATTGCCAGTAATTTAACTATCTGCCAGTAAAAAAGAAGTCTAAGTTCTTTATAGAAAGGCCTCTAAAATACATTTCCAACAATCTCAATTAATAATTTATCATGTATACAGAAGATCAGAATAAAGAGATTGATAATAAAAAGATAAAATAATAAACATAAAGCAACCCAGAGATTATCTGGACATTACAGTTAACCCAAAAAAATATGTAAAAGAGAGAAAAGATGAACAAAATGAATGATAAGATGGAATATATCAAAAAAGGAGTAAAATATATATTATAAAAACAAAAGTTAATAAATTATTGGTGGATATAAAAACAAACTTGGTTTTCTTCTATAGTTTTCATGGTGTTAGGTCTTATGTTTAAATCTTTAATTCATCTGGAGTTAATTTTTGTATAAGGTGTAAGGAAGGTGTCCAGTTTCAGCTTTCTGCAAGTGGCTAGCCAGCTTTCCCAAAGCCATTTGTTAAACAGGGAATCCTTTCCCCATTGCTTGTTTTCCCATTCAGGACATAGTCATAAGCAAGGACTTCATGACTAAAACACCAAAAGCAATGTCAACGAAAGCCAAAATAGACAAATGGGATCTTATTAAACTTAAGAGCTTCCACACAGCAAAGAAGTAATCATTAGAATGAACCACCAACCAACAGAATGGGGAAATAATTTTGCAAGCTACCCATCTGACAAAGGGCTAATATCCAGAATCTACAAAAAACTAAAATGAATATACAAGAAAAAAACAATCCCATCAAAAAGTGGGTAAAAGATTTACGAACAGAAGCTTTTTGAAAGAAGACATTTATGCAGCCAACAAACATATGAAAAAAATGCTCATCATCACTCATCCTTAGAGAAATACAAATTGAAACCATATTGAGATACCATCTCATGCCAGTTAGAATGGCAATCATTAAAAAATCTGGAGACAACAGATGCTGGACAGAATGTGGAGATATAGGAACACTTTTACGCTGTTGCTGGGAGTGTAAATTAGTTCAGCCATAGTGGAAGACAGTGTGGAGATTCCTCAAGGATCTAGAAATAGAAATTCCATTTGACCTAGCAATCCCATTACTGGGTATATACCCAAAGGATCATAAACCAATCTATTATAAAGACATATGAACACATATGTTCATTGCAGCACTGTTTACAATAGCAAAGACTTGGAACCAACCCAAATGCTCATCAGTGATAGACTGGATAAAGAAAATGTGGTACATATGCACCATGGAATACTATGCAACCATAAAAAGGATGAGTTCATGCTGTTTGCAGGGAAATGGATGAATCTGGACACTATCATTCTCAGCATACCAACACAAAAACAGAAAACGAAACACCACATGTTCTCACTCATAAGTGGATGTTGATAAATGAGAACATATGGAAACAGGGAGGGGAACATCACACACTGAATTCTGTTAGGGTTTGGGGAGTTAGGGAGAGATAGAAGGAGGGAGCAAGATTGTGGAAGGATAACATTAGGAGAAATACCTAATCTAGGTGATGGCGGGATGGAGGCAGCAAACCACCATGGCATGTGTATATCTATGTAACAATCCTACAAGATCTGCACATGTACCCCAGAACTTAAAATAAAGCTAAAAAAACCCAAAAAACAAAAAGAAGAAACATGTGGCACATATACACCCTGGAATACTGTGTAGCCATAAAAAAGGATGAATTCATGACCTTTGCAGGGACATGGATGAAGTTAAAAGACATTATTCTCAGCAAACTAACACAGAAACAGAAAACAAAACACTGCATGTTCTCACTCACAAGTTGGGAGTTGAACAATGAGAACTCATGGACACAAGGAGGGGAACATCAAACGTGAGGGCCTGTTGGAGAGTTGGGGACAAGGGGAGGGAGAGAATTAGGTCAAATATCTAATGCATGCAGGCCTTAAAACCTACATGTATTAGGTAGTTGTATCAAATAATGATGGGTTGATAGGTAGGTAACAAACCTACATGCTCTGTATATGTATCCTATAATTTAAAGTGAAAAAAAAAATGCAAACAAAAGAAGAAACTTTAGCATGTAATTCTCCCTGAGGCAGCCAATTTAACCAAAAGAAAGAACAAGAATTCACCATAATCTTCAATAAGAGGTCACCATTTGTTTTTGTTTGATCGTTTCATTTGTTTTTTCACTGAGTTCTTTTTGAGCTGATTTATACCTGCTCACTTCTAGGCCTCTCCATTGTCACATCTTTTATGCCTGAAACTTGAGTTTTTCTTGGTCTTACCTATCTGTAGGTAGTCACCTAATTATGATCATCCTTGTTACAACAGCTCCTGTCCATACCTGTGTAATGCAAGACCTCAAGCCCCTGAAAACTAATTCCAAGTATTTTTGGGAGAACTTGGGGTGTTCTCACATGTGTTTACCACAAGTGCTTACACAGTTGATGTATCTAATCCTGAAATTAGAGTCATTTTATCCTTGTTGGCTTAGAAATATATTTTTAAAAGCAATGTAGAAATATATGTTTATTGTATGCAAACTTTAATCATTGTTAATTTTAATATTCATTAAAAATTACATTACATTAAAAAAAACTTGGTAAAGAAAATAAAAATAGTTAAAAATAGTAAATTGAACTAGAGAAATGCTAAAAGAAACTGCTGAGTCCAATAATGTGCAAAATAAATTTATAAAGAATGGAAAATACAGAACTAAAAATTGAAAACTATACAACAGTAAAAAAGAAAGAAAGAAAAGAAGTAAATCTAATCTACTTGTAATTGGATTTCCAGAGAAGCAGAGATAAGGAGAAAGAGCATTATTTTGAGAAATAATGGTCAAGAGAGTTTCATATTTGATTTTCAAAAATCAACAGATTCAAGAGACAGCATATCTCACAAACAAATAAAATCACTGTATTTGTTCTTACAGTGTTTTAATGATCTTCCCAAGACTAGGTAATTTATAAGGAAAGATATTTAATTGACTCACAATTCCCCATGGCTTGGGAGGCCTCAGGAAACTTACAATAATGGGGGAAGAGGAAGCAGGCATGTCTTACAAGTCCCGGGCGAGAAAGAGAGTCTGTGAGTGCACAAACTACCATTTCTAAAACCATCAGATCTCCTGAGAATTCACTCACTATTAGGAGAACTATATAGGGGAAATTGCCCCCAAAATCCAAACACTTTCCTCCTCCACACTTGGGGATTACAATTCCAGATGAGATTTGGGTGGGGACACAGAGTGAAAACACATCAACCACAATTACACAAAAAATAAATATTATAATACTAACAAAAATCAAACATAATGAGAAAATCCTTAAAAGCAGCTAGAGAAAACAGCAAGAATGACTAACTTTAACAGTAATTATGGAATATGTCAAATAATAGAATGATGTCTTCACAATGGTAAGTGGGAGACAGAGGTTGCAGTGAGCCCAGATTGTGCCACTGCCCTCCAGCCTGGGTTACAGAGCTAGACGTGAGACTCCATCTCAAAAAAAAAAAAAAAAAAAAAAAAAAAAAAAAAAAAAAAGCAGTATCTTGTGGGATTTATAATACGTTTAGAAGTAAAATGGCCAAAAGAGCAATGCTGAGAAATCAATGGAAATAGTTTATCATGTTTTTTAATATGATAAGAGAATAAACTGAAGATAAATAAATTAGATACAGATACTTTTGGTAATTTACAGGGTATTTGCTAGATATGGTGATACTAAAAATTATGACAAACATTACTAAAGAAGAAAATTGAATAACTAAAACCTGATTCATGCAGAAAGAGAAATTAAAAAAATGATAGGAAGGAAAAACAAAACAACACCTAAAAACAACAACATCAATCACAGAGGAAGAACTGAACATAGAGAAAACAAGTAATAAAATAGCAGACCTAATCAAACTATATAAATAATTGAATTAAACATAAATAGATTCAGTACTACTTCAAAGAAAACACAGTAGGTCATGGGGAGAAAGGACAGATACAGGAAAGGGGACAGAAGGCAGAAAACCACACTGCCATGTGTGTACCTATGCAACAATCTTGTATGTTCTTCACATGTACCCCAAAACCTAAAATGCAATTAAAAAATAATAAAATAAATAAATAAATAAATAAATAAATACAACTATACACTGGATGAAGAATAAACATTAAATAAGGCAATGCTGTAGGTTCAAAGTGAATATATACAAACCAACTGACATGGCTTTATTATAAAAAGACAAAGCGGTTCTTCAGAAAATAAATGTAACAAAAATTAAAGAGAGATATTTTATAATTATAAAATGGTCACTTCAAGACGATATAGTACATTTTTTATGCACCTAATAATATCCTTATTTTAAGGAAAGAAATAGGTGATAGAAATTTGTGACTTCAAGTGCTTATGTTAGAAGAAAGTGAAGTTTGAATATAAATAATGTAAGCTTATAACTTTAGAAGCCAGAAATAAGTTTAAACAAAAGTAGAAAGCAGAAAATAAATTTAAATGAGAAACATTGCGATAGAAGACAAATATTCTAGAGAATATCAGTAAAGCAAAATTTGGCAGTAGTAAAATTTATGACAAAATCTCTCAAGATTGATGTAGAAGGCCGGGCGCAGTGGCTCAAGCCTGTAATCCCAGCTCTTTGGGAGGTCGAGGTGGGTGGATCACGAGGTCAAGAGATCGAGACCATCCTGATCAACATGGTGAAACCCCGTCTCCACTAAAAATACAAAACAAATTAGCTGGGCATGGTGACACGTGCCTGTAATCCCAGCTACTCAGGAGGCTGAGGCAGGAGAATTGCCTGAACCCAGGAGGCGGAGGTTGCAGTGAGCCGAGATAGCGCCATTGAACTCCAGCCTGGGTAACAAGAGTGAAACTCCGTCTCAGAAAAAAAAAAAAAAAAAAAAAAAAAAAAAAAAAAAAAAAAAAGATTGATGTAGAAACAAAAGAGAAAACTAATTATCAATATCCTGAACAAAATAGGAGATATCCACATAGATTTTACAGTTAATGAAAAAACATTGAGGGATATTACAAATAATTTTTTGCCAATAAATTTAAAAATTCTGATGAAATTTACAAATTAGTTTAAAATTACAATTTACCAAAATAGATACAAGAAAAAAATAATTTAAAAATTACCCTATATGTAACATAAATTAAAATTTTTATTAAAAACTTTCCTCAAAGAAAATCCCAGCGCTGTGTAACTGCAATGACACCAACTCTGTTTCACTAGTCAGAAAAATGTCTTTATTTCATGTTAGTGTTAAATAAATTTAGTGAGTTTAAAATTTTTAATTGGCTATTATGTTACATCAACAAACAGAAGATATTTAACTCTTCTTCAGCTTCCATTGTTGCTGTTGAAAAATCAGCTTTCAGTGATTTGTTCCTATGAAATTAATCTGTTCCCTTTTTGATTTTCTCTCTGTTTAGATTGTTCTCCTGTGCTTGCTTTGACGGCACATATAGTAAAATTTTCAACGTACAGTGAAGATTAACTTACCTGCTACACAAAGATGACACACAAATTTACAATGTTGGTTCTTTTAATTTTCCTTAAATTTTAAGTAATATCCAAATGATGCATATTTTCTTTCTAATTTTTTTAAAGCCTTTTTCAATTTGTATCGTTTCCAGTTTTCCGCCAAAATGTTATAGTTTGGCTTCTATCTCACTCTAAATAAAAGCATGATTGTTTTATAGCATATGTCTGACAAATATATTAATTTTCCTGTTGAATTCTCCTATTGTTTATTGTTTCTTTTGTTTTCTATTTATGTTGGCATGTTGTCTAATGGTCCTCATTATTTTGGTTGGATGCTGGACATTATGGTTTAAATTTATTTTTACAAAAACAATATTGGATGTACAGGCTCTTTTTATCTCTTCTAAGAGAATTCTTTTATTATGTCATTACTTTGTGTCACTAACAATAGATCATCATTTTAATCTAAACACAACGCTTGAGATTTTGAAAGGAAATATATTTACTTCTGGTTCACCCTACCTTTTAAAGTGTAGACATATATGGTTTCAGGTGGCCTCTCATTTTAACTCTTACGTAGCATGAAATGCTGCTAGAGCCAAAGTGGTCATGCATGCCAAACTGATGTCACTGCATTGTTTTTTACCTTTGATTATGGTCTAGTACTTTCAGTCTTCAAATAGAACATCTCAAAACTGAGCCCTTCTTTTCTTCATAACTTTTTCTGCTCTTGTGCTTCACCATTTGGGGAGTGCTGCTAGTTTGTACCTGTCTCATAGAAGTCTGTGACTAGAAATCTTCGTTTACTGCCCAAATTGTCAGCCTCTAAAAAAGAAAAAAAAAAAAAAAAAAAGAGGAAAACTATGTGAAATCTGTCTTTGACAACACAAATTCTCATGTTTGCTTCCTTTAACTTTCTTTAACTCATTGATTTTCTTATTTTTAAGAAATTTAGAACAGTTGAGCTGTTCTAAATGCAAATCTAATTGCATTATATCCCAGCTCAAAATCTTCAGTAAGTTTTTATTGCATACAGGCAAAATATACTATGTTGATCAATTAAAAAAAAAAGTTTAGCTTAATCTCTTCTGAGAAGTTTCCTGAATCTTACTGCCAGTCTAAATCCAGATGCTACTTTTTATTCTATATTCTTCAACTATATGCTTATCCTCTCTCTCCTTCAGCTTATCCTCCCTCTCCTTCAGCTTTATAATTACTAAAATGGTAATTATAGTAACTAACATATTTACGTTCTACTTCTTGCATCTTACTATATGCTACAATATTGAACACAGATATTACTTCTTGTATGACATATTTATTTATTCCCAAAGTAAAATTATTTTTTTCTGTGTGTTTTTCCGTATTGCTATGTCTTTAAAAAGGTCACAATTATTTTTTAATTTAAAAAATTATATTTATAGCAAAGTCAATTTGTATATTTATAGATTCTAAGGCAAAGTTGAATAAAAGTTTAAGATAAAAATCTCACACAGTATTCTAGCTTGCCATGGCCCTCTTTGGGGGTATTCAGTGATTGCACTGAATGTATGATTTAGCTCTGCTCTGACACTCAGAAGCACAGCTAGACATTCAATTTTCTGTCTGAGCTCTTACAGCATGATTGTCTCTCTCTTTTAGAATGCACTAGGCATAATAGCAAACTGTTGAATTTTACATGCTTTTCTATCCTGACCACTTTATACTAGAATGTCCTAATAAATGTCTATTGAAAAAGTGCATGAATGAGTGCATGAATGAAGCTCCAGAAGAGACAAAGCCAAAATGAAAAGCCAAGACATCTTTGCAGTCACAAGCTAGAATTACATCTCAGATATTTGAAGAGACCTAAAAAAAAGTTCTCATTCAGTCAGGCTTCCATTTTCTTTGGAGTTAAAAAACTGAAGTCTGGACTAATTACATTAATTTCTTTAAAAATTACTAACTGAGTATCTATTACTATATACTCAAGGCACTGATAAGTGATTTTCAAATTAAATGTTAAGAAATATTTTCTGCCCTTGAGGGGGGATTGAGAAGCTGCAAATGAGAAGTTATTTTCTAATCTAATAAGACCTGACTTCTTTATATTTCTTTTACATTATAAGTACAAACTGGCCATCATCTTCAGGCTCATCTCTTTCTTTTATCAGACACAGCTAGGAGCTGCAATTGTGTCTGAAATTATCAGACACAGCTAGGAGCAATTAGCTGACATTTTCAATATTTTGCATGGGCATTGCAGTAGTCAAACTCAAATGTTCATTACATATAGTTTCCATTTTTCATGTTTTCTGGTTATAGTTATGCCAGTTGCTTTTCTACTGACTATGAGAAGTTACCATTTTATCATCCTCCAATAACATTTCCCTTGCCATTTTACAGCCTTCACTACTGAAAGAATTTGCATTTTTCAGCTTCTGTCCACTAAAAGTTATGAAAAGAATGTCAAATATTTTAGATATTTTGTTATGACAACATCCCATACTAGACCAATTTCTGATGCAGGTGTTGCTGCATAGCAAACCTTCTGAAACTCAGTTTCAAAAATAAGGAAAACAGTAACTGTTTTGTTCCTACAAATATACAGATAAACTGGAAAGTATTCTGTCTTACATTCTGTGAAAGAGAATACAGAGTCTCAATTGGAATTATTCTAGACTAGCCAGCTTGCTAACACAAAACTTAAGAGATCCCAGACAAAATCAGCAAAACCACTTACATGACCCACAGCTAATTGCCTACTTCTAAGAGAAATGAGTAGAAATTTTCAAAAGCTGTGCATGTGATCTTTTGACTTACATGTAATTGTTAGTAATTGTTTTAAGTTACTGACATTTAGCAGACTTTGTTTTACAGTAATAATTAACTAATTCATTCTTCAGACTGAAGTAGTCTGAAAGATTTTTCTTCCTTAAAAAACAGTTCCTAAAATTATATGCTAAAGCATAATAAAACAACATATACAAAACAATAATAGCAACAATAACAAAACAAAATAGGCCTGTAATAAATATTTAATTGGTGAATGTATTGGCCAACATAGCAGTCTTGAGAGGGGTTTAGAGAAGAAAATAAAAGTATGCTTTAATAATCATATCTTATAAAACAAATAAATTAAAGATTTTCCCAAATGCTTAAATGTTAAAAGCCATTTTGATAAATCACAAACCCAAATTAAGATAAAAATTCTTAAGAAAATACCAATAGATATATAATTTCTTAACATAATATATTTAACATAGGGTTACTCTAGGCATTTTAAATATTTAAATGAAAGTAAAGGTTTTACAAATATACAAAATTTAGAAACTATTTTTAAATATGTATAAATCATAACTATATTATTTTAAAAATTAATCTATATATGAAAGTAGAAACGATTTAAAAATAGCACATCTACCAGCCAAAGAACTGACATAAGAGGTTTGCATATTTTGGATCCTGATTTGTCTTCAACATGTAGTATTTTGCCCACTATATAGCAAATACTTAATTCTTTTTTAGTTTAATTAATAAATCAATTTTAAAAAATGAAAAATAAAAGCCATGAAATACTAACTTTTTCTCTTTTCTGAAAAATCGCTGAAATTGGTGTTTAATTATAACTATTATTTGCAGGAATGTGAATGCCAAAAACAATCATTTTTAAACTCCATTGTTAAGTACCTTTCCTATTTTTGCCAAAGTTCAAAATTTGCTTTTTGTAGGGAGGGCCTTCCTAACTTACAGGATAAGGTGAATTTAAACAATAAAATATCTTCCCATGAGTGCAGGAATATGAATAATGATGCTTGATACATATGAATTCTTTGTAAGATCTTAGGATGATATGAAAGAGTAAAAAATATGTATATATAATATATAAAGGATATGCTACTCATTCAAGAAATATTTTTTATGTATGACATACATTTAGTAAAACTCTTTAAATTTCTCAAGGTAGAGTGTACTTTTATGAACGCATTAGTTACTTTCTAGGCTAAAGAAAAATTAAGCTTAGTCTAATTTAATAATATTTTGGATATTTTTGTAATTATAATTTGAAAGCTACAAATTCTATTCCATCTTAATTATCTGTGTATTTTAATACAACATTTAAATTGTTAAAACTAAAATATTTATTAACACATATAGTATATTATTTTCAACAAAACTTCTAGCTCAATGTTTCCTAGAAAGGATTAGAATTGTTTTTTGATTATTATTTATACATATGCTAAGTAGAAATAGCTTACTGAAACACGATGAGTGTTACACATCTAATTTTGAAAAAGTCAACTTAAATTCCCTCACAATTTATCCTTTTAAGTTATCCTGAAGCATGTTTTATTCATGGATTCACATAGCACAGTATTAGTTCACAATAATTAATAGAATATTTATAAGAATCTGGAAAACTTGCAAAATATGATGTGCCTGCAAATTCTGTTTCTGCATGAAAAATGTTAATAAGATTATCAGGAAAGTAAATCATGGAAGCAAAAACACTGCAGTTATGATTTGAGAAAAACTCAAGTTATTATCATATTTACAAACATAACCTCAGGACTGTCTCTTAACTGGTTGATGAGAGTCACTCCCAAACAAAATATCTCTATACTTATAATATGTTTTCACCAACCAGACAAGTTGGGCTTACACAACGTGGTTCACCTTGAAAATAAAAAGTGTACAGCTGGCCAAGTTATCTCTTACATCAAAATTATCCCTTTCGCTAGCATTTATTAAGAGCCTGGTTACATAAGTCATTTTGTTCTTGGCATTATAAAACTACTTAAAACAACAGAACATATCAAAAGTTGCCACCATCCTCTGTGCAGCCATCAAAAGTAATTAATATTTTAGCTAGACTGAACTAAGCCATAAAGCAATGGCTAAAAGGATTTTTGTGTTTTGTTCCTCATGAAACATGTGTATCAGAGAAGACACAGAAAGTGCAGACAAGTACAAAGAATAAATCCACAATAATACTGTCACCCAGCAACAGCCATAGTTAACATACCTCCAGGAATTTTTTTTCTGTTTGTTGTAGTATTTGAGATAATGGTATATGTTACCATTTTATAGTATAATAATCATATTATTATAATTTATATTATAGTAAATTTCAATGTAAGAAAGATTTCTAAAAGTGAATATTGCAAAATTCATAAAGCTGTATAGCATATAAGTTAAATTCACACCAAGGAGCCAGTCATAGAGTGTCATTCCTCATTCTGTCTCCACCACCTAAGTATGTGATCTTAGGCAAACTACTCAACTTTTCTTTATCTTTAATATAAAATGGGAATAAAACAGTTCCTATTTAATAGGCTTGTTATAAGGAGGAAACTCACTAACTTGTGCAAAGTTTTTGAAGTATATATCCTTAAATCAAAATATTTTAGTTATTCTTTTCAAGCTGTTACTACATACTTTGAAATAACTTTCTTGAAACAGTGAAAATTCCATTCAGAAGTGAACTTACCAGTATCAGTTGGGTGGACACACACACACACACACACACAAACACACACACACAAACACACACAGAAAGAGAGAAGAGAGAGAGAGAGAGAGAGAGAGAGAGAGAGAGAGAGAGAGAGAGAGAGAAAGTATTGGGCATATACTTAAGTGTGGGAATCAAATTAAAATAAAAAAATAAAATAAAAATACCTTGACATAGCTTTCTTCGTGTCACTAAAATAGTCCTGAGACAGAGAAAAACGATGGAAAAGACAATAAAATATGAGGTCAATAGAACACCACTTATGACCAAGCACTATGGAATCCTCACTCTTTATAATAATCTCTGGATAAACCATAATTAGATTTACACAATTTTAAATGAAGACCTCTGTATTCTTCCTCAGATATGTCTACCCATTCAGTGTCATCACTGAAATTCACACTATCCAAATTCACATTATCCAAGTCACTAGAAGATCCAGAGATTCAGTTTGTAAGTATTCTGAAATTGCCTGAACTTTTTATGCTATTAGGTATGAATCTAGCTCTCCATTATGCTCTGTGGACTTTATTAATAGAGAAAAGCCTAGCGTCTATTCTTGCTGTCAGAGGCACGTTGGGTTTTAGTGCCTAACGAAACAGTGTGTTGACATGCATGTGTTCATGCAGGACTTGGCACAGAAAGGCTATCTGATCCACTGTCTCTATTTACTTCAACTCACTGATGGGTTCATGTTCTAATTACTCATCACAGAGGTTTTTCTTTTCTTGGCTGGAGATTCAGTTTCTCATACAACTCTCATAAAGATTTCCTACCGTGCCTAATTAATCTACATGAGTCCAAAATAAGTTTGCAAATGCCTTAATTAAAGAACGATTGAGCCCCATTTAGTACCAATGGTTCTACTTGAGGATGTATATTATTACTAAAAAAGATTTCACTTAAACATGTTGTTAACTCATACATACTGTGTGACTTCTGGATTCATAATTTTTCAGTTCACTAAATGACTCCAATTCAACCTAGTTTAACTTTTCTGAGCTGAGATTAGTTTACTTACATTTTAAATTTTATGAATATTACGACCACACATTTTACATGCAAAAATAGAGACTTCTTACCATGGACTATGATTGAATTTTGTTAGAGCATATTTAATAAAGTTTATAGATTTATGAAGCAGAGGGTAATAATTTTTCTGACCTATTATTAAATGGTTTTCCATTGGCATGAAGGTTTATCCAGTTTAAAAAAAAAAATCAAGCAACAACAACAAACAATAACAAAGCCAGCAAAAGCAAGTATCAATGTCCGCTGCTACCCATCTACCTTACAGATATATTCTGGTTTTGATATTATGAAAATAAAAAAGCTAAATAAATAGGCCTCATGAGAATGAGAAATACATCAAAATGTGCTAGTAAGTCACGAAGTGTCTCTTTGCAGTTTGGTGATGAAAGTAATCGAACAATATATTGACTTAAAAGTATAAGAAATTTCCTGCAGGACAGTACTTTTCTTACAATAGGTAGCTAGGGAGACATGAGCCCAGCAGTAGAGGGCTCCCGGCCCTGACCCAACAGGAATGCCAGGTCACCAGTAAGGAGCTGGTTCAGCAGCTGTTTCACTGCTGCTCTAAAATGATAGTTGATCGCATCTGGTACCAGGGAGAGACCTTTTCTTGGTGGTCTGGCAGTTGTCACAGTAAAATGATAATTGGTTGCAGCCAGTGCCAGGAAGAGGCAGTTTCCCAAATATAAAAACACTTACAATTGGTAATCAGCAACTTCCAATAAGATCTCAGGAATTGCACGAGTGAGCTTGAGCATGCGCATTGAGAGACAACATGGCGGAGCGTGAACTTCCAGAGGCATTCCACCAGGTGAAGGAAGAAAGCCTCCAGTGAGCATAGGTACCACTTCTTAATCACACTGCATGCTCATTTCCCAAGTACAAGGAAGGCACCCTACATGCCAGTGGCTCACTCTAAGGGAAGAATTAAGGGAAAGGGGCACAAGATGCCACAAGTAGGCCAGCGTATAAAGTTCTAGGTTCAGGGATAAAATCGGCACTTGATCTCCAAGGTGTACATTTGGGTCACTTCCAAAGGGATGCTTTCTTTTCTTTCATTCCTGCTCTAAAGCTTTTTTTTTTTTTTTTTTTTTTTTTTTTTTTTTTTTTGAGACGGAGTTTCGCTCTTGTTGCCCAGGCTGGAGTGCAATGGCGCGATCTCGGCTCACCGCAACCTCCGCCTCCTGGGTTCAGGCAATTCTCCTGCCTCAGCCTCCTGAGTAGCTGGGATTACAGGCACGTGCCACCATGCCCAGCTAATTTTTAGTATTTTTAGTAGAGACGGGGTTTCACCATGTTGACCAGGTTGGTCTCGATTTCTCGACCTTGTGATCCACCCGCCTCGGCCGCCCAAAGTGCTGGGATTACAGGCTTGAGCCACCGCGCCCGGCCAAGCTTTTTAATAAATGTCCATGCCCACTCTGAAACTTGCTTTGGACCCTTTTACTGCCTTATGCTCCTCAGTCAAATTCTTTCTTCTGAGGAGTCAGGAATTGAGGTTGCTGCAGATCCATGCAGATTCGCTGCCAACAACTCAGACATTCAGCACTCTTAACATTTTCCCCTTGAAAGATATTTTTTCCTTTAGAAGACACTACATCCAAGTTTTTTGAAGACCATTTATCATTCTATGGATTCAACTGCTTTTGCTTTGTGACGTAAAATAGTAAGACCATTTCACTCATGAGAATCAGCATATTGCTTTCCATTTTTCATTATGAATCCTACTCTGTGTTTATGTGTGGAATGCCTAAGATGGTGGGAGTGCAAGTAGCAACACATTAAATGAAGAAATTAAATGTACAATATATGCATTACTCAGTGATACATATTATTTTTTGCCCCCTCATTCACTACTTCTATAGTGGAATCTACCCAATGTCATCAACCTGCTGCTTTCAAGAAGGTGACTAATCCCTTTAGGTTATGGTATCTTGCAGTAAGTTCCATAACAGGCACCTAGAATAGGAAATTCACAGGCTAAACTTTATGGAGGAAAGTACAAAATATTTAGCCTAGATACAGTCTACCTTTCAGCAAACCTGTCAACACAGTTCATGAGCCCTTTGAGTAACCCATTGGATTGTGAAAAAAAGAAGCTGAATGATATATACAAGACAAATTATGAAGAACCTCTTCTGTAGTAAGGACTTAGGAAAACATTTACATGGATGTTATATGGGCAGTCATATGCAGGCAGTGATATTCAACCCATGCTGGGACACATGAGAATGGGCCTTGAGCCTGGAACATTCTTAGATAGTATAAAAGAGCTCTCACATATTGTGCTGGGTTATGGCCTATGTTTGGGAATATCTCTTACTATTTCAGACTCAATGTGTATCTTTTCTTCTGCTTAAGCATGTATGCCATACGGATCCTGGCCAACCCCACTACTATAACCATTTTGGATACAAATGCTTCCACATCCTCACATTCCCAAGGTGTGAGAGCAGGGGTTCACTAATCTGTTATGCTGGGAATCCATACAAGCTGTGCTGAGAAACTCTCATGTGGAGTATAGAAGGGTCAACGAAATACTCTGAAAAAACGTAACAACAGGGGAAGAGGGTCCTTCACTTGCTGAATGAGACAGTGCATGGCGACCTATCATACTATGTGGGCTGTGGAATGAGACTCTCTGGCCATGGGAAACCAACAGACACCGTTGAAGCTAATCTTGATCTGCTCATCTTTGAGTAAAATGTTGTTCCATCCAATGACTTTCCATCTAATGCCTGTGTGAGTGGTGTCTTTCTTAGTGACCTTGAACCATAGAGTAGACTGACACCCTTGGGACTGTGGCTCCTGGAGGAGCAGTACTTCTCCCCTGCAAGTGATATGAGATATCACTTGTTTACACAAATACACATATTTTAAGGCTGTGGACAACTATCAAGAAGGGGAGCCACATCTCTTATTTAAAAATCTACCATATTCAGTTCCAGACTATTGTTCTAAATTATTACCATAATATTACTATTTTATAACATATATTCAGACTGTCTATCCTTAAAAAAAAAAAAAAAAGGTGGGGGTGGGGAAGGAGGCAGTTAAATGAACTGCTCAATGCTCTGCTGACTGAGATAATTTTTTTTCTTTACTCTGTTTGGGGCCACCCCTTAATGGATTGAGATACCTTGGAAGTCCACTTTCAGCTCTTTCCACACCATTGAGAAAAGCTGTCTGTAACACAATAAGATCCTTGTTAGCCTTCATTAAAGGAAATTTTATGATTTTCAATAATAGGAGAAACTCCATCTCTTCTATGCAACCTATATACTTTTATTACCCTGAACACATTTTTCTCATACACACCATAATGCAAATTTACCTGTGGTTGCATGCTTATTTTATGGTTTCCTATATTTCTCACTAGTTTTACATTCCTTAAAGCAGGGATGGGCTTGGTTTATCTAACCATTGGGTTTCTTGCACAAAATGCTCAGTGAGAGTTCAACATTTATTTTATACATTTATTTAAAAAATATGAATACACTAAATACTATCAGACTACAAGTGAACTACATGCATGAGGAAAATAATTCTATTTTTTTTTCTCTTAACGTTTCTTTTATCTACAGAATATTCTAACTTGAGAATTGAAAAGGTCAACTTAAGTTAATTTGAGATAATTTTCATCTTGTGTTCAGATAACATCCTCAGCCCTTTCATTCCCTCAATTCTTGCACAACTTCAGTCATAAATCTTAATTTTATACAGTGACTTTTTACAAGAGATTGTCTTTGATGGTAGTTTTATATTTTGTAATATATCTTTTTAAATTTAAGAACACTTTTGGACTTAACATAAAAGTTGCAGAATGTCCATGAATCCTACTCCCAGAGTCCTCAACAGTTAAAGTCTTACTTTAATATGATAAATGTATTTTTTATTTGTATTTTAAAATCAAATATTTAGGCCTGGGATAAACAAAACCAGAAACAGGCTTTTCCTCCTTACCTTTGCTGTCTCTCCATATATTTCAGTGTTAATCATCATAAACTGATAACTAAAGTACAGAGAAAGGTAATTATCTGAGCAACATCAGTGGATATTAATCATTTTCCAATTTAATAATTTGCTTTAAACATAATATATAACAAAAGGCTTAATGATATTTACTGTTGAGAAATAACACTGCTTTCAGTTACCAGAAACTTACAAACTTGAAATATTAAAATACTGGAGATTCAATTAAAAAGTCTTATTTTGTATCTCTTAATATTCATCACTATAAAAATGGTTCACTCTGAGAGTATAAATGGAAAAAGAATCACACCAGCATGACAGTAATCATAAACAGGCTCCAACAACTAACAGCATGCCATATTTACTCAGTGCAATTTTTTACATTATTTTTACAAGAAAAGTTCTTCAAAGACAGTTGCTTGTAATGTATATGGGGTGAATCATACACTCTCAAAATTGGATATTTATAGATGTTTTTGAAAAATAAATACACTCATATACATATGCATTTAAATTCACAACTTTTCATAAAAATGACTTACTTCCTAAGGTTAATCTTGCTGAAAGCACAAGTTTAAGGGGTATCTTGCATTCTTGGACTATATATGTGATTTTACAAGCATATGATTTTAATATTCCCTCTTTAGTTTAACATTAAAGCTACTGTGGGATATTTCTAAATAAACCACACTGGATCCTATTTGCATTTCTCAAAATTCAGTAAAACATCACACACTATATAGGACATGGGAGCTTTATATCTACTAACTAGTCAATCTGATCAAACTTGTGTGGAGGTGAACTGAACTAGCTTAGTTCCTTTGGTTGTTGATGGAAAACTTAAAGGAAAAAACACTGAGACATTTTGAGAAGTTAACACAAATATATGGTGTAAAACAGAATAGAAAGTAAACATCTTACTTCTAATTTCTCTCTGAATGCTTTTTTCACTTTTTATTGTAATGTTACATATTTTAAAATTATTGGTTGGCTAATTTGAAATATACATTATATCAAAGGGAAGAAATATTTTCCAAAGCTGCTTAAAGTGTTGTATTCCTATGCTTAGCTCAAAATTTGAAATCTGTAAGTGGTGGGGAACTAATTAATGCTTTATAAAGAAGCTTGGTATCACCACCAAATTACAATTTCTGCTTTAAAGTCAAATCAAACATAATAAACATTTTTAACAATATGGATCCATGAATATTGCCTTTGATAAGTTGAAGTAGGCAAATATTTTTAATAGGACACAAACAACTGTTATTTCTACAGGAAAAAAATGAATATTAAACTATATTCAGATTAAAAATTGGTTTGCCTTAAAGACACCATTCAAAGACAGGAGATAATTGTAAAAATACATTTGATAAAGCAGTTATATACAACATATACAATACACTTTTAGCAGTCTAGTAGAAGAAGAAAAATATCATATAAAACTGGTAAAATATTTGAAATGACAGTTTATAGGACAGGACTTCAAAATACTCAATAGAAACATGAAATGTTACTCAATTCCATTAGCAATGAGAAAAAAAATAAATTAAGCCTTACAATCGGTACCTACCATTATGCTGTAAAACGTCTGCAATGAAAAAAGAAGACAATAGAACTAAATGCTTATGAGAATGTCTAACAAGCATAACTCAAATATTCTGCTGTTGGGAATGTAGAATGAAGCGATCAGTGTGAAAATATTTTCTGCCTTCTATAAGATGAACTTATACAAACATCATGAGTCAGAAATTAACTTTTGTTTATATAAATAAAAATAGCCAACAGAATGTATTCGCATATTCAGCAGAAGATAAGAAAAGTATTCATAGAACCATGTGAAATACTCACAATTAAGAAAAAAACACAATGCCCACAAGCAACAGAATGGTTAAATTAAAGATTATATATTTATTGAAATAATATTATATGGCAGTGAAAATAAGTGAATTAATACTAACTAAAGCAATTTAACAATGACTTAATATTAAAAACTTTATTTAGCTAAAGAAACCAGACAGAAAATAGTGACACACACCACACACACACACACAAACAGTTTTAAAACAGTCAAAAGATAAATCAATGATGCTCAAATTTAAAGTAATTATGGCCATGTATGGTAGCTCACACCTATGATCCCAGCTTTGGGAAGTCAAAGTGGGAGAGGCACACTTGAAACCAGGATCTCAAGACCAACTGGGCAACATAGTGATACTGTGCCTCTCAAATTAAAAAAAAAAAATAGATAATTAAAAATTATCTGGGCATGGTGGCACACATCTGTAGCCCTATCTACTCAGGAGGCCGAGTGGGGGAATTCCCTTGGGCCCAGGGTGAGCTTTGCTTGCACCACTGCACTATAGCCTGGGCAACAGAATGAGATCTGTCTCTATGTTTTTTTAAAATAGTGTTTACTTTTGGAATAGGCTAATGATTCAAATGGTGCACAAGGGGGCTTTCTAGAAATCTGGCAATACCTATTTTTTTAATATGAAAGATTCAATATATAATTTGACTCCATATAAAATGTAACCACACTGTCATGTGTGTACCTATGCAACAATCTTGCATGTTCTTCACATGTACCCCCAAACCTAAAATGCAATAAAAAAATGTAATCGAAGTTCATAGCTACATAAATGCATGACTACACATCAGAAAGTTAATACCTTTTGACAAGTGGAAGTAAATGTACACAGTCAAAATGTAGCAAAATACAAGTAAGAGTAGAATGAAGTACCTAAACAAATTCATATTGGAAATAAAAATAAAGTCATTCTTCAAATTTCAGAAAAGTCTTATATGAAAATAGAGGACAGAACTATGATTATTGAGGTAAATTACAGAAGCCAAATTTATTTCAAAATAAGGAATTCTAGCTCAGAGCTGTCCAGAAATTAAATAAAATATCGCCTTGATACATGAGCCATCAAAATCTTCAAACTTACTAAAAATAGTTGATTTTCATTTTTCTGAGTTACTTATCTAGTCATTTATTTTCTTTGGTTTTATATTATTTCCCTCCAGCAACTACTTATTGGGAATTCATTGGTGCTACATATTTTTCTAAGAGTATCTTGTATACTGGATTTTTTTTTTATTGGCACTAATGTAAATTAAATGCCACATATATTACTTGTTTTGACTCAAGAATAGGTAGCTGGATTAAGAAAAACAAATTATGCTTGAATGTTTATATATTAAACATAATTATATATTCAATTATACCAGCACAGGAAGCAGATTTTCTTTAGGACCAACAAAGACCACTGCAAAAGGGGTCCTGCAGAGGAGGATAGAGATTGGGCTTAACTCTGAATACAGCTTGGGCAGGTGGGAATTTTTAGCCACACAGCGGGTTGGGATTCAGTACATGGAAAATTGCTAAGAGGAAATATCAAAGGCAAGGAGGTGTCTGGCTAAATTGACTTAAAGAATTTTTGTTGAAAACAAGCCAGGTAATCAGACATTGCCTGGGGGAAATGCGAGGATGAAGAACCTGATCAGATATTCTAATGATCAAATGTTGAGGGAGTTCTTGTTAAACTGACTTAGTGAAGTTCTTTGTTAAAACTGGATTTTACAAGGAGGTGCACGGATGGGTGTAGAAGAATCTCAGAAGCCTAAAATTTGGCCAAGAAGTAGATTTTTGTCAATAAACAAATTAAAGTGTGACATATTAGAGTGTTAAATGTATGTGTTGCGATTTCAGAACCTCAGAATTTGAAATCTCTCTCTCCACAGTGTACTGGCCGAGTGACCTGGCAAATTTAATCCACCATTTCATCTCTCAGTTTCCTCAACTGTCAAAAATGGATCAAATGGTAACTACTGCATAATGTTTTTCTAAAAACTAAACATTTTGTAAATAAAACCTTTGAGGTATTCCTGGTTACTTTGAAAGTGTCAGATGTGTTAACACTGTAAATAATATTAATATTATTTATTTTATTTAGGCAGTGATTAAATACACAGACAGGTCACATATTTTAAAGCTTTCAAGTATAATTATTTTCCAACTCATAATGCTACACAGGTAAATATGCATTTGTTCTGGTTCAGATGAAAGTGTGTGTAGGTTCATAAAAGATAAATTATTTTGTAAGAATCTTAGTGACAACCATTTTAATTTTAATTATATTGTCCTTATGTAAAAATTAGATCACACTTTCCAGACAGATTCATGCATCTGGGATGTCCCTCCTCCCTCATTGCACTAGACTGTTTTGTGCTTCAAAGTTGTGTGATACTCGGTCAACAACTTTTGTCCTTTGCCATCCGAAGTTATTCAGCTATGTTTCTTATTTCACGGGTCAGTTACTTTCTTTTTTCTCATCCATGAAGGATAAACCCAACATTTCTTACTGGAATGGAGGCAGGTACTAGGATTCTTAACTCTATTATGGATCTTGGTTTGTCACAGATGAATTGCTTGTCTTTGACACAACCTGAGCAATCTATCTAGTATGTGGAAAAATATAATCTCTGTGGAAGAAGAAACACAATTCAGATCACAGAGAAGCTTCTCTTATTTAAAATGAATGGTGGCTATTGGTGGATGACAAATCCACAGTCACTTTAAAGCTGTCAGTTGATTGTCTGTTGAAGGATACATACAGCTGAAAAAATTTATAGACAGTGTAGATACACCATGGGTAATTTCTCTTAAATTAACTTAAACTACTGTTAATAATAGAATAGAAGCATGAAACATTATTTTTGTTTTCTTTTATAAATGAAGTAAGAGAAAATGGAAATTTATAATTTTCTAAGTGTACCAAAAAGAATAGTTTGTTATATATAGACTAAAAGTGTTTGGGAAAAGCTGGGCTGGGTGTAATTGAGGTAAGGAGATTTTTCTCTCTTCTTTTCTTTCTCTTTTTCTCTCTCTCTAGGAAAACGTCCTGCTTTATTTCTCTAATGTGATGATGTGATCAAATTACAGAATCCCTTTCAATGTTGGTAAATTCATTAAAAATATACCAGTAATATTCACTGAGATTTATGTAGGTTTTTTTTAGTAATTAAAACATTAATAAAGTAAATGATAGGTTTTTTGGCTAAAAATTTCTTTAAGAATAGTATATTTCCAATATGTTAGAAATATGATGTAAATAGAAATTTATATTTTTAATAAACTGATTTGCTTCAAGATAAACTAGGTATTACTCATGAAAACTGTATGTTTCAATTTATTTGTAAAGATTCAAGTGTGACTGCAAAAAATAAACATGTATATGCACTTTCCTGAGACTTAAGAATTGCCCGAAATATTTAAATGTGTGAAAAATGTCCTGTTAAACACAGCTAGATATCGATAAAATTTTATACTACAAATAAGAAGTAAATTTTTTAAGAGCAAAGATATTTTGTATGTTTCTTAAAAAGATAAATAGCTTATGATTATGTTTTTCAGGACAATGAGATAAATTATGCTGTTTAAAAACATATCCAAAAATTGAAAAAAAAAACCCTGCAAAAATACAAGAAATACATGCATATTTATAACAATTATATTAGGATAAATATTTTATAAAATTAACATTAAATCATGCATTTAGATGTTTCCTTTTAAATTTTAAGCTATGCACAAAATTAAAATATTTAACAAAGAGCTTTACAAAAAAATGGTATTTAAGGTAAACATTTGTTTTATCATTTATAATATTCTCTATAATGTCAGATATTATTTTAATTTAAGAGAAAAAAGGAATTTCATAATGCCTGTAGGTTCACAGCATTGGTCAGGTTCATAGGACTGAAATGTGATATTGTGTTGAAATATACAACAAATTATTTAAAGAAGGTGCTTTAAAATTTCCATTTGTCTTTTGAAGAACATCTTTATTTCTGCCTTCATTTCATTGTTTATCCAGTCAACATTCAAGAGCCAGTTGTTCAGTTTCCATGAAGCTGTGCGGTTCTGAGTTAGTTTCTGAATTCTGAATTCTAACTTGATTGCATTGTGAGCTGAGAGACTGTTTGTTATGATTTCCGTTCTTCTGCCTTTGCTGAGGAGTGATTTACTTCCAAATATGTGGTCAATTTTAGAGTAGGTGCGATGTGGTGCTGGGAAGAATGTATTTTCTGTGGATTTGGGGTGGAGAGTTCTGTAAATGTCTATTAAGTTTGCTTGGTCCAGGTCTGAATTCAAGTCCTGGATATCATTGTTAATTTCCTGTCTCACTGATCTGTCTAATATTGACAACGGGGTGTTAAAGTCTCCCACTATTATTGTGTGGGAGTCTAAGTTGCCTTGTAAGTCTTTTGAAATAATGTTATATATAGACAACCATTGAGCTACATTTATACATTATATAAAAATAACATTTTATAAATTCACGTATTTTGAATATATATATATAAAACAACTTACATGGCAATAGTTGTCTGCAATATCAAAAGTTTATTACACAATATTTGTATACATTTTCTTGGAAGAAGACTCCTAAAGAAATCACAGAAAGAGCTTAAGATTTTTGTTTGATTATTTCTCTAGTTAACATCTTTATAAAATTTCATGATACAGTCTTCCCTTAGTATCTGTGGCTAAATGGTTTGAGGATCACCCATGAATACCACAATTCATGGATGCTCAATTCTCTTATATAAAGCGGCATAGTATTTGCATATAAACTACATATATTCTCTTATATACTTTAAATCTTTTCCAGATTATATGTAATACCTAATGCAATGTAAAATGCTTTGTAAATAGTTCTTACGCTGAAATTTAGTTTGCATTTCCTATTGTTATATTGTTATTTTTTTCCTTTCTGTTACTGAATATTTGTGATCTACAGTTGGTTGAATTCATGGGAGCAGAACCCACCCGTACAGTGGGCTAGCTATATGGTAAATATAGTTTAGTATTGACCTATGTTTAATTGCAGTACTCATAAGAACAGAAGACATTTCTAAGGATTTCCAATTTAAAAAAAAAAAAAAAAACAACAACAACTGGAATAGATGTCATATTTTTTATAAATACAATGAAAGTGTGAATTCTACTACTGAGGTGATGATTACTCTGGAAGCTAATGTTGAGAGTGGGAGAGTGACTCAAGTCTGCCCAGATTCCTCAGTGACTAATAATTATCAAATTTCTTTGTAGACAATGACCAATTTTCAAAGAAGGGAAGTAAGATGAGCATGAGTATAAATCTTACTAACTCAGTCTTCCTTATACAGGCTAAACACTGGGACTACTATTTAAAAGTATAAAAGCATTGTATCACTTTTAATTGCAAATAGCTCTGTTTTAACATGCGGTAATTAATCACACAGATAAGACTGAAAAAAGAATTGTGAACTTGAAATGTTGATTTATGTAAACTAAATGATTTTTTAAAAAACTTTAACCAACAAAAATTATAGTGGCACACAAAGGACAATTTCTGAAATATATTTTACATTTATCACAAAATAGGAGCCATCCAAGGATATTAAAGCATTTATTATGTGTTATCAAAAGCTTTCATGAATGGAATTACACAAAGAACAATTTATTTATTTAACTTGTGTTTTGTAATGTATTTATGAAAGTGAATTGTCAAGATTAATCATGTCTCTTTTACCTAAATGTGTCTGTATATGTTTGAAAATGATAGGTTTCATTATTTTCATGGTTTTTACATTCACTGAATAGAAATGGTATCAAGCAAATTTATCTGATTATTAAAACTTGTTTTAAAACTCTGGTTAAAGATCATAGCTTCTCAACTGGAAAAAAATCGGTAGGTGGGTTTTCCAGTTTCCAGCCTAGCATGTAATAAGATTGCCAGTCATCATTCACTTCTAACAACAAGTAAAAAGCTGAACAAATTAGAAAACAAATGATTCTTCTTAGGTCCTTCAGAGAAGTGAAGTTACAGGGCAAAGCACTGTTCTCTCCCGAGTTGAGAGACAGAGAGATACAGAATAAATTATGATTTACAAAAGCAGAAACTCACAAGCAGAAACCTCCATGGAAGCTCAGTGCTGCAGTTGAAAAAGCTCAACTGTAATTGATGAACTGTGGGATGTTCTTTGTGGACAAGTCTGCACATTAAAAAAAAGAAAAAAAAAAGAAGTTTTCCTAATTTCTGTAAATTTTATCTCCTAGGGCTCTAATAGAATCTCATAGTGAAGATGAGATGAAAAAATCTTCTCATTCTTCCCACACAGTGACAAGGAAATCACAACTTAGAAATATGTTGAAACAGTCTGGTTTTTTTTTTTTGTTTTTTGTTTTTTTTTTTTTTTTTTTTTGTTTGTAACCAGGTCTGCCCTCAGAGAAATTTTATTACGAGAGTTGAATTTACTGGAGTTGTTTCAACTTAACAGGTATGTGGAAAGGAAAATATCCCACTCTAGATCATGATAGCCTGCCACATAAGAGAAGGAAATACCTAATATCAACCTACACCAGTCTACCTGTTCCACCTAAGGTGGAAGAAAAACAGAGAGACACTTGAGAGGATCACAGTTGAGGGGAACAAACTCACTAAAAGACTTAGACTGAATCATGGAACTATAGAATGCTTCTTGTCCCCCATATTTTATCACATTATAAAAGGCTCACTTATAAAATGTCCTTATAACCAGTAAATCATGTCTGACTATTAAGAAAAACTTACAAGGCATAGGATAAGGGGAAAAAAAATCTCACAGTTTGAAGAGACACAGCAAGTATCAGATCTAGACTTGAATACGACAGAGCTATTGAAATTATCAGACTGGAAATTGAAAAGCTCTAAAATTTATCTGCTAAGAGTGCTAAAGAATAATATAAACGGCATATAAGAACAAATGGGCAAGGTAAGCAAATGAGATAAAAATAAAAGAAAGAATAAAAAAAGTTCTAGAGATCAAAAACATTGTAACAAAATGAAAAGTATCAATGATGGACTCATTAATACACCAGACATGGCTGAAGAGTCTCTGAGCTTCAGGCTATAAGAATAGAAACAAACCTACATGTTCTGCACATGTATCCCAGAACTGAAAGTAAAAAAGAAAGGAAAAGAAACATTCAAAACTGAAAAGCAAAGAAAAAAAGCAATTACATGAAATAAAATATCCAAGAATGGTGGAGTAATAATACAAGGTATAATATACATAATAAAATACCAGAGGAAGAAGAAAGAGAAATGAACAAAAGAAATATTTGAACCAATACTGACTGAGAATTATCGAATTAATGCAAGACACAAAGCCACAGATACAGGCATGTCAGAGAACATCAAGCAGAATAAACGAAAAACAAACAACCAAAAAACACGCAACAACAAAACCACATGAATACATATACCTATTCAAACTGCAGAGAATCGAAGATAAAAAGTTTGAAAAACTATTTAAAGAAACCAAAGGGGAGAATTAATGTTACCTCTAAGGAGCAAAGATAAGAACTATGTCTGACTTTTCCTTAGAAAACATGTGAACAACACAAAATAAAATGAAGCATTTAGAATTAAGAGGATAAAAAAAAATCAACGCAGAATTCTGTGTCCTTTGAAATTTCTTTCAACAATTAAGGAGAAATAAAGACTTCCTTAGACCTCCCCAAAATGAGGGAATTTGTTGCCAGTAAACATGCCTTAAAAGCAATATTAAAAGAAGTTCTTTAGAGAGAAGGAAATTAATATAGGTCAAAAACATATATCTACATGAAGAAAGAAAAATAAACTGGAAAATAAATAGATGCAAGTAAATAAAACACTTTTATTTGTATTATTCTTAATTGATAAAGCTGTTAACAGTTTGTACAAAATAATGACAGCAACACCGTATCTGATTTTGTATGCTCATGTATAAAAATGCATACATATATCCATAAAATAATATTTATGGATACGTTAATGTGAGTAAAATGAAACTGGGAATATTTTGTTATTATAGAATACTCACAATACCCATGAAACAGTGTAGTGTTATTTAAAAGAAGAATTAGATTAATTGCACATATATTGCTCTAGAAACAACACAGAAACCGAAAGGCAAATATTGTATGTTCTCCCTTATAAGTGAGAGCAGAATATGTGTATATATGAATATAGAGTATGGAGTGACAGACATTGGAAACTTGAAAAGGTGCAGAGTTCAGAGGTGGGTAGGTAATGAGAAATTACTTAATGCATACAATGTACTTTATTAAGGTGATGGATACACTAAAAGCCCAGACTTCATTACTACGCAATATATTCATGTAACAAAATGGCACTTGTACCTTTTAAATTTATCAAAAATAAATAAATAAATAAAAGTCACATTGCAAAGGATATTCAGACAGGGATGGCAAAAATTGTGGTCTTTTTAAAGATCTATCACAATTTCAAACTTGCCTTGCAATTTGAATACATTTGTGATAAATAGATTGCTTGCTTAGTAATTTACATAAATTTACGATAGGCTCTCTTTTTAAAAATCCTGGTAATAAAGACTGATATTTATACATACTTTGTTCTATTGATAGAGCTCATACTTTTATTCTTGTAACGCATTTTTCTTAACAAGGCAATGTCAACTAATAGTGATAATAGCATAAATTAATTACTTTATTAAGAATACATATACATGCACACATGAATACCATATTTGAAATGACCAAGCCCCCTGCTGAGATTATTTTCATTTCAAAAGAATTAATTTTTATTTATATTTTTATTGTATGAAAAGACAAAATTAGTGAAAAAAGGGATGCAATTTTATAAACCAGAAAAGACAATCATATGGGCAAATACAATCATTTCTTTCTTTTCTTTCACACTTTACTGTCTTATTTAAATATTTATAATTTTAACAAACTGTTTGTGTTTGACTTTTCCCAGTTGGCAAATTCAAGTCTCCAATAACAATTAATGTATTCTATAAATATCTGACTACTTTATTTAATTATGTTGGGTAATTCTTAAATTTTGTTTTGATCTCTTAACAGCTAGTACAAACATTGTGTTAAGAATTACAAACCAAAATTAAAAAGTGTTGATATTTTAAAAATACATATATTTATGTCAGAATTTCTGCCCTTATTTCAGGAAAATTTTATCAAATACTGTGCTCTCTTCAGCACAATTTTTCTGTTAAAAATCCATGAGCTAATTTATCATACAAATAATTCATAATATACATAGAACATCATAATTGAAATAAATGGAATAGGAAGTCAGAACGAAAAATTAACAATAAAATTGGTTATTCAGTCCATCATTCATCTAATTAGGGACGCTACTTTGATGAAATATGTATAAATATAAATTTTCACAAAATGTTGATATGGTTTAGTTTGATTTATTAGAAAGACATTTTCAAATTATTATTTAGAGAAGATGTCGGAATTGTTTCACTAGCTGAACAATAACTGTAGTACAATAAACTCATGTCTTAAATATTATGATAGTGTCATAATTATACAGTCCTTGGTTACATGATTTAAGATTGAAGAATTTTATACCTAGAAAGTGTGAGTTGCTACCAGATTAACCCTTAAATATTCAATACTGACCCCACAAACGCAACTCAGCTATGATACCTAGTATTCGGGAAATAGCCTGCATAAAGTCACAACAGCAGAGAGGCTTAGCAGTCAGCATCTCATGACAATTTATTTTATTCCCGATATCTCTGATGCTATAGGTATTAGACATTGTCCAAGTCATGACTCTTCAAAATAAGAACACAAGTAGTAAGCACATTTGAAAAAATTCAAAATGAGGTGACATTTGACTCTTGGTTTTGTCCTGTAGACTATTTTTCCATTGAACACTCTGAGTAATGTGAAGTCTTAAAAAAGTTTTTTTTTTAATCTTCAATCAGTTAAGAAAAAATAGACAAAAGCTACTCAAGCAAAGTTACCCTCCATTGCTTGACAATAAATGTGATGCAACAAAGTTTATCTTATTTTTCAGACTTACAACAATTAATGTAAATGAAGTTAAACCATGTTATGAAATTACTGCTTGTCTCTTAGCAGAAGTGGAAGGAAAAAACTATGTATAGTATCCCTAGTATGGTAACAGATTCTATATTCCTGATTAAACATATGTCCCAATTGTTCTTATTACTATAGCCTGAATGACTTTTTTCCTGATTTAAGGTTCTTGCCAAGACCAGTAAGAGATTACACTGTGTTTTTTGCTATTTACCAATCCACAGGGTTAAACTAGTGTCCTAGGGGAGGAAGGGTCAAGAAATACATTGAAGATGGAAACAAACAAACAAAAAAAGGTGGGGAGGGGGGAATGAAATATCCACAGACTATTTGGCAAGATTCAAGCTCAAACACAAACTGTTTTTTATAATTGTATACAAACAAGTTTAGCAATATTGAAATGTACAGTTATAGTTGATATGGTGTGATAGTGATTTAAAAATTGAAAAATGTTCCTCCTAACTGAGGCTTTGTACTATTTGACTATCATCTCCTTATTCTCCCCACCTCCTAGCCTTTGATAACCACCTTCTAGTCTTTGCTTCTATGAGTTGATTGTTTTTAGACTACACATATCAGGGAGAACATGTAGTATTTTTCTTGCTGTGTTTGGCATATTTCACTTAGCAAAATATTCCCGAATTCCATCCATGTGATTGCAAATGGCAGAATTTCTTCCTTATTTTAAAGTTGATTTATATTCCTTTGGGTATATATCCAGTATTGGAATTTCTGGGTCAGATGATATTTCTTTCTTTAGGTCTTTGAGGTTTTGTAGTATGACATTCTGTATACATACAACATCTTGTTTATGCATTCATCCTTTGACAGATACCTGAGTCCATAATATGGCTATTATGAATACTGCTGCAATAAATTTGGGATTGTAGACATGTCTTCCACATATTGATTTCATTTTTTGGGTAAATTCTCAGACAAAAGTGGCATTGAGGGATCATAGGTAATTCTATTTTCATTTTTTTCAGGAATCTCCGTACTATTTTCTATAAGAGTTGTACTAATTTATATTTTCTGGAACATTGTATGAGGATTCCCTTTGATCCACATCCTTTTCAACACTTGTTTTCTGTCCTCTTTCTGATCAGACCCATTCTAAAAGGTATGAGGCACTATCTCACTGTGGTTTTAATTTTCATTTCCCTAATGATTAATAGCATCAAAAATTTTTAATTTTTTAGCCATTAATTAAAGAAATGGAAGAAGACACAAATAAACACAAAGATATATCTGTTCATGGATTGGAAAAATAAATATTGTTAAAATTTCCATACTACCCAAAGTGTACTACAGATTCAATAATATCCCTATCAAAATTCCAGTATCTTTGTTATAGATTAAGAAAAAAAATCCTAACATTCATATGAAACCATAAAAAATGCAAATAGACAAAGCAACCATGAGCAAAAAGAACAAAGCTGAAAGAATTACACTACCAGATTTCAAACTATACTACAAAGTGATAGTAATTAAAACAGCATGGTACTAGCCTTAAAAACTGACACATCAACCAATGCAACAAAATAGAGAACTCAGAAATGAACCCACACATGTACAGTCACACATCTTCAGTCAGTTTATCTCCCTTAAAGGTGTCAAGAATATACAAATGGGAAAAGTATAGTCTTCTCAAGAACTAGTGTTGTTAAAACTGGATATCCATATGCAAAGAATAAAATTGGACACTCATTTCACACAATCTAAGAAAATTAACTCAAAATTGAGTAAAGACTTAAACATAATACCCGAAACCTTAGAACCATTTGAAGAAAACCTAAAGGAAAAACTATAGTCTGTTCATTTTTTTTTTTTTTTTTTTTTTTAACATTTGACCTTCCCAAAGTCTAGGAAATGAAAACAAAGATAGATTAGTGAAATTACATCAAAATAAAAAGCTTCTGCTCATCAAAGAGAACAATTAGCAGAGTGAAAAGGCAACTTACCAATTGGGAGAAAATATTTGCATGCCATATATCTAATAAGGGCTAATATCCAATGTATATAAGGGACTCAAACAACTCTATAGAAAGAAAACAAATAATCCAATTAAGCAATAGGTAAGGAACCTGCATAGATTCCTTATATTCTTTCTCTGTTCTATTCCTTATCTAAAGAAGATGCACAGATCAGGTTTTGTATCTAGGCTTTGGGGCAGTTGCATAATCTCTGAAGAAACAGGCTACAGTTTCTCTAAGGTGGCTAGATTGTAGGCACCAAAGTATTACCAACTCAAATATTTCTTTTTCAAAGCAAGACATGGACATATTCTCCAAATATGAAACCAAAGCAAGATTGGGTTTCATATTTGGAGAAAGGACTCAGAAGTTTTTATGTTGTGCTGGAAATAGAAGACTCTCCTTCACACCCCTCAATATGGTGGACTTTCCACATTTTCCTGTGGCCTTGAGAAAGATGTAAATTTCAATTCCCAGAGGCATTGATTTCCTGTGGCAGCTGTAACAAATTACCAAAAAGTGTCTTTAAACAAAACTTATTTATTTGTTTGCAGGTAGAGTCTCACTCCTTTGCCCAGGCTCAAATGCAGTGGCACAATAATAGCTCATTGCAAGCTTGAACTACCGGGATCAAGTGATCCTCCTGCCACAGCTTTACAAATAACTGAACTACAGCTGTGCGTCACTACATCCAGCCACAGAAACAACAAATGTTTATTATAATACAGCTTTGGAGGTCAGAAGTACAAAATTAGTCTCATTGGTCCAAAGTCAAGATGTAAACAGAGCTAGTTCCTTCTGGAGGTTCCCAGGGAGAATTCCTTTCCTTAAACTTTTCAGCTTCTAGAGGCTGTTTTTATATCCCAACTTCTGGCCATTTCCTATGCCTTAAAATCCAGCATGATTGTAGCATCTTAAACTCTTCATCTGCTTCCAGCACTGTAACATCTTTATTCTTTGATTGTATTATTAATTTTAATTTCTACATAATTGTATACATTTATGAGATACAGTATGCTCTTTTTATGTGTACATACAATGTGTAAAGATCAAACCAAAGTTGTTAGCATACCCATCACCTCAAACAGTTGTTATTTTTTTGTGTTGAGAACATTCAAAATTTGCTCTTCTAGCTGTTTGAAAATACACAATAAATTGTTGTTAATTATAGTAATACCAAAGTGCTATGGGACACTAGGACTTATTCTTCCTATTTAGCTGTAAATTTGTGTCTGTTAACCAAACTATGGCTATTCCCTTCTCCTCCTATCCTTCCCAGCTTCTAGTAACCACTATTCTACTCTCTTCTATGACATCAATTTTTAGCTTCCATGCATGAGTAAGAACATGAGATACATTTTTCTTCTGCTCCTGGCTCATTTCACTTAACATAATGTCCTTCAAGCTCATCTATGTTGCTATGAATGACAAGATTAATTTCTCTTTTATAGTTGAATAGTGTGCCATTTTGTATGTATTCCACATTTCCTTTATTCATTCATCTGTTCTTGAAAATTTAGTTTGAATCCGTATCTTGGCTACTGCAGTCTCTAACTCCTGGGCTCAAGCAATCCTCCCACTTCAGTCTCCTGAGTAGCTAAGATCATGCTGCCACACTCAGCTAATTTTTTTTTTTTTTTTTTTTTTTTTTTTCAGGGGATGGGTTCTCAATATGTTGCCCAGGCTGGTCTTGAACTCCTGGCCCCAAGTAATCCTCCCAACTTAGCCTCCCAAAATGTTGAGATTACGGGTGTGAGCCACCATGCCCAGCTGCTTAATATATTTTAGTCATAAAATGAAATCAGCAATTTTTGCAGCTTTGACATTTAATATGTGAAAGAAAGGGATTCCTGCCCATAAAAGTAATTTTTCAAAACAATAATAAATAATATGAATTAAATCTATCAATTATACAACTTAAACTAAATATAATCAAGTGTCAAATTATCTAAAAACATCAATATATTCAGTAAATATCAATGATTATATGTGTTTATTGATTTTAAAATCTGAGTATTATCGGTAAAATTAAAAAAAAATAATAGTACCTTAAGTATTATAACTTCTAATGGCAACTTTTTGGAAATAAAACTATTAATTACTGAGTTTACAGTATATAAACTCAGTGAGTAATGCTGAGCGAATAGATTATTGTGGAACTGTGGGAATATGTATAACAGGCAGAAAGAAATATTTTTTAGCTGATATTCTTAAAAGTTAAGGGGTAGGTTTATTCTTTTGCATAAGTGGATTAGAGTGTTTTTTTTGAAAAATACAAAATTAAAGAAATCGCTACTACTGCAATTACTTTTTTCAATAATGTCTTTTTATTGAAATACTTGTAAATCCCATAAAGGAAGTACTGATACATGTTCCTATAAAATAAATGGATATGATTCATAAGACTGCCAAGTTCTTTTATAACCTTCTGACACCTTACAGAGTGGCTGTCACTCTTTTGATAGGAATAGCTATGGTTCATATGATTTATGGGTAATCTATACCACTGTGGTATCTTGGGAGTTATAGCTCCTATAGATATTTTATCTTCTATTATAACCCTTGCAAACAACACAGTTTGTTTTCATGGGGATTGAAATATCCATAGCTAATTACAAAAGAATTTACTTACTGTGGTTGAAATACTTTACTATAGAAAGTATTATATAAAGGAGTTACAAATTGAATAACAGTTAATTCTCAAATATGTATAAAATGTATTCTATGTCAATTAATTTATTATTTTTTTCCTTTGCATAGTGTTCTATACCATAAGGGTATACTAAATAAGCATACAACATTTTAACTTTCTTTCATAGTATTGTACATGTATGTGTATTGATGTGCAACTAAAATAAATCAATACAGTAATGCATGGTACATTTCAGGTGACATGTGTCTTGTTTTAGATGAATTGAAATGGCAAGTGTGATAAAACTGTTTTCATTTTTTCTCAAAATATGTTATTCCATTTCCTTTTTGTAGACATAACACATTTACTAAAATAAAAATATTGAAAAAATGTTATTCATATCCTCAGAAAATATTAAAACATACATTGACACTTTTGTGGAGCATCATTTCTGCAAAATGAAGTATAAGTTGATCTTTGATCGTGCATGGTGTCTTATGCCTGTAATCCCAGCACTTTGAGAGGCTGAGGTGGGCAGATCACCTGAGGTCAGGAGTTCCAGACCAGCTGGCCAACATAGTAAAACTCCATCTCTACTAAAACTACAAAAATTAGTTTTATTTTTTTGTGGTGGCACATGCCTATAGTCCCAACTACTTGGGAAACTGATGCAGGAGAATCACTTGAACCCAGGAGGCAGGAGGTGGAGGTTGCAGTGAGCTGAGATAGTACCACTGCACTCCAGCCTGGGAGACAAAGCAAGCCTCCATCTCAAAAAATTTTTAAAAAGTTGGTTTCATGTTTTTGTCATTAATGAAGTAATTTATCCATAAGAGTTTGTAAAGCAAAAATAATGGGTATATGCGAACCCACAAAGCAGTTATTCAGTAATAACAGGCCATGGTTTTAAGGTAAGAAATTATATTTATTATTGCCCTACTCTGAAAATATTTCAGGTTAAAATTATTTACAGTATTCTAATTGCTACTGCTAGGTTACACTTAGCTAATTATTTATAGAAAAATCCAAATGTTTTATATCACATAATTGCTCAGTACAAAACCACTAAAGTTCTGGTCTAAAATATATATTTCCTCTTTTCCCTTGGGGAAATAGTATAGAACAATTTTTAAGCACAATTTCATAAACATGATGGAAAACATATTTTAAGTCCTCATTTTTGTCCCCATTATATATTCTTTTATATTTTTCCCCCTAGATTTGTTGAGGTATGGTTGAGAAACTAAGTATGCACTTATTTACATTTTGCAATGTGATGATGTGCACCATTCACATAGTTTCCTTTTTGTTGTTCTGAAAACATTTCAGACCAATTGTTCTAGCAAATGTCAAGTATACAATTTAGTATAACTTGCTATAGTCACTATACTGACTTTAAAGCTCCAGAACTTGTTCATTGTTTCATTCTGTTTAACTGAACATTTGTATTATTTGATCAGCATTCACCCATTTCCCCCACCCTCCAACCCCTGGCAACCCCCATTCTACTCCATTTCTAGGAGTTAAACTTTTTTAGTTTGCACATATAAGAGAGATGGGCTAGGCACTATGGCTCACGCCTGTATTCCCAACCCTTTGGAAAAGAGAGGTGGGTGGATCTCAAGGTCAGGAGTTCAAGATCAGCCTGGCCAAGATAGTGAAATCCTGTCTCTAATAAAAACACAAAAATTAGCCCCAGGCATGGTGGCCAGTGCCTGTAATCCCAGCTACTCCGGATGCTGAGGTCCAAGAATGGCTTGAACTCAGTAGGTGGAGTTCGCAGTGAGCCAAGATCACTTGCCACTGCACTCCATCCTGGGCAACAGAGCCAGACTTTGTCTCAACAGAAAAAGAGAGAGAGAGAGATGATATGCCTGACTTATTTTGCTGAGCTTAGCATAATGTTCTATGGATACATCCATGTGTGGCAAATGGCAGGATTTTCTTTTTTTTTAAAGACTGAATAAAGTTATATCTATCTGCAGTATCATATTTTATTTATTCATTCAGCCAGTGATGAACACTTAGGTTGTTTCTATATACTGGCTATTGTGAAGAGCGGTGTTGTGAACATGAGAGTGCAGATATCTTTTCAAGAAAATGATTTCTTTCTTTGGATATATACCTAGAAGTAAGATTGCTGGATCATAGAGTAGTTCTACTTTTTAATTTTTTGAGGAACTACCATGATGTTTTCCATAATGACTATACCAATATATTTTATGCTGTATAAAAGTATAATATACAGTATCAACTATACATTATTTATAAATAGTACATGTGCTATGACATACATAGTACATATTTATAATTTTTAAGTTTATTAAACTGTTTACATTGTTTTCATATATTCAATTTGTTTAATTTTTATTTTCCTCTTAATAATTTTGTTTTTTGTTTTATTACATGCATGATATAGATGTTTATTTCTTAAATTTCATCCTTTTCATTTTTTTCTTATAAATATTTAAGGCTGTTGATTTAAACACAAACTAAAATTCATGACACATAGCCATTCACATTTTATCTTAGACATTCTGCAGTTTTACTTACAAAGTAAATAATCTCTAGTGAAATACAGAAACTACAGAAAATGAGAATTTTGTGGGATAGAAGCTATAATTTTTTCTCTCAGTGATTCATGGAAACAAAGCAAAGCGAAATTAAAAATAATCTGTAAAATATATTCTTAAATTAATAATTAAAATTAATGATTTCCTAGAATGAGATAAAAATCAAAGCATAAAAAGTAAATTAATAATAAACACTTGAAATAAATGTTTTCCAACCCAGAAATTAATAGAATTGCAACTATATTTTCAATGTTAATTGGAGCTGGGATGATCTGTTTAAACAGATAAGAAGAGTTTCCATCTGTTTCCCTCTTAATCTATGTAAAGATTTTCCATTGTTTTAAGAAAAAATTAAAGCTCCTTACAATGCCCTACCAAACTCTGAATACTCTGCTTTCAATCACTTTTCTAAATGGATCAAAGATCACTCACTCACTTTTTTTACTCATTAATTTCTAGACATACAAACTTGTGAGTACACTAGTACTTTCAAGATTTAGATTGTCAGTACATTGTTCCATCTGCTTGGAATTCATTGCTCCTAGTATCTGCAAATGTTTTCTGCCATTATATCCCTCAAGGGTTAGAGTAAGTCCTTAACTGAGTTTCTTTTTATCTGACATGAACTTTTTAATCTCTATTTTAGAATCTTTTTGTCCAATCCAGAGCACATTGTTGAATGAGTATTTATACATTTGTTTATTTTTTCTGTATTTTCAACCTATTTACCTGTATATTATCTGAACCAAGTGGGCTAAAATGGGTTAAATGAATTAAAGAGGTAGAAGAGAGAAAGAAAGGAGGTGAGTAACTCAGCTACTGTCTAAATCAAAAATAATAAGATCATGGATTAAGAGAGAGATCATGACAATATAAGGAAAATAATGCAATCAAATATGATTCAGAGGTGGAATCTATGAAAATACTGAAAGATTTGAAGGTCAAGGAAATAAAATAATTCATTTTTATTCTTTTTGATTATTTTTATTTGATTATTTTGAGTAAAAATCAAGGATGTGATGTTGCAGATACGTTCAAAAATATGGGTAAGCCATGAAAAATCAGTTTTGTATAGCATTAACCCAAAGGAAAATTCAATGAGTTTGTGTTTGTTTGTTTGTAATGGGGAGTGTCCATAATAAATCACAATACAGTGAATAAAGTAAAAAGTCAAAGAATACACCGAACTTGGGTTGTTGAATATATATTACCAATTGTTCCATTGTTTTATTTTAGTTATATAAATTTTTATTAGTAGTATTATGTAGAGAGTATCTATCTCTAGAAAAACCTGTTTATTAATTCATAAATATTATAATTTTCATAGGTAAGAACTGATACCTCATTTAATAAATTTGTATTTTATAACAAAAACAATGCATATTTTATTTACTGTACCTTTTTAAAATAAATTATTTCTTAAAATCTGTTGACTACATCCCAGTTGGAAAGGCTTAGCAATAGTAAGCCTATTGCATCTATTGAAAACATTTTACTCAATTTAATTTTTACTTAATTTTTTCTAGATGGTTTGATAGTATATAAAAATTGAACTGTATATATTGTTATATATCATTTTCCAATATTAAATAAAATCATTTAAATATATTCAATAGCAAAAGCTTTACTTTAAAACTTAAATAATTTTATCATATGCCTCCTAGTAGATATTTGTATGTATTTTTAAATTCTCACATATATGATAATAATGTTATATATATATATTTTTTACTTTATACTGTGTTATGTTACATTGTTGCTCACATGAAAAGGCAAATATTTTTGGCAATTATTTTATACTTTGAGATTTTCATGAAAAATATTTTAATTCAGATATTAGTTTAATGTGAGAAATTATTAATAAGTATGTGATTTAATTTCCAATATTTCCATACTTTTTTTCTCAATTATGTAGGCTAAATGTCCAATATTCTGGTATATAATAGTGAAAATAACATTCATTCTTGTCCACATCTGTGTATTTCTTTGATTACAGAGAAATTCTTATCTTTTGCTATTGAGATATTGCCTGACTACTGAGAATATATCACCATGTTGACTTGGTTTCTTTTTTTCTTCTGGGTAGATTAAATGTGGCAGTGCCCATGAAGAAATAAAATATATTTTATAATTAAGAATGAGTACAATGCTTAAGACAATATAAAAAGAATTTAAAGTAAAATTAAATGGCAAGTGCAAGGCTAAAGGGCCTCTCTATATTTTTCTGTTTGTTTACGTCAGTCAAGATAATTTAAGTTTGAAGTAAGGTAATATCAACTCTAATTAAAGAAGAAAAGAGTTTTTTTGTTGCTGACTGCACTGAAAATGCTGAAGGTTACATATTGCAAGTGATACACAATAAAAACTGTATCAAAATTTTTGTGATTCTCGTGTTATTTCATCATTCTTTGAGCAGGCTTCATCCTCTGAATGACTGAAACAGTTTTATACATCATATTTACACACTAAAATTTGAAGAGCAAGAAAGACATCTGTGCCCTAGAATTATCAGATAATGTTCATATTTCCACACTGATTTTTACTTTTGTGTCAAGTCTTGCAGACTAGATAAGACAGCATATCCCATCGATTAGTTTAAGAAGATGCATAATGAATGAGATTGTTAGGATTATCTTGAATAGTGTAATCTAGTGACTTTCAATGTTGCCTATATGTGAGAATCCTGTATGGACATTAAAAAGTATACTGATCTTAGCTATGTCCTCTTAGTTCTAATCAATAAGTCAATGAAAGTATATTATTACTTATTCAGATATTTATGTTAGCAATATTAAAAATCTGAATATTAAAAACAATAAACAAGACAATTTTCTGAATTATTCAAATATATACCCAGAATAGATAACCACAGGTTTAGTCCCGTTGGAGACCACTTCTAGAGACAAGGATGAGGTTTAGTCCTGAAGGACTGTGTTAAGGAACAAAAAACTTCTCTTCCTGAGTCTGCAAGGGGCATGGTTTCAAAGGCAGTATTTTCCTAGTGCCATGCCTATATCCATGCCCCCATCCTGGAATGTAATGTTCTTTGACTTTCTTGCATGCCGGTTAGGTAGAAATTCCAGGTGAGCTTCTTTGTTCAGAAAGCCCACCAAAAGCTCTGGGAGGAGGGAGCTCTGTTGCAGGTTAAGTAGGCAATGCGGTGGTATCAGAGTCAAAGATCAATTACTCCACCATCAGTTTGAAAGAACTCCTCTCATTGAATGAAAACATGAATGGGGCAGGAATAACTCCAGGGTTAAAAACTCACTGCTCCTTACTCATAGGGATTCCTCCCTTGGATCCATCCCCTTCGAGGCAGCCTGAGATCTCTGTCTCTTTCTCTTTCTGTCTCTCTGCCTAATAAATCGCTTCTTTGCTAAATTATTTGGGTCCATGATATTTATTCAAACAGTAAGCTCACTGAGCCTCTGGGGTCCCCTCCCACATTCTTGGGGTAAGAGAAGTCAAGCATCTAAGCACGTTGGCTGGAGGAAATGAAAGAGACTTCAGGACACCTCTGTTCCCTCCACCCATTACAGTCCCATCCCAAGTGAACACAAAGTTTTGCTGGTGAGAAACTGTAGCAAATGAAGGAGGAAAAAGCAAACACCCGCTGATTTAATTTGTAAATATCCTATTTCCAATTGAGACAGCATAATTTAATTCCTTATTTTTTTACCATCTCTAGCAATTAGTGTATAGTTGATACTTTTGCTTAGTGTATGAATCATAGCAGAGAAAACTCAAGATGCAATATTTAGGTATTTTCCACAATTACATTATATTAATGTTTTTCAAAGTTCATTTGTTTTGTTTACATGAAAATTTAAGACATTATAGCAAAAAATAACTAATTGATATGGCTTACCAGAATCATTTCCCCCAAATCAGATTTCATTTTGACAAATAACAAATTCAGAACAAATCTATATTCACTTCAATTTATATATTATGAAATTATTAAAATGTTGATGTATTGCCTCAGAATATTGATAATTAAAAAAAATTCTCTCTCAACTTAAAAACATAGACCAAAATAATTTATCCATTGTGCTCTTAGCTTGAGAAAGAAAAAATGCTAGATCAGTATAAAGTATTTGATAAGCAAATTAAATCTCCTATCACATCAGAAAGTAAGTTTTGCTTTGTTTGCTTTTTTTATGGTCTCTTGCTCCTGATACTGTTGTAAAATTCTCCAAGATCTAAAAAAAGGCCTTGAATTTCTTCTGCTTCAGTAGCAAGTCTATTAATAGAATGGGGAGAGAATTGTAATGCTTCATTACTTTCAGCTGAGAGAGGGAAATACAAGGACCTCTCACTTTCAAAGTGGCATTGAAGCAAAATTACCTCAACCAGACATGAAGGTATGGAATAAAGTGAAAATAGCTTTTTATATTTCCCTAAAGGACTGAGGAGAATGCATATGTCTTTTAACAAATGCAAATATTTCAGCAATTAAAATTTTCAAAACAATTTTACTTGCTCAATTTAAAATAAGAATGGTATGACCATGAAGCTAGTATTTATAATCAAGCATGAATTACAATTTGTATATAAATGTAAAGGTGCTACATTGTGGTCTAATAATATTTACTATGGGATAAATTCTAAATTACATAAACTATAACTTTCCCACATTTTCTCAAAATATTGTATAATGATATCCAAAATATTTAAACTAAAAAAATCGAGTAAATATTTTCATTGGAATAAATATATTTTTAAGCACAAATTCATACATTATGAAATAATGTAAATGGAAAAATATATGATTATGAAAACCCTGAATCAAAACAATGTCAGGTTGAAAAGTTTGTCTACAGGCCTGCCTCGGGCAAGGTGGCTCACTCCTGTAATCCCAGAATTTTGAGAAGCCTGGAGGGTAGATTGCCTGAGGTGAGAAGTTCAAGATTAGCCTGGCCAACACATTGAAACAGCATCTCTACTAAAAATGCAAAAACCAGCCAGGAATGGTGGTGCACACCTGTAATCCTAGCTACTCAGGAAGCTGAGGCAGAAGAATTGCTTGAATATAGGAGGTGGAGGTTGCAGTGAGTGAAGATTGTGCCACTGTACTCCAGCCTGGGTGACAGAGCAAGACTCCATCTCAAAAAAAAAAAAAAAAAAAAGAAAGAGAAAGAAAGAAAGTTTGTATCCAAAAAGTAGTTTTATACCTTCTTTTACTTTAAAATATAATGAATAAATTGTTGGTTAATTTACAATTTACATACAGATCCAATGTTATTAATTTAATTTATTTAACAATCATTAGATTTTCAATGTCTTCTTAAAGCTTTTAGCATCATATATTAGTTACAGAACAAGGAATAGTTTTATTCCCTGTTTGTTATTTGCAAAACAATAAGCCAGGAAATGTGTCATCAATACAGAGAAAAATATTCATGTAAAGAGAATAGATCACACTGGGGAGAAAGAATGGTAATAAAATTATTTAAATATCATCTGCCATAGATGGACACTGGTTATCTCTGAAGATGAATATTTCTATACAAACACACCATTGGCATGATTCGTGTGGAATATAATTGATTCTACATATTAAGGAGAATATTAAAAAGTAATTTAATTTTAGGAATACATATTTTTTTTTTCTCTCTTAAGTAATCTATATCATTTAGTGCAAATATAGTGGTTGATAAACAAGGAACTATATTGTCAAATGGACTTACACCAATCATTGATCTCACCTAACTCTGAAATATACAAATGATTCGTGTATTACTTTCCTACTGCTTCAGTAACAGATTACCAAGACTCAGGAGCTTAAAACAAAACAAATATGCTTTCTTGCACTCTTGCTGTGAGAAATCCAAAAATGGATTTAACAGAGATAAAATCAAGGTATCAACAGAGCCGCATTCTTTCTTGAGGCTCGAGGAAAATCCTTTTTATTTTTTCGTTTTCTTCTGTGTTCTTCAACTTGTGGTTGCATCATTCCAACCTTGTTTTCTATCATGATATATCTTTCTCCAACTCTGACCTTCCTGGCACTTTCTTATAAAAATCTTGTAATTACATTGAGTCCACCTGGATATATCAGAATAATCTTCCCACCTCAAGATATTAGGTTGGTGCAAAAGTAATTGCTGTTTTTACCATTCAAAGTAATGGTCATATCTTAAATCAAGCACATTTTGACAGCCATATGTACTGGCTTTGGGCATTCAAACATGAACATTTTTGAGGGGCCATTATTCTACTTACAGCAGTCTGTAAGAGTCAAGACAGAACTGTCATTCTAGAGTTTATCTGGAGAGGTAAAAGAAGCAGAACAGCCACCGCAATATTGAAAAATAATAACAAAATTACAGGACTGACTTCCTACTTCAAAACTTAACATAAAGCTAGAGTAATCAAAACAGCATGATGTTGGCGAAATAATAGACAAATAAATAAATGAAATACAATAGCGTAGAAATAGCCTCACATAGTCAACTGATCTTTGTGGGGGGGGACCTAATACAATAGAGAAAAAATAGTCTTTTCAACAAGTGTTGCTGAAACATTACATAAGCAGAAAATTCATCTGAAATAAATGAGTGAATACATAAAAAATAAATGGTACTCGAACTCTTAGACATCTACATGCAAGAAAGTAAGTTTAAACACAGACCTTATACCCTTCACAAAAATTGTTCCAAGATGATTCACAAACCTAAATGTAAAATGCAGAAGTATAAACTCCTAGAAGCAAGCATAAGAGAAAATCTAGCTGACCTTGGGTATGGGGATGATTTTTTATATACAAGACTAAAGGCATGATATCTGAGAAAAAATAACTGATAGTCTGGAGAAGGGAAGCCATAGACTGGGAGAAAATATTTGCAAAAAATGTACCTGATAAAGGGTATTATCTGAAATACACACACACACACACACACACACACACACACACACACAAAGAACCCCACTTAAAGCTCAATAATGTGAAAACATAAAACCTAATTAAGGAATAGATGAAAGAAAACAGACATTTCACTAAAGATCATATAACGATGACAAATGAGAACACGAAAAGGTGCTCTGTGTCATGTGTCATTAGGAAAATGCAATTTAAAACACAAATAAAATACAATTTCCCTGACATTATAAGAGTGAGAACAATGAGAATACCAAATGTTGGCAAAGATGTGAAGCATAGGAACTCTTATTGCCAGTGTCAATGTAAAATGGTGTAGCTATTTGGGAAGACAATTTGTCAATTCTTACAAAATTAGTCATATCCTTACCATTCAATCCATCAGGCATGCTCCATAGTATTTATTCAAATGAGTTGAAACCTTATGTACACATAAAAATCTGCACACAGATGTTTGTAGCAGCTTTATGCATAATTTCCAAAACTTGGAAGCAACCAGTAAGTCTTTCTCCATCAGAGAATGGGATAAAATAATATACTATTTAGTAAAATATTATTCAGCACTGTCAAAAACTGAGCTAACAAGCCATGAAAAGGCAGGGAGGAACCTTAAATACACACTACTCAGTAAAAGAAAAAACTCTATATTCTGTATGACTCCAACTATATGGCATGATGGAAAAGGTAAAACTATGAGACACTAAAAATATCAGTGGTTTAAAGTCATTATGAAGACAGGAAGGATTAATAGGAAGAATATGAAGGATTTCTAAGCAGTTAAACTATTCTGTCTGACACAACAATGGTGAATATATGCTATTGTACATTTCTATAAGCCTATAAAATGTGTAATGCCAAGAGTGAACCCTATTGTAAACTGTAGAGTGACAATTATGTGTCATTGTAGGTTCATCAATTGCAACAACTAATGTACCACTCTGGTGTGAGCAGTTGATAATATGGGAGGTTATGCTTGTATGAGAGAAGAAGTTATACTGGAAATCCCTCTATCTCCTCCTTAATTTTTTGTGAACCTAAAACTGCTCCAAAAATGAATGTTTCATACAATGAACAAACACAAAAGATAAAGCATTCTTGCAAAATTTTAATAAATGGCTATACAGGTGTTCCATGACTTATAATGCAGTTATGTCCTGATCCATCATAAGTCAAAAGTAGGATATGTTGAAAATGCAATAAATACCTTGATAAGCCATCATAAAGTTGAAACTGTAAAGTTAAAGCACTATAAGTAGCAAACATCTGTAAATAGAAGTGGTAAAAAAATATAATAAGAGAACATCTCAACATCAGTCTCTGAGAAGCTTTGACACTCTAGATGCTGTCAGTGAATGCAAGACTAGTTGCTTGCAGCTTCAAAGCCAAAATACAAAAAGCAAAATGAGGTGAAAAGAAAGCAGCTTTATGCAAATGCTAGTAGATTGGAAATGGTCAAACTCATGACTCAAATGACTATCTCAAATATTTGGGCTGACTGAGGGGGGTTAAAAAGGGAAACTTGGAATGGGAAACATGCTGGAATGATGCAGAGTGCAGTCTAGTCTTTTTCTGATGGCTGTATTGAAATGTTGTTCACCTGTAGTCCCAGCTGGCATAAGCTAGACTGTGGCTGCATTGTAGATTAACCACTTTGAGGTCATTTCTAGGTTGGTAAGAGTTCCATAGCTGGGTCACCATGTCTGGTTTGCTTTAAGATGAGCCTCTGGTGGTTCTAAATATGCATGCCATCAGATAAACATGCATAGTACAAGGGAGTGTCTCATGGGAAAATGAGAGGAAAAAAAGAGTATTAAAATACATCCAAGGCAATATTCTGAGTTTGGGGGAAAAAATGTTTTAAGAGTAATTGTATAACTAAAGCATTTGGTTACAATTCCCCCACTGTCAACTTTTATTACATTTCTGTGGAAAGTGGGCAACATATTTAATCTGGCTATTTTCTGGTGGACAGGGACATCATTAGGGAGCAATAGAATGGAACTTGTCTACTTATAGTTGATCATATTCTTGAGTTCCTGGGCTTATAGAAGAGCTCTTTTGAGCATCATAGTGAGTATGTAATAGCAATACAATTCACAGCAGAAGAATAAACATATTCCTATAATCACGGCTAGAAGTATAGGAAATTTTCTTCTTATCATCACAAGGGGCCTAATCCCCATTTTGTAGAGAGCCATTGACTAAAAGAAATAGTGGAATCAGACGTATTACTACTTTGCTTATGTGTGTTTTGTAGGACTGAGGATATGTTTCCAGAGTTATATGGGATGTTCAGACAGCATTCAGTTTTAATTATTGCACTCCTTCTCACTGTCAATTGTACCAGGAGTTTCTGTGGGGATATGGTGACAGATTTGCTAAACAAACATATTTAGGTTATAGTAAGAGCTGTGAATATTTATAAAGGTGGTGCTGGCACATGTTTTTTTGAGCAAATATGCATTTAACATATATCCCATGTTCATTTTGGGGTGGAGAAAATATTTAAGTGTGTTACAATTGCACCCTATCTATTAAAAGGTCTGTTCAGGACACAAAGGCACATAAGTGTGCAATTTTTGCAGAATTAGTTCAGGTTTGTTGGTCTTTATTTCAGGAGAAAGTTACTAAAATCAGTCTTTTGTCTAATTAAAGCTGTAGTTATGGTTGTTAGAACAAGAGCTGGGAGTCAGTCAGCTTATTTCAAGACTGGTTCTTGTCTGGCTGCTAGAGAAAAAGAAAAACCTTATGGCAGTTGGAACAAAGTTTATTTTTTAAGTTTAAGAGGGTGTGAATTAACGCTTGCATAGCATGGTCTTAGAAATTGTTTATAATGCAGTACTTTCTTACTATAGAGTTTGCCAGTTCTACAACATCTGTTTTACTGTTAAATCTGGTCAGTTGTCATTAAATTCCTAAGGAGAGAGGGTATCATGAGGTATGTCTGACCCACTTCTCCCCAACCCACAACTTTCTGTCATTTCTTGAACTCATTTTTGCTTCTTTGGAGATCCCCCTTGACAAAAGGAGGTCCTGCCAGTCTATTGGTGTCTTACAGTTTTGTTTTGTTTTGTTTAGTTTATATTTCCCTTTTTGGTCAAGATAAGCCAGAGGCAATATTGATAGTCAAACTTTTATTTTTTTTCCATATTGATGCTGGGGTGGTGTGCTATGTGCTCTGGGTCCGTCATGTGGGTAGGTACTTATTAACCCTTGAAACCCATTTTAAGCAATATAACAGCAAACAACCAAAAGCCAAAAAGTTAGGTTATAAAATTAACTTGTCTGTAAGTTTTGTATGTTGAGTCAACTGCTGTTTAGACATATGTGTATTCATCTTTGATTTGGAGGGTGTGACCTAATTTTATTCATCCAAACTAGCTCTTAAAATCTCATGCATTCACTTTTTCCATGATAGTCTCAGAGCTTGGAGGCTTAATTAAATGATCTTAAATCCTAAAAGTCAAAGACAGCATAAAAAACTAGCATGATTTTAAAGAAAAAGGTTAGAAGCCTTGCCTTGCTCTGAGAATGACAGGAACAGAAGCTTATAGTTAGCAAAACAGTTAAATACTTTACCATCAAGGCATATAATAAATTATATGAAGTTAAATAGAGGCAAAATCATTAAGTGAGTATGTATGCTGGGGTATATAGGCCTGGTTCAGTGTCAACTGCAAATAGTTTAAGTGGACTGTCTTCTTTTCCCTGACCTAAAGATGAAGATTTGATTAATTGGAATTTGGTGTCAGACATTCACAGAGGCCATTGTCTTATTTAGATGAGATACTTGCAACCAGGAGTCAAAGCTCTGAAACTTAATAGTATAAGAATTAGTTAATAGAACCTGATAAGTACCTTTTTAAGGGGTCAAAGGTAGTGATACTGGCGTCCATGACCTGACTGAAGTTGTAAAATGATTATGTAACCTTGCAGTGATAAATGTTTATAGCATGATACATAAGCCCCAGCACTAAGCCACAGACTTAACTTCTAATTCAGTTTTGAAGATGTGCGTCAAAGATGTTAAAAGACTCAAAACATTTGATTGAAACAGAACCACCAGTCATTGTAAAAATAATAGTTGCTCATTTAACAAAAGTGATAATTGAAAGACAAGACTATATAGATTATAAAATGTTCATGTATTCAAATCTCATTTTTAAGCAATTAAAAACTTAATAAATGCAACATAGGAATTATTTTCATAAAGTATAAAATCTTATTTCTTATGCCAATTCTCAAAATGGCAAAAATAAATTTAATATTCTTTGGTGTGACTGTTTCTCTTTATAGCAAATGTATTTAAATAACCTGAAAGTTAAATCTGATGGAGGAAAAAAAAAATTAATTGAATTCAATCAGCCACAGAAAAAGTGAGATTAAGTTTACAAGTATACCATGGGAACAGATGACCCTTAGTAACTTCAATAGAAGTTTTCTGATTACACTGAAAAATTTAGACATATTAGGGAAAGCTCAGATTATTGAATCAAGTTATACTGGAGAAAAATCATTGCTTTTGTAGACTTTCAAAATAAAACCTTTCAGTATAAGGCCATAATTACAGTTAAAACTGGAAGAAAACGTTATAGGAGCTGCTGAAAAACTGGAAAAAGAAAGTTACCATCTCAGGACTTTTCAAAGAGAGAAAAAGCTAAAAACAGTGTGACATAGCAAAAGTTGAACTTCTGAGATAAGAACCTAAGGAAACAAGTTATAGAATTAATATCAATATCTTTTAAATTGCATTATGAGCAAGGCAATTCATTAAGGAAACCTTGCTTAAACACAGGGAACCAACCTCAGAAGACTATTATAAATAATTTTCCATTAAATTATAGTCAATTTCACATAAAAATTCTTTCATAAATTTTCTTTATGAACATTTTCACAATTTACATTGACCATCTATGCCGTGCTTTGACTTTCTGTTTTGTCCTGAATTTTCTTTTCTTAAATCATTAGTCATTTGGCTTTAGCACACAAGATTCTTTCTCATAAAAAATTACTTTTTAAAATTTTTAGCAACCAATACCTCTTTATAACTTTTTTTGCATCTCTCTTACTGGTTCCTTTTACTTTGTTCCATAAATAAGTTTTGAATAATACAAAAGTTATTTTTAGTAAGAATATGTTATTGCTATTTTTAAATATTTTTTTCTTTATCCAAAACACATCTTACTTTGGCAAATGTTATATGCAGAATTATATATTACCTAGAATTTTTTCTGTTAATAATTTTTAACAGAAAAAAAGATGAGGTATTCACCTAAGCAAGAATTTTAAACACTTACGCATTTTGCCAATAACATAAAAGCCAACTGTTTTTATTAAAATGAACAATACTAATTAGTCTTATTTGTCAAAAAGTTGCAGAAAGATTATTATCCTTTTGGCTGTATATATTTTCTTATAAATTTGGTGCCATACCCTGAAACTTTATAATATCTATGGAACTTATTTAACAGACAAAAATGTATGCTGACACTTGTATTTTTAATTTTTTAATAATTTTGAAATCAATTATATTTATCTAAAATTGCTAAATTTATGTAAAATTGAAAAGCATTTGGACTTAATTTATGAGTATTTACTTGTAAGCCAATTTGGTAGTATGTTAGACATCACCTATAACATAATACATGTATATGACATAGAAACATATCTAAATATACACATGTATATACACACATATATATATATACATATATATATATATATATATATATATATATATACACATATATATATACACACACACACACAAAGATCCAATAGCTTTTAACTAAGAATTTTTGCCAAATATAGCAATATAAACTCACAATTTTAAAAAATATAGCTGGATGTAAATTATTTTTCTGAAAAAAATTTAAACATTCACAAGGCTAAACTTTATTTTTCTTGATAAGTAATTCAGAAAAAGCTGTAGAACAAAATTTGGGGTAAATAGGCTCCATGGCAGTTTTTTTTTTTTTTTTTTTTTTTAAGCCTCTTTTATTTTCTTGAGTTTCAAATGAGTTTCTAACTTTACATTTTAGCTAGACCTGGCTAAAATGTATAAGAAAAACAAAATCTCCATGGAACCTTGAAATAGTGAATTCTATCTCAATACCAATACTCGAATAATGGCAGACTCAAAAAAGGAAGAAAATAAAAGTGGAAAATATATACAGAGTTTACAAGGCTCTAGTTAACTCTGTAGTTTCAAGTTAACCATTTGAGCTCTCATTTTTTTTCCTATGATAATTTGCCCATTGGTTTAAAATGTGCGCAAAAGCAGACTATAACATATAACCACTTGAGTCTCAGAAAGTTTAGAAAAGAGTTTGCATAATTTCTTCACACACAAAGTTTGACAAGATATATGAAATATTCATTCAGAGAATAACAAAATCAGGGGCCAGGATGTTGGAAATTGTTACTATCCTAGCGCAGAGGTGCAGCCTCTATTGGTGCTTTCCGACAATCATGTGGACTTGGCATTGTCTGGAGGAACCCTACTTTACAGACAGAGGAGAGACCATGTCAAACACTTAACAAAGCAAAGAATAACAATAAACATAGACACAAATACAAATCGTTCCAATACAGAGACAGCACTCCAAACTGGTCACAAAAGGACTGACTGAAGAAAACGTCCTGAAATCTTGTGTCAAATCCAGACAGCACCACAAAATTACCTGTGCTAAACCCAGATGGTGCTAAGACTCAGAGAGTAGAGACAGAAGACACTGTAGAGCACTACAGTGAACTAACCCCATTCTGAAACATGCCAAATTCTTGAAGGCCACTTTCTTGTGTTAGCAAAGCATTGTAGGCAACTGATGCTAAAAGAGGGACATAAAGGGAAATCCCTGGAACAAAAGCATCCTCAGCAGCTCCTGAGAGTTCTCCAGAGTCCCCAGCTACAAGGTCGACTATCCACAAGCAAATGACATTTATGAATAGCAATTGCTCCACATGCTAATGTGAACAGATATGTCCTGGCACACTGCTGCAGTCAATTGCTCCACTTGTCAAAAACCAAGCAGAGGCAGGCAGTCTAAACTACTTGAATCACACAGTTCCTCACATAGGGCACCAAATGTGTAAGCGAACAGAAGTCTGGCTGCTTGCCACTTGACAGCAAAAATAAAAGCAGCCAAGCGAGGTGAAAGGAAATCAACTTTGTTCAAATGCTAGCAATTGAAAAATGGCCAGACTTATGCATCAAAAAGATCATTTTAGGGTTGGCAAAGGAGGTTTAAAAAAACTTGGTTTGGGAAACATCTGGGAGTGGTGCATGAGGTAGGTCTGCAAGTTTTGTCCTGATGGCTATCTTGAATTATTATCCACCTGTGGTCTTAGAAGGAATCATCTGGATTGTGGACAGCTTGTAAATTATTTACTTTGAGATAATATCTAGGTAGGGGAGAGCTCCACAGCTGGATCTCCATGTTTGCTTTGCTTTAAGATGGACCTCAGGAACTTCTAAACAAGCATGTTATTAGATGAGCATGCCAGGTACAAGGGAGTGTCTGACAGGAAAGGGAGAGAAAAAAACAAAAATTATAGCTCATCTGAAGGCTATATTTTGGGTTTAGAGAAAAAAAGGTTTAAGATGCATTTTATAGCTAACATACTTATTTACAATGCAGTCTCCTAAAAGTCCCATTTTGCCCAGTGAGATGCATGATAAACAAGATCTTGAATTTTAGTTTTTAGTTACTCTTCTTTATAGACACATATTGCATTATAATGTCCCTCCAAGTATGTCTTTGAGTGCATTTACAAATTTTAATGTTATTTTTCTTTAATTTTCATTTTTGATTTTTTCTTTTACCAAATAATGATTTAAAATATTTTTCTGTTCATTTTGTGAGATATGTATGTGTATATAAATAGATAGGCACACATAATTATACTATTGTTATACACTTCTAATTCTATAAAAATATAGTTAGTGGTGGAATGAGTTTTACAAAAGCAAACAAAGTTAAGAGACTTACACAATCTAATTTCAATACCTCTATGAAAGTACAATAATAGGAACAGTACGGTTGGTGTTGTTGTAAATATAAAAATTAAAAACCGAAAGTCCAATTTTGTGTATGCCCACATTTGCATAACAATACAGTTGTGAACAGCTATTACCTTCAACAACAAATAACAAAGAAAAGCTGTATAGCCAAATTAAAAGAAATAATCCCTTACAAAATATACAAGTATTACTTTAAATAGGTTGATACCCTTACGCATAAAAGCTAAATGCAAAAATGACTAGAGGACATTTCTAGGAGAAAGTTCTCAACTAAATTATATGATTAGAAGTTAATGCTCTGAGATTTGGGGCTGTGGGTATTGTTACATTATTTCATTGAGTTTTACCTGTTTACCACTAAAGTTAAATTAGGCTTTTCTAGAGGAGGTAGGCAGGCAGTTCTCACTATTAAGTCAGTATCACTGACAACTCAAATAGGCTTAAGGTGTAGTAGTGTGTTTCAGAAGCAATTAGATGCCTTGTAAACTTTATGACACCTCAAAGTTGACATACTAAATTCAGAGGGCAAGAAAGAAAATCGGGTAATATGGGTGAAAACATTATTTTAATAAGATCTGTTATTTAAACGTCATGTATATTTTTTGAAGATTATATAAAGTAATACACTTTATAGCTTCTCTTCTATAAACATTATCAAAAGTTCAAAACAGGGCACATAGTTTTAAAGCAACTATGGATAGGAGTTTTATAACATTACCACAATTTTTTTTTTAGATTAATTAAAGATTAAAGTGAACAAAATTTAAAATAACTCATGTAATAAGAAATTAACTTACTTAATAACATGCAAAAACCTATTCTATTCATAAGTAATCAAAGAAAGGAAAATTAAAACTTTGAATATATCTGTCTATCACGCTGACAAAGATAAAAGAATAGTAACCAATGCCTATAAAGAGTCAGTAAAATTTTAATTGCATAGGTTGTATAATCTATCAACCATAATCTCATTGCTTATGGCTTCAATTTTTACATCGATGTATAGTTCTTCTTTTTAGAATTAATATTGTAAAGCCAGCTATTTATTTTATTTCAGTAATTGCTTTTAAACAGTCAATTATTTACTATGGAAATTATTTGTATATACCATGATTTACTATTTTACTGTGTCTTTTGTCTTTTGATTTGATGTTTTTGGAGGCATTTCATATAATTGATGTAATTATTTTCCACATAAATAGATATGATTAATACAGTATTATATGTATATTTGCTCAATTTTAATTTATCTCTTTTCATAAAATTGACCTTATATCCAAAATGGCTACTTTTCCACCTTCATGTTAGATTTCTCTTTTTCTGATTATTTATGTTCTTTTCTGTTAGGCATTTATATATTGCTATAAACATTATACTTGAGTTTTGTTTTATATTTCTGTCCAAGTATACTCATCTGTAATGTGGTCTCATTTTTCTTGATAGAACAGGTACATACAGCACAGCTGAAAATTTGGCCTAATTTACTTACTTTCCTTCATCTGCTTTCTCCTCTACCACTGTATGCCTCTGTAGGTTCACACTATTCTACATGCTTTTGAAGTTACTTAACATGCTGTGTTGTGGTTTATCTTCTCACAACTTATTTATTTTCTCCCTATGCTATTACAGTCACTATCCCACTTTGAAGTTCAATTGAATATAAATCACTCCTAAATTCTATCTATAGAAATCTAAAATTCTCCCTAAAATAGCTTTTTAAAATTCATATATAAGTTATGACTTAGTCTTAACCAGTTTAATTCATAACGGTAACCTGTATCTGCATCTCCACTGCCTCCTTGGTTGTTAAATGTATAATCACTTCTCACCCTCATGGCAGTATTTTTCTTTTTCCATGTTACTTTAGCTGTATTCAAATTTATTTGCTACATGTTGAGATCAAAGTGATCTTTCCAAAATGTTCATATGATCTAACCACTCACATTGTCATAAATGCTTATAACTTGCTTTACATTGCTAATAATTAAGTTAAAAATTCTTATCCTTGCCAACCATTCCCATTCCACCTCTACAGATTACTTCATACTACCCTTTACTTTCCTCTCAAGCCTGTCTTATAGGCCTTTTTCATTCTCCTTCTCTCTCCTATGTGACTTTTCTCACCTTCTTCTCATAATTAACTTCTCACTGTATTTTATTGTTCAGTCTAATTCTAAGTCATTCTTTAGAATTAATTGCTAAATTAGAAACACTTGATTTTAAGCCATCTATGACCAGTGTAAGTCTTCTAGTCAAGATTATCCAATAACAACATATGTTTCTCACTTGTAACATTTGTAATCCCTGATAGATTTAAACTCTATGAGGAAAAACATGAGTAGTCCCTGCTAAACTCTAAAATGATGCATAATCTCTGGCACACTGAATTTATATTAGTCATATAACGTTGCATTTTTATTATTATAAAGATAAACATTTTATTTTGCTAAAACTTTGTGTTCAAAGTCTTAAATATAAAATGAAACTCAATACTAATAGACATACTAAAATATGGCCATAACAAATAGACTCTAAAGCTGTTATTTCAACTTTCTTTTCTCATATTTGAGTAACATTATGAAATAAATATAACTAAATATGAAATAAAATAACCAGAGAGAAGTAAACATATGTTTCTAAAGCTAGCTATAAAGAGGAATCTTCCTACCCCTTATTGTTTTGCTATCAGCATTTATTAGACATAAACCTGAAATTTTTTTCCTCCTATGTGCCCTGAAGTTGGTTGAATCATCATTATAAATCTTGTCTGGTGGGCTTGCTAAAGTGTATGTAGGGCTATATGTCATACAGAATTGATATGAGGACACTGAAAGTGATTTGAGAACCTATTTTTAAAAAACCTTAATTATCTCAATATTACATTATTTATTAATAAATCTAATCAATATTTTGAAATTGCTCATATCTAATATTTTTAAGAGTACTTGATTATTTTAGCATTATTGAGATATACTTGATATTAAAAGTATTAGGTACATTTAATGTGTACATTTTTGTTTAGATATATGTACATACTCAACGATCACATTCTTTAACCCTCAATTTTCTACCCCTTTATCTATGTTGCAGAACATGGCAACTTATATAAGCTTGCCATTTTGGGTTACCCTTTATTTTTGCCATAATTTGATTCGAGTACTTAATCTCTGAATAAGGTTCTTGTAACTGCAGGCTATTGCCTAAGCATCAATGTCCCAAAGTCACAAGTAATAAAAGATATAATTTTGCTCAATTAAAAAAACCCAAAACACAACTTGGAGATGTTTCAAAGGCAACAGCTATTACCTAATTTATTATTATTCATGAAATGATATTTCATGAATGTGTGTAATATGTTTTACTCAGTCAAGCCTTCATATATAGTCATTCACCATAGTGCTTTTTTATTTTTTCTCTGAACAATCACATTTAACATATATTATTTCTTATGTCTATCTATCTATCTATCTATCTATCTATCTATCTATCTATCTGTCTATCTATCTATATCTATCTAATTCTATGGAAGAAACAAACAAATGAGTTTGTGAATTTGAAGAGTATATGCATTTTAACTGTAATTTACATTGCAGGATTTCCTAAGAAATGTAACAATTTATGTATATGCTTTTACCTGAATTTCCAAGAAGACTAACCATTATGGCTTTGTAAAATTGCTAGCAGCTTTGTAAAAATTTACCAATTGGATTGATATGTAATAGCATCTCATTTCTACTGTTTTTGCATTTCTTTGACTGCATGGCTTGCTTGAGAATTTCCTTTTCTTTTCATGTTTAAATATAAAATATATCCACTGTTCATTCTATATCAAATTATACCCCTTCAACTTCCATAGTTGACTACAGCTTTATTTTCTTCCTTTGAACTTACCTATATTAAAATGCTACATATTTAACTTGTTTACCCCATTTTTTACCTCTCTTTTTTCTGAAGAACATAAGCTTTGAAAACAGAGGGTTTCATAATTTTGCTTATAGCTACAACCCCAGTGTGAGCAGATTGGCAGGCATCTAGTAGGTATTCCACAAACAGTTTTTAGTAAATTAAAATATAATAAAGCCACTTTAACAACAAAAAATAATTCTCTATGTATATCCAAAATAATCATTTCAAAACATTTTGTTACTGGGGCCTCAGGGATGATGGAATCTGACCAAAAATTTATACTCAACTTAAAAAATTTGAAGCACATTGGCAATGCTGGAAGTATACTGGCAACACTGGCGACATCTTTATTCTTAGGTCAGAATGGAGAGAATAAAATCCTAAAAAATACATATGTCAGGTGGACATGGTTGTTCACACCTGAAATTCCAACATTTTGGGAGGCCGAGGCTGGTGGATCACTTGAGATTGAGAGTTTGAGACCAGCCTGATCAACATGGAGAAACACTGCCTCTAATAAAAATATAAAATTATCCAGGTATGGTAGCTCATGTCTGTAATCTCAGCTATTCGGGAGGCTGAGGCAGGAGAATTGCTTGAATCCAGGAGGCAGAGGCTGTGGTGAGTAGAGACTGTGCCATTGCACTCTAGCCTCCACAACAAAATAGAAACTTCGTCTCAAAAACAACAACAAAAAAATATCTAAAGGTACTGATTGCATTAAATCACAACTCATGTTAGGTATAAACTTTCATCTTAAGGCACAGGACTGTAGCTCATTGATAAGCATTTTCAATATTTTCAACAAGATTAATTACTATGTTCATAATATGGGGGCAATTGTGTTATGTGGAACACATTGTTGAGTGGAATCAATATTAAGGCCCTTTAGGTACCAAATTGGTCCTGGGATTGTTATCCTAAAGGACGTGCTTTATATGGAAACCACTGCCTACCCAAGAGCCGCACAAAGGGAGGCCTCAGGGATAGTAGACTCAAGCAAAAACAAATCAACACATTTATTTCTGGCAGCTGGAGGCTTCATTCTACGTGGTATAATGTTTATTACTTGACCTCTATTACTCTGGACTTTGTAACAAAACTTCAACCAAAGAAAACATTTTTATAAAAAGCAGATGTTTCTTTATGTTTGATTTAAACAAAATCAAAATTCGAAAGAGTAACAAAATGGAAAAATCATAGGTACTCAGCCCTACTTCATTGGAAAAATTGTTATGATTGCAAACTGAAGATGTAAATGAAATTAATAATGACCTATTGAGGAAATCCCATAATCAGACATGTTAAGTAGGAATCATTTTTATTGGAATTCACTAGAATTGTTTTTGTTGGAGTTCACTAAATTATACATTTAATAAGGGCTGATATTTGGAATATAGTAACCAGGATTCATGACAGAAATATTAAAAATGGTGTTCTAGTGATATAATGACTCCCATTCTTAAATGTACCCCTTATATATAATTAAACGTAAGTGTAAGTTTTATAATAAACTCAATGTCAAAACTGCTATTACTACTGACATTTGTGACTATAATACACTGAAACCTTGAAAACTCTCCAATGTTGCTTTGTTTGGTCCTTGCAATATAGATGTTCACTGATATTTATTAATGTAAAAATTACAGAACATTGTGATTTATGTTACAAAAATAAGTGTCAGGAAAACCATGAGACAAGGTAGATGCCTTTTGTAAAGAACTAATTAACCAGCCAATTTAATTTTGTTTCATAAAGTGTGGCCTGTAGATAGGTGTCACATGGAATAAAATTTATGGTAGCAAAAAGGGAATAATGAGCTTATGTCCTAAAACAGCAGTGCAAACAAACACACACACAGACACACACACATGCACAAACAATCACACAGGCTATAGTTTTAGAAATCCAAAATTTTGCAGGTACTGTAGTAATCTCTGGCAGCAAACCATCAATGTACCTGCTACAGATAAATCCAATCCTACTCCCTTAATCCCACACTTGTTGAATCACTGCAAATAAACCACAGAGCAATACAGCACAGGATTGAATCACTGAGACCCACATATAAAAGCACTCCCTAATTGACTATGATCAATTAAGGAATGTATTCTTAAAGCCATACTAAAGTCAATCAGTGTAGGTACTTCCAATTCTATTCTAGTCAATCAATTCAATTCCATTCTATTAAATTATTTAGATTAAATTGTCTCATTAAAGTGCCATTTCAAAGTATGGCTTCCAGTTATTTATGTCTTTAAAAAATGGTACCTGGCAATATAATTTGCAAAACCACTTTCTAATGTCCAAAATCATCACATATTTTAATTTACATATTTTGATACTTCATCCAAATTTCTAGGTCTGATAAAAGAAGTGCATGACTTTCCTGGGATATAAGGTTATTTCTAGAATAGAGAAAAATCTGAGAAAAATTCTACTATAAAAATTAAAGATGGCAATAGCACACTTGCAATATTTCATATTTTATGGCATTACTATTTGTGTTTGGGGTAGGCTGAAAATCTATTTTTATTATGCCTTCTGAGATGACACTTTGAATTTAAGCCCCATCTTCTGTGGCTTATAGCTTTTCCACTAAATACCTTTGGGGCTAAACTTCATCATTCAGGTTCTTAACCCAGAATGAAATAATTCAGGAAGTTTGAAGGAAATGTATTTTATCATTTTTGATTTAAGTAACTACAGGGAAATTCATTTTGGCTGTTCAAAAAATATACAAACAAGTTTTATACTTGAAAAATTTCACAAGGAATTATGATTTTCAGTAAAAATATTTATAATTTTCTATAAAATACACATATTTAAATTACTTATACAAACTAATAAATATAATACATATTTAGTGCATTCCTCAATTCACATAATAAAATTCTGTATGATCTGCCAAATTCATTAGAAGTTCTGAAATGTAGGCTTTTGTGGGCAAAACTGCTGTATTGAATCAAAATAAAAAAATCCTATTTGCAAGAATGACTAACCACCTATTAAAGACTCAGGACTTCAGTGTTGTTTAAATGCAGTCTCAGTGGTTTATGAGAGATGTCAAAAATTCCCATTTGCTCATTTCAAATATGTCTAGGTAAGCCTATTTTTTAGATACATTTATACAAAATCAAAATTCGAAAGAGTAACAAAATGGAAAAATCATAGATGATAAGAATGGCTAAGACTCATATAATAGCTTATTTGGCTTAATAACTTTTGGAATTCTCAGAGGAAAAGAGGAATACTTATACTTCCCAACATAGCCATTAATTTAGCAAAAAGAATTACCTTACTGTGGTAGTTTGATAATTATTATACAGCTAATATTCATCAGTTGGAGAGATTATCCCTTAACGAAAAAGTAAGATAATTTGATCAGAAGCCTTTTGACTTTATCTCGCAAACAAACACAGACATATACACAGAATATATATTCAGATACACATATATAAACATTCACATATGCTTTTGTATATATGTAATCAATATATGTATTAGTTATACACATATAATAAATGATGCCTATATGGAAATGTATACACAGGTCATAGACAAGTATAGATGGATAAGTATTTGGCTTTGGTTTAATTGTCTCCTAATTCTCTTTTATAGTTTTCTATTTTCTGTGAAAAAAAAATGATTTCACTAGATTAATTTTATAATATTTCTTAAAATATCTAGTATTGATTTTCTAACTATATTGCTAAATACCTTTATACACACATATATGCAAAACTGTCTCAATTTATTTAGTTATTTTCATTTTGCATATTCTCTAAAACTCATTTTTATCTTTAAAAAGTGAGCCTACAAAATTTTTCTTATGTTCATTTTATTATGATCCATTTTGTAAGTACCATACTGAGGGAAAAGATATATGAAAGAAAATTCATAAATAAATAATAATGTAAGATGAAGTAATTTAAAACAAAGTACATGTATCTCTAAAGTGTTTTTGGAGCCATTGAAGTAGAAGAAAGGTGTTCATCTTTAAAAAAAAGGATATATTAATACTGGGTCTTAAAGAATAAATTGAGGTTTATAAAATAGTAAATGGACAGAATACTATCAATTATGTTCACTGTGTAAAAATGATATTTCTGATGTTTGTCGTTAATGGATGTGTTTTTAGAGATCATTAAATCACAGTGAAAAGGAGTAAAATTAATAAGGTTGTTCAGGTTTTTGAATTGGGTCATTTCCATATTTTATTCCAAACTTCTTTTCTTTTTGATCCACTACCAGAACGCAATTAGGCCACTTAATTATGTTTTTCCTACTCAATGGGTTTACATTCAAAACTCCAATTTTACCTCAAAACACCTTGTAACTTGTTTCCCCTTAAATGTTAATGAAATTGTATTAGAAAATATTGGATGACGCTTTGAAAGGCCAAGGCAGGTGGATCACCTGATGTTCGAAGTTCAAGACCAGCTTGACCAACAGAAAGAAACCCTGTCTCTACTAAAAAATACAAAATTAGCTGGGCGTGGTGGTACATGCCTGTAATCCCAGCTACTAGGAGGCTGAGGTAGGAGAATCGCATTAACCTGGGAGGCAGAGGTTGCGATGAGCCAAGATCATGCCATTGCACTCCAGCCTGGGCAACAAGAAGGAAACCCCATCCCCCCCAACACACACCAAAAAGTTAATTTTTTTCTGCACATATGTTTCTGTCGGGACAGAGAATCTATTCATTTCATAATAAATATTTTTTCTTTAATACCATATTTTTATTTTTTAAGATCATTGATGAGGTATGACATATACAAAGAAAACAGGCTGGCCCTAAGTATATAACTTGATTAATATTCACAATTTGAAAACACTCATATAAGCATCATGAAGAACAACAAAGAAATTATTAACAAATATACATAATAATCTCATTAGCACTATGATTATTAGCAGTGCCTTATTTTGTATACTTAGAAAAGTAATTCTAATTTTATCTTTTCTTCTTGAGTTGTATATTTTAAAATAAACTAATTTTATCTTTTAAAAATATTCTCTATTGAGGGTTTTTCCTATTACATTAATTTTTGCTCTTACTTGTATGGTAATAATTCTATTTCTTCTAAATTTTTACTTTTATTCATCTGCACTTTTTCTGGCTTCATGAAACATAAGCCTATATCATTAAGTTTTTAGCGTTTTCTCTTTTTCAATATTGCTATGAACTGAATTGTAGCACCTGTCCAGATTCATAAAGTTATAACCCCAATATACTTAGAAATGATTTGGGACCTTTGGGTGTTAATGAGGCTTAAATAAAGTTATGAAGATGGGTGCCTCATGATGTGAATAATGCCCTTATAAAAAGATACATCAGAGAACTTGCTTTCTCTCTTTCTCTCAGGCTTGTGAAGACATAGTGAAAAGATAGCTGTCTGAAAGCCAGAGAAACAATCCTCACGGGGGAATTGAACCATCTGACACCTTGAATCTGGAGGAGTTCTCATCTTCCAGAACGATAAGAAATAAATTTCTGTTGCTTGACACCTAGTCTATGGTATTTTGTGATGGCAGCTTCAGCTAACTGATACAAATTTATACCCTCAAATGGATAAATGTAACCTGTAAACATTGCTTTAAGTACACCTGGCAAGTATTGATATATCTTTATTGGAATTCACGTAAAATATTTTCTAGTTATCATTATGATGTATACTGTGTCCCAGGGTTTTTTTCGAAGAATATTCCTTACTGATTGTGAATATCACTATAACTACCTCAATTTTGTCAATTAAACATATTTGAAAGCATGTGATTGTGTTTACATATTTAAATTTTGAAATATTTCTGCCAGATTGAATTGTATAAGGCAACGGTTCATGTGATGTGAAGACTTTAGCATTAAATCTACTCCATCAAATATTAGCATACCTATTCTAGCTTGTTTTTAGTTAGAGTTTATATAGAACAACGTTTTCCAACCTTTTATATTTCATATCCAACTATCATGAGTTTCTCATGTACAGCAAAAATAGGAGTTTCAGTATTTTGTTCATTCTGATCATTTTAGTCTTTTATTTGAATATTTTTATTCTGTGTAATTACTTATGTATTTAATTTCAATCTGTTATGACACTACTTATTCTATAATTGACCAATAATTTAATATTAAATATTATCTAAACCTTTTTTGCTCCTTCGAATTCATCAACTCATTATTATTTTATTTTCTATTAACTGGCATTTACTTAAAATATTTTGGTGCTATATAGAGAGATTAAAACATAAATGATTTAATATAGAAATAGTTATGTTTTATCTTATTTTGCATAATGCTAAAACAAAACTAACTAGTTGAGTTTAATTTATGCTATTATTACATTTATTATTGTTCTCATAATTTTGTGCATTATTTTACTTTTTTACAGAGTCCACCTTCATTTTTAATGTATTTATATATTTTTATCCTGTGATGCTTTTGATATTATACTATATTTTTTTCTATTCCTTAGATTATCTTTTTCTGCTAGGTACATGCTTGACATTACTTTGGGTACAGTGATAAACACTGTTCATTTTACATTCATTTGAAAAAGTATTATTTTGTGTATCTGAAATATTTTTAGGGGGGAATTGGGAGTAGAATATTTGTTAACATTATTTTTAACTCTTTTTAAAAACGTTCTTCTTTTGCCTTCTGCTTTTCATCGTTTCTGTTCAAAAGACAGCCTTGAGGCTATTGTTCATTTGAAGATAGCAATATAATGTGTCTACATCTTTTTCTCCTCTCCCTGTTTTTTTGATGTTTTGCTCTGATTTTGGTTTCAGTTGTTTTATTATGATGTATCCAGGTGTGCTTTGCTGTATGTTTATCTTGTTTGATGCTTCCAGAATTTCTCGAATCCTTTGATTATTTTCATCAGCTGTTGTCTATTAAAATTTTTATCTTACTTTCTCTCTCCCCTTCAACTGAATTTAATATTTTTTCATTCATTCATTTATTCAAGATATATATATATATATATATATATATATATATATATATATATTTTTTTTTTTTTTTTTCTGAGAGTTAACAGTTTTTTTTTTTTTTTTTTTTTTTTTTTTAAATTATACTTTAAGTTCTGGGGTACATGTACAGAACCTGCAGGATTGTTACATAGGTATACGTATGCCATGGTGGATTGTTGCATTCATCCCCCCATCACCTACATTAGGTATTTCTCCTAATGTTAACATTCCCCAATTTCTTCACCCCTTGATAGCCCTCTGCAAGCCACCCCCATCCCCAACAGGCCCCAGTGTGTGATGTTCCCATCCCTGTGTCCATGTGTTCTCATTGTTCAACACCCACTTATGAGTGAGAACATGTGGTGTTTGGTTTTCTGTTCTGTGTCAGTTTGCTGAAAATGATGGTTTCCAGATTCATCCATTTTCCTGCAAAGGACATGAACTCATCCTTTTTTATGGATGTGTAGTATTCCATGGTGTATATATGTCACATATTCTTTATCCATTCTTTCATTGATGGTCATTTGGGTTGGTTCCAAGAGTTTGCTATTGGAAACAGTGATGCAATGAACATACGTGAACATGTGTCTTCATAATAGAATGATTTATAATCCCTTGGGTGTATACGCCATAATGGGATTTCTGGGTCAAATGGTTTTTTTCTATTTCTAGGTCTTTGAAGAATCACCACGCTGTCTTCCACAATGGTTGCACTAATTTACACTCCCAGCAACAGTGTAAAAGCATTTCTATTTCTCCATATCCTGTCCAGCATCTGTTGTCTCCAGATTTTTTAATGATCACCATTCTAACTGGTGTAAGATGGTATCTCACTGTGGTTTGAATTTGCATTTCTCTAATGAGTGGTATGATGAGTTTTTTTTCATGTTTGTTGGCTGCATAAATGTCTTCTTTTGACAAGTGTCTGTTCATATCCTTTGCCCACTTTTGAATGGGTTTGTTTGTTCTTTTCTTGTAAATTTTAGTTCTTAGTAGATTCTGGATATTAGCCCTTTGTCAGATGGGTAGATTGTAAAAATCTTTTCCCCATTCTGTTGGTTGCCAGTTCACTCTAATGATTATTTCTTTTGCTGTGCAGAAGCTCTTAAGTTTAATTAGATCCCATGTGACTATTTTGGCCTTTGTCAACATTGCTTTTGGTGTTTTAGTCATGAAATCCTTGCCTATGCCTATGTCCTCAATGGTATTGCCTAGGTTTTCTTCTAGTATTTTTATGGTGTTTGGTCTTATGTTTAAATCTTTAATCCATCTGGAGTTAATTTTTGTATAAGGTGTAAGGAAGGGGTCCAGTTTCAGCTGTCTGCACATGGCTACTCTGTTTTCTCAACATCATTTATTAAATGGGGAATCCTTTCCCCATTGTTTGTTTTTCTTAGGTTTGTCAAAGAGCAGATGATTGTTCTGTTCCATTAGTCTGTTTCTCTGTTTTGGTACCATTAGAAAACCACCTTAAACTTCATATGAAAAAAAAAAAAAAAAAAAAAAAAAAAGAGCCCACATAGCCAGTATAATTTTAAGCAAAAAGAACAAAGTTAGAGGCATCACATTACCTGACTTCAAACTATACTACAGGGCTACAGTAATCAAAACAGTATGATACTGGTACCAAAACGGAGATATAGACCAATAGAAAAGAACAGAGGCCTCAGAAGTAATGCCACACATCTACAACCATCTACACTGTTGCTGGGAGTATAAATTAGTACAACCATTGCAGAAGACAGTGTAGAAATTTCTCAAGGATCTAGAAATAGAAATATTATTTGACCCAGCAATCCCATTACTGGGTATATACCCAAAGGATTATAAATCGTTCTATTACAAAGACACATGCACATGTATGTTCACTGCATCACTGTTTCCAATAGCAACTTCTTGGAACCAACCCAAATGCCCATCAATGATAAAATAGATAAAGAATATGTGGCACATACACACCATGGAATACTATGTAGCCATAAAAAAGGATGAGTTCATGTCCTTTGCAGGAAAATGGATGAATCTGGAAACCATCATTCTCAGCAAACTGATACAGAACAGAAAACCAAACACTGCACGTTCTCACTCGTACATGGGTGTTGAGCAATGAGAACACATGGACACAGGGATGGGACCATCACACACTGGGGTCTGTTGAGGGTTGTAGGGGCTAAGGGAGGGATAACAGATGGTGGGGAGACTGGGGAGGGATAACATTAGGAGAAATACCTAATGTAGGTGACAGGGGGATGGAGGCAGCAAACCACCATGGCATGTGTATACAGTGACCCGGTAAGATCTGTACATGTACCCTAGAATTCAAAGTATAATTAAATAAATAAATAAAATTAACATTCATTGTAATAGAAGTTATCTAGGTCTTTTGCCATTAGCTTTAATGAACATAGCATATCCTTAACACCCAATTAAAAAATACCATCATTAGTAAGGTAATCTTAACTTAGATGTAGAAAGGGTAGAGCAAGCAGAATTTCTTTTTTAAACAAGGTGTTGCTCTATTACCCAGGTTAGAGTGCAGTGGTATGAATGAAGCTCCCTGCAGGCTCTGGAACCTCAATCTTCCTAGCTTAAGCAATTCTGCCATTTCAGCCTCCTGAGTAGCCAGGACTATAGGCTGCACCACCACACCTGGCTACTTTTTAACTATTTTTTTGCAGAGACTGGTCTCCGTACATTGCCCAGTCTGGTCTCAAACTCCTGAGCTCCACCCATCCTCTCACCTCATTCTCTCCAATTGCTAGAATTACAGCTGTAAACTACTGCACTAGGCCTCAGGCAGGCTTTTAGAGAGGATTATTCCTTGGATATTTTCTCTATCACATTTTCACTATAGAACACAGGAAAAGACTGTGTAGAAGTACTGATGCCATCAATAAGCTTATTTCTTCAAGAAAAATAAGAACATGGATTCTGACAGTGTTTATGGCTCCATAGATGTTGGCATATTTGTTTCTCATGTGTCTTGCTTCTCAATGCATTCCCGTGAACCTTGGAGAAATAAAGTGGAGAGAAAGAACTTTGAGAGCAATTACAAAGTCAGGACAACTCTGCTAAAAACATAGATATATATCTATGGACTGCATTTCAATTTCTTGTTGTATTATTCACTAACTACATCAAATAAGAGATGTCATTTAACTTTTCTATGACTCAGTTCACTCTATATAATGACAAAAATATTTTTCCTAAAAAATATTTCTGAAAATTGCCTCTACAGTATCTTAGAACCATAGTTGTCATTAATAAACTCAGTTTCTACTTTCTTAGCTTGCTTGCTTTCTCTTTCTTTCTTCTTTCTTTCCTCCTTCCTTCCTTCTTTCCTTCCTTCCTTCCTTCCTTCCTTCCTTCCTTCCTTCCTTCCTTCCTTCCTTCCTTTCTCCCTCTCTCTCTTTCTTGCTGGAGTGCAGTGGCATAATCTCGGCTCACTGGTTCAAGTGATTCCTGCCTCAGCTTCCCAAGTAGCTGGGATCACAGGCAAGTGCCATCACACTTAGCTAATTTTTGTACTTTTATTAGACACCAGGTTTCACCGTATTGGCCAGGCTGGCCTCAAACTCCTGATCTCAGGTAATCCACCTGTCTCGGCCTCCCAAAGTCCTGGGATTACAGGCTTGAGCCGCAGCACCCAGCCTTATCGGCTTCTCCTTTGGAAGGTTTTTTTTTTTTTTTTTTTTTTTTTTTTTCCTTCTTTCTTTCTATTCCCCTAAAGAAATATTTGCCTGCATGTTTTGATTTAAACTTTAATTACAGATCAAACACTGTTTTATATAAACATCTTAATACTTTTAGCCTCCCATGCCTAATAGCTCTTATAAAGGAACAAAATCACTTCTTGGCCTTTTGGCAAAGATCAAATGTTATAAAGGCACAAAAATATACATTGTTATCTTCCAAGCATCATGCTCAAATAATATTTTAAAAATATGAATATATATAATATATAAATATCAATTTACGCTCCTCAGTCACCGTCTAGAAAGACATGCAAGACAGGTGAAAAATACATTGTAAGAAAAGGTCAGCAGGTATACACAGTATAACATATCACACACACACACACACACACACACACAGCACACACAGCATGGTATATATATACACAGGTAAATAAATAAAAATATCAGGTTGATTAATGAATTATGTGAAATCCTGTACCAAATGTACACTTATTGAGCAATTGTTCTATTTTTTTCTTCTGTGAGTCCTAGATTATTCACTGTGTGTGATTGATTTCATATTTGTACTATAGCACTTATATCTTCTCATTTGTCTTGCAGTTAAGGATTATAATGAATGCTTATTTTAGATTTTTCCTAAATCTTTATGCTGATCAATTTTCCCTCATATCTGTAGTTACAGCTCATTTTATTATACAGTTTTTATAATAATTAATCATCCTGTGTTTCTTCTCTGCGTGGAAGATGCATGCAATAGCTGTAGTCTGTTTATTTTGCTTCCCAGTCAGCAATTACAATGCCAAAGTAAATTAAAGTAAATTATATTTTTACAGGTTTCAAGGTAAAAAATTGATGATAATTGCTGCAGTTCTAGAACGAGCATATTGGGAAAATAGCCAAATAAATTCACCCAAGAATAAGACTCATTCATCATAGAAAATTATCGATGAAGGATTACTGATAAAAACTAGGTAAAATTTCCATCTATCTACTTTATTTCCACTTGAGTATACCTGTGGAAAAAAATGCACGCTTACTGCCTTTTTATTCTATTGAATGAATGACATTTCACTGTCATTTAAATAATATTTTCTTAAAATCATATTACATATCATATATATTCTTTCAACCATGATGCTCCTACCAATCCAAGGCATACAGTGATGTCTTAAAAATATTACCCCTCAATTGATAAGTGAATGAATAATTTTTCCTTGTTACAATCTTTTGAATGGTTAGCAAATTCATTTTGTATATAATGTTTTTTTAAAAAGAGAAGAATCAATCAGCAGTTTTTAGTATAAACTATAGGTACACCTTTTTTAAGGAAGTATCCGATGGCAAATGCACCATTTCTAAACATGTCCAGATTTCCAAAGCACATGGAATTTGGACAAACCTATTTTAAAACTAATGATAATCACTTATTTTGTGACCTTGCTGGTTTAAAAATAAACATAAATTTAAAATAATTCAACACATCTCCTCTTTCCAATAGTAAACTTATGAGAATATTTGGATTTAATAATTAACATTTTTTAAATCTGAAGTTTGCCTTCTTAATCAAGTGATGACATTACTCATTTACCTTAGCCTTTTTTTTCTTTTAAGCTCTATGATAATTTATCAATTTTTACCCATAAGCAGTATTTGGAACCACATCAGATAATTCAGCTCAAGGAGCACACTTACCACTTGGTGAGTTGTATTACAGGCTGCATTTATTATCTATAGTTCTTGTCACTGTAATGGTAAATATATCTCACAGTTGGATACACAAAATTAAGTCATTTAATGGATTTGTAGTTCAGCTGATTGAGGTCCACAGGTCTCCGTGCACTTCTGGAAGCCATTTTATTTCTTCTGTAATTGTCAGTCACTTTCATTTCCACTTGACTGCTGTTCTGTGACTAGTCAGAATATAGGGTGCTTAAATGGTATCAGAGCAGTGATGAAATGGTGTTTAAAGGAACCTTTACACACACACGCACACACACAGACAGACACAATGAAGTTTCTTTAGATTAATTTGAATGTCAACATTTTTTTTTTCTAATAGAATTGGGATGTGTCTGTTTATACTATACTAAGTACTTCATCTTGCTTTCTATTTCTGCATATGTAATAGAATATCACAGATGCAAAAAACAAATCATGATGGAGACTAATTTTAGTAGTATCAGAATTTCAGTACAGAAGTCAAAAAGTTACAATAGTGAAGGCAACTCTATTAGGCAAAGCCATTTGCTACTTTTATGTATTGAGTCTTCTTAAAGTGGTTATAGTCATTAAAAAAAATAAATCCACATCTTTCATTCTTTGAAAATGCACCTGTATATTTTCCAACAACCCACATCATCTCAGGAAAGAGATCAAATCTTAGGAAAGTAAGTTTGGCTCAAAATGATTGAGTGTTAATGGCCCAGTGCTGTTTGGAGCTTGCCAGAATGCAATGATTTGCTCTTTATTTTTCAGTGCCAGCAGCTTTCTGATTCAAAAACCACAAACACAGCATTTTTTTTTGTTTGTTTGTGTGTGTGGCATTGACTCTGTGAGGACATTAGCAAATCTCAAATAAATAGCAGCACTACATTCTGGAAGAATTCTGAAAAGCAAGCTGAATTCCAGATGGAAATCTTAAGCTGGTCACTGAAATGAAGAGTTTTAACAAATACAGTAGAAATTAAGTGAGAAAACTTAACAAACACTGATTTTGCTCAGCACCTTCTGCTGCAGAAATCTTTGAATTAAAAGTGAATAACATATATGCTCCTTGACATTTTATGACAAAAATACAAAATTGGTAGATCACATTTTTAATAATTATGGATCACATTGAAAAGCAAGGTATTAAATATGTTCCAAATTATGTAACAAAAATTTCTAAATGAAAAATTTTATTCATAGTAAAGAAGCAACATTAAAAAAATTGTCCAGAATTTTTGTTTTTAATATTACACAGAGAAATGACTGTGAAATTTTAGGAGACAAACAAATGCCTGTATACAAAACTAATAATAAGATAAAAATATTTTTGATAATTTAGGAACATTTTATCATAATCAAACATATAGGAAATTGAGTATGAAATAAAGTCAGCTGTTGAGGTCCTAATCCCACAGAGAGTTGCACACTAGTAGAACAATGTATTCTAGTGTTTATGGTTATTATATTTTTCCATTCTGATAACTTACTGCTTGGCTTATTAAATATGAACAATTCTTCTAGTGAGTATTCCACATTAGTCCAAGTTGCCCTAAGATGATTCTCTAAAAATATGTTTATTTAGTGCAATAAGTCAAAATTAGATGGTATGTGACTTGGAAACCAGAAATACCTACTTAAGATATTTGTTGAAAAGGGTGCATGAACAAGTGATATAAGATAGGATATAAGATACACATGAGAAAGAATTAAGAGGTAGTAAGTGGTCATGAAAAAGGTGCCATATGACATGAATTGTTAGGAACAAGGAAGAGGTGAATGGACTATATCTGAAATATCAAGATTATACAGGGATTTCGCATTATAAATATTGAGGAAAAAAAGCAAAAATAGTGATAGGAAAGTAGCATAAATGTGCATTGGTATCAGGTGGCATTTATTCAATTACAAGGATAGGCTTAGAAGGAAGATTCTAAGTAATAGGAATGCAAAGCTACATTCTTAGACAAAGTTGGGCAAACTTTCAGGAAAATACTTGAACTCTAAAGACTCATTCATTAACCCAGCTATAGTAACTAGTGTCTAAAGTGAAGTTAGCATGAGTTGTAAGCACTCAAATGGGGATTTAGCACTATGCAAAAATCCCTGTATGAGAAAAGGTATTGTGTATGAATAAATGATCGAGGTCCAGGTGGCCCAAATATTTGGTGTTTATATCTTTGTAAAAAGAGTCACTAAAAATGTAATAAAATAAACAACTTTTTAAATCATCTATCTAGACCAGTAGTGGGGAAAACATTTGGTTAAATTTTAGTGGGGTAACTTTGTTAGTGAACTGGTGCTACAGATATATGGGAGTTTTCAGAAAATGTTTGAGCATAACTAAAGTCTCACTGAATTAGAACTGAGGCACAGTGGAAAAAAAATGTAGGATATGATGTTCTCTAAACATGAAAAAGCTCACCTTTGAAGACGATTTATAGATTCTCAAAATGTTTGATTCCTCTTCTCTAGAATTAAAATATTATGTTACAAATGGAAAATGAAGAGAGTTTTTAGTGCTTATATCATTTAGTCAATAAAATCATTTTGACAAAAATATTGTGTGTGTGCTTAAGAAATAAATTGTAACATGTTATTTAACAGAGGGTAATTTAAATTAAGTGTGTTGGTTTGACTTTGCTGGTATAAACTTCTCTCTATCAATCATAAAACTTTTTAAAATAAGCAATTGCTGTTTCTTCTAAAATTCGGATTACAGATTGCCATTTGTCTTGTATTGTTCTGTTTTCAACTTGTACATTGTTCATGTCAAAATCATTCAAATGATTCTTGTTTGTATGATTTTAGCAGCAAATTTTAACATGGCAATTAGTATTAGGAATAATGTTCATTCTAATGCTTATAGTTCTGGAGTGTTACTACATTATTGTTTACATTTTATATTTCTGTGTTCATCAAGATATTCATGTCACAGTTATATTAAGCAAATCGAAATTTTAAACATAATTTCTATACAGAATTCATGCAAATGACTTCTCAAAGCAGGTAGGATTAAAGATGTTAAATGTTTTATCTTCTCAGGGTCAACAGTCTGTATAAAAATCTAAAGAGAATGTACATCACATCAAACAATAATAAAAATATTGCATAAAATAAAAGGCTATATATATACAAATATGTATAATTGTAGAAAGTTGCTATTTAGGAGGTAATAATGTCCAACACTTTTGAAAACATGTACAATTTCACTTAGCTAATTTTCTAAAATAATAAGGTAGAGATAAAATTTTAATGAAAGGTTTTATTTTATTTTTACTCCCTGGTAGTGGAGCATATAAGAAATAGCTGAATGGATATGGAATTATGTAACTGAACTGTAAACTGATATTTGAACAAAAACAGTAAGTTTTTATAAAAGTATTTACATAGTTTCCTAAAGCAAGTAATATGTAGTTTTCTTATGTAATGAATTACTGAAGATAGCCAATTAGGAGCAGCTCAGGATTGCAGCTCCCAGTGAAAGCCAGAGGATGAGTGGACACTGCATTTCCAGACAGATTTTTATTGCCCAAAGACCAGGAGATTACCAGGTGGAGGAGCCCCACAGGTCACCAACGCGGTTGTTTTGGCTGGCATGGCTGTTTTGCCAGTGCCCTGGCCTCGGCGGTTCTCTGTACAAAATACACAGGTCCAGGTGCCATTTTACCTGGCTATTGAAGCTCTGGGAAGGCAGAGTCCCCCTTTCATCTGATTAAAAAGGGGACTGAAATAGGGAGCCAGGCCAGGAGATTCTCAGTCAAAAAAGCACCATGAATCTCAACACTGCTGTTTTAGCAAGCGCAGTGGGTCGCTGCATGGGAAATCACACAGATTCCGGTGCCTTTTCAACAGGTGACTGGAACACCTGGGAGACAGCGTCACCTGTTCAACTGAAAAAAAGAAAAGGGCTCTGAGGCAGGAAGCCAGGTGATCAGGCTCAGCTGATACCATCCCCACAAAAAAACAGCAATTGGAAAAGCACTGAGTTGAAAGTTTCACCGCAAGCACAGCTGAACCTGGGAAGGTATAGCTCTGTGGGCGGTGGAGCGGGTGGGGGCGTCAGCCATTACTGAGGCACTCCACCACTACGGAGGTAGTCCGCCATTGCTGAGGCAACCCAGCATTACAAAGAGAGTCCACTATTACAGAGGTGGGCCACCATTGCTGAGACAGTTTTAACTACACCTGTATAAACAGGACTGCAGGGAAGTTCACATGGCAGCTGGGCAGCACCCACAGGAGCTCAGCAAAGACTCTGCAGGCAAACAGTCACTAGGCTGCCTCCTCGCTGGGCAGGGCAGCCCTGAAAAAAAAGGCAGCAGCACTACATAAACTCATAAATAAAGCCCTAACTACCTGGGACAGAGCACCTGGGATAAAAATGGGGTTTATGAGATCTGCAGCAGCAGACTTAAACGTACCTGCCCAGCAGCTCTAAATGAAAAACGAAGCTCACAGCTCAGCACTTGAGCTCCTATAAAGGACAGATTGTCTCCTCAAGTGGCTCCCTGACCCTCATATACCCAAAGAGTCACCTTATAAAGGAGAGCTCAGACTGACATCTGGTGGGTATCCTTCTGGGAAAGAGAAGCAGAATAAGAAACTGGCAGCAACCCTTACCTCTGCAGTTGTACAGCAGAGGGACCAGACTGTTAGAAGAAAAACTAAGAAACGAAAGAAATAACTTCATCATCAACAAACTGGACATCCACTCAGAGACCCAATCTGAAAGTCAACAACTACAAAGACGATAGGTGGATAAATTCACAAAGATGGGAAGAAACCAGTGCAAAAAGGATGAAAACACTTGAAACCAGAAAGCCTCTCCTCCTACAAGGGATCACAACTCCTCACCAGCAAGGGAACAAGGATGAATGGAGAATGTGTGTGATGAATTGACAGAATCAGACTTCAGAAGGTGAATAATAAGAAACTTCTGTGAGCCAAAAGAACATATTCTAACCCAATGCAAAGAAACTAAGAACCTTAAAAAAAGATTTGATGAAATGCTAATGAGAATAGATAACTTAGAGAGAAATATAAGTGAATTGACAGAGCTGAAAAATACAACACAGGAACTTCACGAAGCATGCACAAATTTCAACAGCCGAATTGACCAAGCAGAAGAAAGGATATCAGAGGTCGAAGATCAACTCAATGAAATAAAATGAGAAGGCAAGAATAGAGAGAAAAAGGGTAAAAAGGAATGAACAAAGTCTCCAAGAAATACGGAACTATGTGAAAAGACCTAATCTACATTTGATAGGTGTACCTGAATGTGATGGAGATAATGAATCCAAGCTGGAAAATACTCTTCAGGATATTATCCAGGAGAACTTCCCAACCTAGGAAGGCAGGCCAATGTGCAAGTACAGGAAACACAGAGAACACCACAAAGCTATTCCCTAAGAAGAGCAACCCCAAGGCACATAATTGTCAGATTCACTAGGATTGAAATGAAGGAGAAAATGCTAAGAGCAGCCAGAGAGAAAGGTCGGGTTACCCATAAAGGGAAGCCCATCAGACTCACAGCAGATCTCTCAGCAGAAACCCTACAAGCCAGAAGAGAGTGGGGGCCAATATTCAACATCCTTAAAGAAAAGAACTTTAAACCCAGAATTTCATATCCAGCCAAAATAAGCTTCACAAGTGAAGGAAAAATAAAATCCTTTGTGAACAAGCAAGTACTTGGAGATTTCATCACCACCAGGCCTGCTTTACAAGAGCTCCTGAAAGTGGCATTAAATATAGAAAGGAACAACCAGTACCAGCCACTCCAAAAACATCCCAAATGGTAAAGAGCATCAACACAATCAAGAAACTGCATCAATTAATGGGCAAAACAGCCAGCTAGCATCAAAATGGCAGTATCAAATTCACACATAACAATATTAACCCTAAATGTAAATGGGCTAAATGCTCCAATCAAAAGACACAGACTGGCAAATTGGATAAAAAGTCAAAACCCATCAGTGTGCTGTATTCAGGAAACCCATCTCACATGCAAGGATACACAAAGGCTCAAAATAAAGGGATGGAGGAAGACCTACCAAGGAAATGGAGAGAAAAAAAACAAAACAAAACAAAAAAAACAAACAGGAGTTATAATTCTTGTACTGATAAAATAGACTTTAAACCAACAAAGATGAAAAGGGACAAAGAAGGACATTACATAATGGTTAAATGATCAAAGCAACAAGAAGAGCTATCGATCTTAAATATATACGCACCCAATGCAGGAGCACCCAGATACATAAGGCAAGTTCTTAATGACTTACAAAGAGACTTAGGCTCCCACACAATAATAGTGGGAGACTTTAACACCCCATTGTCAGTATTAGACAGATCAACCATACAGAAAATTAACAAGGATATTCAGTACTTGAACTCAGACCTGGACCAAGCAAACCTAATACATGTTTACAGAACTCTCCACCCCAAATCCAGAGAATATACATTCTTCTCAGCATCGCATCACACCTACTGTAAAATTTACCACATAATTGGAAGTAAATCACTCCTCAGCAAATGCAAAACAATGAAAATCATAACAAACAGTCCCTGAGACCACAGTGCAATCAAGTTAGAACTCAGAAATCAGAAACTAACTCAGAACCACACAGCTTCATGGAAACTGAACAACTGGATCTTGAATGTCTACTGGATAAACAATGAAATGAAGGCAGAAATAAAGATGTTCTTAGAAAGCAAAGAGAACAAAGAGACAACAAACCAGAATCTCTGGGACACATTTAAAGCAGTCTCTAGAGGAAAATATAAAGAAATAAATGTCCACACGAGAAGCAAGAAGAGATCTAAAACTGACACCCTATCATCAAAATAGAAAGAGCTAGAGGAGCAAGATGGAAAAAAAAAATCAAAACTATCAGAAGAGAAGAAATAACTAAGATCATAGTAGAACAGAAGGAGACAGAGAAACAACAAACCCTTCAAAAAATCAATAAATCCAGGAGCTGATTTTTCACAAAGATCAACAAAATAGACCACTAGCCAGATTAATAAAAAAGTAAAGAGAGAATAATCAAATAGAAGTAATAAAAAATGATAAAGAGGATATCACCACAGATTCCACAGAAATTCAAACCATCATCAGAGATTATAGCAAACAACTCTATGCACACAAAGTAGTAAACCTGGAAGAAATGGATAAATTCCTGAACACTTGCATCCTCCCATGCCTAAACCAGGAAGAAGTTGAATCCCTGAATAGACCAATAAAAAGGTCTGAAGTTAAGGCAGCAATTAAGAGGCTACCACCCCAAAAAAGCCCAGGTCCAGATGGGTTCACAGCTGAATTCTACCAGACATACAAAGAGGAGTTGGTACCATTCCTTCTGAAACTATTCCAAATAATCCAAAAAGAGGAAATCCTTCCCAAATCATTTTATGAGACTAACATCATCCTGATACGAAAACCCGGCAGAGACTCAACAAGAAAAGAAAATTTCAGGCCGATATCCATGATGAACATTGATGCAAGAATCTTCAATAAAATACAGGCAAGCCAATGGCAACAGCACATCAAAAAGCTTCTCCTCCATGATCAAGTAGGATTCATCCTGGGGATGCAAGGCTGTTTCAACATACGCAACTCTATAAACATAATTCATCACATAAACAGAATCAAAGACAAAAACCACATGATTATCTCAATTGATGCAGAGAAGGCCTTTGACAAATTCAACAGCCTTTTATGCTAAAAACCCTCAATAAACTAGGTATTGACAGAATGTATCTCAAAATAATAAAAGCTATTTATGACAAACCAACAGCCAATATCATACTGAATGGGTAAAAACTGGAATCATTCCCTTTGAAATCTGGCACTAGACAAGGATGCCCTCTCTCACAACTCCTATTCAACATGGTACTGGAAGTTCTAGCCAGAACAATCAGGCAAGAAAAAGAAATAATGGGTATTCTATTAGGAAAGGATAGTGTCAAATTATCTCTATTTGCAGATGACATGATTGTATATCTAGAAGACTCCATTGTCTCAGCCCAAAATTTCCTGAAACTGGTAAGCAACTTCAGCAGTCTCAGGATACAAAATCAATGTGCAAAAATCACAAGCATTCCTATACACCAATAACAGACTTAAAGAGAGCCAAATCAAGAATGATCTGCCATCCACAATTGCTACAAAGAGAATAAAATACCTAGGAATATAACTAACAAGGAACGTAAAGGACCTCTTTGAGGAGATCTACAAACCACTGCTCAGCGAAATAAGAGAGAACACATACAGTTGGAGAAACATTCCATGTTCATGGTTAGGAAGAATCAATATGTTAAAATGGCCATACTGTCCAAAGTAATTTGCAGTTTCAATGCTATCCCCATCAAGCTACCAATGACCTTCTTTACAGAACTGGAGAAAAAACCACCTTAATCTTCATATGGAACCAAAAGAGAGCCCGCATAGTCATGGCAATTCTAAGCAAAAAGAACAAAACGGGAGGCATCACACTACCAGTCTTTAAACTATACTACAAGGCTACAATAACCAAAACAGCTTGGTACTGGTACCAAAACAGAGATATAGACAAATGGAACAGAACAGAGGCCTTGGAGACAACACAACATATCTACAACCACTCAGTCTTTGACAAACCTGACAAAAACAAGCAATGGGAAAAGGATTTGCTGTTTAATAAATGGTGTTGGGAAAATTGGCTAGCCATGTGCAGAAAGCAGAAACTGGACCCCTTCCTTACACCTTACACTAAAATTAACTCCAGATGAATTAAAGACTTAAATATAAGACCTAACACCATACAAACTCTAGAAGAAAATCTAGATAGAACTACTCACCACATAGGCGTAGGCAAGGATTTCATGACCAAAACACCAGAAACATTGACAACAAAAGCCAAAATAGACAAATGGGACCTAATCAAATTCCATAGTTTCTGTACAGCAAAAGAAACAATCATTAGAGTGAATCGGCAACCAACAGAATGGGAAAAATTTTTTGCAGTCTACCCATCTGACAAAGGGCTGATATCCAGAATTTACAAAAAGCTAAAACAGATTTAAAAGAAAAAAAAAAAAGCCCATTCAAAAGTGGGCAAAGGATGTGAACAGACACTTTACAAAAGAAGACATACATGAGGCCAACAAACATATGAAAAAATGCTCATCATCACTGGATATTAGAGAAATGCAAATCAAAACTACATTGAGATATAATCTCACGCCAGTTCGAATGGCGATCATTAAAATGTCTGGAGACAACAGATGATGGAGAGGATGTGGAGAAATAGGAACACTTTTACACTGTTGGTGGGAGTGTAAATTAGTTCAACCATTGTGGAAGACAGTGTGGCGATTCCTCAAGGACCTAGTAATAGAAATTCCATTTGACTCAGCAATCCCATTATTGGGTATATATCCAAAGGATTATAAATCATTCTACTATAAGGACACATGCACATGAATGTTCATTGCAGCACAGTTTACAATAGCAGACATGGAACCAACCCAAATGCCCATTGATGATAGACTGGACAGGGAAAATGTGGCACATATACACCATGGAATATTATGCAGCCATCAAAAGCGATGAGTTCGTGTCCTTTGTAGGGACATGGATGAACCTGGAAACCATCATTCTCAGCAAACTGACACAAGAACAGAAAATCAAACACCACATGTTCTCACTCATAGGTGGGTGTAGAACAATAAGAGCACATGGACACAGGGAGGAGAGCATCACACATTGGGGTCTGTCAGGGGGAAACGGGAGGGACAGCAGGGGGTGGAGAGTTGGGGAGAGAGAGCATGGGAGAAATGCCAGATATAGGTGAAGGGGAGGAAGGCAGCACATCACACTGCCATGTGTGTACCTATGCAACAATCTTGCATGTTCTTCACATGTACCCCAAAACCTAAAATGCAACAAAAAAAGGAGTCTCAGAAGTATTACTGGCTAAACAAGACAGCAAAGAAAAAATTACCCAAAACAAAAATTTTTAAATGACTAAATCTATTATAAATAGAAAATTTCATAGAAAAATATTAGTAAATTAAATAATATACAATTCATATCCTAAGTATACAGAATCCACTAAATGTTCACTACATTACATACAAGAATTAATCTTTTTAAGGTTATTTTTACATATTTAAAATGTAGTGATCAAATAACTTCTATAATAAGTGTAAATTTCTATACACAGCCTTGGATTAGTATTATCATTTTTTGTGAAGTGAATATATCAAGAAGCCTAGATAAAAATTTCAATAGCTTTAATGAGGTATGATTGACATATAAAAACTGCATCTATTTATTGTGTACAACTTCATGAATGTAGGCAAACAAACCAGAGATAACCTCACCATAAATAAAGTAATGGACATACCCAGCACCACCTGAACTTTCCTCATGTACCTTTGTTTTTATTTTATATGTTTTGTCTGTTTTTTTTTTTTTTTTTTTTTTTTGTGTGTGTGTGTGTGTGTGGTAAGAACATTTAACATGACATCTACCCTCTTAACATATTTAAGTTCTAGAAATCTGCCATGCAACACAGTGTCTATATTAGCAATAAGGTATTATGCACTGTATAAATTCTTCAAGACCAAAACATTTTTGAGTGTGTGTGTGTGTGTGTGTGTATGTGTGTGTGTGTGTGTGTGTGTATGTGAAAGAGAGAGAGAGAGAAAGAGAGAGAGAGAGAATGAGGGAGGGAGAGAGAGAAAGAGAGAGAATGAGGGAGGGAGAGAGAGAGAGAGAGAGAGAGAGAGAGAGAGAGAGAGAGAGTCTGTCTCCCTTTTTCCCCCAGACTAAAGTCCAATAGTGTGATTTCAGCTCACTGCAACCTCTGTCTCCTGAGCCCAGGTGATTCTCCCACCTCAGGGTTCCAAGTGGCTGGGACTACATGTGTGCACCACCACAGCCAGCTAATTTTTGTAATATTTTTAGAGGCAGGGTCCCACTATGTCACCCAGGCTTTTCTGGTACTCCTGAGCTCAACCTATCCACCTGCTTTGGCCTCCAAAAGTGCTGATATTACAGGCACAAGCCATTGAGTGTGGCCTGATTTGGTATTTCTTACTTTTTTTGCCCCCATACCTTTATTCTACTTCTGTATTTGACTGATCGCAAGCCAATAAAAGATGAAGCCAGGAAAAAAAATAAAAAAAAGAAAATTGTGTATGTGTGTATGTGTGTGTGTGTGTGTGCGTGTGTGTGTGTGTGTTTGTAATATATTATGATAACCTTGCTTTGAGTAGTGGATTATCTTCTCCTGTCATGATTCCAAAGAAAAATAATTAAGTACTATAAGGAAGTTTAAAGGCCAAGTAATGTAACAATATATATTATAGGATATTAATTTCAGTATGGCTACACATTATCTTCAAAAATTTTAAATCTAAAGAATGTTTAATGTTATACAGATGTTGGAATTAAGAAGTTTGAAGTTGCCTGCTTATTTAAGTATTAATTATATATTCAGTGGTAAAAATCTGGAATGTTAAATGTGTTGGTAACAATTTGCATATGGTATTGTCACTTTATTTTGTTATTTAGCTGAAAAACCAATAGATTTTATTTCTTCTAAGCTTCTGTAGACTTTATTTTCCATTTATAGTAATCGGTGTATTCAATTTCACTTTAAAAATTCTATTTATGTTTTCATTCATATTCATGTTGCAGTGCTTTTCAAGACACTGATTTTTATATTTCAGTGGCATATGAAAGTATAATTATGAAACTCAGGCATGAAATTATTTTAATATTAAACTTAAAATAGAGAAAAATACTAAAGAGTTTAACTTGTTGACTTTATAGAATACATACAACATACAGAGCTTTTTTTGAGTATTAAAATACTTTGGAAAAATCTTTTTCAATTTGTTTCACTATTAAAATATCAAAAGTCTTTTCCTTGAAAACAGAGCAGAAAAAATTATGAAAACATGTATTCATAAAATAAAGCCTACATTTGATTTTTAAACATTAAATACATTATTAATTGTTTTTCTTTTAATCTTGTTGGTTTTTTAGTTTTTTAAATTAGTTTTCATGCTCAGATATATCTGCCCTATCTTGCTGGTGTAGAAGGAATAGTAGAGTAGGATATAGAAGATCTGAGCTAATATTCTAATATTTCACTAAATAGCTGATTAATTTGTAATGTTAATTTTTGTTTTCTAGATCTTAGAAATTGAGAAAAATGATTTCTGTTTTTCAACTAATTCTAGGGTATATATAGGACAATTTCTGTGGCTTTCTTTTTTTGGGGGTTCCTAACCACACCATGTTGATGCTATTTGGCAATTTTACCCTATTTATAATCAAACTTTTTCTATTTATTCATTAATATATACTTATGAATTTTAATGGCACACATTGTGCTTGATACTATAAATAATGCAAAGTAAAGTATCTAAGTTAAAGCTGTTTATGAAGAAACAGTCCCAACTGAAATTGAGAAAGATATGGTTCTTGGGATTTGCTCTCTTTCTTCATCTTCATTCCTACCAATATTTATCTCACTCACTCTCATGCAGATCTTTAAATACCATCTTTATCGTGATGATTCCTACATTTATATCACCATATTTTTTAGTCCAAACTCAAAGATCTCCACATAAAAAGACATTGTAAAATCAGCAGGACCCAAATTGAATTTCTCATTTCTTATCAGATCTACTTCACCTTGCAATCTTCCTGCCTTTGGCCTTCTTACTCTCCCAGTCTCTTTGGCAAAAAGCTGGTTATTCACCCTCTCTTGTTTTCCTCATATGCTTATATCAGACATTTCAAGAAATCTCATTGACTATAGTTTCAAAATATGCCACAAACAACCACATAATCTGATCTTCTTTGCTACCACCTAGTGAAGCTAGTTTATCTCAATGCTGAATTGCTGATGTCCTCATAACTGAATTCCTTTCTTCCACTCCAACTCAATACTAAACAAAGAGTGGTTCTTTCAAAACCCAAAATGTATTATGCCTTTCTGCTCAAAACTATTCAGTGGTCTCCATCTCATTCAGATGAAGAATTCTAGTACTTAGTAATCAAAAAAGCCATATTACGATTTTCACATTTTGTTTCTTGTTTATAAAATGCTTTCTCATTTCACATTTATTTTGGTTATCTCCATTATGTTCTTAATATAGCTTGAGTTTGTTTTCCTATCATGCTGTCTATTACAGAGCTGGTTTTATTTTCTTTTACAGAATTAGCCAAATTTCCCAACATCATTTATTGAATACCATATCTTATTTCACTAAGTAATCAAAAAAGCTTTTTGTATACCAGGTTTCCATATATTTATATGGAACCCGAGTGCGTGTGTGTGTGTGTGTGTGTGTGTGTGTGTGTGTGTTTATATTGGTCTTTAAATCTGTTCTATTTCATTATGTCTCTTTAATTGCCACTATTACAAGTTTAAAATCACTTCAGTGGTGAAATATGTAGTATCTGTTAGAAACACCTTTTTTTTATATTACTTTGCCAAATTTTTCTATACACTTTTCCATATATTTGAGAATATGTTTATTCAGTTTCTTAAAATGTTGCTTAAATTTTGATGGAAATACTAATGAATTTAGAGATAAGGTTAGTCAAAATTTCACATTTTAAATATTTTTATCCAAGGATTTAGGGAAATTTATCTAAAATGTTATATTCCTTTATATGCAATTTGAAAATAGTGATTAATGATGCCTTTATGAAAAAGTGATGTAAACAGTTTCTATTTTCCATAAAAGCATTTATAAGTTAGAAATTTTCTGTTATTAGAAATTTGGTGTATGTTTCCTACAAATCTGAACTTCAAAATTTCTTTGGTTTTTCTTTACAGGAGTTATTATCTTGGCATCTGCTTTAAAAAGGACTAACCAAAACAATACTACATCACCATAAACTCTAAGGGTAGGTTTATACTACACCCTCAAGAAATTTGTGTAAGACTTGAATCTTATCTTTGTTGAGTATTTGGTAAGTATTAAGTATTTTAAAGCAATATTTGGTCTCTGTAAAGTGATTCGAATTATTATATAACAAATAATTGTTCAAATTATCAATTTCTTTTTGATTGCATTTGTATAAATGTTTGAGAATATATATCTAGAAATACTATCATTTTATATTAATTTATTTGATCATTAAGTATTCATTTTTATTCTTGTATTATTTTTAAATCACTGGACCACCAACAATTTTTTTTTTGTTTTTAGTTCCAATATTTGAGTTTTTAAAACTTAACAAAATTTCAATTTCTTAATATTACTTTAATATACTGATATGGATCCAAAAGATGCTTCTATTTCTTTATTATATTAACTCTATTTTTGCTGGATGTTGTTTTGATATTGCTTTTCTTATTTCATAAATTTCATCATGGCCAGGTTTGTTGGCTCATGTCTGTAATCCCAGCATTTTGGGAAGTTGAGGCAGCAGGATCTCTTGAGCCCAGAAGTTTGAGACTATCCTGGGAAACATAGTGAGACTTTGTCTCTACAAAATAGAAAAAAGTAGCTGGGCATAGTGGCATGCACCTGTAGTCCCAAGCATTTGGGAGGCTGATGTGGGAGGACGGCTTGTGCCAGAGAAGTTAACCTGCAGTGATCATGTCACTGCACTCCACCCTGTGCAAGAGAGTGAGTCCCTGCTTGGTGCTACTACAAATAAAGCTGCTATGAACATCAAATTAAAAGTATTTCTATGGCTATATATTTTCATGTATCTTGGGTAAACACATAGAAATACAATGGTTTGGTCATACAGTGGACATATGTTCAACTTTGTAATAAACTGTCAAACAGGTTTCCAAAGTGGTTGTATTGCTTATGTCTTCATCAGCAGTTAATGACAGTAAATTTTCTCTATATATTTGCCAACATTTGGTGTGATCATTCTTTAATCTTAGACTTTTTGATATGTATGGAGCAGCATCTCATGCAATTTTAACTTGAATTCCATAGTGTCTAATGATTTTTAGAGTCTTAATAGTATTTTCATGTTTAATCTTGTACAGTGTATCTTATTTTGTAGCGTATCTGTTTACATATTTTTCTCATTTGTTTTGATTTCTTTAACTGAAGTTTCCAAATTATTTGTATATTCTAGATAAAAATATTTGCTTACATATACCATTAAAATATTTTCTTCCATTGTATGACATGTATTTTCATTCTCTCAAGCTGCCTTTTAAAGAGCGGAAGTTATTTTGTAATACTTTTATTGAGGTGTGCTGGTGTCATACATTAAAAAGAAACTTTGCTTAATACAAAAAGATTTTACTTTCGTATGTTTTGAGTGTTTTAAAGTGTATAATAAATATTTAAGTTTATGATATATTTTCATTTAAATTATTTATTCGTTATATGACATTTCCTGAATATTTCTTTTTATATTACGATACATTTTTGAGAGTACCAGTTAATACAAATATGCCTACTGGGGTTTTCACCACTTTTGTAGAGAACTATAATGTGTTTATTTGTGTACATTGACCTTGAACTCTGTAGTTTTTCTACATTTATCAGTTCTTTCGTAGATTCTACCAAACTTTTCACATAGATGGTCCCATTATATATAAATAAAGAGTTTTACTTCTTCCTTTCCAATCCTTATGTTTTTTTTTTTCCTTTCATATTACAGTGGACAGAATAGCTAGCATAATATTAAATAGAAGTGGTGAAAGCAAATGTCTGTGTGTTTTTCTGGGTTTGGACAAAGCTTTTGGTCTTTCCTTATCAAATAGCTTTTTTTTTAAAGCTAAAAAGGCTTTGGAGATAATCCTAATCAGGGAGAGAAAGTTTCCTTCTATTTTCAGTTTGTAAGATATTTATGAAAATGGATAACTGATCTGACATCCTAAAATTAGAAGAGTTTTTATATCCATGTCATATGGATTTTATTTCTCATACTATAATTGGCTCTTGGCCTTATAGAATGAGTTGAAAAATAGTAATTCTTCTACCTTAGAATTCTATTATAATTATACAACATTAGTTCTCTTGTCAGTTTAAGGTACTGGAATCTGAGAAGCTACTTTTTTCCTCAATAATTTCTGTATATCAGGAATACTTTTGGACGACTTTTTACATTCCAATACCTCATTTTTTGTAGCTTTAACCTTGATCTAAACTCTGAGAATTATAAAACAACAGTTTCGAGTAGTGAGAAATGTTGACCCTCTCTTATTTCCCAGATGGAAAGCATGTCATTCCATTTAGAATAGAATAATGGGGGACTATTTCCATAAGCAAAATATAGCAGGAAAATTGTGTCATGAGACATATGATTTTACTTATTTTCCTTGGTTTTCCCAATCTTACTCCCATCAATCATACATTTTGTGATTTTGCCTTTTCTTCACAAAATTTAGTGAAGAAAATGAAAATAAACTTTGAGATTTTCCCAAAATGCTTGATTTTGTCTCAGTGCTCTTAGATATTTGTCTAAAGGTACAAAACATTTTCTATAAAAAAGTCTTCCTCAGGTTTTCTTAGAATAAGCTCTTCTGTATCAGCATATGAAACTCTTTGGAAACAATAAATAAACACATTCAGTATTTCTAAAAGGTTCCTAGAGAGTTCAGCCTTCAAGCACATTTCTTGAGTTCGATAGAAAAAAATAATACTACATGTATACACCGTGGAATACTATGTAGACATAACAATGAACAATATCAAGTCATTTGCAGGAATACAGACAGAGATGGAGGCCATTATCATTAGAAAGCTGATGCAGGAACAAAAACTCATATAAGACATGTTCTGACTTGTAAGTGAGAGTTAAATAATGAGAACACATGGACACAGAGGGGAACAACACACACTGGGGGCTATCAGAGAGTGGAGAGTAGGAGGAGAAAGAGAATCAAGGACAATAACTAATGGGTATTAGACTTAATACCAGAGTGTTGAAACAATCTATACAACAAGCCCCCATGACACAAGTTTACCTATGTAAAAAACACGAATGTGTACCCCTGAACTTAAAGAAAGTTAAAGAAAAAGAAGAGGTAATGGTCGCTTCAAAACCAGGTAACAATGATTGCTACCTAGATACAATATGCATTGCTTCCATCCCAACCATAGCTTGGCTAATTCTACATGCTAGACTCACTTGCTTGCAGTAACTATTTTTCCATAATTCTTTTGTCTCAATTTTTAAATATGTACACACACACACACACACACACACACACACACACACACACACTCTCTATGAGCCTGCACATGTCTAAAAGTCTTTGACTTTTAGAACACATTTTTACCCTAGGTTCTTGCAAGCATATTCAGGAAGTATAATTCGGAAGTGATTTTATTGCATATAAAAGAAATGAAGCTCAAGATTAGAGGGGAGAGTCATGGGGAGAGAGAGAGCAGAAAGAGAGAATAAGCAGAGAAAATGAGAACTAAAGCAAATTCTTTAGTGTCACTGAGGTACTTCCTTTCTTCTGGTCTCTCTCCCTCTTTCTTCTCAATGCAACTTTTATCAGAATTTCATGTCTGTTACTGTGTTACTAACTTGTCAACATAGATGCAGTCAGTTTATATCATCCTAATGTAATAATACTAAATACATGAGATACATGTTCTTTGCCACCACTTTATTATGTAGCCCAAGGTTAGAATGCTAAGTTTGAATCAGCTGGCCATCTGTGTGCCAGTACCCTCAGCTGGGCAAACTTAGAACCATAATTAGATATTTTGTGAAATCTCCTTTTGGTCTTATCATATACATTCTTCATAACTTTCAATCAAATAGAAGAAACTATTCTAAAATATTATTTTAAAAATTATTAAATAATTTATTATTAAAACAAAAAAATAAATATTAGCCAAATGTAGCCAGTAATGTTTCTATTAAGACATAAGCCATTCAATAAGATATAAGCTATAGTTTTATGTATCAGTTTCCAGGAACTTTTAAAAATCAATCATTGGTGTATGCTCCAGCTTCTCTCCTTTTTCTGTTACATCCAGATTGCTTTTTTTAATGAAAATTTTGTCACTGTAGACTAGAAAGATGAAGAAAACATATTAAAGATGAAAGAATAGTGAGGCATGACCTATGAGAACTTTGAAAAACTTAGACTTGAGTTCATTTCTGAAGTTTGCATGAAAGAGAAATAAGTTTATGTTTTGAAAGCTACCCTTACTTTTACTCTCATTCTCTTGCTGTTGAATATAATTTAGTTGATGTAATTATCTAGTTTTTCAAACACAAAATCTTCCTTTTTCTATATTGTTCTCAAATCTACAAACCAGATTTGTCAATTATACCCTAAATATGTACCATTTTTTAAAGTCCTCTCTATATTTGTCACTATGCCAGAAGCTATCATAAGATTCATATGAATTGTGAAAATTATGGCTAATTTTTTTCTTCTAAAATTGGAATTATAAAGTTATTATGCCATATAACAGCCAAAGTGCATCATTACAAATAATCCAAATGATGCCATATTCTAGTAATCAATATTTACATAGTTTCTAGCTGCAAAAATAAATCCATGACGACTTTACATTACTTGGCTTTGATTATATCTACAGGCATATTCACAAGTATTTTTCTTACTATATAGAACCATAGATAACACTTTCTGTTACTTAAAATCACTACATTTCTTTCTGCTGTAGAGACCTGGTTATAATTGTTCTGTTAGTATTACCAAAGCAAAAATCATAAAGGACAATGTTACACAGGCAAGGAAGACTGTATTCAAGGCTACTGTAGTAGGTAGAGGAGCCACAATTTAATCTGAGATCAATGCTAATAAAACAAAGAGCTGGCAAGGTTTCAAGAACTGAGATGAGGAATTTTAGGGCATTTACCTTTGCTAATTGGCTTGATCTTCGAGAAAAATCAACTTTCTCTCATCTTCAGGACAAGACAGTTTTACCACTTAGAACTGGGAGCCAGAAGTTGGGCGGAAATTAGACTCCTATGTTGCCACATAAACTGGGAGCTAGAGGTGTTATATTTCTTGATGTTTACGTTTCAAAGGGATAGCTCACAGTTTTTCGAAAAATAGTTTTCTGGGTTGTAATACAGACAAGAACCTTTTAAAAAGATTTACATCTCAAAGAAGCAGGAAAAGAATTTATAAGTTTTCTAAAGTAAATGTTACAATAAAATATAAAATATTTTTTAAAAGATGAGATTAGCATTTAAATCTACAGAATGGGTAAGGCAAATGGCTTTCCTTAATATGGGCATGCTTATAAAATCAACTAAAGGGCTGAACAGAACAAATGACTAATTCTCCCATGTGTAAGGCAAACGTAGAATTCTTCCTCTGACAACATTTAGACTGGAACACTGACATTTTTTCCTGCCTGCAGACTCCAAGGGAATTATTGGCTCCCCAGGGTCTCAAGCCTGCTGGTGGATGGACTGAAACTATACCATCAGTTCTCCTTTTGCTTGGACCTTCGGACTCAGACTGGAATTAAACCAGCACTTCTGGGTCTCCAGCTTGCTAATTCACCTGCAGATTTTGGAACTTGTCAGCCTTCATAATCTCATGAGCCACTTAAAAAAAAAAAAAAAAAAAAAAAAAAACTATTTATTATATTTTAAGTTCTGGGGTACATGTGCAGATCATGCATGTTTGTAACATAGGTATACACGTGCTATGGTGGTGGTTTGCTACATCCATTGCCACGTCATCTACATTAGGTATTTCTCCTCATGCTATCCTTCCGTAATCCCCCCACCCCCTGCTATTCTTCCCCTATCCCCCACCCCCCCAGGCCCTGGTGTGTGATGTTCCCCTCTCTGTGTCCCTGTGTTCTCACTGTTCAACATCAACTTATGAGTGAGAACATGTGGTGTTTGGTTTTCTGTTCTTGTGTCAATTTGCTGAGAATGATGGTGAAATATCATTTGACCCAGCAATCCCATTACTGGGTATATACCCAAAGGATTATAAATCATTCTAAATAATTCTATTATAAAGACATATGCAAATTTATGTTTATTGTGGCACTGTTCACAATAGCAAAGACTTGGAACCAACCCAAATGCCCATCAATGATATACTGGATAAAGAAAATGTGGCACATATATGCCATGAAATAACATGCAGCCATAAAAAAGGATGAGTTCATGTCCTTTGCAAGGACATGGATGAAGCTGGAAGCCACTTTTTAAAAATAATAAATCCCTCCCTATAATAAAACAGGGTTGTTTATATGCCTTAAATAGACACACACATATTTCATAGGTTCTGTTTCACTGCCCAACCCTAATATATAGAGTAAAAACATTTATTCTATTTTCATAAGGGAAAAGAAAATGTAAAAAGCTGTTTTTCATGACTTCTATTTTTCTTAAATTAGTTCATGTAAACTCTGCTACTAAGTAAAAGACTGGCAATTTAATGAGACAAAAAATTAAGCATGTCTTCCATTCTAGGAGATTTTCAATTAATTTTCAAAGATAGTAAAATATATCAATTAAATAATTTGAAAAGTATATATAAGTAATAAACATAAAATTGAAAGTAAATACACTTAGTATACAAATTTAACAAATGTGTTTTAACTTGTCAAAGAAAGAAGAAACAGCTTGATGGTTGGTGATGAGTAGTGGGTGGTGAAGAAAGGGTGTGAAATGACTATCATTTGGAAAGTGATAGTGTCAGGTGATTAAATCAGGGATTCTTGATGATAAATTTTTTTCTGTGAGAGACTTTGATAATTGCAACCCACTGATGTGAAAGGCTTTGGCATATGCTTAATTTTTTTTTTAACCTAGGCTTAGAAAGTCATTTCAAAACACGTTGAAGAAGCTCACATATATCACAGATTGATAATAGATGTTACATAATTATCATTCAGTGTATGCATACACAAATACACACACATGCACAAACACATTTTTTTTTTTTAGATTTTTTCAAAACCTTGCAGACAATTGAAAATTTTTCTGTTTGATACTGTCTGATCAGAATCTGTGGTATTGAGTAAATTGGAGAGTGGTTTGGCTGAAATTATAATGATATAATAGCAATTTTTAAAGCAATTGTTTAGTTTGATTTTCAAGGAAAAATTATGCAAAATGATACAACTTTTCTTAAAGGTTTTCTCCAAAAAGCTTTCAAATATCATTATTTAAGAAAGTTGCTAAATAAACCATTTGTATGTGTGGTATATATATATATATATATATATATATATATATATGCATTTAATTTCCTAAGATTTCTCATGAAGAGAAAACAGGACAGAGGAAATCTAGAATAGTGTCAAATTTTATTTCAGGAAATTGTCAAATGAGCTGCTGTGTTAAGGAAGGAAATTTTTTGCAGATTGCCCTGTGGCTCAGCTCTAATGATATTTCCTCATGACCTTTTGTTACCTGATTGCTATTACTTACTCTGTGTGGTGTATTCCTCTTAAATTAAACCCATATCTGTACTTGAATCATCAGCACTTTAAGTCTTGCCCTTGTTCACTTCTGTTTCCTTTGCCTTATAATTTTCTCCATATATCTGATTTAACTCTCACATTAAGGTTCTCCAGAGAAGTAGATTAATTATATCTATTTTCCTGAAATAGATAGAATATATATATTCTAGAGAAATATATATAATTTTATTAATGTATATTTTAATAATATATAAAGCATATGTCATATACATATGTATACCTGTGTGCATGTAAAACATATATGTATATATCCAGAAAGTGATTAAGAAAGAGATTTTAAGGAATTGGCTTACATTATTATGGATGCTGGCAAGTCTGAAATTTGCTGGGGGCACCAGCAGGCTGGAAACTGGCAATACAAAGTCTTGAATACAAAGGCAGTCTGGAGGCAGAATTAGTTCATATTCAGGTCTTGTCTGGTAAAGCCTCTAACAGATTGGATAAGGCCTACTCACATTACGGGGGGTAATCTGCTTTTCTCAATATCTTATTGAAATGTTAATCACACCTGAAAAAAATATCTTCACAGCAACATCTAAACCAGTGTTTGACCAAAAACGGGTACCAGGACCCTCCAAGTTAACATGTAAAATAACCATTCCTAAAAGCTGCAGTGTATCAGTCAATTCCCACTATCAAGGAGATGTGCTATAGCTAAATAGAGAGCATCTTGCTGAATTATTTTATGAAGATGCTTGTTGAACAAAGAAGATGCAAAATCCCTGCCAAACATCCTTCATCCTTTTCCAAATTTTACTTAATGTGTAGTTTGTATGTAACTTAAAAAAAAAAAAAAAAAAAAAAAAAAAAAACAGTCTTCACAAATTTACCTCCTCTCTATGGAACATCTCCATAATGTTACTGTGGAAGGTGAAACCAGAGGCTCAGTAACCACCTGCAGAATTTGTTACAGATTTATATGTTTCTTTCTAGATTTTGAATTTACACACACCCACAACCGCACTCACACATATATACATCACACAGATTATAAACCCAAAAATGACTGAGGCATGTCTCAATCATTTCAGAGGGTTATTTTGCCAAGATTGAAATGCACCTGGGGAGGGGAGGAACAAATCACAGTAGCATCAGATTGTGCTTTTTCCAAAGACAATTTTGAGGATTTCAATGTTTCAAAGGGAAAGAGCAAGAAGTAGGGGAAGGAGGAAAGTAAATGAAAACAGGATAGGCAGTGGAGACAAGTGGGTTACATTCTCATGAAGCTTTGATTAGCACTCAGGGAATCTACATTTTACGTGTAAACAGGTGGGTAGAGGAAAAGTCAATTGTGCTTTCATCTAGTGCTCAGGAAATCTGTATTTTATATACAAGAAATTAACCTTGTGAAAAGATGGAGTAGAGGGAGAAGTCCATCGTGCATTCATCTTGGGTGGGTAGAGGAATGATTTCTAGACTTGTCCTTGCCCTCTACCTGTGAAGATAAGCTGACAATTTATACTATCATGGTGAGTCAACAGACCTCTCTTTTAGGATTAATTATAGGGAGGCTATGCATACTGAAAGATATGGGCCCACAAGGAATTTTTTTGTAAGCAATTTGTAAGAGAGGTCATCTGCGAAATACGTTGCCATTTATCATTGTGGGAACCTGGCCTGTGTTTGAAGCTGTGACACAGTTTATGAAATGCAGTTAGCTGTTTGGGAACAAGAGGAAGACAATTTTTTGCATGATTCTATTCCCAAGCTCAACTTTCCATGTGGCATAGTGAGTTTGTGTTCCCAAGATTTTATTTTCTTCACAATATTATATATTGTATTATAAATCATCTTATAACAGTAAATACATCAAAAATGTTTGTGTAAAGTTAATAAATTCTAAATAAATTAATTTATACATGCAAATAGCATCTGAATGTGTATGTTTGTGTGAACACATGTATGCAAATATTGCTGATGTACCTAATAATGATTTTTCATTTTACTGTCTTGGAATATTTAATGAGATAATACCTGTTTCAGCACATCTGAAGCATGTCTTCTTTCTTTCTTTAATGTCTCTTCTTTTGTGATAGCTCCATGAACTTTGAACTTCAGAAATGTTTAACACATTTAAATAGGAAACCTTTCCTTTACACCACATGGTTGCTTTGTTTTCTGTTATTCTGGATCGTAACACTGGTAATCTGGATGTAAGAGAGCCATGATTCTTTTATGGCAAGAAAGGAATTCTTGTGTTCCAGGGCTGTACTTGCATCACTTGTGCAGTACAGAAACCCATATATACTGGTGCAAAAAAACAAAACAAAACAAAACAAAACAAAAAAAACTTTCTCACTTTTAGGGTTCCATTCAGTTATGGCAGCATCTTGCGAGTGAATGCTTTGGTTCTAACTAAATACATTTTTTGCCATATTATTTGTTAATAACACAATATGTATACAGGAATATTCCCTAAATGCAGTCACAGTGCCAAGATTGCTGGACCTAATAAATTTAAGTGTTAGCCACATTCTGAACTGACAGTATTTAAATGAACATTTATTATTTTAAATAATGCCTGAATAGAAAATTTTAAATTATTGGATTTTTTTTGAAAGAACTTCATCATTTTAAACAATGACCATAAGCCACAAGGAAAGATGATGAAGTCTGAATAGCTTCTGTCCCTCTGCTTTCCCTTTACCATTTGAAAGAAAGGACTCTGGGGTTTTTACTATTGCCTGATCAATGACAGAGCCTTCTGAGGACATTCCAAGAAAGTATAAAGTCCTGTGGTCTCCTCTGAAATCTGTATAGATAACATTTCAAGGGCAATACGTTGTTGGTTTTGACTGGATATGCATATAAACTTTTTAAAAAGGTGAGTCATACAGCTAACCCTTATCTGTAAGTTTTGAATTTATATTGTTTCATCTCATGTACAAAACAATTTTTTCCTCAAAAAAAGGACAACAGTTTTGATTCTGCTTCTTTATTTTATTTTTTATTTTTGGTTTTGAGACGGGGTCTCACTCCATCACCCAGACCAAATCATGTAGTGGCGTGACCACAGCTCCCTTCAGTCTCCACCTTCAGTGCTCTGGGGATTGTCTAACCTTACCTATTCTCATCTGAGTAGCTGGGACTCCAGGTGTGTGCCACCACACCTGGCTAATTTTTGTATTTTTTGTAGAGATGGGGTTTTCCGTGTTGCCCAGGAAGGTCTCAAAGTTTTGTCAATTTTTCTAATCCAAGTTTTTTGACAATCTAAAGTCTTCACTATTTTGTGAGATGCATTGCTTTTCAGTAAAACTACTGGGTTTTAGAATTTTTTTAAACTTGTAAAATACATTCATTTGTTCTAACCATTATTTCCCCCCATATTACCATCATTCTTTACTGCGCTATGTGAAAATTTCCACTATATCTAATCTCGTATATTGTGTCATGTAATCAAAATTTCTTCTACTATACAATATACCTCACATACTGCATATGATATATACATGTATATGTTCATTCTATTATATAGTATATACATTCCTATCTATACTTTTATCTACATAATTTATCTTTGTGAAATATACCATAAATTATATTAAATTCTTTATTTTTCTGCACTTCGAGTTAGTTCCTCAAGTGTATGACTTCCTTCAACACATCATTTTTAGTACTAATATGTCTATGTCATACTGCTTCATATATGAATTAACTGTATCCCATTTTTTTATCCTATTATTCAGAACAATTATTTGATAGTTTAATTTTTTTCCTTCTAATCTTAGCATACATATAATTTCTTTTAGAAAAAGATAAAAGGTAGCATATAGTCAGCCATCTGTATTGCCTAAAAGAACATCCACTTCCATGAATTTATCCTGGGGTATGTACCAGGTTGATGGTCATCTTGGATTTCCCTTCAGTCTATTCTCAATAATAAAGCTGATAACTTCTTGGGCATTGCACAAAATCAAAACTGGATTGTAACGGAGTTAGTTTTAAATCAGCCAATTCAGAGAGTTTCCTGGGCTGGGTTGAGGTGTATATATAGGTAGTCTACAGGAAAAATAATTTTGGCAGTGGTGGGTGGTTTTAAAGAAAAAAATGTTATCTTCTCATTTATAACGCAATAAGCTGTACCTTCTATCATCAAACTTTACCTGAACAAAACAGCTTAGATGGTTATATCAAGACCAGGTTTTAGTAGAACATACAGTATGTGATGTTCTCAGTACCTTGATAGTTAAGAATAATTATCTTTATATTAGATTAGTCAACATTTTTATGAATGGCACTTGGTACTCTTGTCTAAAATTTAATACCTTTTTGTTTTATATGAAGCATAGCATAGAGGCAGAGGCAGAAAAAATACACACACACACAGATGCATGTGCATCTGTGTGTGTGTGTGTGTGTGTGTGTGTGTGTGTGTGTATCTCAAAGATGGAGCCCTGCTAAGTTACAATATAGCAGAATGCCTTGCTCTGTCTCTCATTCTTTGTATCCTTATTGGCTAGGCTACCACAGGACACTCAACTGCTTTTAATGACTTTCATTACTCCCTCTTATTTTCTAGGTTAATGACATATTGAAAGTGCTAATGGCATAAAATTTTCAAATAGCTCGCTCAAACACTGTTCATGAAAGAGGCAGTGTATTTTACTTTATAAGCATATAATTTTCCCCAGTGGATTAGCTGCATCATTTTGCTGCTTTGTAAATTCTCAATTTAATTGTAAAAGTTTTAAAAAAATAAAAGCTAAAAAAGCATAGTCTCCCAATGTGAAGATGTGGTTGTGAACATGGTCATATTCCATACTGTCACTGGAATGACAGCAGGAGGTGGTCATATTCCATAATGTCCCCCCAATGATAGCAGGGGTTGTTATACAAGCTGGGAAAGGGAATATGGAAAATCAGAGATGTCAATCTACTACCACTTTGTTTTCTAAAAACCTATGATATTACAAATCATAAGGACTCACTAATTAGAATAAACAAAGAACCAGAAAAGATGTAAAATTTTTAGCATAAATGTTTTTCTATTTTTAGTTTCATGAGTCATAGCTCCAAGTGCAAATTATAGAAAATCACTCAATTAATATTCTAAAAATTCAAAAACATAGTTTTACTTGTTTAATTATAGAATGTTTACATAAACAAGAAATAACACTATTTCTAAGTATGTCTTTTTGAACCATATATTCTGTCTCTTATTCTCTTTTGTAGTGCAAGAAACATTGATATATTCAGAGTATTTTAGATAATAAAAAATTTTGAAGGGCAAGAAGTTGAAAAGGTGAACAATATTATATATACAGTCAGGTCTTAAGGAAGAATAAGGATTGTTTCTCAAGCAGGCCTCCTGGAAATTAAAACATTATTTTTCATTTGAGTTATATAATTCAAGATATAGCTCTGCTTTAGGAGCCTATAATTTTGTCCTTTCTTTAGCAGGAGTTGAGTGTTAAACTAGTATCTTAAATCAATTTTCTTAGAAGCAATTTAGCTAATGCTTTCTGTGAAAGTCTTAAAGAGATGTTCTCATCTGCATGTGGATATTCAGCTTTTTCAATACCATTTATTGAAAAGATTGTTGTTTCTTTAATGAGTGATCTTGGTGCCTTTGTCAAAAATCAGTCATCTGTAAGTGAGTAACTTTATTTCTGTGTTCTCTATTATGTTCCATTGCTAGACCCCTATCTTTCACAATATGCATAAATGAACTCAAAGTGGATTAAAGACTTATATTTAAGACCTGAAATTATAAAACTACTAGAAAGACAATACAGAAAAATGCTTTTTAATATTGGTCTGAACAAGATTATTTTTTCCAGGGGGTGGCCATTGTCACCCATGCTGGAGTGCAGTGGTGAAACCTAGGCTCACTGCAACCTGCACCTCCCAGGCTCAAGTGATTATCCTGCCTCAGCCTCCCAAGTAGCAGGGATTACAGGCGTGTGCCACCACTGCTTGACTAATTTTTGTATTTTTACTAGAGACAGGGTTTTACCATATTGGCCAGTCTTGTCTTGAACTCCTGACCTCAAATATCCACCCACCTCAGCCTCCCAAAGTGCTGGGATTACAAGCGTGAGCCATCATACTAGGCCAATAATTTTTTTTTAAAATAAAATCTCAAAAGCACATACAAATAAAAATAAAAATAGACAAATGGGATTATGTTAATAAAAAGCTTCTGCACAGCAAAGTAAATAACAAAGGGAAGAGACCACCTACAGAATGGGAAAAATATTTGCCAACTATTTATCTGACAAGGAGTAAACATTCAGAATTTATAGGGAAGTCAAATAACTCAATAGCAAAAGAACAAATAATCTAATTAAAAATAGACAAAAGTAACATTTTAAGCAACATTTCTCATGAGAAGATAAATGTCCAAATTGTATATAAAAAATGCTTAAAATTACTATCATCCAGGAAATGAAAATCAAAAACAAGATGAGATACCTCACTGTAATTTGAATGGCTACTATCAAAAACACACACACACACAAAACAATGCTGGTATAAATATGGAGAAAGAGAAAGGCTTACATACTATAAGAATGTAAATTAGTACAATGATAATGAAAAATAATATGGAGGTACCTAAAAATGTTAAAAAATAGAGCTACCCTATTATTCAACAATCCCACCCATGTGTATATATCCAAGGAAATTAAATCAGTTTATCAATGAGATATCTGCATTCACATGTTTATTAAAGCCATATCAACAGTAACCCAGATATGGAATCAACCTAAATTTGCATCAACAGATTAATGGATAAAGAAAATGTGGTATATATACAAAATGGAATACAATTCAATTATAAAACAATTCTGCCATGTAAAAACAAAGGTCCTTTTAAGAGGAAAACAGAGAGATGATGTAGCCAAGAAGCAAAATTTGTGAATTATTCACTTTACAAGAAATTAATAACAAGAATATGCAAGGAATTCAAACAACTCAACAGAAAAAAAGTAAATAATTGAATTAAAAATGGGCAAATAAGCTAAGTGGATATCTATTAAAAGGGACATATGAATGACCAACATGTATATTCAAACATGTTCAATATCATTAATCATCAGAAACATACAAATCAAACTACAATGAGATATTATCTCATTCAGGCTAGAATAGCAATTATTAGAAAAACAAAAATAACACATGCTGGCAAGAATGTGGAAGGAAGGGAATTATACATAGTTTGTGGAATGGTAAATTAGTATAGCCATTAGACAAAACAGGATGGAGCTTTCTAAAAAATATTATATGGTAGTTTCTTAAAATAGAACTGTCATACGATTCAGCAACTAACTATTGGGCATATATTCAAAGGAAAGAAAATTAGTATGTTAAAGAGATATCTTCATTCCCATATTTCTTTAAACTCTATTTACAATAGTCACAATATGGAATCAAATGAGGTGTTCATAAACTTAGAAATGGATAAAGAAAATGTGGCATAAATTCACAGTGGAATATTATTCAGCTATAAAAAGTATAAAATCCTGTCATTTGCAGCAACATGATTGAACCTGGAGAATATTAACTGAAATAAGCTAGATACAGAGAGACAAATAATGCATGATTTATTTACATGTGGAATTTAAAGAAACTGATCTCATTAAAATAGAAACAGAATATTGGTTACCAGAGGTGGGGGAGGATAAAAGTGTGTGTTAAAAACAGATTGGTCAACAGATATAAAGATATAGTTAGATGAGAGAAATAAGTTCTGGTGTTCTATTGCACAGTAAAGTATTATATTGTATTGTATATTTTTAGTTTGAAAAGACGATTTCAAATGGTCTGACCACAGATAAATGATACATGTATAAGATGATGGATATGCCAAATACTGTGATTTGGTTATTACACAATATATGCATGTTTTGAACATAATACTATACTCCATTAATAGGTATAACTATCATGTATCAATTAAAACTAAATAAATACATAAATAAGTATTTTAAAGTGTTCTCAGAAGTGAGACTGAAAGAAGCAAGACAGGGCAAGAAAATGGCTGAGCAAAGATGTGACCTGTACTGGAAACTTCATGTGCCATATGTTATCATGGAGTACAATCTACACACAAAGATGGTCCAACCTTACATCCAGGAATTAGGCTCTTATACGCCACTTCCCTGTCAACTATTGGCCTGTACCTCTGCAACACTGCGTCATTGTCCTCTAAGGAAGCTAGAGAAGGTGATTTTCCAAGGGAGGATCCAGTGTGAGGCCAGGTAGCCAACATTTATGGCAGTTGGGATATGGGTGCAATATCTTGGGAAACTGACCCAATTAGTTTACAAAGTCCCCATTCCAGACAAGCTAGCTAGTTAAGAGGTGTTTCCTTGATAGACTGTATCATTGCCCACGGCCACTCTCCTTTGGGTCAGGGGTTCGCCTTTGATGTCTAGTAGATTTATGAAATTAACATGTCCCAAAGAGAATTTTGATTCCAACCCTGTAAATTTGCTTCTCCCTCCCCAACTCTTTCTCATTTCAGTAAATTACATATTCTCTTGGGAGATGAACAGGGCAAACATCTAGAAATCATACTGCCATAATCCCTTAATCCCCATATTCAATCTATCAGCTAAACCTTGCTTAATTGTGTTCATGTTTTTGTTATGTTCTTACTGTTTGTAATGTTCCCCTGCCTCACAGTATCTAATATGTTTGAAAGTAATGGTCTTGCCTATTTGTACAGCTCACTATAATCAGAGGTAAATATGTTTGCCACTCAATTAACCTTTCCTTAATTAACATATACAGTTTCAGAAACCTCAAAGATTAATGCCTATATTTCTTTGTATTTTATAGTGATGCTCAAAAACCTCTATTTAAATGATCAATCTTAACTGAATAACTGCAGAAATTAAGTGTTGCTTTATATTTCCTTTACCTTCTTTACACCGGGTTTATTCAACACAAGAAATAGTGCAATATTTTCTCTAATGTTTAATGCTGTGATCATTCAATTACATAGGTTCTGAAAGTATTCTTTAATTCTAAGTCAGTTTTCTTCATTAATCAGGGTGTAATTTTCAACTTAAGACATCCCACAGGACTGGGAAAGGTAAGCAGAGAAAAATTCATTAATTATCATAATATTATGCTATGAAAATAGAAAGCATATTTTTATGTCTCTATTAAAAGTACATTAACAATACAATATAATCTTTCCATTTGGTCTCTAAGCAAGAAACATGATTCACATAAGGATACATGTTGTTGTTTTTTTTTTTTTTTGAAAACACATTCCAATCCTCATCCCAGGAAGCCATTCTTTATCTTAATATTGGTGTGTTTGATGCATTAACATATAGAACATGGAGCTAAAATTTCCTGCTGATCTACTGTTATGTCACTTAGTCTTCTCAGGAGATACCTGTCTTGAAAATATAGGAAAGAGAGACAAATGACAACTCTACAAATAGATGTATGTTTGTTGTGTTTTCAACCCAAGACATATACTAGATATATTGACACTAAGAGAAGAGCATAAAGTATACCTCCTTTCAACTAGGAGCACAAAGAAAACACAAAATTAAGAAATGAAAAATATCTTTGAACATTTATGTTATAGTTACAAACTTACAGATATTAAATTACCTTTTGAAATATTTTCTATAAAGACACAGTGTTTAAGAAAACATAAATGAAATTAAGTTGCTTGAACAGCAGGAAATTCAATTTTAGACAGAAAGTATCAGATTGATTTCATCTATCTTTCCAACAAGGATATCAATCATTGTTACTTCCCTCCCTTCTATATTACTTTCTTCACTTCCAGCTGTTTATGCTGAAATAGCTGAATTGAGTTGTTTCTGCTTTACTTGTGTTTTATTTTTCAATATTTAGTAAGCCTCTAGAGGGCTAGAAAAAAAATAGTGTTGTTTATAATAAAAAATCTTCGGATAGTTAAGAGGAAAAGTCTGTAACAGAGTGCAAATTTCACTGCTCTTTAAATGAGAGATATTTTAAAACAAACCTAAAGTATGTGTATTTATCATAATTATTTGGTTATATATTTTCTTTTATAGAAATCAATTTACTTTCTGCCATGGATTAATTTTCTAAAGCTAGAAATCCTTGTAAAAGAAGGCTGAACTCTAAAGTTTGTTGTCTAATGTTATAGTGTTTGACAGTCTTTTATAATTAAACGTATTTCTCTAAGGTGGTAAGCATGCCTGTTCCAATAATCTAGACCTCCTGTTTATTTTTACAATCAAGTTATTTCCTGATGCTTGAATTATCAACTGTCATTAAACAGTTTTAAATGTAATATAACACCTTACTGTATATCCAAACTAATTCATATTCTGTAATTATCAACTTGATTATATGACTGAATTTTCCAAAGTGGCTTGTGTTTCTTTAAATTTTAATAATTTTTTTACATGCAAAATATAATGTTTTCAAAAATGCTTTTTATAAAAACTAGCTCTTGTAAAACTTTTAACTACTGACTCATAGATATTTTTTAAATTAATGCAAATAAAATATAATGTGAATTTCAGTAACATGTATGGCATTACACAATACCATGTAATATTTAAGTTAGAAAGAAAGATATTTGAACACCAAAACATGGTTTACTGCATTTATAAATTTAATATTTTATATTTGATTTAATAATACTACTTTTGGATGTAGTATGTGTGTAAACTGATGTGAACAATAAGAATACAAAATTTTGCGTGTAATTGTACAATGTCAGTGATTTCTCTTGGTTCTGTTATTTACTATGTACCAACCATTTTTTAAATACCATTTTCTCTAAAAAAATTTGCTAAAGAATGTATTTGCATGATTTCCATTTGTTTAAAATATAAAAATGCTTTGCTGAACTCAGTGATTAAAAGTTGAGAAAAGATAATATTTTTAAATACTTATTGAAGGTTAACTTTAGTATATTAACTGTATTCTTTGGTGACAGTTGTAGAAGTTGTTTCTGGATTAGTTTTGAAAAGATAAGGTGAATGGTAAAATTAAAATTTGAAAACAATGTCTATAACTATATTTTGATTGGGTCATTCCAAAAATGTTTTTTCTCTCTGAAATTAAACAATCATTTTCTATATAATTAGTAATAATTTTAAAATATTCCTATTTTTCATCATTCATTCAATGAAACTCAATATTTATAATCAAATTATATTCTGGTCTCTGAAACTTACAAGACCTTGAGGATGATTTTGAAAATTATAAGTTTGCTTTGATGTTAAAAATGCAAAATTTATAAATACCATAGAGTCTGACATTAGTAAAAGGCAGTATGTAGAAATGCAATATAGTCTTTAAGTTAAAAAAAAAAAAAGCCTCACTTCTATTGCTACGTCAACCTTAGCAGTTTGTTCTTCCAGAACAAACACAGTTTTGATAATAGGAGTAAAATTTAATATTCAAATTTAGTTTACGTGTCTTAAAGAAATTTAAGTGTAAGTTTCCATAGTAATCTTATGTTTCAGATAATTCTTATTGCTCAAAAATCAAAGACAGATTCCATTTTCTTCCTTAGTGACAGATATTGAATTTCTGGAATAAAGCTGTGGCAATGTTCTTAAGAAATCTGGGTTCCTCTTCCTGCTCCAGAGGTAAATAGGAATAGTCTAATTCAATAATAGTCCAATGCAATTTAAGCGGAAGTCTATTTTACTCATAAGTAGACTTAAAAAGTTGGTCTCGTAGAAGTAGAGAGAATAGTAGTTACCTGACAGATCATGGGTAGGTTAGGGGAATGGAGAAAGAGTGAAAGATTGTTCAGTGAATACAAAGCCACAGGAGGGTAGAAATAATAAGTTTATCAGACTTATTATTGGATTATAGTATGATTAGAGTTAACAATATTGAATTGTACATTTTAGAATACGTCAAAGAGAGGTTTTTGAATATTCTCATCACAAATAAAAGTTTAAGGGAATGAATATGTTAATTACCCTTCTTTGATCATAACACAATGTATATAAATACATGTAAATAGTACATTGTACTCCATGAACACATATAATTATGTGTCAATCACTGTACTCCATGAATACATACAATTATTGTGTCAATCATAACTGTATGAATTTATGGAGTACAATGTAATATTTGCATACATATACAATGCAAAAAATATAAGTGCATATTGTTAAATATTGAGAGAGATAACATTTAAAGGTATAAAAATATGTGACATCATTGTCTAAATGCTTGCCTACACTGATAATTGTAAAAGTAATACACTTTTATAATTTATATAAGCATAGACATATTCATTAATTTCAAGTAGATTACAGATGTCTTTTATCAAAATAAAAACTGCAAATTCAAAATGCAGGTAATATGTTTGTAGGTCTAAGATAATTTTGAAAGAATTTTCTAATTTGACCATTAGCATTACTGTATAGTTCTGGGGAGCTTAACTAGAATGAAAGGAATCTGGCTCTGTGAAAGTAGAGTAAGATCACAGAAATATTTTGATAGCATAAAACTGAGTTTTTGTATAGCAAAAAAAAAAAAAAATACTCAAAGTCCTTTTCTTCATAAATATGGTCAATCTAAACTAAAAACGTGTGTGTGTGTGTGTGTGTGTGTGTGTGCCTGTGTGTGTGGTGAGAGAGAGAGAGAGAGAGAATCACTCTGTTGCCCAGGCTGTAATACAGTGGCACAATCATATAACACTACAGCCTCAATCTTCTCAGCTCAAGCAATTATCTCACTTCAGCCCTACGTGCGCTACCATGCCTAGCTAATTTTTTAACTTTATTTTATTTTATTATATGTGAAGACAGGGTCTCCCTATGTTGCCTAGGCTTTTTTTTTTTTTTTTTTTTTTTTAATATTTATGCTGAAGTCCATCATGCTAAAAAACAGAACCACTGATTATAAAATTCATCATGTGGTTTTGAGGGAATATATTCTCTTCCCGGGTCCACAAGGGGCGGGGGGTGCAGTTTCAATGGCAAGAATCTTCCCAGCACCATGCTCCCAGACCCCATACAGGGATTAGAGGTCTTTGTTTAGATTTTTGCATGCACAGGAAAGAATCAAAGATCAATCACTCTAGCGGAAGTTAGAAGGAACTCCTTTCATAGGTCAAAGGGCTTGGAGAGGGAGGAAATTCCCCGCAGGTTAAAAGTCCTTGTCCCCACATCCCGACAGATTCCACATTTAGGTCTCCTTCCACAATCTTCGTGGAAGCTTTCTCTCTCTCATCTTTCTCTCTCCTTTTTCTCTTTCTCATGCCTAAATAAATCCCTTTCTACAAAAACTCTTTGGGGTCCAATATTTACTTGGGAGCACACTGCACCTGGCATGGTCGCCTCTCCCATTCTTGGGTGAGTGGCAGACCAAGATCCTGGAGCCCAGCCGGGAGCATTCTAAACCTCCCCTGCACCCCGGATCTCGGAATCCGGCAAAAAGTTTGTCTCTTAAGATAAAAACAAAATTGTTAAATATTCCAACTTGCTGATTTAAAAAGTAGCTTAAATATTCAGTAGGATTGCTGAGTCAAATGGTATTTCTGGTTCTAGGTCTTTGAGGAACTACCACATTGTATTTCACAATGGTTGAACTAATGGTACATATACACCATGGAATACTATACAGTCATAAAAAAGAATGAGATCATGTCCCTTCTAGGGAAATGGATGGAGCTGGAAGCCTCAGCAAACTAACACAGGAACAGAAAACCAAACATCACGTTTGTATAGTTCTGGGGAACTTAACTACAACAAAAGGAATCTGGCTCTGGGATAGGAGAGTAAGATCATACAGAAATATTTTGAGAGCATAAAACTGTTTCTGTATACAGCAAAAATACTCAAAGTTCTTTTCTTCATAAATATTGTCAACCTAAACTAAAAACAGTTGTTTGTGTGTGGTGAGAGAGAACACACTGACACAGGGAGGGAAACAACACACAGCAGGGCCTGTCAGCAGGGGTGGAGGGAGGGAGAGCATCAGGAAAAAATAGCTAATGCATGCAGGGCTTAATACCTAGGTGATGGGTAGGGGAGCGCAGGATAGGTGCAGCAAATCACCATGGCACACGTTTACATGTGTAACAAACCTGCACCTCCTGCACATATATCCTGAAACTTAAATTATAATAAAATACAAATTTAAAAAATGCTGAAATAAAATAAAGTAATACTGAAAAAGGACCATAAAATATCAGAAAAGTAATAACCAGGCACTAAAGATTCATAAAATATAGAAAAGTAATAACCAGCTACTAATTTGTACAAATATAATCACACTATTTTGAAAGCTGAGAAAACTTGTTTCAGAAGTTGCCCAAAATTAGAACCCAGAGTTTTATGAGCAAGAAGTTGTGAGTGTTTTCCAAGACACTAGTGTCTGAAGGTACAAATGCTCATGTTGTGGAAACTTGTTGCAATGGTTCGAGGATTTATTAAAGAAAATGTTACCTAAAGCATGCATTATATTTGTAGTAAACAAATATGGATAAATAGGATAGATCATTTGGTGCTTGAATTAATTAACTACAGGATGCTTTTGTACTATATTCCAACTAAGTACTAAAAATTACTGACCCAAAGTACTATGTTTTAAATTCTTAATTTATGTCATGCAATTAGAAAATTTTGTTTTTTGAGTACATTCCTTATATTTTCAAATAAAATGTTTCCAGAAAACAGAAAACTGCTTTTTCTAAATTGAGTAGTGTGTGGCAAGCACCTAATTCAGCCAAAAGTGTTACTAGTTATGAATGTCATTCTAAATTGTAGAGAACTAACATTTCTAGTCCCACATAGTGAAAATTATTTTCTGTCCCATTAAGAAGAGTTAACTTTCAATGGTGATTTTCAAAGTAGTTTCAAGGTTCATATTTTTATATACATTAATAACTAGGTACTTGTGGGATCCATATTCAAAAACAAATCCTGCACATCAAGCTAAAAGGAGAAGAAAAAAATAAAACCCTGAGAAAAGGCTATTTCTAAAAAAAAGTGAAATAAAATGAAGTTATTCCACAAATATTTATTTATAAAATGACAAAAAAACTGCTGCTGAATACTTCTGAAGTAGTGAATTTATGAAATAAATTTCATTTACTAAAATAATCCTTATTTTTCAGTAAGGTAAACAGTTCTTATTCATGATCAAAGTTCAGACGGTGTGATTTTCAGGCTAAACTTATTCTGATGGTCATAGATGTATAATTGCCCAAGAACAACTGTCTTTAGACAGCTGCTTTTTGCAACTCCCAATGTTGCCTTTATTCTCTCCTTTATCACCAAATTTCTAAGGATCTGATTGGAAACTAGGAGAAAATCTTCAAGATTAGGTGGATAATGTGCATGTGTGTGTTTCCTGAATAGTACTGCATGACAAAGGCTCCCACATTCTCAGTAGCTTAAAACTATATCTGTTTATACTACTGAGTCCAGGTAGCTCTATTTCAGCTGATCAGTGAGGGGGTCAGCTGGGCTTGATGGACTCTAGGCTGATTGGGTACAAGTCTACTCCACGTATCTTTATTCCGGTTCTCAGACTGAAAAGCATGGCTCCATGGAGTATGGTCTTCTCATGCTAGCTCAATACACCTGATAAAAATTCACCATATGTTTTAAAGCTTCAGCTAGAATTGTATATCTATATTCCATTAGTCAAGGCAACTCACAGAGCTGAGCCCAAATTCTCTCTAGCTGGAAGCACTGCAAAGTTACATGGAAAGAAACATGGGTGTCTAATTATATTATAGGGAAGAAGTAAAAAGGTAAAAGCAATACTATATCAACCATTACTAGTTTGCCTGTCTGCTTCCAAGAGAAGGTAGGAGCTAGCTTACTACACAATGTTCTTACAGATCTAGATATGTCGCCAATTTTTCCAGCACTAGAGTAATCCTTTGGCCTTCCACATCTAATTTTAGTACTACAAACTTTTTCTCTATCAAGAGATATAATCCAAAATCTGTGAGTCTTATAGAAGCAATTATAAATGATTTAAATGAACAACTTGACAAAGCCAATCATTTCTCTCTTTTAGAAAGATAGCTTTGAAGTTAATATTTCTCTGTAAGAATTTATTCAGAGTGAACTAAGATTTTGACATATTATATATTATCATAATTCAGGAAAAGAGCCTCTAAAATATTGAATCTTGGATAGTAGTTATTCTAGTCTCTAAATCTTTCACAATCAGACTGTGTCTTAAAGATAGTTATGAAAATTATGCTGAGATATTTCAGTGCCAGCAATTTTGCTTTCATATTCTCAATCTATATATATGCACATACATACATGCACACACATATTTATGAACTAAGAAATAATACATATGTTAAAGTAATACCAAATAAAATTAATTTACCCTACATATGCAAATGTAATCTTAAAAAGTATATTTCAGTATTTGTAAACATTTTAATTTGCCTTAGCCTATGTATTTTATGTTGAAAACAAAGTAATATATATATATATATATATATATATATATATATATATACACAACGGCCCACTTGGGTCAGTGTGTATCGTTGATCTGAACATATTCTTGGTTAGCAGTGTATACGGAGTTTTCTCCATTCACCTTGTTACATTTCCCAAAAATGCTTTTATTCAATACATCTCAACATGAGGTAGAAACTTTCTGCAGGTATTATTTCCTCTGGATAGAAGGCCTTGTATCAAAGAACAATTTCAGAATACATTTTTAATGTCGTGCATTTCTCAAAGAGGGAATAGAATTTCAAACTAATATGTTCTTAAAAGACTTATAACTAAAGTCTAATGTATTACTATATATTACAGCCAAAGGATAAGTCTTTTAGAAATTCCTCTATACTTCATTTTATTCAGTGAAAATTATTTTATAAGTTTCAAAGGCAGTGAAATTTGGGGGAAATTACACATGGGAGAATATCAAAAGATATATTATTACAAAAAGTTTTTCTCCTCTATTTTATATAATGTTTTACTCCTCTGAATTAAAGTAGCATTCACCTTTGTATTGAAAATTCCATCTTTTAAAACTGACATAAAAAGGTTAGGTCTTTTCAACAGCAACAACTGGGGTGATATAGCATAACTGTAAGATGACAACTGAAAGGAGAGAAAAGTGGCCAAAACTAAAATATGATATTCTGTGGTGTTAAATGAAGAGCATATTTTATAAAAACATATTTGTCAAAAATATAGAGACCCTGAGTAAAGAGAGCAAAGAAAACAAAAACTGTAGAGTCCATTTGATATTTGAACTATACTGACAATACTTTATTTCTACAATAGTTCAACTTACTTTAGACATAGTAGAGATAGTCAAAAAATATAAACACTAACATAACAATATTTTAAGAAAATAAAATAATAATATTTTAAGAAAATAGTATTTTTCTTAAAAAACTGTTCAGGCCAGGCATGGTGGCTCATGTCTGTAATCCCAGCATTTTGGGGGGCCAAGGCAAATGGATCACCTGAAGTCAGGAGTTTGAAACAAGCCTGGCCAACATGGTGAAGACCCTTCTATACTAAAAATACAAAATATTAGCCAGGCATGGTGGCACGTGCCTGTAATCCCAGCTACTTGTAAGGCTAAAGCAGGAAAATTTCTTGAACCTGGGAGGCAGATGTTGCAGTGAGCTGAGATTGTGTCATTGCACTGCAGCCTGGGCAACAAGAGTGAAACATCATCTCAAAACAAACAAACAAACAAACGAGACGATTAACAAAATTAAAGAGGTTAATATAATAACAGTAAACATAAAATAAACCTAAATATTAAGTCATCTGATTAAAATAAAATAATGTAATGCATTTTTGACATTTTTAGAAATTTCCGGAAAGAGATATATGTAACACCTTAATATGGCAAGGCTTATACTTAAGCCTTCTTGTTACTTACTTCATACTCTTTCCCAAGGCTAGTCAGTTGATGTCCTATCATTAACGACCATTTATAGATAAATAACAAATTTATACTTCTAGATTGCATGTACTTTTCAAAATCTTCACCTGTATATTCAAGTGACTAGGAGAGATTACCACTTCAATATCTGAAAGTCATATCAAATTCAATCCATTCATCATAAAACTGGATCATTTCTACTGTTTCACATCTTGTATTAAGATACTGCTTTGTCCTGTTACATATATCAGTAATGCATCATCCTTGACATCTCTCTCTTTAATCCAAGTATCTACATCATAACACATCCACTATCAATAATCTATATTCATATGAAAGCCACTTCTTTCATGTGCACAATAAGCCTCATTCACTCTAGCTTGCTCATGACAAATACATAGGGTTTTGCTGTTGTTTTTGTTATTTTGTTCCTTTCACAATTGCTATCAGCATGGCAGATAATTTTATTTTTCTACTTTTAAACAATCAAACCTCAATATCATTTCTAGGTACTGCTTATTATATAAATCTTCTTATAGTAAAATTTCTTGAAAGACTTGTCTATTTGCGAAGGGCTCAATTTTTTTTTTCTCCCTTTCCCTCCTGAACCCATTTCAGTGAAGGGACTTTGTCTCTCCATTTCCCTGCAACTGCTCTGTCAATGTCCTTATGACCCTCCACATTACTAAATCCAGTGGTCATTTCCCGGCTTCCTTTCACTCATCTGCAGCATTTGAAAGAGATGATTACATATTCTTCCACTAACACTCCCTTCATTTGGTTTTCATGACAGACACCTCTTTTGTTTTTCTCCTATCTCTTTAACCACTGATTTTCAGTGTTTTTCACTGAACTCTACTTTTGGCATGACTGTTAATGTTGCACTGGGCCCAACATTTTTTTTTTCTTTTTTTTTTTTTTTTTAAGTCTGTATACAAACTTCATTGATGAGTCTATCCAGTTCCATAGTTTTTAATATCATCAATATGCTGATGTCCTCCAAAGCAGTATCCCTAAACCAGCTCTCTCCTCTGAGTTCCAGATTCAAGCATCCAATGGTTACTCTGTTGTCTTTATGTGGATAGATTACAGACACATCAACCTAGCTCAGAAAAGTCCTCCAAACTCTACTGAACATGATCATTCTCTTAATTACAGGCTTTCATACAATCATGTCCTTTGTCCTATATGCATTTTTTTTTTCTATTCTTTTTTTGTTTTTGTTTTGTATTTTTGAGATGGAGTCTCACTCTCATTCCCCGGGCCGGAATGCAATGATGCATCTCGGCTCTTGCCACCTCTGCCTCCCAATTTCAAGCAATTGTCCTGCCTCAGCCTCCCCAGTAGCTGGGACTACAGGAATGCACCACCATGCCTGGCTAATTTTTGTATTTTTAGTAAAGATGGGGTTTCACCACATTGGCTGGGCTGGTTTCAAACTCCTGAACTCAGGAAATCCGCCTTCCTTGGCCTCCCAAAGTGCTAGGATTACTGGTGTGAGCCATGCACCTGGCCATTTTTTTTTCTACTCTTACCTATTAGACCAGGGGTCCCCAAACTACGGCCCGCAGACTGCATGCGGCCCCTGAGGCCATTTATCCAGCCCCCTGCCGCACTTCAGGAAGGGGCACCTCTTTCATTGGTGGTCAGTGAGAGGAGCACAGTATGTGGTGGCCCCCCAACAGTCAGAGGGACGGTGAACTGGGCCCCTGTGTAAAACGGTTGGATTGCCTGTATTAGACTATAGTCCACTAAAGAGTATGGATCTATCTGATAAGTCTTTTATCATATAGTATAAATACATAGAACAATAGCCATCACATAGTATGTGCTAAATATTTGTAAAATAATGTAATAAATATACTGATAACTTATTTAGAAAAATAAGATTCCCTTTGTATTTCAGAATAAAATATGCTAATAAAAATAAAAATTGAGATCAATTATTGACTATGTTTTAGGATAAATTACAATTAAATACAGAGTGGAATTATGGGTTGTTTAATTTTGTGTGGGTAGATTTTCTAGAATTGGGTCAATGGTATGTTTTAGAAACATGTTTATTAATATATAATTATTTTACATGCATCATAAGTGTAAAATAAATAGGAAAATTATATTATAGTTAATTAAATTTTAAAACTATGTGTATTTCAAATTGAAGAAATTGAAATCCCATGCTATAAAACAATTTCCCAAGACTACATAAAGAATTTATGACAGAGTAGAAACTAGAAGCCAGATGATTTCTTTCTAAATTGAATGATTTTTAAAGATGTGAAGCCTAATAGTTTTGGAAAATAATCCCACATTAAAATGTTTACCAAAAAACAGCCACAATAAAAACAGACAATAGTAATTTCAAAAATATTTAGAAATTTAAATGTGATGTATCTTCTCTAAAGATCTTGGCAGAGACCTTTGCCTCCATATACTAATGTCCCTTCATTTCTTCCATCTTAATAACAATAACTCTGCAATTCTGCCCGGTTTTGCGGTTCAGGAGAGCACTCAGCTCTCCTGAGAGGATGTTTTTCTAGACTCTTGGTCTTTCATTAACCCAGGAATGGGAGAGGAGACCACAGCGTGGTGTGCTCACAAAGTAAATACCGTACCCAAAAACTTTCCATAGAAAAGCGATTTATTTAGGCAGAAATTGAAAAAGGAGAAAGAGAGAGAAAGAAACAACTAGCTTTCACACTGAGTGAGAGAAAGAAACGCCACTCTCACACTGAGCGAGAAGGGTTCCCAGAAGGGGAAAACCAGAGAAGGAAACCTGCTCTCACACTGAGTGAGAGAATCCAGAAAGATGGAAACCAGGAGAGGAAAGCAGCTTCCACACTGAGTGGAAGGGAATTGAGAGAGAGATGGAGTTTAGAAGCGGAAGACAAGTTTCCACAAGAGAGTGTGGAAGGGGACCCAAGTATGGAATCCAGGAAGGAAAAAGCAGCTTCCACAAGGGTGGAAGGGGACCCCAGAGGGGGAAATCTGGCCCAAAGAAAGAGACCGAGGCTTTTACCTGGAAGGAATTCCCACCTTCTCCAAGCCCCCTGGCCAATGAAAAAGAGTCCCTTTAAACTTCTGCTGGAGTGATTGACTTTTGATTCTTTCCCTCACCCGTGAAAATTAAACAGAAACCGTTAAGTCTCCTGGATGGAGGAGGAGGCATGGGAGAGGGGCATGGCGCTAGCAAATTCTTGCCCTTAAAATCACGACCCCTTATGGACCTGGGAAGAGAATGCATTCCCTCACTTCAGAATATGATAATGTTCCAAGTTAATAGAATATACATCTCTGTCTCTCTTGTCATTAGATGTGAAAATGTGACTAATTCTTACTAATCTTAGCAAATATTGTCCAATGTGTTTCCTACTATGTTAGTACTGTTAAAGTGAAATACCTGAGACTGAGTAATTTACAAAGAACAGAAATTTATTTTTTGCAGTGTTGGGAAGGTCAACATCAAGGAGTCAGCATCTGGTGAGGGCCTTCTTGTTGTATCCTCCAGAGGGGAGGAACACCATGTCCTTACATGACAGAAAAGAAGAAAATCTAGCCAACAGCTGTTTGAACACTTTTTAAATGAAGGTTTTAATCCTATTAATGGTGAAACAGCTGTCATGCTTTAATCACCTTTTTTGACTACACCTGAGTTTCAACGGGAGACACATTCAAACCATAGCAATGGGACTTCTAGAAATATTCTTTAAGGAAACGTGCTGCTTGCCCTCACTTTTCATGTTTCTTCCTTCCTGCTTCTTCAAATGTAGTGGTAATGATACATGTTCCAACAGTTATGAAAGACCTTGGAACAACTTTGAAACTAAAAGCCATTTGCTGAAGTAGGCAGGGTTGAAGCACAGATGAAACAAATATTCTTAATGAGTTTGTAGAGCCATCCTACCTGCCCTGGATTGCCAAACTTGGGAATTATTTTATGTAAGAACTAAAGTTTCATATATTAATTGTAATTAAAGTAGACATTTGTAAAATTGTATCAATGAATAAGTGACAGATATCTGTTGTGATGGCTAGTAATGAATGTCAACTTGATTGGATTGAAGGATGAAAAGTATAATTCCTGGGTTTGTCTGTGAGGGTGTTGCCAAAGAAGATTAACATGTGAGTCAGTGGACTCGGAAAGGCAGACCCACCCTTAATCTGGGTGCTCACTATATAATCAGCTGCCAGAGTGGCTAAGATAAAGCAGGCAGAAGAACCTGAAAGGCCTAGACTGGCTGAGTATTTCAACCTTCATCTTTCTCCTGTGCTGGACCCTTCCTGCCCTCAAATATTAGACTGAAAATTTCTTCAGCTTTTGGACGCTTGAGCTTACACCAGTGATTTGACCTGGGCTATCAGTCCTTCAGCCACAGACTGAAGGCTGCACTGTCAGTTTCCCTACTTTTGAGGATTTGGGACTCTAACTGGCTTCCTTGCTCTTCAGCTTGCAGATGGCATACAGTAGGACTTCAGTGTGTGATCATGTGAGTAAATACTCCTTAATAAACTCCCCTTCATGTATACACCTGTTGTATTACTACTGTCCCTCTAGAGAACTCTAATACATCTGTTACAAGAAAAAGAGTTGATAAAATGATAATTTGGGGGAATTAAGACTATTTACCAGTTTTTCTTTTTGATTTTTAGCTCATCACATGTGGAATTGTATCATTTCTGTAGAAGAAGTTAAGAAAAAAAAAAAAAAAGATTATTTGCAATTTTCTTTTTCCCATAGAATGGTCATTATGTTTGTAATCAAAATATCTGATGAATCTTACTTTAGCACTTTTTGATAAGAATGGAGAGATTACTATTAAAAAAATGATTAAGTAAATATCATAACATTTCAAATATTCATTTATTATACTTAAATTGCATGGCCAGCATACTACCGATTTTCTTTTCTCTTTATATGCAGATATCATTGTTTCCTTACTTTTATGTTGATTCCTCATTTCACAGCTTCTAGTCTAAAAAGACAGTGTAATAGTCACCATGATGAGCTACCTGCAAACATTTATTTGTTTTATTTTAACAAAACAAAACATGACCCAACCAGGGAACTCCCTACTGTGTCTTCACATAAACAAATCAGATAACACTGTGAGTGAAAACACAGAATTCTATACCAGATGGAAAAAAGATAAACTACTTGAATAGAAATAAGAACATTGAAAATTAATACACAAAAAGCAGAAAAAAATTCACTTTCCAATTAGTATTTGAATGACAAAACTTACATTTTGATGACTGAATATGTGACTTCCTGTAGATAACAAGAATCACAATATTCTATGCATCTGTTGCTATTATGAGATAGAAAAAGCTATCTAAATTTAGTGCCACTGTCTCATTTGTGATCCTAAAAAAGGTGTAATCAGTTTAGATAGTCAAGAAAATAACAAACAGATATTTACCTTCATTATATAAACAGATAATCCATATAGTGTAAGGCATCAATATTAATTTATTAAACTTCAAGTTAAACTTTAAGTCCAGTTAGATTTTAGAGTGGTGGACAGTTAGGCATGTGTAATAGGTATAACCTTTTTTTTAAGAAAAAAAAAAAAAACTAGAATGTGGTTTGAGAAGAGTGTTTAGAGAAGAAAAAAGATGGGCAGGAAGTAAAATAACTGGAAAAGTGAAGTCTTCTCTATTCATCTTTCATTCAACAAATATTGTTTGAATGCCTACAATATACCAAATAATATTTCAGGTCCTGGGAAATGAATCAGTGAACAAGACACCACCTTGTTCTTAGGCCACTTGTAGAATAGTTATTGCCTATGATAATCAAAGCTAAGACTCAACACAAGACTGAAGTGATGACAACACCATGTATTATACCTCATGGACGCTAGAGCTGAGAGAGTAGCAATAGAAAATGAGATGTGAGGGAGATAAGAATTCATATGCAAACATAGAGGGATTAGTAAATACCAAGATGTAGATCAGGGAATTCAAGTGATTCTTACAGGAATGGAGAACATAGTGATTGTACTCAATTTATTAGAATTTCAAAAGTCAAGATAACATCAGATGGCCTATGCTCCTCTTCGTACGTCTGGTAGAATTTGGCTGTAAACTTGTCTTGACCTGGCCTTTTTTTGGTTGATAGGCTATTAATTGCTGCCTCAACTTCAGCTCTTGTTATTGGTCTATTTATGGATTCAACTTCTTCCTGGTTTAGTCTTGGGAGTGTGTAAGTGTCCAGGACTTTATTCATTTCTTTTAGATTTATGGGTTTATGTGCATAGAGGTGTTTGTAGTAATCTCTGATGATAGTTTGTATTTCTGTGGAATTGGTGTGATATCCCCTTTATCCTTTTTTATTGCAGCTATTTGATTCTTCTCTCATTTCTTTTTTATTAATCTGGCTAGCGGTCTACCTATTTTGTTGATCTTTTCAAAAAACCAGCTTGTGGATTTATTGATTCTTTGAAGAAATTTTTGTGTCTCTATCTCCTTCATTTCTGCCCTGATTTTAGTTATTTCTTGTCTTCTGCCAGCTTTTGATTTTTTTTTTTTTTTGATCTTGTTCTTCTAGCTCTTTCCATTTTTATCATAGCATGTCGATTTTAGATCTTTCCTCACTTCTCATGTGGACATTTATTGCTACAAACTTCCCCCTAGACACTGCTTTAAAATTGTCCCAGAGATTCTGTTATGTTGTGTCTTTGTTCTCACGGTTTTTGAAGGACAGCTTTATTTCTGTCTTCATTTCATTGTTTATCCAGTAGCCGTTCAGGAGCAAGTTGTTCAGTTTCCATGTAGTTGTGTGGTTTGGGGTGAGTTTTTAAAACCTGAGTTCTAATTTGATTGCACAGTGGTGAGAGAGGCTCTTCATTATGATTTCCTTTCTTTTGCATTTGCTGAGGAGTGATTTACTTCCAATTATATAGTCAATTTTAGAGTAAGTGTGATGTGGTGCTGAGAAGAATCTATATTCTGTGGATCTGGGGTGGAGAGTTCTGTAGATGTCTATTAGGTCCACTTGTTCCAGATCTGAGTTCAAGTCCTGGATGTTGATTTTCTGTCTCATTGATCTGTTGAATATTGACAGTAGGATGTTAAAGTCTCCCACTATTATTGTGTGGGAGTCTAAGTCTCTTTGTAGGTCACTAATGACTTGCTTTATGTATCAGGGTGCTCCTGTATTGGGTCTCTTGGCACAAACCCTACAAGCCAGAAAGAGTAGGGGCCAGTATTCAACATCCTTAAAGAAAAGAGTCTTCAACACAGAATTTCATATCCAGCCAAACTAAGTTTCATAAGTGAAGAAGAAATAAAATCCTTTAAGGACAAGCAATTGCTGAGAGATTTTGTCTCCACCACACTTGTCTTACAAGAGCTTCTGAAGGAAACACTAAACATGAAAAGAGGCAACTAGTACCAGCCACTGCAAAAACATACCAAATGGTAAAGACCAACAATGCAATGAAGAAACTGCATCAACTAACAGACAAAACAACCAGCCAGTAACAAAATGACAGAATCAAATTCACATATAACAATATTAATGTTAAATGGAAACAGCCTAAATGCCCCAATCAAAAGACATAGACTAGCAAGCTGGATAAAAAGTCAAGACCCACTGGTGTGCTGTATTCAGGACACCTATCTCATGTGCAAAGACATACATAGACTAAAAATAAAGAAATGGAAGAAGATTTACCAAGCAAATGAAGAACAAAAAAAAGCAGGGGTTGCAATCCTAGTCTCTAATAAAACAAACTTTAAACCAACAAAGTTCAAAAGAGACGAAGAAGGGCACTACATAACGGTAAAAGGATCAATGCAACAAGAAGAGCTAACTATCCTAAATACATATTCACCCAATGCAGGAAATGAACATTTTAAGGGCCCAGAAATATGAGAACAGAATTCAATGATGTAACTTTAAAATTACTACTACAAATAGCTAATTAATATTGATTTAGTGCTTATAATATGCCAAATTGTAAGTGAAGTGAACTCTAAATTATCAGCTCATTCTGTTCTCACTACACTCTTATGTATTCATTATCATAATTACCCTCATTTACGGATAAAATAGGCTTAGAGAAATTAAGTAAACTATCTAAAGTTATATTACCAGAACATGAGAGACCTGAGTTCTAAGACAGGTGTCAGTATGTCACCACTATAACAAATATTTTCTCCATTGTAGAGTGTAGGTATAAGAGGTAGAATACTCCAGGGAGATTTATTTTTTGAGATAATGGAAAATCTGCATCTGTGCACCAAAACATTATAAAATTAATAATTTAATAATGTTTATATATAACTATAAATAAATATTTCTGCATTGCACAACATGACATAATCAACTTTTGCTGAAAATGGAGAATAAGATTGGGATGAGTGAAGCTTGAATATTCATGGCATATATAAAACAGACTTTTTAGTCACCTATTGTGCTATAAAACTTTAGAACTTATCGTATATTTCAAAATAGCTAGAAAAGAAGATTTAAAATGTTCCTAACATGAAGAAATGAAAAATGTTTCAGGTGGTGTATGGTCTAGTTACCCTGATTTGATCATTACACATTATATGCATGTATTAAAATATCACATGTACTCCATAAATCTGTACGATAATTTCGTACCAATAAAAGTTTTAAAAACAGGCTTTTCAGGGCCCTGAAAGAATACTACAAGGACATAGTATATAATTCCCAGATACTACTGATATTATAGCCAAAGAAATTGAGATTCAACAGTAATAGAATTAATGGAAGTGTTATTCCAGAAATCTTAACATTCTGTTGAAACTAAAACACCTGACCATTTGTATATATATATATATATATATATATATATATATATATGTATATATATATATTTTTTTTTTGACAATTGTCTATTTATGTTCTTAGCCCACTTTTTGATGGGATTGTTTGTTCTTTTACTTGCAGATTTGTTTGAGTTTCTTGCAGATTCTGGTTATTAGTCCTTTGTCAAATATATAGATTTAAAAGATTTTCTCCCATTTTGTGGCTTGTCTATTAACTCTGCTGATTATTTATTTTGTTGTACAGAACCTTGTGAGTTTAATTAAGTTCCATCTATTTATCTTAGTTTTTGTTGCATTTGCCTTTGGGTTATTGGTCAAGAAGTCTTTGCGTAAGCCAATGTCTACAAAGGTTTTTCCAATGTTATCTTCTATAATTTTTATGGTTTCAGGTCTTATATTTAAGTCCTTGATCAATCTTGAGTTGATTTTTGCATAAAGTGAGAGATGATCATCCAATTTCATTCTTCTACATGTGGGTTGACAATTATCCCAGCACCATTTGATGAACAGGGTGTCCTTTCCACACTTTATGTTTTTGTTTTGTCAAAATTAGTAAATATTTGAGTTCATGTATGAGTTCTAAATTCTGTTCCTCAGTACCATGCTGTTTTTGTGATTATGGCCTTATAATACAGTTTGAACATAAACTAGTCCAACCACTATGGAAAACAGCATGGACATTCCTTAAAGAACTAAAAGTAGAACTACCATTTAATCCTGCAATGCCACTACTGGGTATTTACCCAGAAGAAAATAAGTCATCATACAAAAAAGATACTTGCACACGCATGTTTATAGCAGCACAACTCACAATTGAGAAAACATGGAACCAGTTCAAATGTCTATCAATCAATGAGTGAATAAAGAAATTGAGGTTTATGTATATACCATGGAATACTCTTAGCCATAAAGCAGAATAAAATAATGGCATTCACAGAGCAACCTGGATGAAACTGGAGACCATTATTCTAAGTGAAGTAACTTAAGAATGGAAAAACAAACATCATACATTCTCACTCATAGGTGGGAACTAAGCTATGAGGATGCAAAGATGTAGAAATGATACAGTGGACTTTGGGGTCTCAGGGGAAAAAGTGGGAAAGGAATGAAAAAGAACAGACTATACATTAGGTACAGTGTACACTGCTTGGGTGATGGGTGCACCAAAATCTCAGAAATCACCACTAAAGAACTTATTCATGTAACCAAACACCATCTGTTTCCCCAAAACCTATTGAAATAAAAAATAATAATAAAAACACGTGAAATAAAGGTTTAGATATGAGTTACAATTTAAATCATATAAAAATAGTTGTTCTGAATGCATGTATTGCCTTGTAACTGAGCTACTTCTTGTATTGTCAGCACTTGGTAATATGTTCCAGAGTGAGTAGCGTTTTTGTTTATCGGAGTTTTTTAATATAAAAAATGGTTCATGGTTCCCCTTCACAACTGGATGATAAGATGGTGGTGACATTTGTTTAAATATAAAATAATTTAAAATTAGTTGGCAAATATTATCATTGAGAGTTATCTCTCTGTTTCAACAAAAAGTATAATTTTACATTATATTTGTAATACTTATTTTTCTGTTTAAAACCAGCAAATAAGTTACAAAAGTAATATAAAAAACAAGGAAAAATAATTACATCAACCATAAGACCACTACCCAGTGAAAATATTTACTAGCTGTTGGTGTCCTTCTATAATGTATTTGCATGCATATATATTTACATTTATATCATTTATATAAACATATTTTTCTTTGATTCCAAAATGTATTTTATATTGACTTTATGTTTTAGGCTAAAATGAGGCTATTCTTGTATGGTTACAAGAATTGGCTCAAAGGAAAAGATAAGCTGTATTTTTGCTTTAGTTTCTCTATGTACATTTCGCATTTATTACATACATTTCTGAGTAGTGGCTTAAAAGTTGTATGTTATAGCAGCATAAGGGAAATGTTCAGTGAATGATCCTTTTTAAGGTTTAAGGTTTTAATTCCATTTTGTTAGCCAGACAATTTTTTCAGCCTTTCTCAGTGAATAAAATGTGTATGAATTTTGTGTGACACTATCATAAGCTGTTTAACACCAAAACTTCTTAAGATATTTGCAAAGTCCCAAGTTCCCACAAGATATAAAGTCTGAGATTGGTGTTAATTGCCCACATTCCAGTAATCTTCAAGTCATGACCCTTATGTAAATATTTTAAAGGCATATAAAAATTCTATGCAGTGTTGAGGTAGATAGGGCACTATTTTGTTTATAAGCTGCAAAACAGTTTATGAGAAAGATGATAAGTATCTGTATATACATTCTATAAACAAAGTATTTCAATGATATTATTTTGCTGGCAAGAAACTGAATTTTGAAAAATTACATGATAAAATAATTATAAAACTATTGCGTTATATTAACTGATTATTTATTTATATCACAAATATTCAGTTCATACTTAAACATCCCTGCAAGTCTAACTTTAGGGTCTGGGTGTTATTGACTTTTACTTTCTCCAGCTTTATTCAGCTATAATGAAAAAATGAAAATTACATGTATTGAAGTCATACAACTTTATGATTTGATATATGGATACATTCTGAAATGATTACCACAATCAAGCTAGTTAACATATTCATAACCTGGCAATGGCCTGCATGTTTCTGTATGTGTGCGTGTAATGAGAACATTTAAGATCTACTCTAAGTAAATTTGAAGCAAACAATATGGTACTGTTAACTACAGTCACCATAATGTATATTACATTCGCAGAATGTATGTATCTTATAAATGAAAGTTTGTGCCCTTTGACCACCATTTCCCCATCCCATTCCCCAATACCCTTGCAACCACCTTTCTAACCTCTGGTATTATGAGTTCAACTTTCTTAGATGAAAGTGAGATAATTTGATATTTGTCTTTTTGTGCCTGGCTTATTTCACTTAACATAATATCCTCTTGGTTTATCCCTTGGTTTGTCACAAATGGCAGGATCTTTTCAATGGCTAAATAAAATATATTTTATTGTATGCATATGTATATGTATAAATACAATATCCATACACACATATCACAAAATAAAGATTTAAATGTAAGATCAGAAACTTCAAAGCTCTTATAATAAAACATAGGGGAAAAGTTTCTTGGCATTGGTAGAACTGATTTTTTTAAACTATAATATCAAAAGCACCAGAAACAAAGGCAAAAATAAACTTATAGTACAAAAATTAACTTATAGGACTACAACAAACTGAAAAGCTTTGCACAGGAAATAAAATAATCAACAAAGTGAAAAAGATAGGTTAGAGAATAGAAGAAAATATTTGCAAACCATGTATTTGATAAGGTGTTATATGCAAAATATGTAAGAAACTCATACAACTCAATAGCAAAATCCAAATGACCAACCAAAACATAGGCAAAGAACCTGAACAGACATTTTTCCAAAGAGCTTTCTTTCTTAAGTACTGTGTGTGAATTTTTTCCTATGCTTTCAAGCATCTATGCTTTCTCTTCCTCTGTCTTTATCCCTAAAGAGATACCATAATAAATATCTAGTTGGTGAGGAACGCACGACCAGGATACTGTTACTTTGTAATAAAGAAGAAGTACTCCTATATTTGTACTTCCAAAATTATGCTTTTATTTAGCTGATCTTTAATTTATCTTTATAATTGTGCTGCTTAAGTCCCAGCCTCTTTATTCAAGATGTGAGGCTATTTCTTTTATTTCTTACAATTATTTACAGTTACAGTTTCACTTAAACATTTTTTTTTCTGCATTTACCAAATGAAGTGTTTTCTATTCAATATTTTTCAAATTTGAGAAATGGTGACTGTAGTTGGAAAATAAATTTTACTGAATGCATTTTTCAACTTTGTAGAAAGCTGCTGCCCTGACTGTTAGTAGTTGCTAACAATTGATTTTTAACAATTTGTTAACAATAGTAAGTTAGTTGTTTACTACTGTTAGTAGTTGCCAACAATAACGTTTAAAATTAAATGATTTTTACTCTTTTTGTCCTTAGTCACATTTGAATATCTGAAAAATCACCTATTGTTCTTTGAAATATCTGTATTTTTTAACTTAAAAAGCTTATTTGAAATATTTAATTAATTGCATAGAAATAAAGGAGTATATTTATAAGTAACTACAGCTGTTATTTGATGAATATAAAGGAAGCTAAAATTTGCTTTATTTGCCTCTTTATAGTACATCTAAAAGTTAAAGAGCAATGGATAGGAAAAGGGTTAGCAAGACATAATGTTATTTTCCATTTGGTTTATTCAAATTCATGTTTCGGTTTCTCTAAACAAAAACTTGAATCATTCCTTGATATAGTTTGGATGTGTATTTTTGCTCAAATCTCATGTTGAAATGTAATCCCCATTGTTGGCAGTGAAGCCTGGTAGAAGGCAACTGGATCATGGGAATGGATTTATTACGAATGGTATAGTATCATAATCTTGGTACTGCCCTTCAGGCAGTGAATGGATTCTTGGAGAATCTGGTTGTTTAAAAGTGTGTAGCACCTCCTGCTATGACTCAAACAATGAATCAATTTCTTTTATGTTCATCAAATAACATCTGTAGTTACTTATAAATATGCTCCTTTATTCTTTCTCTCTCTTTTGCTTCTGATTCTACCATAGGACATGCTTGCTCTCCTTCATCTTCCACCATGATTGTAAGCTTCCTGAGGCCTCCATGGAAGCTAAGAAGATGTTGGCATCATGCTTCCTGTAAAGCCTGTAGAACTTCAAGCCAATTAAACTTGTTTTTATAAATTGCCCAGTCTGGAGTATTACTTTACAGGAATAAATAAATGCAAAATGCAATCCTTTAAAGGCAAAACAGCCTAATACATTGCTCTTAAAAACAAAAGCTGTAGCTTTATTAGATTGTTAATTGAATTTACTTTGACCTGTATGCCCCTGCTTCATTTTCCCATGAAGATGGAGTTGAAACGTTAATATTATTTTGGCTTCTTTCAAACTACCTTAAGAAGACCGAAAAAATCCTAATCATTTAAAGGATAGCACATTGACAATAGACAAACCAATTGCAATAGAGTGTGAAGGAAGGAAAAATCCTAGTGTTAAAAAATGAGAAAAGGGAAACAGTTGATTTTTGGGAAGCAGAGGATTCTTTTTTTTTTTTTTTTTAAGTCTTGGTTTGAACAAAGAGCCCTACACCTGGTACATTCATTTACTAATATTTTTTATATTTAATAGCTAACTAAAAATAACTCAGCCCTATTTTTCTAATATGTATAATAAAGAAGGTATTTCCAAAATATGTCCACCTAATAAAATTTTCAAAAGGATAAAATCAATCACATTCACGAAAGTAATTACATAATTAACAAATTCTGCCTACAAGTATTATAGATTTTTCTGTAGTTCTGTGAATAGTTTCTACCCTCACTGTCCAGATAAAATGTCTATACAATTATCCGAAATACCACAGAGACATTAAAATTGGTTAATTAAGAATTCACATGCATTTCTTTAACACTGTATTATTAGCTCTTACTTGCCACACAGCACTTCTTAAAATAAAAGAGTTTTCTTCCCTACCTCCTGAGAATTCATTAAAAAATACTTGATTCATTTTTTGGCCTTGTATGTTTAGTGATTATTAAATTTCCCAGCGTCAAATGGGCCTGGATGCGTTTTTGTTATGAACAAAAAAAAAACCATGTTTTCTCTCTAAATAAAAAGTAGGCAAATTTCTCACGTCAAAATGGAAAGTGAATAAAACCACAGAAGATGGAAATCAGACTCTATCCCAGGTTGAATGTTTCAGTGGCCAAATTTATGCAAGTATGTTAAAAAACACAGGCTCGTAAAAGGAATCTACTACAACAAAAATCCCAATTATTTTCAATAGAAAAACAAGGTTCCAATAAAACATGTTTCCAAATAAATTATCCAGTAACAACTGTGGAATTTTTCTTTGGCAAAGCATATGTTATGCCTGATAAAAGTAATATGAAGTTCCTAATGCACTTAAACATTTATCAATATATACCTATATAACAAACCTGCACATTCTGCACACGTACCCCAGAACTTAAAGTATAATTTTAAAAAAGTATCACAAAAAAGTATCAATATACGACACCAAAATGTAGTAAAATGAAAAATATTTATGCAGAAGCATAATATGCATATATATGAAAATGTGTAGTATAGGTAGCTATACATATTAATATCAAATTTAGGTTCCTCGAGCATTATCTAGGTAAAAGGCATTCAAGTCATAAGATATATTTAGGTGATGATGAACAAATCCATTCTGGTGGTCAACAATAAGGTAAGGACAGATGCTGGAGGTAAAAATGGGTATTTTAAAAACAAGCAAATGAGTATTTATTGGCAGTTAACTATTGGAAGATAGAAGGCAGTTGTAAGAATGATTTAGACAATTATATGAGTGGGAAGCCATTGGTGCTACTCATAAAGGGAAATAGGAAAGGACAAACACAGAGCAGAAAACCTGCAGAAACTTCAATTAATCAATTTTAGACCTATTTAAATAAATGTGTGGAAATGGCAGTAATATCCTCTGCAGTGCCATTAGACAATTATAAATTTGTATCTGCTAGGGAGTGATATCAATCTGGATTTTACTGTTATTGGCATAATGGTGAGTGTTTCTAGAACATATGGACTGAGCAAAAGAATAGAAATAACCTAGAAAGAGTTCTGGAAGTCACGTATAGGAATGTGACAAATCAAGTCCGTATAGAGAGAACAATCGAAATCATAGCTGTAAAAAAATCAAAGAATCTGTGATACTTCAGCATCACAGAAACATAAGCAGATGGAACTTTAAGATTGACCAAAGAGTGAAATGTACCACTCTTAAATTAGAGGTAGAGGCTACAGAGGATGTTTGGATTGGCAAAGAGAAGAAAAAAAAAAAAAGGTAGTGAATTATGCAATGAAATTGGAGTGAAAAAGCAAAAGTTTTGAAGTTTGTTTTTATTTTATTTTTTGTTAAGTTTTCTAGGGAGATTGAGGCCAGGACTGACTAAAAAGCAGAGAAGAGTTTTACCAGAAGAATAACTAAATATGATTGCAAGTGAAATGAACAAGTGGAAAATGAAAAATTGAAGACACAATAGAAAGAGATAGGCAGAAACATATGTGATCAAATGCTAAAGTGGCAATTACTAAATATAATAATTTGTTATTGGAAAGAAGAGGAGAGCACAAATTAACGAGACTGGCAACATTCCTAGAGCTGTGCTTTATTGAAAACTGCATTAGCTTTATAACATTTGGCAAATTATTTAATGTCTTGGGATCTATTTCCTCATCTGCAAAATGTGGGTAATAAACACACATGACTCATCTACAGAGAACTGCGTGAAAATATAACAAAAAGTGCTTCACAAGTTGAAAAATATTATAGAGATGATCAGTGTTATTATTTCTCTGAAACAGGACTTTGGAAACAGAAAATAAGGCTAGAGCAAAATACTTCATCATTTTTACTATGTAATCATTTACTGTGCCTAGGTTACTTAATAGGTTAAATTTGCATAGAAAACTTATTGCTTTTTCATTATTACTTGCCCAATTTACAAATAGCATACTCTATATTATCCCATTAAAATAATTCTCGGTTGAAATATTTAATTTAAATTACACCTATGGATGCACTCTCGCCAACTCTAAAGTAAATTTCCCATGAATGTACCGAAAGTTATGAATTAAAGGGCTCTTAATTGTCCTGTTACATTCATGTCATCAGACCTGTATGTACATAGCAATAAATGTTGCAATAGCCCTTAGGACCCTCAATATGACAAGTGCCTAAAGTAAGCAAAAAAGATTCAAGGATAACATTATGAATCAGTTTTCTAAGTATATGCACACAATGAGAAAGTAATAGTATAGAACATATTTTTATTTGTACATGCAAAAATAGTACCTGATAATAAAAATGTCACCATATGATATTGCAGGGAATACTTCAACTCACCGCTCCTAGAGGGATTCATAACAATCTAACTAGCAGTTTTCACTCTCTGTGGATTTCAAAATGCAAATTGATTTGTTCATTTTCCTGGTTTAGAGAAACAAAATATGTTCCTGCTGCCCCATGAGATTCTTCAGATTTCCTTGACTGAAGGCAAGGTGCTTATTAATACTTATGTGTAAATGCCTCCAGGGTCATACTAAAAGCACAAAAGCTCACTAAGTCCATTGAATATTTTTTAGAATCACATGGAATTTTTATCAAGATTAAATCCTATAAAATATACTTCATTTTTTAAACCAACCAAAATTACCACTATGTTTTAATTCCTATTTTTCAATAGTTTATAAAAGCAAGAATCTAAAATTGCACCACAAATCCTTAGTTAAAAGTACTTGCACTAAAATTAAACCCACTACTGAAGATAAAATTTGCAATACAACATTTAAGATAGAGAAAGAAATATTTTATAGATTTAGGAAGATAATGAAAACCCTTTTTATCACAATCAATCTAAAAGCTTTCAGCCAGAATAACACTATCTAACAAACATATATTGTATACAGACTACATGTCGTGAACAGACAGGGCTGCTGCAATGAGTAACATAAAAGAAGAAAACACTTTTTCCCTTTTGGAAAGGAGTTTTGGAAGGGAATAGTACAAGGAAGTTTGATAAGTTCTGCAGTGTTCGTAAGTAGCTGTTGCTGTAGGAATAAATGCAGTATCTGAAGATAGATGAACAGGGCAGATATTCGCAAGACTTCTGTGGAGGAAACACTTATGCCTTACTAGATATTTTGTCGGGGCTTTGCCAGGGGACATGTGCAAAGAAACGTAGGTGGGAGACAATGTAACATGATGCGGAAAGTACAGGTAGCGAAAAGAGGTTTGTCTAAAGATGGAGATAGCAGGAATAACAGGCAAATAAAAATCATGAATTCCTTCTGTAACATACTAAGAAGTTAAAGATCTTTTTTGTTCACTGTAGCACAGAAGCCATTTTAATATTTAAGTGTAATGTCAAAGCAGTCTCATGGAAAGATTATTCTGACACCAGTGCGGCTAAAAGCAGAGACAAGGAAGCTAAATCACGGGGAGGGAAACATGTCTTGAGAAAAACGAAAATGAGAGGACTTAGACATAAATGCCAACAGTGGAAAAGTGGTTTTCCTCTGTGATTCATTTGATGTGACAGAAACAGAACAGATTAATGTATGTGCACACTCCAGTTTCAGACTTGGGTAACTGGGTGGCTACTGTGAAAAACCACACATGTAGGAGTACAGGCAGCAGATGACCTTATAGGATAAGATGGGCCACAATATAGTGAGTGGCTTAAGATATATAGAAATAAGGTGTCACATAGTTAAAGATTTCAATCTCCATCCAGTCCTTGAATAGCCCAATATTTAAAGAATCCCAAGTATTTTCAAGGTTAAGCAGGCTCATAGGAAGTCAGGATGTTTGGTGTAGGAGTTTAGAGTAGAATCAATTACCACTGTTGTTAGACTATTGTTGGTTAAATCCACGACCTTAATATTATAAAGACAAGAACTCGCAATTGTTATGGGTTCTTCAGAACTGCACTGTTGCACAACTGAAGACAAATCTAGTTGCATCTTTACCTGGAAAATAAGAAAAGAAACCCACTGAGACAGAGCTAGCTAGTTGTCTCCTTCTGGCCACATCATCTACAATAATGTACATTGTAGTAGAGTATGTGATCATCTGGGCAAAACAAAAGTTCCCAGATTCCCACACGGATGTGCATGATCTTACACATGGAATATGAGCAGAAATGATATATTTACTTTCCAGATCACACTGAATAGAATGTGCACTTCCAAGTGGGAGGCAAAGAGGTAATTTCAAACACAAGATCTAAGCCACAATATAGTGATAAAAAGCAAACACCTAGACAGTGTTGGTCCTCAACAACATGGAGATGCCAATCAAAAACTGCTGATAAGCAGATTTGGAATAGGAATGAAAGGCACTTCAAACTGGTTAAGACATTTTTGGTTTGTTTTGCTATCCCAACAAACGCATAAGGAATGTTCTGAGGTTAGTTAAATATGTGTAGAAGATATTGCCTAATCCACTTAAGAAACTGAACACAAATATGGCAAGTATGTTAAGTTAGCTTTTCACAGTCAAGCACTTAACTTCTATCCTTTTAACGGGAATAAGTGAAGCTCAGATGTTTAGCAAAGCATTTTGGGCACGGGAATAAGACAAATAAAATTCCTGTTATCTAAAGTAAAATTAAGACAGTGTGCTGAAAGACAGTATAATTGCAGTCATATCCTATATCTAATCATTATTACTTACCTGTGCTATTGATTTCCTGATGACAGTTCGAGCTGAACCTAGGGTAATAATGAAAAAAATAATAAATATTAACAAATTGATAACTCATCAGACACTTTATATTTCCAAATAGGAGGTGATATTTTAAGTAAAAATAAAAAAAAAACTTGATTATGCCATCCCCACTCAATGTTTTTAATTTTTATTATTTTAAAAAATTTTGTGGGTACCTAGTAGGTGTATAAATTCATGTATATTTATCAAAGTATACATGAGATACTTTGATATAGGCATGCAATGTGAAATAAACACATCATGAAGAATGCGGTATCCATCACCTCCAGCATTTATCCTTTTAGTTAAAAATAATCCAATTACATTATTTTAAGTTGTCTTAAACTATGCAATTATTATTGATTATAGTCACCCTACTGTGCTATCAAATAATAAGTTTATTCATTTTCTCTACTTTTTGGATCCATTAATGATCCCCACCTCCCCTCAATCCCTCACTATCCTTCCCAGCCTCTAGTAATCATCCTGCTACTCTATGTCCAGTTCAATTTGTTTTGATTTTTAGATTACACAAAATAAGTGAGAATATGCAATGTTTGTCTATCTGTGTCTGGCTTATTTCATATCACATAATGATCTCCAGCTCCATCCATGTTGTTACCAATGACTGGGTTTCATTCTTTATTGTGGATGAATTATACTCCATTGTGTATATGTACTCAATCTCTGACAAGGAATTAATAACCAGAATATATAAGAAGCTCAACAATTCTATAGTAAAATCATCTATTAATCCAATAAAAATGGACAAAATATTTGAATAGATATTTCTCAAAAGAAGACATTTGAATGGCAAAAAAATGCTCAACATCATTAATCATCAGAAATACAAATCAAAACTACAGTAAGATACCATGTCACCACAGTTAAAATGGCCTACATTCAAAAGACAGGCAATAACAAATGCTGGCAAGGATGTGGAGAAAGGGAACACTTGCACATTGTTGGTGGGAATGTAAATTAGTCCAACTACAGTGGAGAACAGTTTGGAGCTTCCTCAGAGAACTAAAAATTGAGCTACCACATGATCCAGCAGTCTCACTTCTGGGTATATACCCAAAATAAAGGAAATTCAGTCTATCAAAGAGATATTTGTACTTCTACTTTTGTTGCAGCACTGTTTATACTAGCTAAGATTTGGAAGTAACCCAAGCATCCATCAATCAACAGAGGAACAGATAAAGAAAATCCAGTGACTAAATCTAATTTTATTACTTACAACATTCATAATAGCTAAGATACTTACTCAAGCGTTATAGAGGTTAAAAGCTAAAATTTACACAAAATACCTTATTTTTACATAAAAAAAGATTTGAGGTAATATTGTATTATTTTAAATATGAGAAAACTGAGTTTGAGAAAGTTAACTTACTCTAATGTATCATCCTATCATCATTGTGCTATTCTTCTTCACATTTACTGTATCTAATATAAGTTGATCATATTCTACATACCAGTAACTATGTGTTCTCTTCATATTTCACCTTATCTAATATTCATTGTTTTACAGGTAAAAAGGAACATTTCAGTGGGTTACCAGTTTCATTTGCTATAAAATCTTTACTTAAACCCAGGACTGTTTGAAATAAAACTTGTACATTTAACTACTATTCAACATAATGAATACATTTGTTTGTGAATAAAATTTTAGCAAATGTAATCATGCACTTAAAAATAGTATTTGGTTGTCCAGGTGCCGTGGTTCATTCCTGTAACCCCAGCACTTTGGGATGCCAAGGTGGGAGGATCATCTGAGGTCAGGAGTTCAAGACCACCCTGGCCAACATGGTGAAACTCTGTCTCTACTAAAAAACAAAAATTAGCCAGGCGTGATGGAAGACACCTGTAATCTCAGCTACTTGGGGGACTGACACAGGAAAATCACTTAAACCCAGGAGGCAGAGGTTACAGTGAGCCAATATGGGGCCACTGTACTTACAGCCTGAGTGACAGAGCAAGACCCTGTCTTAATAATAATAATAATAATAATAATAATAGATCAAGCATGTTTTATAGTATCATATCTGCAGTTATTAGCTATTAAGTGTTAATTAGCAAAATAATCAGGAGAAGCCTCATTCATTATGGCAAATCAAGGATGGATAGAGACTGCTTTGGGATATCCAATAATAAGACAGTTGTATGAGTACCTGCACAAAACTCAGGTATTTATAGAGGTTGAGAAGGCCAAACATATTCCCTTAACTTCTAAATAATCTCCCTCTGCAGCCCTACCATACTAAATAAAAGTTCTAATTTAATCTGTTAATATGAAGTCATGGTAATTCCTGTAATTGAATATTATCTGGAGAATATGATACTTTACAATAATTTTAGATATTAAAACTTTTCTCAAAATAATTTCAGTAATTTTTTTGCCTAGAAGGATCCTGAACAAACTGAAATAGTAATGAGATTAATATGTTGTCAGACGATAAAAAGGAAGGTTCTAGGTACATTTAGTGTCATTAAAAAAAAATATCTAATGCCTGATTTTCTCTGATGCACATGCTATCACAAAGTAGTGTATGATTCAGGTATGAGGTAGCTGAAATGGTTTCTTTTTATTTGCAATTATTCAACTAAGGAATTTAAGAGTTCCAGTGCTTTTTCCATAGGTTACACACACACACATAAACACACACTGTGATGTATGTGTTTCCATGTAAACATATATTTTTACTGTTTTTTTCAATAAAACGTTGTATATTTGTTTTAAGCTGCCATATTGTGCAATATCTGCTTTGTGAACCAAAATTGAAATCCGTGTTCACAATCAATGTCTTCTTCAAGCTCCTCTTTCCTGGCAAGAAGTATTTTTTTCTTAGCATCACTTCATTTGTGCCCTCTCCATCAGTGGCTTCTACCGTTCTCTGATTTCATATGAGTGCCAGCAATATTACAAGATGCGATGACAGAAATGTATATAGTCCAATTGTCTGTAGTATATTTTTCTGTTCAAAATCCAGCAGGTCAGAGCATCTAAGTGTCAATTCCAAGATAAATATTCTCATAAAGTAGCCAGAGTTCCAACTTTTTGCTTTATATTTCTGCTGGTATTAGGAAGGCTGTGTTATATGCTTAGTTCCAAAAATAGCTAGAACATTGAAATAACTTTACAAATTCCAGAGCCCATGTTTTCAAAACTCAAGATTATACTCACTCATTTTCACAGCCATTCTTGTGGCATGTAGTTTTCAGATTCATTTATTATTATTATCATTATACTTTAAATTCTGAGATACATGTGCAGAACATGCAGGTTTGTTACATAGATATACACGTGCCATGGTGGTCTGCTGTACCAATCAACCTGTCATATACATTAGGTATTTCTCCTAATGCAATGCCTCTCCCCTCGACCCCCTAACAGGTCCCAGTGTGTGACGGTTCCCTCCCTCTGTCCATGTGTTCTCACTGTTCAACTGCCACTTATAAGTGAGAACATGCAGTGTGTGATTTTCTGTTGCTGTGTTACTTTGCTGAGAATGATGGTTTCCAGCTTCATCCAAGTCCCTGTAAGGAACATGAATTCATCCTTTTTATGGCTACAGAGTATTTCATGGTATATATGTGCCATATTTTCTTTGTCCAGTCTTTCACTGATGTATATTTGGGTTGGTTCCAAGTGTTTGCTATTGTGAACAGTGTCATAATAAACATATGTATGCATGTGTCTTTATAGTAGAATGATTTATAATCCTTTGGGTACATACTCAGTAATGGGATTGTCGGGTCAAATGGTATTTCTGACTCTAGATTCTTGAGAAATTGCCACACTGTCTTCCACATGGTTGAACTCATCTACACTCCTTTTGTGTAAAAGCCTATTTCTTCACATCCTCTCCAGCATCTGTTGTTTCCTTACTTTTTAATGATCACCATACTAACTGGCATAAGACAGTATCTCATTGTGGTTTTGATCTGCGTTTCTCTGATGATTAGTCATGATAAGCTTTTTACATATGTTTGTGGAGTGCATAAATGTCTTCTTTTGAGAAGTGTCTGTTCATATTTTTTTCTTATAATTTTGTTTAAGTTCTTTGTAGATTCTGGCTATTTGCCCTTTTTTAGATGGATAGATAGCAAAAATTTTCTCCCATTCTATAGATTGCCTGTTCACTCTGATGATAGTTTCTTTTGCTGTGCAGAAGCTATTTAGTTTAATTAGATCTCATTTGCAAATTTTGGCTTCTGTTTCCATTGCTTTTAGTGTTTTAGTCATGAAGTCTTTGCCCATGCCTATGTCCTGAATGATACTGTCCAGGTTTTCTTCTAGGGTTTTTTTTTATCGTTTTAGGTCTCACGTTTAAGTCTTTAATCCATCTTGAGTTAATTTTTGTATAAGGTATAAGGAAGGGATCCAGTTTCAGTTTTCTGCATATGGCTACCCAGTTTTCCCAACACCATTTATTAAACAGGAAATCCTTTCCCCATTGCTTGTTTTTGTCAGGTTTGTCAAAGATCAGATGGTTAGATAGACATGTGGCATCATTCCTGAGGTCTCCGTGCTGTTCCTTTGGTCTATATATCTGTTTTGGTACCACTACCATGCTATTTTTATTATGGTAGCATAGAAGTGTAGTTTGAAGTCAGGAAGCATGACGCCTCCAGCTTTGTTCTTTTTGCTTAGAATTGTCTTGGCTACATGGGCACTGTTTTGCTTCCATATGAAATTTAAAGTAGTTTTTTTCTAATTATGTGAAGAAAGTCAATGATAGCTTGACGAAGATAGCATTGATTCTATAAATTACTTTGGGCAGTATGACCATTTTCACAATATTAATTCTTCCTATCCATGAGCATGGAATGTTTTTCCATTTGTTTGTGTCTGCTCTTATTTTTTTTTTTTTTTTTTTGAGCAGTGGTTTATAGCTCTCCTTGAAGAGGTCCTTCACATGATATTAAGTTGTATTTCTAGATATTTTATTCTCTTTGTAGCAATTATAAATGGGAATTCACTTATGATTTGGCTCTCTGTATATTCTTGGTATATAGGAATGCTTGTGATTTTTGAACACTGATTTTGTATTTTGAAACTTTCCTGAAGTTGCTTATCAAGTTAAGGTGATTTTAGGCTGAGACTATGCAGTCTTCTAAGTATACAATCATGATTCATTTATTTTTAAACCCTACTTTTTTATTGTAAATAATGACATAGAGCCAAGTAAGATTATTATTATAAGAGTTTAGTTTGCTTGCAATAGATCAGAAGACAAAGCTATATATCATGTAAATTTAATGTAGTGCTTCTAATGTTAACTACAGGAACAAGTGTAATGTTAGAAGTCAAAGAGTGGAAAAGTAACCAAGGCTCACTTTCTCGGCTCATTAATTTTGCAATGCAATCGTACTTGGATTGTTCATAAAGATGCCTAAGGGTAGCAGATTTTCTTTCAAAACCACAGGCCAGTCGTTGTTCATCTTTTATACTTTCTGTCTAGAAAAAAGAAAGTTGTATTACTATATTATATGTATTGTCAATAGTTTTTTTTTCACATTCAATATATATATATGGAACTAAGAGAAAATAAAAGGTTTGCTTTACATGTTTATGATGTACTTTGCATCCAAAGAAACTTCATGTAAAAAATCAATAGGTCAGTATGAATTTTAAGATTAGTGAGCTTTCCAAATTCCATTGGAATATTATGTGACAAAAAATTAGAAAAATACGATGAGTTCATGTCCTTTGTAGGGACATGAATGAACCTGGAAACCATCATTCTCAGCAAACTGATACAAGAACAGAAAATCAAACACCACATGTTCTCACTCATAGGTGGGTGATGAACAATGAGGAGAACACATGGACACAGGGAGGGGAGCATCACACACTAGGGTCTGTCGAGGGGAAATAGGAGAGGGACAGCGGGGGGTGAGGAGTTGGGGAGAGATAGCATGGGGAGAAATGCCAGGTATAGGTGATGGGGAGGAAGGCAGCAAATCACACTGCCATGTGTGTACCTGTCCAACAACCTTGCATGTTCTTCACATGTACCCCAAAACCTAAAATACAATTACAAATAAAAAAAGAAAAATAAAGTACACTCCATTCAGGAATAAGCTACTGTGATGTAATCTCAAAATATGTATGTATAAATGAATAAAGTAATTATGTACATAAAAATGTATCCATATTCAAAATATAATCTAATTTAAAAATACTTTACATATAAATGTTTAAGAGTCTGAACTTTCTTTCATAACTGGAATGTGCCTTTAACCAACATTTATTAAACTTCTAAATGGGGTCAATATTGTGGCACAGTGATAGTAAAAATAGCTAATAAAATTTATTATCTGTCCTCAGAATTTTGATACCAAACTGCAGGAAGAATAGAGGATGCAGAGATAAAGGTATACATGCTAAGGTCACCAAGGATAAAGTGCTAGGGAAACAAAAAGAAAAGAGGAGAACTTTACAAAAATATCCTTTACTTCCATTTATACCAGTGAAGATTTTGGGCTTGCTACTCATTCACTCTAGGCTGTCAAAATCTCCAGAGGAATGACATATAATACAAAGTTTGAGTTTTCTTGTCTGCAGTTTTGGTAGAACCAGAATCTTTAGATCTCAGCATTTGTATTTATTAACTAAAATTATGATAACTAATGCACATAGTTTAGTATTAAAAAGGTTCATGGGAATACTTAAAATGTGGCACACTATAGGCAGCCACTAAGTCCATTAAACAATTAATGAATATCTAATCTATGTCTGGACCAAGGGATATTGAGCTCATTAAAAACAGACTAAAGCTATGTGAAATGAATTTCACTTACAGATTCCGAAGGACAGATTGTTGTTTGGTGGCCAAATTCTTGATGTCACTGATCCTTGGAAACTTATGCACAGCCTGTTTAGCCACAGATCACAAAGGCTTGACTGAATTGGGTTATGAGAAGCTCAAATCAAGGGTTAACCATAAAAAAAATCCAGATGACACAGATTTAAACGAAACAATAAAAACCTAAGTTCACTGACTTATAGTCTCAGTAAGCATATTAAATACAGCCTGGTAATTGGACCAAGAAAGAACTCACTAAGGTGGATCAAGTGAATACTACAGATAAAGAGGGCTCATCAAGAGGGCTAATTCTCTGGAATCACATAAATTGTCTTCAATAGATAGCAACTAGTAACTAGAAGGGTGATAAGGGAAGAGAATTTGAGATTTATTTGCAAGTTAATGCCAGACCTTCCTCCAATGGGGAAAAAGATCCCAAGAAACTGTGAAGCATATGGGTATAGTTTGAATACATGTTAATGTAAATATGAGTTATTATTGCAAGTGGGTGTGACTGGAATGGACAAGAACTTACATCACTTGTCTCTATTATCAGTCCAGAGTTTCAGCCAGAGAAGAACCAAAGAGAGAAATTGGAAGGAGAGACAAATTTCATTGCTCAAGCTGGTTCACTTGCACACCCCTTGAAACCACTTCAATACTGCAGTAAGAAGTTCAAGTCCTAGCTGCTTGAAGGTTTTCTAGAAAACCAAAACCTTTTCATTTTTAAATTATCTTTTATGTCCCTGAAAGCATCAAGCAAAATTCCATCATAATTTACACATAACAACTGAAGTGTTTAACATTAGTTTTGAGAAAATTGCTCATGCAAATACTAAGTGTTCTAACATTGCAATTAAAACTGGATTAGAAATGTTAAATAATCTCTATATAACTACTGAGTTGTACCACAGCATGGAATTTATGATAGCCAAGAGCTGTTATATAATTGATAATGATTTTACCAAATACTGTAGTTTTTTAAAACTTTTTTGTATTTTTAGGGTAGCTAATTTTTTTAATGTAATTTTCTACGTGTCCACTCAAATAACTAACCATCTTCTAATTCATATATATACATATGCATATATGAAGTCATGTGTAGCTTCATAGTCCTCTCCCTTGCCTTTAGGTTATATTTTCCTTAATGCCAGGCTGGGTGTGGTGGCTCATGCTTGATCCCGGCACTTTGGGAGGCAGAGTGGGTAGATCACCATGTGGCCCAGCTACGTGGTGAAGCCCAGTCTCTACCAAACTACAGAAATTAGATGACCATGATGGCAGGTGCCTGTAAGCCCAGCTACTCAGGAGGCTGAGGCGGAAGAATGTCTTAAATGTGAAAGCGGAGGTTGCAGTGAGCCGGGATCACACCATTGCACTCCAGCCTGGGTGACAGAGTAAGACCGCATTTCAAAAATTAAAAAAAAAAAAAAAAAATTTTCTTAATGCCTCATTTGGCAGTCAAAATGTCAGCTACTCACTGTTCTACTTTTTATTTAATACTGACTTGTCATCTCCATCTGGATTACAAACTCTTTAGAATGCGTACTAAACCGACATGCCTTTATTTTGAATATATATTGCTTTACACTGTTTTTAGCACAAGGAGGCAATTCATAGCCAAAATTCTGATTGACATAAATGTAAAGTTCAATTTTTCAGAAACCTTCTGCAGCTTTACAGAATCCATGACCTATTCAATCTTCCTATAAATAGGACTGTTTACATAATATGACACTCATTTAGAATTTCATTACTTCGGCTTTTAAAGTCCATGCAAATATTCTTGTTTGCAAAGCTAACAAGATGACTGTTACATACAACCATTCTTTAATTTTATAGCACCACCATCTTACATGATTAAGAAATTATTCAATGCATTGTTAAAATATGTAATACATTACTATATTAACAAAATCATTAAAAATAATGTAAATATTATGCACAAAGGTTTAATTCTAGAGTACCTCCTTGATCTATTTCATAGTTCAGAGATTAAAACATATGCTCTACTTCAACTAGATGCCTTGTGATAATTAACCACATAACCTGACCATATATTTAAATATACACTAACACAAACAAAATTAATTTCAAATGAATATGAGTTTTCTACTTAGTCATAAACTTTACTTGAATAAGCTAGTGAAACATATTATAAAAGAAATAAAGTAGTTTTTGATGGGAAATCATTTATTACTTTAATTTACTCAGAAAAAAACATACTGCAATATGTAAACACACTGGCTTGAAACTCTAGCAACCAGCACAGCAGTCTGAGCTTGACCAGGGACACTGGAGCTTGGTCATGGGAGCAGTGCCCACCATTGCTGAGGCTCTGGTAGGTGGCTTCAACTTTGCCCATGTAAACAAAGTTACTTACTTGAGAAGCTTACGCAGCAGCTGGGCAGAGCCCAGCACTGCAGCTCACCAAGGCCTCTGCAGGCAGACTGTCAAGTAGATTCCCTTCTTGCTGGGCAGGGCATCACAGAAAAAAAAAAGACAACAGCCCATCAGGGACTTACTAAGCCCCCACCTTCCTGGGATGAAGCACCTGGAAAAAGGGGCAGTTGTGTGTTCTGCTTCAGCAGACTTAAACATCCCAGCAGCACTGAAGGGAACAATGGAGCCCCCAAAACAGTGCTTGAGCTCTGTTAAGGAATAGGCTGCCTTCTGAAGTGACTCCCTGATCCCCTTTGTATTCTATCTGGGAGACACATCATACAGGAGAGCTCTGGCTGACATCTAGCAGGTACCCTTTGAGATGAAGCTACCAGAGGAAGAAACAGGTAGCAATCTTTGTTGTTCTGCAGCCCCTGTAGGTGAATCCCAGGCAAGCAGGTTCTGGATTGGACCACCAGCAAACTCCAGAAGACTTGCAGCAGAGGGGTATGACTGTGAGAAGGAAAACTAGCAAACAGAAAGAAATACTAGCTTCAACATCAACAGAAAGAATGCTCACTCAGAAACCCCATCCAAAAGTCACCAACTTCAGAGACCAACAGTAGATAAATCCAGGAAGATGGGAAGAAATCAGTGCAAAAAGACTGAAATCGCCAAAAGCCAGAATGCCTCTTCTCCTCCAAGAGATCACAATCCCTCACGAGCAAAACTGGATGGAGAATGAGTGTGACAAACTGACAGAAACAGGCTTCAGAAGGGGGGTAATAACAAACTTCTCCGAGCTGAAGGAGCATATTCTAACCCAATGCAAAGAAACTAAGAACCCTGTAAAAAGGTGTGATGAAATGCTAACTAGAATAACCAGCTTAGAGAAGAACATAAACACATTGATGGAGCTGGAAAACACAGTACAAGAACTTTGTGAAGCATAAACAAGTTTCAATAGCCTAATCGATCAAGAAGAAGAAAGGATGTCAGAAATTGAAGATCAACTCAATAAATAAAATGAGAAGGCAAGATTAGAGAAAAAAGAACGAAAAGAAATGAACAAAACCTCCAAGATATGGGATTATGTCAAAAGACAAAACTATGTTTGACCGGTGTATCTGAAAGTAACAAGGAGATCAAAACCAAGTTGGAAACACTCTTCAGGATATTATCCAGGAAAACATCCCCAAACTAGCCAGGCAGGCCAACATTCAAATACAGGAAATACAGAGAACACCACAAAGATATTCCTCAAGAAGAGCAACCCCAAGGAACACAATCATCAATTTACCAGGGTTGAAATGAAGGAAAAAATGATAAGGGCAACCAGAGAGAAAGGTCAGGTTGCCCACAAAGGGAATCCCATCAGACACACAGCAGATCTCTTGGCAGAAACCCTACAAATGTGAAGAGAGTGGGGGCCAATATTCAACATTCTTAAGAAAAAATTTTCAACCCAGAATTTCATATCCAGCCAAATTAAGCTTCATAAGTGAAGGAGAAATAAAATCCTTTACAAAAAAGCAATTGCTAAAACATTTCACCACCCGTCCTCCTACAAGAGCTCTTGAACGAAGCACTAAACATGGAAAAGAACAACCAGTATCAGCCACCACAAAAACATAGCAAACTGTAAAGACCATCTACACTATGAAGAAACTGCATCAACTAACAAGCGAAACAGCCAGCTAGCATCTAAATGGCAGGATCAAATTCACATATAACAATATTAACATTAAATGTAAATGGCCGAAATGCCCCACTCAAAAGATACAGACTGGCATGCTGGAAAAAAGTCAAGACTCATCGGCATGCTGTATTCAGGACACCCATCTCACATGCAAAGACACTCATAGGCTCAAAATAAAGGGATGGAGGAAGATTTACCAAGCAAATGGAGAGCAAAAAAAGAAGGTTTGCAATACTAGACTTTGATAAAACGGACTTTAAACCAACAAAGATCAAACGAGACAAAGAAAGGCATTACATAATGCTAAAGGGATTAATGCAACAAGAAGAGATAACTATCCTAAATATATATGCACCCAATATAGTAGCACCCAGATATATAAAACAAATTTTTAATGACCTGCAAAGAGACTTAAACTCCCATACAATAATAGTGGGAGACTATAACACACCATTGTTAATACTAGATGGATTAAGACAGAAAATTAACAAGAATAGCCAGGATTTGAACTCAGATCTGGACCAAGTGGACCTAATAGACATCTACAAAACTCTCCACCCCAAAACCACAAAATATCCATTTTCCTCAACATCACATCACACTTATTCTAAAATTGACCATATAATCGATGTAAAATACTCCTCAGCAAATGTAAAAAATGGAAATCATAATAAACAATCTCTCAGATCACAGTGCAATCAAATTAGAACTCAGGATTAAGAAAGTCACTCAAAATCACACAATGACATGGAAACTAAACACCTGCTCCTGAATGACTCCTGGATAAATAATTAAATGAAGCCAGAAATAAAGATGTTCTTCAAAACCAATGAGAATGAAGATACAATGTACCAGAATCTCTGGGACACATTTAAAGCAGTGTCTAGCGGGAAATTTACAGCACTAAGTGCCCACATGAGAAGTGAGGAAAGATCTAAAATTGACACCCTAATGTCACAATTAAAAGAACTAGAGGCACAAGATCAAAAAATTCAAAGGCTAGCAGAAGACAAGAAATAACTAAGAGCAGAGAAGAACTGAAGTACATAGAGACATAAAAAAAACCCTTCAAAAAAATCAATAAATCCAGGAGCTTGTTGCTTACAAAGATCAACAAGATAGATAGACTGCTAGCCAGACTAATAAAAAAGAAAAGAGAATATTCAAATAGATGCAATAAAAATTGATCAAGGGGATATCACCACTGATCCCACCAAAATACAAAGTACCATCATACGAACAACTCTATGCAGATAAACTAGTAAACATAGAAGAAATTGATATATTCCTGGATGCTTATACCATCCCAAGACTAAACGAGGAGGAAGCTGAATTATTGAATAGACCAATACCAAAGTCTGAATTTGATACAGCAATTAATAGTCTACCAACCAAAAAAACTCCAGAACCAGATAGGTTCACAGCCAAATTCTACCTTAGGTACAAAGAGGAAGTGGTATCATTCCTTCTGAAACTATTCCAAAAAATACAAAAAGAGGTAATCCTCCCTAACTAATTTTATGAGATCAACATCATCCTGATAACAAAACCTGGCAGATACACAAATAAAAAATAAATTTTCAGGCCAATATCCATGATGAATATTGATGCAAAAATCTTCAATAAAATACTGGCAAATAGAATCCAACAGCGCATCAAAAAGCTTATCCATCACAATCAAGTTAGCTTCACCCCAGGGATGCCAGGCTGGTTCAACATATGCAAATCTATAAGCATAATCCATCACATAAACAGAACCAAAGACAAAACCCACATGATCATCTCAATAGATGCAGAGAATGCCTTCAACAAAATTCAACAGAGCTTTATGCTAAAAACTACCAATAAACTCAATAAACTAGGTATCACTGGATCATATCTCAAAATCATAAGAGCTATCTATGACAAACCCAGAGCCTATATCATACTGAATGAGCAAAAACTGGAAGGATTCCCTTTGAAAACTGACACTAGACAAGGATGCCCTCTCTCACCAGTCCCATTCAACATAGTTCTGGTGAGGGCCATTATGAAAAAGAAAGAAATAAAGTGTATTTGAATAGGAAGAGAGGTTGTCAAATTGTCCCTGTTTGCAGATGAAATGATTGTATATTTAGAAAACCCCATTGTCTCAGCCCCAAATATCCTTAAGCTGATAAGCAACTTCAGCAAAGTCTCAGGATACAAAATCAATGTGCAAAAATCGCAAGCATTCCTATACACCAATAATAGACAGAGAGCCAAATCATAAGAGAACTCCCATTCACATTTGATACAAAGGAATAAAATACCTATGAATACAACTATCAAGGGATATAAATGACCTCTTCAAGGAGAACCACAAACCACTGCTGAAGGTAATAAAAGAGGATACAAACAGATGGAAAAATAGCCCATGCTCATGGATAGGAAGAATCAGTATCGTGAAAATGGCCATACTAGCCAAAGTAATTTATACATTCAATGCTATCCCCATCAAGCTACCAATGACTTTCTTCACAGAATTGGAAAAAAACAACTTAGACTTCATGTGGAACCAAAAAAGAGCACACATAGCCAATACAATCCTAAGCAAAAAAACAAAGTTGGAGGCATCATTCTATCTGACTTCAAACTATATTGCAAGACTACTGTAATCAAAACAGCATGGTACTGGTACCAAAACAGAGATATAGACCAATGGAACAGAACAGAGGCCTCAGTAAGAACACTATGCAAATACAACCATCTGATCTTTGACAAACCTGACAAAAACAAGTGATGGGAAAGTGTTTTCCTATTTAATAAATGGTGTTGAAAAAAGTGGCTAGCCTTATGCAGAAAGCTAAAACTGGATCCCTTTCTTGCACCTTATACTAAAATTAAGTCTAGCTGAATTAAATATTTAAACATGAGGCCTAACACATAAAAACTCTAGAAGGAAACCTAGGCAATAACATTCAGGACATAAGCATGGGCAAGGACTTCATGACTAAAACACCAAAAGCAATGACAACAAAAGCCAAAACAGACAAAAACGACCTAATTAAATTTAAGAGCGTCTGCACAGAAAAAAAAAATAATAATAATAATAAAAACTATCAATAGAGTGAACTGGCAACCAACAGAATGGGGAAAAAAAATTGTAATCTACCTGTCTGACAAAGGGCTGCTATCCAGAATCTATGGAGAGCTTAAACAAATTTATAAGAAAAAAATAAACTCCATCAAAAAATGGACAAAGAATATGAACATAGGCTTTTCAAAAGAAGAGATTTATGCAGCCAACAAACATACGAAAAAGAGCTCATCATCACTGGTCATTAGACAAATGCAAATCAAAACCACATTAAGATATCACCTCACACCTGTTAGAATAGTGATCATTAAAAAATCAGAAGACAAATATGCTGGAGAGGATGTGGAGAAATAGGAACACTTTTACACTGTAGGTGGGAGTGTAAATTAGTTCAACCATTGTGAAAGACAGTGTGGCGATTCCTTGAGGATCTTGAAAAAAGAAATTCCATTTGACCCAGGAATCCCATTACTTGGTATATACCCAAAGTATTATAAATTATTCTATTATAAAGACACATGCAGACGTATGTTCATTGTGTACTGTTTACAGTAGCAATTACTTGGAACCAACCCAAATGCCCATCAATGATAGACTGGATAAAGAAAATGTGGCACATATACACCATGGAATACTATGCAGCCAGAAAAAAAGGTTAGTTTATGTCTTTTGCAGGGACATGGAATAAACTGGAAACCATCATTCTCAGCAAACTGACACAAGAACAGAAAACCAAACACCACATATTCTCACTCATAACTGGATGTTGAACAATGAGAACACATGGACACGGAGAGGGGAGCATCACACACCAGGGACTGGGCTCTGGGTGGCTAGGGGAGCAATATTAGGGGGTGGTAGTATTGGGGAGTGATAGCATTAGGAGAAATACCTAATGTAGATGACAGTGCAATGGATGCAGCAAACCACCACATTGGCACGTATATACCAATGTAACAAATCTGTATGCCAAAACTTAAGGTATAATTTTTAAAAAGAAAAAAAATGAATAATAAAGAAGGAAAAAATACGTGAAATAATATTTTATGAGACTTTGGCTGAAACTTGTCAGAAGAACAGAAGAATAAATTGAAAAGAAATATATAAATATTAAGTTTTGCAGATCGATTATTTTAACATAAATATCACTATTTAGCTTCAAATAGACTTGCAAAAGATTTTTTGGTGTTATCTTCTGGACTATTAACCCAATAGCACTCCCTTTATTATAACAATGCCGAAATTAAAAAAAAAATCTTTATGGAATATATTATAAAATATTAAATAATTGTTTATCAAGGTTTACAAAATAAGGCTGAAAACCATAATCCTAAAGAGGCTCCATCTTTCATTAAAAGCTAACATTCCACAAAAATCATGTTGTTGAATGCATGTGCAACCACAAAGTTGACAATTCATATAGATAATATAGGATGATTCTGATTATTTCTGCATTATCAGGTCTGTGCCAGTCAACAAAGGTGGTTTCTCCTTAGAGAATGAATGAATAGATGAATCAATTATCTTCTGTTCTAGAACTGTGTGTCTTACACTGAAGGCTGGAAGCATGTGTCTTACTTTTAAGGCTGATTTTGGTCATTTGGATACATGACATTTTGCATTTTACTCAAACAGTCTCTATCTGTGGTAAGTTTATAGACTTCTAGAACTCAGTCATACCTGATTTTCTTTCATACTGGGTTCCTAATAATATTATATTTTCATTCTCTCATTGATTGAAGGAAGGAGTGTTACATGATGACTTTGGGCCAATGAATTTTGAGTGGAAATAGTGTACTTCACATTCAGGCTAAAGCACTAAATTGCTAGTGTCTAATCCTTCACTGCCCTCTTCCCACTGCCTAAATAATTTAGAAATTCACATAATCCAGAGTGGCCCCAGTCTGCAAAATGATCACAGTTTCAGTCAACCAGTGCTCCTGGTGACTTTGAACACAAGATCTTCCACTCATGAACACATGCACAATGAGTATGTATCTTACACACACACACACACGCATACACACACACACATACACACATCTTTTCTGGCTTAGCTGTAGGTATTTTAAAGTAGGTTTATTATTTCAATATTCGACCATAGTCTAACCTAGCTTTATACCCTTCCTTAAAATGATGTGGTAGACAAATAACTCTGTTTTTCCTTATTTCCTATACCAAACAGCCTATATAATATTTCTGACACGTCCCTTCATATATTTTCATTCTTCTTTCTCATAGTCATCACCCTCGAGTTTGGAAATTATTCTAAGAAATTGGGTTGCTTGCTTAGAAACTGATAACTACCGATGAATTTTTTGGATGCAGCCTAGGTGCTTAACTTGTATTATTGCCATTTTTATTTGACCTAATTATCTGCTCTTTATTCTTTACCAGACCCCTTTAAAATATGATTCAAGTATCCCAATTACAATTTTTTTGATAAGATTTGTTACATACGAACGTCCTTTCAGCTTCCATATTCCTTATTGCCTAAATTGTTTGTTGTTTTTTAAACAAGTGTTACAGTTGTGTTTTCTCCACATTTTGATTCTACATTGGGATTATGTCAATAGTAACCAATTTAAACATTTATTATGATACCAAACAACATTTGTTTTTATAAGCAGTTTTTCCATCAAGTAAAATGTGTGATTTGATTTAAGGTTTTTTTTTTTTTTTTTTTTTTTTTTTTTTTTTTGAGATGGAGTCTTGCTCTGTGGCCTAGGCTGGAGTGCGGTTGCACAGTCTCGGCTCACTGCAACCTCTGCACCCTGGGTTCAAGCAATTCTCCTGCCTCAGCCTCCCAAGTAGTTGGGACTACAGACGCATGCCACCACGCCTGGCTAAGTTTTTGTCTTTTTAATGGAGATGGAGTTTCAAGATGTTGGCCAGGCTGGCCTTGAACTCCTGACCTTGTGATCCTTGGCCTCCCAAAGCAGTGGGATTACAGGTGTGAGCCATCATACTCGGCCTGATTTAATTTATTTTTACTTATCTTTTTTTCCCTGTTCTTTTTAAACTCAAATTAATTGAGTGAACTGAGCAATAACTGAAAAGCCACAATTTTGGAAGCAAGACATGGTTAAAATTCATCATTTTGAAGGTAATGCAAGCTTATCTACAAAAATTAGTGCAGTTTGTTTTGCTATACTTGCCTTGTAAATGTGACTGTGTTCCAAAACAATTAATATACCAGGAAATAATGCAAACGCAATGTGAGTTGCAAGTTTGTTTATGTGCAATTCTGTCTACAAGAAACATCAGATGAACAAGAAAACCGGACCTTCCGACCCCCAAACAGAGCCACATAAGAATACAGGAAACATACATATGCACATACCTCAAATATCTGCCAGTGACTTAAGTTCACTGCATGTTATAAACTCACCCATTCACATCTGGTATTATCCGTTCAGTCCAAATCAGATGTCCCACCTATCACTTCCAATAATTCACAAATTGTAACCTTTCTTATGCAGATTTCTGTGAGTCAACCTCAGATATTTTTCAAGGTCAAGCACATTTATTGTAAAATATATGTATGTCTTAACAACTTATTATGTAAATAAAAGGGTTATTATGTCTTATGTTTTTATTTTATGTGTTACTGAGGAAGTTTCAAGGGTGGTGCTCCCAACCTCTTTCTTTTTATAAGGTGTGGTTTTATTATACAATTTATACATAGCCTGGTAATTTTTAAAGAACTCCTATATCATGCTGATATGGTGTGGATATTGTCTCCTCCAAATCTTACATTGAAATTTGATCTCCAGTGTTGGAGACAGGACCTGTTTGAGGTAGAGCCTGTTTGGTTCATGGGAGTAGATTCCTTATAAATGTCTTCGTGCCATTCTCACAGGAATAAGTGAGTTTTCATTCTGTTAATTGCTACAAGGACTGATTGTTAAAAAGAGCCTACCATTTTCCATTCCTCTCTCATTCTTGCCTCCTCCCTCTATGTGACGCCTGCCCCACTGCACTTTTTTTCATGGGTGGAAGTTTCCTGAAACCTTCACCAGAAGTACATGCTGATTATATGCTTCTGTACAGCCTGCAGAACCATGAGCAAAATAAACCTCTTTTCTTTACAGATTTTCCACCTTCAGGTATTTCTTTATGGTAATGCAAATGGACTACGACACATACTATAGAAAAAAGGTTGGTTCTGGGACTAACAATAAAATGAGCAGGATCTGAGTAGAGATGGATGCCAGAAGCCTATACTGGCACTTATTCTAAGGGGAATGTGCAATAATGTAACTGTACATAGAGGGGAGAGTCACTAGAAAAATCACTGTAGTACAACATCAAAGGATGTGAGAGCACTGTGTGGTATTGCAAGCAGACAATCCCAGCGTGCAACTTCTTGAAACAGAAGTTGGCTCAGTTCAGAATTGCAAACAAAAACACTGAAGAAGCTGTCACACACACTAACAGAGTCCTCAGATCTTTCTGATAATCACAAATTGAAGAATGACATTCACATACGTGATCCAATGTGTTCAGTGACAAGGTAGTTTTTTCAGTACACTGCAACACACTAAGAGCAAATATTAGCTGGTTAAATATATGCTAATTAGGAGAAAACCTTCTGGTGTACATTTTGAAAAAATGTGTTAAAACTATGAAAGCTGGCCATTTGTATATAATAATTCTTCATGATATGCAAACATATATAAATAAAGATTTAGTCATAGCTAGCATAGTGCTAGGTTCCGATCAGTATAAATGTTTAAATCAGGATTATAGCACATAAATCAAATAAAAACAAAATTATAGCTTAGTAACATATTTACTAACATATTAACATATTTTTTATGCTGCCGATCCATAGTTGCACATAAGTCTCCATGGGTTTGTGTGTGCGTGCGTGTGTGTGTGTCTGTGTCTGTGTCTGCATGTAGTATTTATTCTGGCTTATGCATTCCAGAATTCCATTCTAAATACCATTCTGAGCATCACAATATCTGTGAAGCAGTATTTTTTTGAAATTTTCTTAGTATTCACCAAGAAAAAAATCGCTTCAGTTACTATGAAATAAAGCTTAATAATTTTAATAATACATAAGTCAGTTTTTAGATATTTTTATGTAAGTACATGTGTATTAAGTGTAGTTATATTTGCAATTGAATTTGATCCAATAATTCAATTTAAGTATCATAAATTACTACATTTTTTGTACAATTTGAATGCATACAATGAGGGGAAAAACATCTATAGAAAATATGCTACAATTAATACATGCAATATTCTTGGAACACAGAACAGTGGCTAACACCTCTAATCCCAGCACTTTGTGAGACTGATGTAGGCAGATTGCTTGAGCTCAGGAGACTGAGACTAGCGTAGGCAACATGGTCAGACTCTGTCTCTACTAAAAATTAAAAGAAAAAAAAAAAAACATAGCCCGGTATGGTGGTGGTGTGTGCTTGTGGTCCTAGCTACTTGGAGGGCTGAGGTGGCAGAACAGCTTGAGTCCAGCAGTCAGAGGTTGCAGTGAGCCAAGATCGCACCACTACATTACAGCCTGGGTGACAGAGTAAGACTCTGCCTCAAAAACAAAAGCAAACAAACTAAAAAAGACAAAAACAATACTACTGGATGTTTTGCTTAAATAAAAATGCAGTGTATAGAAATAATAAAGTCTTTTTCATGTTTGATCATAATAGTTCTTTTTGCTTTACTAACACCATTCCTTTAGAAATTAGTTGTCAATAGCCATCCATTTATTCATTATTTAACAGCACATATTTATTAAATGCTTTATATTGGCCAGTAACTTTTCTAAGGAATAATACAGAAAAAAATGCCATGACAGGATATACATATGTATTCTGTTATACACACACACACACACACACACACACACACACACACACACAGAGGATATCTACATGTTATATATGTTCTGCCTAGAGTGGTAAGATTTACTGAGTAAAGTAACATAAAGTAGAGCTAAAGATAAGAAAAGCATTACTGTATTTTCCTATATTAACCCTATGAGAGTTACATTTGAGTAATCTAATCTAAAAAAAATGTCAGAAGAAGCCATGAAATAGCTGAGACTAAAGTTTTCATGCACACAAAATAGTAAAGACAAAGGATCTCATGCTTAACAATGCCTGGAGTCTTTGCAGAAATTAAGAATGGAACAAACAGGAAAATAATAGGTGAGAACAATTAATTTGTTAAAATACTTAATGTCTTGTCAGAATGTGTCTTGTAGTGTCCTGAAGACTTTGAATTTATGTTGGCTTTTATCACCATAACTATGTGAGTGGGATGAAAATCCATTGGAAAAAATTAAACACAAGCTGAGAGGATGTGACTTAAGAATTAAAATGACCTCTCTGGCTGTAGTGTTGAGAATATTCTATGGACAAGATGATCAATTGCATTTCTATTGCAATAATCAACAGAATAGTATGGATTAGGGTTGTGTTGGTGTATGTAGTAAGATGTTGTCAGAATTTGGATATTTTTTGAAAGTTAATGTGAGGTGAGAGAGAAAAAGAGGAATCAGAAATAACTTCACGAGTTAACAACCTGAGCCACTGTAATAATCAAATTGCCATATACTGAGGATTAAAACAGAAATTTGCAGATTGAAGGAAAAATGTCGGGAGTTCCATTTGGCATGCTCTGAGTGATATAGCTATTTATATTCAAAAAACAATTTTTTAACGATATCATTAATCATTTATTTAACTAAGCACCGCTCTTCATTTTGGAGGAAAAAATACAATTTAAAATCAGAATTTCCTACTCAAAAGTAGTGTAAGAACATAACATTGATTTGACATACAACCTTCAGCAAAAATCAAGTTAACAAAATTCCTTGGGAAATAAAATGCATATGGAATTTATCCTGTTAGTCAATGTGATTTTCCATAGGTCACAAGTATTATAACCAAGAACAACAACAACAAAAAATAATGAAATGTTGAATAAACTAGTCCAGTTTATGGTTAGCCTGATGTTTCGAAAATCACAAATAAAATGTAACTTTCCATGCAAATTCATTTGATGTCTATGAGCACATTAGATTGCATCCTAATTTATAAAAGAAAATAGCTTGACAAGCACATAGTATCGAGTCTCCAAAACAGTGGATTGTATTTTGTTCAGAAAAGTAAAAAAGAAAACAAGTAGTCCTTAAATTTTCTTAGCTTTTTATAGCATATGTCACAAGAAATTAAAGTTTTGCTTCCAAATATATTTTTTTCCATGGTGTTGTGGTATTGTCTAGTATTGTTCACAGTCAAATGACAATGTTTTGAGGAAAGTTGGGGACTTAGTTTATTCAGGCTGCTGAAACAAAATAGCATATAGTGGGTACTTATAAATCACATAAACATATTGTTCACTGTTCTGGAGGCAGGGAAATTCAAGATCAAGGCATCAGCAAATCTGGTTCTGTTGAGGGCCTGCTTCAAAGATAGCCATTTTTTCACTGTCACCTCACTTGGCTAAAAAAGTAACAGATTTTTCTGTTATTTCTTTTATAAGGGCACTATCCTATACAGAAAGAATGTCTTCATCTCCAAAACCAATGGTAAGGGATATTTTGCATGAAAATAATTAAGAAGATTTTGAGACAAGGAAATATCATTCAGGAAGAGGCAGGTTCCAATTATAGTAAAAATGGAAAGGGAATCTTTGAAAAAAATTGGAAGGTATAAGTCATTGTGAAACTATCAGTTCAGAGGTCATAGCAAAAAATGTAAGCGTGGAAGAGGTGTAAGTTAAGAGAGAAAAAGGAATAAAAGGTTGAAATATGAGCATAATTATGGGATGGACATAAGCGTATTTTAAAGAATCTTCAATTAATTGTATATTAATAAATACTGTTATTAAAGGTTCAAAAATTGCAACTTTGATTTTTCTATCATGTAATGAAATTACAAAGTAAATAATAATAAAACTGTGTACATAGACATGATCTGATTTTCAGTGTGGGTTCCTTACACTGTGTGTGTGTGTGTGTGTGTGTCTGTGTGTGTGTCTGTGTGTGTGTAGTTGATCCTTGAACAACATGAGTTTGAACTGCATGAATTCCCTTATACATGGATTCTTATACATGGATTTCTTCCAGTAAAAGTTACACTGCATATGCCTGCCTTTTCTGCCTCCCCTTGTGTCTCTTCTCACCACCTCTGTCAAGCTTGAGACAAGAACAGCCCCTCCTCTTTCTCCTTCCTCTAAGCCTTCTCATCATGAAGACAATGAGGATGAAGACATGATGATCCACTTTCCCTTAACAAATAGTAAATATATTTTTTCTTACTTATTACTTTCTTTATAACATTTTTTTCTGTAGCTGTTTTATTGCAATAATATATAGGGACTACACATAGCATACAAAATATGTCTTAAGGTTTATGATCAGCAATAGGCTATTAGTAGTTAAAATTTGGTGGAGTCAATAAAAATACATAGATTTTCAACTGTGTGGGGGTTGGCAACCCTAATCCCCACATTGTTTAAGACTTAATTGTGGACTTAGCCAGAAATTATGTCTTACCTTGATACAATATATCCATGTAACAAACCTGCACATTTACCACTTATGTGTAAAATAAAATAAAAGTTGAATTTTTGAAAAAAGAGTCAATTTTATTTTGAAATGCTGAGCAACATTTAAAATTCTGACTTAGAAATATTTAATAATAAAAAATAATAAAAGTAAATAGTTGTGATAAATCGGTAAATGTGATACAACAGTAAATAGTAAACATGGTAATTTCAGTATACATATATAGCCCTAAAATATAATAAAGAGTACAAATATAGATACAATATTTATAGTATGCAATGAGTTCATAAGTTTATCTGTACATTTCTCTATTGATTCTAAAATCTTTTTTTTTTTTTTTTTTTTTTGAGGCGGGGTTTCGCTCTTGTTACCCAGGCTGGAGTGCAATGGCGCGATCTCGGCTCACCACAACCTCCGCCTCCTGGGTTCAGGCAATTCTCCTGCCTCAGCCTCCTGAGTAGCTGGGATTACAGGCAGGTGCCACCATGCCCAGCTAATTTTTTGTATTTTTAGTAGAGGCGGGGTTTCACCATGTTGACCAGGATGGTCTCGATCTCTCGACCTCGTGATCCACCCGCCTCGGCCTCCCAAAGTGCTAGGATTACAGGCTTGAGCCACCGCGCCCGGCCGATTCTAAAATCTTAAAACTAACCCATATTATTTGATAACCACCAAAAATATTTTTAAAATGTATTAAGAATCATACACTATACAACAAAATGTAAAACAGCCTGGAGGGAATATTGTGTGTCATTGCAAAGTGAGCTGTGAAAATCTCTATTCTATTCATCTGCCTTTGAGATACCAGTGTAAAAAGAAAACACACACACACACACACACACACACACACATTTCCTCTCAGCCAGCCACAGCTCTAAGTGAAGTGAAATGGTGAATAATGCATGTATGGAATCCACTCTATAAGTACACACTAAAACAGGATGGGTCTTAGTATATAATATTTTAGAATAATGTACTATTTTAGCATAAAATATTCTCAACATATTTGAATTAGGTGCTAAATTAAAATTAGGTGAGTTTCTGTAGCCATTAAGAGTTATTTTTACTGTGATATAAGGATTCTGATGCTAGCATCTGTGGACCTTAGGGCATTTGCATTTCACTTTGCTGAAGAAGTGAGTGCCCTGTTTAAGTTCCCGAAGCTGTACAGAGCAGATGCACCTCCTGTACTGACAGTCGCCAAAGAAACTTAACCCAGCACATCCTTTCATGGCACACAAAGTGTCCCATTCTAACATTAGGCACTTTAAGAACAGAAGTCTGGGAAAGTATGATTCATCACCTAAGCAGACGTTTGATTGGTATCTGTAGACCACTAAGGACTAAGGATATTTTATCCCTTGTACAAATTTAAAGCAGAAGCAATGTGGGGGGGAACAAAAAGCTGGGTGTGTTGGCTTTTGCCTGTAATCCCAGCATTTTGGGAGGCTAAGCTGGGCAGATCACTTGAGGTCAGGAGTTTGAGACCAGCCTGGCCACATGGTGAAACCCCCGTCTCTACTAAAAATTAAAAAAAAAAAAAAAATTAGCAGGGTGTAGTAGCACAAACCTGTAATCCCAACTACTTGGGAGGCTGAGGCAGGAGAATCGCTGGAACCTTGGAGGTGGAGGTTGCAGTGAGCCGAGACTGTGCCATTGCACTCCAGCCTGGGCAATAAGAGCAAACCTTCATCTCAAAAACAAACAAAAAACAAACAAACAAATATTCTTGCTTCTATTGGAATAAAACATCACACCATGCATTTTATAAAAATAATGCCTATGAATAGTTGTGACCCTATGATTCCAACAAAGTTAGTGTAGACAGAAATCATTTTATTGTGCTTCACTTTATTGTACTTTGCAGAAAAGGTATATTTTATAAATTAAAGGTTTGTGGTAACTCAGCATGAACAAATCCACTGGCACCATTTTTTTCAGCATCATGTGCTCACTTTATCTGTCTGTTTCTATTTTGATGTTTATTGCGATATTTCAAATGTTGTATTATTATTTTATCTGTTATGATGATCTGTGATAGGTGAACTTGGATGTTCATTGCAATTGTTTTGGGAATCCACAAATCACACCTATATCAGACAGCAAACTTAGTCAATAAATGTTAGGTATATACTGACTGCTCTGCAGAACAGCCATTCCCCCATCTATCCCCCTCTCCTTGGACCTCCCTATTCTCTGAGATACAACGGGTATTACTATTAGTCCAATTAATAACCCTCCAATGGCTTCTAAGTGTTCAAATGAAAGGAAGAGTTATAGGAATCTCACTTTAAATCAAAGGTCAAATAATAGAAATATTAAGCTTACAGAGAAAACCATGTTGAAAGCTGAGACAGTTGAAAGTCAAGATCTCTTGTACCAAATGGCCAAGTTGTAGGTGTAAAGAAAAAGTTCTTAAAGAAAATTTAAAATGCTACTCCAGTGAACACGAGTAATACAAAGGCAAAAATGACCTTACTGGGGATACGGAGAAAGCTACAGTGCTCTGGAGAGATCAAACCAGCCACAATTCTTAAGCCATATGCCTAATCCAGAGCAAGCCCCTAACTCTCTTCAATTGTTTCAAGGCTGAGAGGGGAGTATAAGATGCAGAAAAAAATTCTGAAATGAGCAGCGATTAGTTCATGAGGTTTAACGGAAGAGGTTGTCACCATAAAATAAAGGTACAAGGAGAAGCAGCAATTACTAATGTAGAAGCTGCAGGAAATTATCCTGGAGATCCAGCTAAGATCACTGATGAAGCTGGCTGTACTAAACAACAGATTTTTCAATGTAGATTAAACAAATTTTAATAGAAGATGTCATCTAGAACTTTCATAGCTGGAGAGGAGATGTTAATGCCTGACTTCAAGCTTTAAAGGACAGGTTGTAAATAGCTTGGACACATGCACACGAATGTTCATTGCAGCACTGTTCACAATAGCGAAGACCTGGAACCAATCCAAATGCCCATCGATGACAGACTGGACAGGGAAAATGTGGCACATATACACCATGGAATATTATGCAGCCATCAAAAGCGATGAATTCATGTCCTTTGTAGGGACATGGATGAACCTGGAAACCATCATTCTCAGCAAATGGACACAAGAACAGAAAATCAAACACCACATGTTCTCACTCATAGGTGGGTACTGAACAACGAGAACACATGGACACAGGGAGGGGAGCATAACACACTGGGGTCTGTCGGGAGGAAATAGGGGAGGGACAGCAGGGGGTGTGGAGCTGGGGAGAGATAGCATGGGGAGAAATGCCAGATATAGGTGATGGGGAGGAAGGCAGCAAACCACACTACCATGTGTGTACCTATGCAACAGTCCTGCATGTCTTTCACATGTGCCCCAGAACGTAAAATGCAATAAAAAATAAAAAATAAAATTTTAAAAAAGAAAATAATAATTATGAGAAAAAAAAAAAAAAAAAAAAAAAGGACAGGCTGGCTCTGTGTTAGAAGCTAATGTAGCTAGTCTTTAAGCAGAAGCCAATGCTTGTTTACCAAAATGTAAATCCTAGGGTCCTCTAGAATTATGCTAAATGGACTCTGTCTGCACTCCAGAAATGGAACAACAGAGCCTGGATGATAGGACATCTGTTTACAGAGTGGTTTACTGAATATTTTAAGCTCATTCTTAAGTCCTACTTCTCACATGCAAAAAAAAAAAAAAAATTCTCTCAAAATATGACTCTCATTCACTATGAGCCTAATCACCCAATAGATGACTGTGATGGAAATATAAAAGGAGATTAATGTTGTTTACATGCCTGCTAACACAACATCTATTCTGCAGCTCATGGATCAAGGTTTAACTTCAACTTTCAAATATGATTACTTAAGAAATACATTTCATAAAGCTATAGTTGACATAGATTGTGATTCCTCTAATGAATTTAGGAAATGTAAATTGAAAATCTTCTGGAAATGATTCACCATTCTAGATGCTGTTAAGAACATTTGTGATTCATGAGAGGAGGTCAAAATATCAACATTAACAGAAGTTTGAAATAATTTGATTTAAAATCTCAGGGATAACTTTGAGGAGTTCAAGACTTCGGTGGAGGAATTAACTGCAGATTTAATGGAATTAGCATGAGAACTAAAATTTAAGGTGAAGCCTGATGACATGATTGAATTGTTTCAATGTCATGATAAAATTTGAATAGATGAGGATTCACTTCTTAAGGAGAAGCAAAGTAAGAAAATTTTTGTGATGGAATCTACTCCTGGCAAAGATGCTGTGAACACTGTTGAAATGACAACAAAGGATTTAGAAAATTATGTAAATTTAATTGATAAAGCAGCAGCATGTTTTGAGAGGATTGACTCCAATTCTGAAAGAAATGAACTCAGTATTACTGTGGGTAAAATGCTATCAAACAGCGTCACAAATTATGAAAAAAAAAAATGTCATGAAAGAGTGGCAATGTGACAAACTTCACTGTTACCTTATTTTTTTTAAAAATGTCATAACTATTCCAACCTTCAGCAATGACTGCCCTACTCAGTCAGCAGCTATCAACATTGAAACAAGACTCTCCACCAGCCAAAATATTACAATTCTTTTAATGCTCAGAAGATTATTAGCATTTTTTAGAAATAAAGTATTTTTAACAAAGATATGCACATTTTTTAGACATAATGCTATTTCACACTTAATAGACTACAGTATTGTGAAACATAACTTGGATATGCACTGGAAAACTAAAAAAATTGGATGACTTGCTTCATTGAGATATTTTCTTTATTGCAGTGGTCTGGAACCCAGTCAGAAATACCTTGGAGGTATGTCTATATCTAAATACTTAATTATATCTATGTCTATAATTCTGTATAAATGATACCAACAGTTTGTTTCAGCAATCCGAGCATTTTATAATCAAGGTCTAAATTACATTGATATTTAATGTGGTGATGACTGTAGTAGAGAGGGATATTAAAATAGGAGTTCAAGTAGGAGATAAAACCCTCACTCAGGTTACACACTTCTTTAGAAGCAACCTTTGCCCTGCTTCCAATTTAAAGGGCCCAAATTACTTTTTTCCCTTGATTGTAGATTGGTTTTTATTTCTAGGTCTAAAATCAATTACTCTTGGCACAGAGTAATTAAGTGAACCAATTAGATGTTGATTCAAATTAGGACCACTCTTTCTTTAAAACATTCTTGAACTAAACATTGACTATCAACCCTCTATTATTAGTATATTTTCTCCCTCTATTCTGGTTATATTCTGGAAAGGAACAATGCTTGCTACATGGAAAAAGAAATTGCTGATGTATTTTAATTGTATGTTACTCCCAGAAGCTATACATTTGAATTCACAAAGAAATACACCTGGCTATCTAAGGCAACTGTCAACTCTTGCACTCAGGTTAATTTCATTTCAATGATTTCAATACTATAAATTGATTTGAATTTCTCCCTGATGTAGTTCTGAATTATTTTTTTTTCCTCTGGCTTATTGAATAAGGTACATTTTTTTTGCCTAATATTTTTGCATTAGTTTATGATTTTCTTAAATTCTTACCTGAATTAATAATGCAGTTTGGTTTCTTCAAGAATTGGAAAAGTTTAATATTGTCAGGTGTAAAAGCCAAATCAAATAACATCACAATAAATAATGTCTAAAACCATTTTGCTACTATAAATATGTTTTATTGTATATGACTAAAGAAATTGCAGGTTGTATTGGTCCATTTTCATGCTGCTAATAAAGACTTACATGAGACTGGACAATTTACAAAACAAAGAGGTTTTGGAACTTACAGTTTCACATGGCTGGAAATGCCTCACAATCATGGCAGAAGGCAACGGAGAAGCAAGTCACATCTTACATGGATGGCAGTAGGCAAAAAGAGAAATTGTGCAGGGGAAATCCTGTTTATAAAACCATCAGATCTCCTAAGACTTATTCACGATCATGAAAACAGTACAAGAAAGACCCACCCCCATGATTAAATTACCTTCCACTGGCTCCCTCCTATGAAACGACACATGCGAGTTGTGGGAACTACAAGTCAAGATGCGATTTGGGTGGGGACACACCTCACCATATAATTCTGTCCCTGGCCACTCCCAAATTTCATGTCCTCACATTTCAAAACCAATCATGCCTTCCCAATAGTCCCCCAAAGCCTTAGTTCATTCCAGCATTAACTCAAAAGTCCACAGTCCAAAGTCTCATCTGAGACAAGGCAAGTTCCTTCTGGCTATGAGCCTATAAAATCATAAGCAAGTTAATTACTTGCTAGATACAATGGGTACAGGCATTGGGTAACTAGAGCCATCTCAAGTGGGAGAAAGTGACCAAAACAAAGTGGCTACAGGCTGCATGCAAGTCCACAATCCTGTAAGGGAGTCAAATCTTAAAGCTCCAAAAAGATCTCCTTTGACTCAATGTCTTACATACAGGTCATGCTGATACAAAAGGTGGGTTCCCATGGTCTAGGACAGCTCTGCCTCTGTGGCTTTGCAGGATACAGCCCCCATTCTTGTTGCTTTCACCAGCTGGTGTTGAGTGTCTGTGGCTTTTCCAAGCACAGAGTCCAAGCTGTTAGCGGATCTACCATTCTGGGGTCTGTAGGACAGTGGCCCTCTTCTTACAGCTCCAGTAGGTGGTGCCCCAGTAGGGCTTCCTTATAGGGGCTCCGACTCTTCATTTCCCTTCTGCACTGCCCTAGCAAAGGTTCTTTATGAGGGCCCCACCCCTGCAGCCTGGGCATCCAGGAGTTTCCATCCTCTGAAATTCCAAATCCTCTGAAATCTAGGCAGAGGTCCCCAAACCTCAGTTCTTGACTTCTGTGCACCTAGAAGCTCACCACCATGTGGAAGATGCCAAGGTTCTGGGCTTCTAACCTTTGAAGCAACAGCCTAAGCTGTAGCTTGGCTTCTTTTAGTGATGGCTAGAGCAGCTGGGACACAGGGCATCAAGTCCCTAAACTGCACTCAGCAGAGAGACCCTGGGCCCAGCCCTGAAACCATATTTTTCTCCTAAACTTCCAGGCCAATGGTGGGAGGGGCTGCCACAAAGGTCTATGACATCCCCATTGTCTGGGTAATTAACATTGAGATCATAGTTACTTATGCAAATTTCTGCAGCTGGCTTGAATTTCTCCTCAGAAAATGGGATTTTCTTTTCTATCATGTTGTCAGGCTGCAAATTTTCCAAACATTTATGTTCTGTTTCCCTTTTAAAACTGAATGCCTTTAGCAGCACAGAAGTCACCTCTTGAATGCTTTGCTTCTTAGAAATTTCTTCTGCTAGATACCCTGAATTATCTCTCTCAGGTTCAAACGTCCAAAAATATCTAAGTCAGTGGCAAAATGCCACCAGTCTCTTTGCTAATTATCTCCCACTGACTCACTCCCACAACATGACATTTGGGGATTATGGGAGTTACAATTCAAAATGAGATTTGGGTTGGGACACAGCTAAACCATAACATAGAGGTTCAATATGTTTTGCAATATCATTATATTTAAATGCACATGGATATATTAGTCTCTTAAAGTGAATTTATCTTTCTCCTTCTTTCAAAGATAAACTATGTTTTTACCTAAAATCGAAGACGATAAAGGTGAATTCATATAGCAAGCCACGTATCTCTCACACTGTTTTATTTAAAATTGATTGAGCCCTGACAATCTTTGGTTTAAAAGTACTCTGTGCGGACCTAAGACAATACTGTGTCCTGATCTCATCTCTGTATGTGTCTATGTGTGTTTATGACTTTCAGTTATAGGATTCTATAACCACAATATTCTGAAAATATTATGTGTGGACACAATTACTCCCATGGTCAATGCCTGTCCCCTTCATTGGAAATCATTCAGCTTATTTTCACCTGGAGACAATTCAATAGCCTTGGAACATTCTCTGGAATATTGTCCACAACAAGTAAGATCTCCTGTCTCTTTTCTACTATAGCAGTATGTAAAATGGCATCTTTCAAATCAGTAGGTACATACACACACTGAATTGACTACCCATGATTTTTTTTCATTTGAGGTACCTGGTTTTTTTCTTCAACTATACTAATTCCCCTTTGTCATAAAATAAGTAGAAACAGAATTTTATACTCACTTCTAAACTGTATAAGCTATATGAAACAAACAAAAACCCAGAAATTAAAGCTTGGGATTATAGAAGTCAATGAAAAGGTTGAAACACCAAGATGCAAGAAAGATCTGCATCAAGTGTCAAAATCTTAAGCAGTAGGAACCCAAATAGCATTTTTTCAGAGCACTGAACAGCAGTATTCAGATCCCGGATGTCTTTGTTTTAGACCTCACTAAATTTTAAACACTAGAATAAATTGTTCTGTTTCGATCAAGTGTTTAAATCTGGATGAATCAGTGAAAGCTAGGAGTACTTGGGCCACACAGTTCATATGTGACCACAGGTCTGCTACAAGAGACTCTGGGGCTGATGTTAGTCTATCTCCCCAATAGGTATCTTTCTCTAATAACATATAAATTTGAATAAGTTGCAAACCGCTACATTTTAAGGGATTGGTAATTAGCGGATATATTCCTCTTTGGGAACTTCTCTGATAATATCAGAACCTCAGTGATTTCTTATTGCACCCACTCCCTTGTCATCTTGACATAAACCCTAAGGCCAAGCCTCAACTTAGTTTCCAGTGGTGCTTATTTACAAATATATTTGTTTTGACATTTCTCCTAATTTCTAATGAATACATATTCTCTACTTTGAAGAGCCTTGTGTCTCTAACTCAGATAAGGAGCTCATGCAACAGACATAATATACAAATAATGAGGAAACAACACTGAATGAGATTTCTATGCGAGCCAGAAGCTATCTTGTGAAATGTGTCTAATTTCATTGGGTCAAAATGAATTTGGAAGAATTTAAATATTTTCAATAACTATAGCAGGGATCTTACAGGTAGAGCTAGAAAGTGAATATGAAACTGAGAGGAAGAAAACCCAAAAGAGGCAGAATAGGAAAGTGGTGGTCTCTTTCCACAGTGACTGTCAGTAGGATCAAGCTGCATGGTGAGTCTGTCTGTAAACATTGGTGAGCTTGGCATAGACTTCTTAATTTTTAATAAGAAACTTGTAAACTCAATTTTTTCTCTAGACACAATACAATACTAACTTGGAGAAATCTACTTTTAACCACATGGAGCTCATCTATACTTAACCTGCCATAATTTTTTGCTGGCTGACTCATGCCTTGGATCTTTCATTGACTTCAAATATTTTTTTCTTCATACTACTCTCTGGTATGCTATCTTTTTTCCTGTTATATTCTGTAGTCGTGTTCATTAAGTGCCCAATGCCATGCTATAATTTTTATAGGATGGCCATACACTTAAGATGTTTACATTATTATATAATATGAATATTTGCTTTTTCTACATGTCTCTTATACATTAATATCTATAATTTACTTTCTGCAATATATTCCCTATTTTTGAATAAGAATTGGGTTTCCTGTTGCCCTTCAAAAAACTAAATTGATATTATTATATCCTAATCGACAGACTAATTCTTACTGAAAGATGTTTCTAAGGATGCCATACTGTAACATTGTAAAGTAAATTATAATATTACTGCACAACCTAAGATATTTAATGAATTTAATCAGTCTAGAAAATTTGTGTAAGAATGATTTTCCTTGGCAGAATTTGTTTTAAATATTATAAACTTATCAGCCAGCCATCTGCACTTAACCACTTGCTGGACCAGTTGATGAGCTCCATTCCCTCTATAATTCAAATTGATTGATGCCTAGGGAACATGCATGCCCATGGCAGGACAGTTCCTTCTCTGAATGGCCATTAACTTCTGCTTCCACTACTTCAATTTTAGTAGAAAAAAATGAGGTGTCTTTCCTTCAAAGCTTGTTATGCCATATATGCTTAAAATTACAGCAATGTCACTTACATGTTGTGAAAATAAATTGAGATGCACTAGAAATAGAAAAGAGTCATTATTTTATATTATTTTCTAAGGTAATAAACATAATATAAGGGATAATAATTGTGGACCAGATAATTATGAAAGATTGGGGATGTAAAAATATAAATTCTTCTCCACTGAGATTGCCACATAGTATTTTCATATCATCCCTGCAGAGTAAATGAATTAAACCCAGAAGCAATAAATGATTTATCATGAATATGTCTTAAGTAATGATTATAATATCAATTGTCATTAGGTCAACCTGTGTCTGCAAAAATGTATTCTCTTTATAAAAATGTATGTATTATTGTATAATACATTATATGAACATCTATCCGTAGATGTATGCATGTATCTGTGAACAATCATAAACACACCCCATACATATGTGCACAATGCCGCATATGTTTACTATGCACTTTTGAACTCACTATTTCAAGGAACCAAACAAACAAAATTAGGGGTTTATTCTAATTAATTCAAATATTTACTCCTAGTTTACTTAATTTTTGTATATACATAAAGAAAAAAAACCAATCAAAATACTCACCAATTACCTTTGGCAAATTTGAAGTTTTTAGACTGATGCCTCAGTTTACTGGGTGTTTTATAAAGACAGAGAGGTAAATTGGGTTATCTTTGTTTTATATCTTTGATCACTAACATCATATTTTGAAATGAAATATAAACGTGTAGCTTAAGAAACAATAGCTCCTAATGCTCTTAAATCACTATCACACTAAATCTTGTACATTTTGAAAAAATAGGATTTTTTTTTTTACTATGCATAAGTGTTTTATCACAAAGAACATAAAAGCATATATAAAGAGGGTTAGCATTTTTTTCCTTGATAATCCAGGAAAGTCTATGTTCTATTATTAGCCAAGTTTTAACAAAGCGTTTTATCTATTTTCATAATTATAGATGACCACTTTGTAATACAACTTTCTACACTGATGATGACAGAGCAAAAATTGCACCAATATTAAATAAGCAAGGAACATTTTATGCAGGAGGACAGATGAGAACTCAATTTGAACTCAACTGCAATGGAATAAAAGGCAGGAGGATTTTAAAAGTTGGTAGAGGAGTTGGGGAAGTCGGGGAGGTCATAAGCTTTGTCTGCTAGTAGATGCTCTGAGAGAAAAAAATAAACTTTCCCATATATTTATCATTGGAGTAACATACCCAGTGAAGTTAGGCTCCTACCCCTCTACAAAGACTGGGAGACAGGAGAGCTTGTCATTCTTGATATTTACATTTGAAGAAGATCGCTTCCAGATACTTAAGAAAGAAATTCCTGAGTTTGAAAACTGGTGAGAGAATTTTAAATAGATTTACACGCATCTCAAAGGAACAGATAATGAATTTATAATTACAAGATTTCTAAAAAATGTTCTAAGAAAAGGGAACTCAGAGACTAGAAACACGAAGAAGCCTGTCTAAAATTTAGTCAAACTGAGAGGAACATTAAGGCTGCCTTGATTATGACACCTGTAATGACAACTGCTCTTTCCACTGACTCCTACTTCCAACCAAAGTCTAAAACCAAGTTGATGTTTTTCCCTGCCTTTATTAATAGAAATTCTATTCCTGCAGTAGACAGTATAGTAGTCACTAGCCACTTGTGGCTACTGAGGTCATGAAATGTGGGTACTATGACTGAGTCATTGAATGTTTTCTTGTATTTAAGTCTAGTTGAGGTAAATTTAAATTTATTAGCAACAAGTAGCTATTGGCTACAGTATTGGGCAACACATATACATCAATACATAATAAATAGTTATTATCTTGAACAAAGATAAAATCTTAAGTTAAAAATGAAACATAATTGATATATAAAGATAAAGCAACTCCCTTTACATTTAGGATAGCTTAGGTACTAATTTGTGTTGCTGTTCTTTATTTGTTATTTGTTGTCATGTGATTTTGCTTATGATTAATAATCAAAAGAGTCACTACCAAAACACACCCAGACTTACTGATTTGCATATATTTGTGTTCAATTATTCATTTTCCACACACCAAAAGGGTACCAGTGCATTAGGAAATTTCACGAGAGAAAAAAGTAAACTTCCATATTTTGCATTTCTGCTTTGATTACATCATTCCTCACTCAGTGCTTGAGCTGCACAGCACTATATTTCAAAACCAATGTTTCTATAAAAAGGTGTCTATCTATTGTTTATCACATCTTATTTTCTGAATTAATGATATGGTTAAATGTCCAGGCCCACTATTATTTACCCATTGCTTAATCCAGTTTTGTTGCAGGAGATAGAAATTTCCAGCAGAAACTACCCTGCATCCTCATTCTTTCTTTTCTCTTCCTTTTTGTTTAGGAGAGATGTATACCCTTATCTCAAGGTCAACCTGTGTCCCACTGTTAGCATCTCCTTTCATAGTTGTATCTCCAGGACCTGAACTAGCCATCAGTTCCTTTCCAGCCCATCATGTTAGCTGCTCTTTCCACTGATACCTACTTCCAACACAAGTCTAAAATCAAATTGATGTTTTTCCCAGCCAGGAACGACAGAAACCAACAGCAGCAGCAACAGCAACTAAAAAACACCAGACACTTCCATGGTTAAAAAAGTTGCTCCATTTTTTCATGTGTCAAAATACATATAAATACAACACTTAAGGACAGTCGACATTTCCAGGATCTTTTATCAAACATCTTCTAGAAAAAGGAAACAAGCAAACAAAACTGATCCAGTCTTACTTACAGATATAGAGGTGAAAATCCTAAGAAACCAAAAAGAGAGACGAGAGTGAGAGAAAAGAAGGAAGAAATAAAAGAAAAGAGAGAGAACAAAGAGAGAAGGGAGGGAGAGAGGGAGGAAGGAAGGAAGGAAGAAAGGAGGGAAGGAAGGAAGGAAGGGAAGGGAGGTAGGGTAACTATAATGTGAGAAGTTAGAACTTTATCCTAAAAGACAGTATAACCTGGAGAAGAAAAGCTCAAAGTATAGAATCAGGTAATAGAAGTTTAGGACCTGTCTTTACCACATCTTTGCTGTGTTACCTAGGCCACATTTTCTAACTTCTCTGTACCTATTTCCTTATCTGTGAAATTGGAAGATCAATATTGCCTCAGAGAGTTGTTTAGAGGACAAAAAGTCCTTTAAAATTTAAAGCATCTTATTGAGCATATTTATATTATTTAATGTATGCATGTATGTATTTTCTTTCTACTTCAGTGTCAAACTTCTCTTGGGTCCTTCTTTACTCACTTCCCTACTACTATCATGGACAACCTCATTCATTCCCAAAAGATTGTTTTTCAGATTTAACTGGTGAGTCTTTGTTACAGCATGGATCTCTATAAAGTTTCTGTCTCATCTGTGTACCGAACTTCCTAATACATACAACAACTAGGTTGTCTTTCCAAAGATCAATACATCAAATATAAAATAACCACCGCTGTCTGCCCTTCCTTTATTTTAACACCATTTCAGCCTCTTACTTAAGGCATTCTGTACATTGGTGAAAGCAATCAGGATCCTATTTCTCAAATTAAAAATCTCAGAAATACTTTTTTTTCTCCCTTATCAAAATAATACAGCTATTGTTCATGCAAAATAGCAAAATGGCTAAACAGTCACCCAGGACAGCCTTTGGCACTTTCCTGAGAACCAAGAGCAAGCATCAGTTCCTTATTAATGACTGAAGGAGTATAACATGAAGTCACCAATGAAATATGCATTTATGCATCTGTCACCTTCTTTTCATTTCATTTTCCTTCCTATGGTTTGAGTCAAGCTCTATACACTCTTTCCCAGGGTGCACAATTTCACTCTGATTTTCCAGCTTCCCAATTAATCTTTCATTACTTAAAACTATGCAATGAAATTTATTTCAAATAGCTTATGCTTTAAAACCTTTTAGTATGTTTTCAAGGGCTTCAAAATTATTATCTACCATATTTTTCTCTCTTCTGTCTCTTTACTTTGATGTACTCATTTTATTTTCTGATCACTCCCAAACTGATACATTTTCCAAACAAGCCAGGACATTTCACACACCCTTGGCTTTGAATAAACTTGTCTCCATTTCTTGAATAACTTTCTACCTTTTCATATATAAATAAATACTGATTTTACCTTCTTTGAGATCCAGCTAAAGCATTATCTCCTCTATAAAAATATCTTTTTTCTCCCCAAACTAAATACATTTTTTGTGCTAAAATTAATTTATCCCTCTATATTCAAAAAGCATAATTATGTCTTATAAAATTATCAAAGTTTTTATTCTTTTACTTCCTTTTAGAGAGAGAGCACTTATCAATTGTGTATTATTTTTTAAATATCTGTACAATAGAATAATTAATATGACTTCCCTTCACTGATCCTTATGTACGTAACTAATATTTTGAAATCTGTGCATAATTCAAGAAAACATTCTATTGAATGTTGTTATTTACTTTGGAAAACAATAGGCAATCTCTAGTAAAACATTTTTTTTTACTGTTTCTTAACTTTAACGTGAAGATCAAGACTAAAAAACAAATGTTAACATACCTATATACCTATCCATTTAATAACTGAAAATATTACTAAATTTAAGAGATTTAAAAATATATTTTATTATTTCAATATTTCAATGTCTTAGCCACTTAAATATTTAATTTTCATATTCATTCTACTCTTATTAGTAAGCTCTAGCATTTTATGGGCTAGGCTGCCATCTGGTGGAAATTTTAATTCTTAACTAAAAAAATCTACATTTTGGTGTAGCTTTTTCTTTTATGTTGTTATAAGCATGGTAATAAACATTCTGGTTGCACAGGAGAAAATGTACTAAATTAAATTAATGAGCTGAAATCTAATAGAAAATAAAAGCAAATAAATATTTAAATTAGACAAGTATGCACTTCTTCTTGCCTTAACCATCCATTTGTAGCACAATAAATTTAATATTGTGAGTATAAAGAAGGCCATAAAACTCAACAAATAGACAAACAGACAATTGGTTACTGTGTGAATACAATTAGGATTTTTTAACCCTAAGTTATAAACTACGATTTGCTTTTACTGTCATACAATTAAAAACCTCTACGTTAAGATTCATAATGAACAACAGGTAGTCATGAAAAAATACACTGGGAACAAATTATGTTTTATTTCATTTCTGATTACCCAATTGCACACACATTTCTCAGTTATTTCTTCTTGAAATACCTTGTTTGGTGCAGTAATACCTTGCTGTTTACCATACTTAATGAAATACAACAGAGTAGATAAACTCAGAAACAAATGTAAAATTAGTCGTTAGAAATGAAACAGAATTTTCATTTCTAAAGTATTGTTTTAGTAAGACTCATATACAAACATTTCAAAACTGATTATTCCTATAATTTTTAAATAAAATTACTGACAATAACTGTTGATTGGTAGAGTTGATATGTCAATATTCTAGAGTGCAGATCACATCCTTAGTTTAATTATTGACACCAACTCACAGGAGGTGCATTTTTATCTAATGAGGGTGTTATTCTTGTTGGGTATTTTTTATTTCCAAAAAATTAAAATTTAATCTCACCATAATGGGATGTTTGCCTAGACATGCTAGGCTTGACAGAGATGATTTATGATTCTGAAAATATAACTAAATTGCACAGAGCCCTTGAGGAACCTAAAAGCAGAATGTGTTAGAGAAGTGAGGGGATACATTGTGAAGCAGGAAGGCTGAAGAGCAGTTCCAGTTCGGTTCTTAATTAACAGTGTGGTCGAAATAATAATAATAAAATAAAAACATAATCATGAGCCACACTGTAAAGCAGTTTTCATATCACATATTATTGATTAGTCACAACAATGAGATGATAAGTGCTCTTTTACTATTTTTTTTTTTTTGTAGAGATCACGAAACAATCTCAGAGATACAAAATAACTTTGCCAAGTGCAAACAGCTAGTACATGCCACAGATGGAACATTCAGCCAGACTACTGGGATTTGACTTGCTCATTGAAAAATAATATACTGTGAATCTTATTTAAGATTTTAGTTTCCTATGCAGGTGAATCATAATAGCTTTACTTTATTACAAAACCAAACAGTGTTTTAAAATTAGTTAATCTGTATTTATTTTGTTAGGATTTAACATACATGAAGAATGATACATAAAAATAAAAGATAGATATGCCTAGAAAAAACATGGTACAACAAAAAGCCATGGCTATTACTATAGTCAGTATTCAAGAAGCCTCCAGCAATGCATCTATAAATATAAAACCTTTCTGAAACTGACTTGGGTGTAAATTTTATGCTAAAATTTTCAATAATTGTTTCCTTTATTTAAAAAAGTTATATCACCTTTGTATTCATCCTTAAACAATTTTGTTTTGTCTGTTTTGCTTTTTAATCTTAATACGTTTTTATTTGATATCTTATTTCAGTTAATAGATTTGTAAAAATTATCTTAGATAACTTTAGGTATTAGAGATGTAGTTTATTTGTATTGCTCTATGATAATTCATTGTATGAATATGAAATAATTACTTATTTTGTGATTGACAGACACAAGATTTTCTTCTAGTTCAATAAAACCCAGTGGAATTTCTGTGTGATAAGTTATGTACATCTTCCAAGTTAGTATATAATTCTAATCTAATTACCAAAATGACTGTACAAACTTATTTTCTTATCCACAGTACACAGTGAAATTTTTTTGTTTTGTTTTTTGCTACTCTGATGGTTGCTTTAATTTGTTTTTCTTTGATGCTAACAAGGTTTAAGACACCTTTTCATAGATTTAAAGAATATATAATCCACTTTTGTGCTCATTTATAAATAGTACGCTATGTATTTCTCTCATACATTTATAGCAATTCTAAACATATTTGGAATGCGAATTGTTTCAAAGTAAAGAGTAAAGTGTGTTCCGGGGAAAATAAAAACAAATATAGGCCTGGCACAGTGGCTCATGCCTGTAATCCCATTATTTTTAGAGGCCAAGGCAGGTGGATCAGCTGAGGTCAGGAGTTTGAGACCTGTCTGGTCAACATGGTGAAACCTTGTCTCCTTAAAAATATAAAAATTAGTCTGGTGTGGTGGTGGGCACTTGTAATACCAGACACTTGGGAGGCTGAGGCAGGAGAATCTCTTGAACCCAGGAGACAGAGGTTGCAGTGAGCCAAGATCCTGCCATTGCACTTCAGCCTAGGCAACAAGAGTGAAACTGCATCTCAAATAAATTAATTAACAAATGAATATAAATGCAAGAAGCTAAGGGGCAAGAGTATGGGTAGAGGAAAGATGGCCTTTCACTGTAAGATGATCACCATGGCAATGACAAAGTATTTAGTAAAACCTTCACCGTAAAATATATACATGTGTATGTGCGTGTGCATGCAAGCATAACGCCAGGTTCATAAGGAACAACAGGTAGCAATGTAGGAACAGATTGGGAACAGGTTACATTCTATTTTATTTTTGATTACCAAACTGCACATTCATATCTGAGATATTTCTTCTTGATATACATTGTTTGATGCAGTAATAACTTGCTGTTTACTGTCCTTAATGAAGTATCACTAGAGTAGATGAACTGAGAGACAAATGTACAAATGAACATTAGGAAATGAAATAGATTATCAAAAAGTTCAGAGACCTACAAAATTTTCAATCACAATATACTATGACATATTATTAAGATGTACTTTGATAACAAGGGAGGATCAAAGTCAGCCTTTCTATAAGGATCAAATCAAGGGTATTAACAATCTTTCTATTGTTAATTCTTTTGAATGGATTATGGTGCAGCTCAACAGATTTTTTTCAATTGGGATAAAAATGATTCAGGAAAAGATATTAAAGGTGCACCTTGACCTCCAAGTCTCATAGCCTCATGGTTTCTGCAAGTAAGTTGAGGAAGAAAAAGAAATTTTGGAGCAAAAAAAAAAAAAAAAAAAAAAAAGGAAGCAGAGGTAAATTGCAAGACATTTGTTTTTTAAAAAACTGAAATGAATGTTTATTGGCACATAAACCTAAGTATAATAGAATAAAAAGTTTACCACTAGAGAGGGAAGCTACCAGTATAACCAGAACTCTGGATATAAAATATCTCTTTATCTCCATATCTATAACATTGTTTGAGTTAATGGTCTACAAATAGGAAGTAAATGACAAACGTCTCAGCTCTTAAGGAGGGTACATTGTTCACTTCAGATATGACAAAGTAACGGAAAAAGAAGACCCTTGACTTCCCTCATCTCCTCCTCTCCTCTCACCATGCCTCCCTTCCTCTCCCCTCCCCTAGCCTCCCTTCTGCTCCCTTCCTCTCCCCTCCTCTTCCCTTATATAGAAATAAGGGGCATAAAGAACAGTAGACTTTGAAATTTCTCCCAGAGAAAAGATCTGGACCTCTAACAGAGAACGACTCCCAGACACCATCATAAAATAGGTCACCTGTAATTCCAACTAGAATTACAGAATTGTAGTTAACCGTAAACTCTTTTGTTCTCTCATTATTCCTCTTTTAGAAAGGAAGTATTTATTTCAGTTTCATTGTCCTGATCTTCCAATTCTACTTGGTATATGTGGGGATAATTTCTTTCCCAATTTACTTCCAGGTCTTTGGATCTAGGGTTGGGACACTATCATTGGATAAAATATTTAGAGTATATTTTCCTGGGATGAGGCACCCTAACCAGAATATCTGTTGAACAGACAGGCCAACTGTGGTAAGTATCAAAGTTATTTAACTAATCTTTCCAGCTTTATTCTTTGCAGAAACATGGTAAACATTTTTGAAGTTTTCTTTATTAAAGAAGTTGTCTGAAATTTTCTTTGGCCAATGTGGTATGAGCAGGAGTGATATGGCTCACTTTGGGACTGAAACTTTAACAGGCAGTCAGTAATTTACCACTTGCATTTCCCACAGCTCTAGTGATCACAGATGCTCATTTCAACAACCCTCCATTATCTCATATCCCTGAGTAACTCCAAGTGCAGATTCATCTAATGATCTGCGTAGGACATGTACATGAAATGCAAACTTTCCATTTGTCAAGCAAGCAAAATTTTGAAGTTGCTTTATATTGAAGAATTAGTTACCCCACAGTGACTGTCAGAATAACATGTGTTTTCAGTAGTTTCTATAATAACTCTTCTACCCTACCTGATATCTTCTGAAAAAAAGAACATCTAAACACTTGGACTCTGTTGCCATCCTTCCTTCCCACTGTCATGTTATTTCATGTTATTGCTTCTGTATTTTAAATCCCTTTATTTTAAATATACTGTTTTTTTAATAGTCAAGTCTTATTAACCATGATCCAACTGTGTCCCACTTTTATTGTTTTTTATTCTTTAATCTACCTCAGATTTTTTTTATCAGAAATTTCTTTCCTCCTGCCTAAATATTGAATACTAAGTTTTAATTTGTAGGTGGTAGGTGTGGCTTAGAGGAGACCACCTTTACAAAAAGTAAAGTTAAGCCTAGATTAAGTTTTGTGATATATTCAGGTTGCTTCTATTGAGCATCAAAAATAATGATTTGATTCTGTCATTAAAGACAAGAAAAAATGTGTCAAATGTTTTGTCTTACCTTCTATAAACCAACAATTTATTAGTTTATTTATTCTTTCTAAAAATTGACTTAGAGAAAGATAAATACAGTTTCAGGGAAATATTTGAAAGGGTTAGAGAATAATGTTTCCTTGTTACTTTCACCAGGGATGTAAGACCACTTTGAATAAAGCGGGGACTTGCAAAATGCATTCTGAAGATTAGACCAATTGGGTTGAGAAGGACATTTTGATGTATGACTAAAAGCTGGCTGATTGCAGATCAAAGACGTAAAATAATGCTTCTTTTAATTGTGATCATAAAAAAAAATGGCCTGAAAGAAGTTCTATAGGGCCAATTATCACCATATGTTGTGGGGAAGTAAATGAAATTGCAGCTAAATTTTCCTCCAGTAAAGTCAGTTGTACTGTAGTTTATCTTTAGTATTTGATATTTACAATCCACTTGCTGATGTTTATAAATGAACTTTTACTTCTGTGTTTTACTGTTACAAAAGAAATATAATTCAATGATTGCATCAAATGCATAGCCAGTAATTAAAAGGGTCACACATTTAAATAGGTACTTATACAGATTTACATTTAGGATGCATATGAACTCCAGAGTTCATTTATTTTTCCAAAGAATTTTTGTATGTGTGTGATTGAGGGTGAAGGTTAGTGTACTAACAGTTTTCTACCTATTTTAATTTTGTTTTCTATAGAAGTAATACCATATCTTCATAATTTTTCAAGTTTATCTTGTTTATATTCCCAGGATCAACTCTGAGTCATTTTTTCCTATCGTTATTTCTAAAGTTTCCATTATGCTTTTAAAGTACATCATATTTTCATCATACTCTTCAAAATGATTTTGACTTTCCTTACTGATTCAAGTATAATATAATAACACATGTAAAACATTGGACTGTAATCCAAATGAAATAATGCATAGAAAGAAAATGAAATTTCTGTTTTTCAATTGCCAATAGTTGACTTTTTCCAGTGGATAATTTAAATGTATTTATAAGAAAAAATCACATTCTCTTTTCTAATAGAGAGTAAAATCTATTAAGCTCAAAAACCAGTGAATGATTTCTGTATTTATGCAAACATAACATGAAAATCATAGACTAGAATATGAATGGAGAACTTCCATGAGAGGCAAAGCTGCTCAAATGAATAATGTGAGAATTTGTCTGTTCCTGATGTTAGTTGCATTTTTATAGATTCTTTTAAGTTTGATACAAGTTGAACCTACAAACAGAGTTGAAAAAATAAAATTTTCATTTTGTTCTCTTCTCTTTGGTCCAATGCCTGTCATTGGAAAGGTTGGATTATAAATTAAGTCCTAACAGCAGGACTATCTCTGGGAGAAAACAGGTTGGCTGTTCTAACAAGGTAGCAGGTAAGCCGAACGAAGCAAAAGTGGCCATATTAGAAGATTTCTGGTGGAGTGTCAATTAAAAATTTCCAGTATTATCTAAAATGCAACATAAAAATCTCAGTGTCTGAATTGCACTTTGCATATATTGACCAGATATCTTTATTAAATTTTGTTAAACACCATAACTTTAACTTTTGTGTACTTTTAAGTTACCCAAATCCACACTTGGTTCAAAATGGCATAGTTTAACGTAGGAAAGGGAGAAGCTAGTTAATAGATGGCCAAGAGATCTCTGCAGAACCTTCAAAATTATTTAGGATTTTTCACAAATATTGGCAAACAACACACATAATTAAAAATCAGGCTATTGTTTTTTGTTTGTTTGTTTTTGTTTTTATATTGCATTTTAGGTTTTGGGGTACATGTGAAGAACATGCAAGATTGTTGCATATGTACACACATGGCAGTGTGGTTTTCTGCCTTCCGTCCCCTCGCCTGTATCTGTCATTTCTCCCCATGCTATCTCTTCCCACCTCCCCACCCCCGTCCCTCCCCCATTTCCCCCCAATGGACTCCAGTGTGTAGTGCTCCCCTCCCTGTGTCCATGTGTTCTCATTGATCAACACCTGCTTATGAGTGAGAACATGCAGGGTTTGATTTTCTGCTCTTGTGTCACTTTGCTGAGAATGATGGTCTCCAGGTTCATCCATGTTCCTACAAAGGACATGAACTCATCGTTTTTGATGGCTGCGTAATATTCCATGGTGTATATGTAGCATATTTTCTCTATCCAGTCTATCATCATTGGGCATTTGGGTTGGTCCCAGGTCTTTGCTATTGTGAACAGTGCTGCAATGAACATTCGTGTGCATGTGTCCTTATAGTAGAATGATTTATAATCCCTTGGATATATACCCAGTAATGGGATTGCTGGGTCAAATGGGATTTCTATTTTTAGGTCATTGAGGAATCGCCACACTGTCTTCCACAGTGGTTGAATTAATTTACATTCCCACCAACAGTGTAAAAGTGTTCCTATTTCTCCATATCCTCTCCAGCATCTGTTGTTTCCAGATTTTTTAATGATCGCCATTCTAACTGGTGTGAGATGGTATCTCAATGTGGTTTTGATAAACTGACTAGCCATGTGCAGAAAGCAGAAACAGGACCCCTTCCTGACACCTTACACCAAAATTAACTCCAGATGGATTAAAGACTTAAACATCAGACCTAACACCATAAAAACCCTAAAAGAAAATCTAGGCAAAACCATTCAGGTCATAGGCATAGGCAAGGACTTCATGACCAAAATGCCAAAAGCAATGGCAACAAAAGCCAAAATAGACAAATGGGACCTAATCAAACTCCACAGCTTCTGTACGGCAAAAGAAACAGTCAGTAGAGTGAATCGGCAACCAACAGAATGGGAAAAAAATTTTGCAGTCTACCCATCTGACAAGGGGCTGATATCCAGAATTTACAAAGAACTAAAACAGATCTACAAGAAAAAAACAAACAAGCCCATTCAAAAATGGGCGAAGGATATGAACAGATACTTTACAAAAGAAGACATACAGGAGGCCAACAAACATATGAAAAAATGCTCATCATTGGTCATTAGAGAAATAAAAATCAGGATATTGCTGTGGGACATTACCAAGTGTTTTCTGAATGCTAGGAAATTTGGAAACACTGTTTGTAATGAGAGACCTATTTTCAAACACTAATACCCTGACTAATTTCTAACACCTTAGGCAATCTCCTTTGTTTATCATTCCCATTGATTTGTTTATCATCTTTTACATGCAAATTTCTACAAACAACTGTCCCCTGGTACCCTGCACTTCCTCTTTGCCTAATACCTTCATGGCCCACTTCAATCTGGCAGCATTTTACTAAAATTTTAAATAAACTCATTAATAACATCGGAGGCTAAAATTATTGGACACTTTCGGGCCTAACTCTATTTGAATACTCTTAACATTCACTTGTTACTACTCTTTCATTTTCATAGAAACAGCTCTGTGTACCTCAATCTACTATGGAAAACTTTCCATTATCCAATTTATACATAATGAATACCACAGACTTTTTTCTACCTTTTTCCTACTATACACTATCTCCTTAGTTAATTTGATTTCGTACCATTAGTTTGGTCTTATAACCATTATATTTCCCTCCAATAGCATATCTAATAATTCAGTATTCTTGTCTTTACTACATATGAAATATTTCTGAAGTCTTTTATCTAAACAAACACTTCCTTAAGTCAGCTTGAGCCCCTACAACTATGCTATCCTTCTAGACAAGCTTCCCACAATTATTCCACCTCCAGACCTACTGAATTTCTATGCAGACCCAAAGTATTCTTAAAAAACTCACAAATCATGTCATTTGTAAACTTAAAACCCTGCAGCAATTTTCTGTTTTAAGCCTCAAGTCTAAAATCATTAACCTGGTCTGTAAGGCCCTAACTGCCTCATGTCAACTTCTCAGCTTTTTCCGTTTCATTTTCAAGATTCTGAAAGAGGCTGCTGTCACAATAGCACATTTCTATCCCCTCAAACGTACCAGGCTCCTTTTTCTGCTTCAGGTCTTTCATGCATGCTCTGTCCTTTGCCTGGGACACTTTTTGATTCAGAGTCCAGTTTAAATTTGTTGTTTCAACCAATATATCCTGGGTCTATTTCCATAGCTCCTTTCACTTCTTTAGAGAAAATGTCAGAATTATACCTGAATTTATCTAAATAATTTTATGTTGTTTTCAACCTTCCTGATTACACTGAAAGGTCATAAAAGCAAGGATCATTTCTCACTTGTTTGCCACACTAATGCCCAATAGAATGCTTTGCAGATAGTTGACTTAAAACTGATATTTTATTAAGTGAATAAATTCATGAATAGTAGAACAAAAATCATACATATAAGGCATATAGTGAAATATGGTTTGTGTCTAATATTTAGTATCCATACTAAGAAAAATATTAATAATTTTAAAGATAATAACAGCTTGCATTCACTGTACAGTCATTAAGAGTCAAGCCATCTTCCGATAATTTTAAATCACTCAATTTAATAGCAACTTTCTGTCTCAGTTCTCCAGAATTCACCATATTTTTCACCCTTATTTCTCTAACTACATTTTCTTTTTCCTTTTTCCTCTGTCAAGCATGACTTTGTTATTTTTCTCAGTAAGTATCAACTAATACGTCCATAAACACAATGTGTTAGCACTTCATTTTCTTCATCATACGAAAGAGTGTGATGGATTTTTCTTTTAGTTAATATCTATAAGTGTTTGGTACAGTGCTTAGAATACAGTGGACGCTCAGTAAATATCAGGCTGGTGAAAAAAATGAGGTTTTCCTTATTAAAATAAGTAGAATTCAATCAACATTGTTTAATATCCCTAGCAATTTGTTTCTGGAAGTTTAAAATAAGAGTTTAACTATGATTATAAAAACAAAAACTTCTTTTATTTTAGCCAAGACATTATTCATTTTTGAGTAAATTTGATATTAGAAATAAAGAAAAATGGCTACTGAGCAAAAGATGTGGCTCAGATTGTTACAAATCGTTGTATATTAAAAGTGTATGATGCAGGTAGGGCTTTTATTTCCAGGCTTTGGGAAAGCTTTTAGCAAATCTAAAAGTAAGAATGAAGGGGCCTTTTGGAAAGGCTTAAGAAAATAACTATGCATAGTCTGAAAACTGCATCTTCTAATAAGATTCTCTGATGGAACAACAGAAAGCCAGAAAGAAGGCTTGCAAGTCACTTCTTGGTTCCATGTCTCAGGCTATCTATGATAAACTCAATGATCACAGTCTGATGGTGTGGCAAGTGAACATATGGCATGATTATAGAATGGTTTTAATGAAGGAACACTAGTGTGTATAGTGTGAAGAGGTTCAGCACTTCAGGTCCCTTTGGTCTAAAAAAATACACAATACAATTTGAAATGCATTGATCCTAGAATTAATTGCACAGTAATACTTGGAGCAAAGAAACATGTAACATTCTTGGAAATATGAGTTAGGTTATGATTCAATAAATAGTTTAGATGATTTTGCTCTCTGTTGCATGAATGAAGCCATAAAATCTCAACTTTAAATGTAATTATAACAATCATTTTGTTAATATACTCTAGTTGATTACCTAAAGAATTATGTTCATTTGTAAAACAAAATATACATATGTATACACACATTTTATATAGTTAATACATTTTATATATTTAATACATATATATAATTTTACATATATACATATATATATACATATGTATTAAATATATAAAATGTGTGTATACATATACATAAACATAAACATATATACACATATACATATACATACACATATACATATACATTTGGGAGAGGATCTGGCTCTGTAGCCCAGGCTGGAGTGCAGTTTTCTTAGATGATCTGCATCACATTTTCTGAAAGGACATACTTTAAAAATTCTCAAAAGTATTTCTTATTTGAATGAAAGTTAACACCAAATATTTACCTATTTTATGCCATATTAATAACAAATCTTTCCAACTTACATGTATACCAATTTCAGACATGTTAAAATACATATGATTATTTAAATTATTTATTTCCAATAGAATTTTATTTAAGTGTGGTTTACTATGTATAATGGACAATTATATTTGAATACACAGATTGACTTAGAAAATTATCAAAATCCAAAAAGTCAAAATTTTTTTTTACATTTGATTCTAATTTAGGAAAAAAAAAAAAAAAAAAACAAACTAAATCTGCTATGCCATTAAGGTAGTTACAAAATATTCTGTGTCATTTAGGGCATGCCGAAAACTATATCCCAAAGTCTTCAATCTCTATTACACTCTCTATATTCAAACCAGGGAATTTAAAATTCTCCTGGGTTTCACTAAGGCATATTTACTTGCTATTGTGATGTAACAAATTGCTACATATTTAGTGGCTTAAATAAGTTTTGTAGGTCAGAAGTCCATGTGGGCTCAACTAGGTTCTCTGTGGAGAGTCTCACAAGAGAAAAATCAAGGTGTTGGCTCAGCTGAGATCTTATGTTGAGACTCTGGGGGAAGAACTCATTTCTGGCTCATTTAGATTGCCTGTATAATCTATTTCTTGCAGCTGGAAAACTGCAGTCCTTGTATGCTAGTTGACTGTGTGCAGACATCTCTCTCAGCTTCTAGATGTCATTCTCAAGTTTTATATGCCATGTAAGAAAAATTGCACATGACTAGTGAAACATACAAGGATGATTTTATTCAAGACTATTGGATTAGTAAAAAGAGATTATAAAAATATGAGAGAAAGATTGAATTTTACTCTTCTGAAGCAAAGACAGGAAGATTTTTAAATGCTGGAATGAGTTCATGGAAAACTACTGGAAGATGTTAGTGAGGAGGTTGGTCAATGTGATTAGGCCATCTGTGCTTGTTTATTGTCACTTATTGAAGTTGGGCTCCTACCCTCCCACAAGGACTTGGAGGAAAGGATGTAATTTCTTTCTCCTTATGTGATTAAATATCAAAATAATGACTCCCAGATCACTGATGAAGATAGTTCTGTATTACAGAAGATTCTCATTTCAATAGAGTAGAGAGTTTACAACTGCAAGTTTTCTAAAATAAATGTTTTAAGAAAATGGAAGCCAGGTGCCTATAGTCAGGAAGAAACCTTATATATAGAATCAAGTTGAGTGGAACATTTTTAAAGGTCTATGTTGCCCCCTCGATTTTCAAAGCCAGCAATGGTGCCTTGAATCATTCTCATGCTTTGAATCTCTCTGACACCATCTGGAGAAAACTCTGCTCATGAAGGACTCCTTTGATTACGTTAACCTCACCTAGATAAGCTCCCTTTGCCATGTAACGTGCCACACTCACAGGAATGGCATTTGTATTTAGAAGTTACGCCTGCAATCAAAAGGGTTGAGAAGCAAGGATGAGTGATTGGAGCCATTTTGAGAATTCTTCCTACTAAATGAGGCATACAGTTTCTTCTTATATGATAATCTCTAGAAACCAAGTTCAATTACTATTCAAAGCATCACAATTTGAAGAAGAAAGTGAAAGAAAGGCTCTACTGTTCGCAAGGCAGTTGTTTGTTAATGAGTAGGGACGTACAGTGGATTCACTGTGCACAGCAATGAGTCATTGTAAAGACATCCCGACTAGTTTCCTTTTTGTCTTTCCCTTTCATCTCTCTGTTTTCAGGGCCATGCGAAGAACACGTGGGCCTGAAAACAGGAGAAGGAAAGACAAAAAGAAATGTTTCATTTTGAAATCCTGCATTCTAATTTCTGCTGCTCCAAGAACTTTTTCAGGAATCATAAGGAACCTAACATTTCTTTTTGATACCAGAAATTATCAAAGAAGTCATTCCATCTGCATAAATTCACAAGGATGCTATGATTGATCAGTTATGTTAGCCCATCTCTGATTATAAAAAAAAGTAAAATGAGTAGGATGTATATATATGAGTGAGCCTGTCCATTTTAAAGTGTTTGACATCAAAAAAGGAAAAAAAAATGAATGCATATTCAGAATACATTATTCAATCTGTTCACTGACATTTTTCGGAGTTTTCACTTGTTTGCCAAATGTGTTGCCACCTGGGTGCATGTCTAAGTAACATGATAAAGGATATCTTGAGAAGCATTATTAGGTGTAAGTGAAAGCAGAGATTATTTGGCAAAGCTGTTACTGCAATGATGCTCTTTAGGCAGAAGGCTGGTATTAGATCATGCTCAACACCTCGAGAGATTGCACTTAATTCCTGTGAATTATCAACTAACTAGATATTTTACCACATTCTTACACACTGCAAGTTTCTCAGTGCTTCTCCCGTTTTTTTGTTTGTTTTGTTTTGTTTTGTTTTTAAATCAGGGATTGTTTCAAAATAATACATTCCAGCATAAAAAGGAGTGAGAGCAGCAGTTTTCGCCAGCTCACAGCACAGGAGAAAAAAACTTAAAAAAAAAAAAAAATTCTAATTATATATTAAGCTTAGAAAATAGAATTGGTAAAGTCCATAATTCTCAGTGGTACAATTAAACAATATTTCACATATATTCTTGTAAAATATAAGTTATTGAGAGATCAGTTCCCTGAGAGGTTAACAGATCTATAAGAACGGATAGCACACAAGCATTTCGGATAGTGGGATGTAGTATATATTTATCAGTATAATCACTTTGGTGTCATATTCATACTTTCTTTACAGAAAAAAATGAAACAATAGTTTGAAGTAGAAATTTTGCATTTTGATCTTGAAACTTTCAGAATCACTATGTTACACTACAGTTTTATACAAGATATATGTGGTGGTAATAATCATATTTATACAATATGTTCTCAACATTAACAAAGAAAATCTTTACATTGGTCCTTCAATGCAACTGTGACTTGTTATTTCAATCAGTGAATCAAACTTAAATCTCAGGCCTTTCTTTCTTCCCTCCCTTCCTCCCTCCCTCCCTCCCTCCCTCTCTTCCTTCCTGCCTTCTTCTCTTCCTTCCTGCCTGCCTGCCTTCCCTTCTCTCTTTCTCCCTTCCTTCCTTTCTTCTTCTTTCTCTTTCATTCTTTTTCCTTCCTTCATTTTTCTTTTTTGGTATGTTTCTCACTAAAATGCAAAGCAGTAATTTTTTAGTTGAATTTCACAAAAAATATTTAATATTCATACAATAATTTTTTTGTGTTTTATTTAACACAGACATTTTAGGTGACTTAATGTTTTATAAGTCTGTTTATGTAGAAAGTAAACTACTCTGGGTAGAAGAAATAAAAAAAAAAACAGAAGCTAAGTATTTTATCACAAATATCTAAGACCACATATACTATTATTTCAGATAGTACTAGAGGAATTTCAACAAGAGAAATGAAAAGAAAACAGGAATATCTGCAAGTATATATACCATGTGGAGGTACTTTCATACTCTTAAGTGGCTTAACAATTAGAAGTGTCATGGACAAAGAAGAAGAAAGATGTGTCAACCTCAAGTTACTTCTATCTCTTCATTCTAAGCATCATATCTGAGTCTTGGTCCCTAAGCAACTCTATTGTCACATACAGTTTCCTTCTTTTACTGGATAGGTTTGGTGATAAAGTCCATGGTGGTGGATTCTTTTGGACCATGTGTTCCCTACACTTGCTGATGAAAAGAAAATCTAGGCAGTCAATCAAGATTCAAATTTTCATCAGAGAATTGGATTATAACCTCCACTTGTCCTCACTTATTAGTGAGGACTCAATTCCAAGTGACAAAATATGAAACTCAAACTAGCTTAAGCAGAATATATAAACACATTGGTTAAAAGAAAAAAAATCAACAGAAAAGTCAAACTTTAAAGGATTGGGTCAAAATGCTTGAAAACTATCATTAGAAATCTCTTTTTCTTCAATTATTTTATTTTAGAGACAGTCTTGCTATGTTGTACAAGCTGAATTCAAACTAGGTTCAAGGCCTCCCTCTTGAGCCACTGGAATAGCTAGCTGGGACTATAGGATTTTTCTTCAACTCTTAGTATCTATTTCTTATGAGTTTCCTTTATCTTCAGGCATTCTCCTTCCAAGTGGAGAGGAACTTGCAACCAGCGGGTCCAGGTTTTTGTTCTATCATGGCCAGTAGAATGATATATCATTTTTCTTAATACTTTCATTATAAGTTTCAAGACTGCATCTAATAAATCGATTTGGAAATTGACCCATCTTGCCAGTCATTTTTAGAAGGATCCTCAATTTGGATTATGCCTATCCAGGGTGAAGGGATGCCTAATCTGAAGTGTGTAGACCTAGAGTGGGCAGAAATAATTCCCATAGGGAAATCAATGTACATTTAGTAAAACCACAAAAATGCTGAGAGGCACATTAAGTAATAATCTCAACACACAAGGGTCTCAGAAAGCACAACTTGTATCCAAAAACTGGGAAGATTCATCCCTGCTGATGATGATGGTTTGTCTGCCCAGTATGCTTTCCTCAAACTTAGCAGTGTTAATTTACTGAGTACAGTAATTAATGGTATACCACATTTATGGTCATAAAATCAACCAATTAAAGCCATATCTAGGATTCTTTTGAAAACTAGGAGGGATTGGATAATCAATCTATCATGGGTAAACACAAAACAAAACAAATAAAACCTGGTATTTGTCAATGGCTATGTCAACATATATTAAGAGTTTCTGAGAGTTAATCCATATAGAAAAATAGAGATAAAATTTATTAAGGAATGCTGAAGACTGGAGACACTTCTTCCAGTACCTCTATGCCCTTTATAGGAATTCAATTATACATCTCTTCTTTTTTTATGTTTTTGTAGTAAGCATGTAATATGCATCTTAAATGGAAACTGCACATGTTCTGTAAGTGTGATGGTTAATAATAGGTGTCAACTTGATTGTATTGAAGGATGCCTAGATAGCTGGTAAAGTATTGTTTTGGGTGGGTCTGTGAGGGTGTTGCCAGAGGAGACTGACTCATTTGAGTCAGTGTACTGGTAGAGGAAGATCCATCTTCAGTGTGAGTGGATATCATCCAATGGACTGCCAGTGTGGCTAGAACAAACCAGGTAGAAGAATGTGGGATGAGCTCACTTGTTGAGTCTGCTGGCTTTTACCCTTTGACCAAGCTGGATGCTTCTTTCCATTCCTTCTGCCCTGGGACATCAGGCTGCAGGTTCATCTGCCTTTGAACACTTGGACTTACACCAGTGGTTTTCAGGGGCTTTCAGGCCTTTGGCCACAGACTGAGGCTGCACTGTCAGCTTCCCTAGTTTTGGACTAGGACTGAGGACTTGGACTGAGTCACACTGGTTTCTTCCTTCCTCAGCTTGCAGATGGCCTATTGTGGAACGTTGCCTTATGATTATGTGAACCAACTCTCCCTAATAAACTCCCTTTCATATACACATACATCCAATCAGTTTTGTCCCTCTGGAGAATCCTGACTAGTACAATAAAATACCACGCTTTTCACAGATCTTGCCAAAAGTAGTTCCATTTCTCACATGTCTGTGGAAACTGAAATGCAGAATTATTTCTTTGCTTGTTTACTTCTAAAATATTGTAAGAATTAGAAATTTGATCCTTATTGTTGCAAATTATTTCTTATTATTAAAGCACAGTTCACTAACAAAGGAAAATAAAACTTTCTTGAGGACAGCAGTTGCTGACAAGCATACAGATGGCACTTTTACATGGCTGTTACAGTGATCCATATAAAGTGTGCATAGCCATTAAGCATGCCCTTGTGGAAAAAAATACATTTGAAGTAATTTATGATGTTACAAAATGGTGTGGGTTAGTAGCTGACCACATTGAATAGGGCAGAAGTAAAGGATATTAATATTATATAGTCAACTCTTTCCTCTAGATCAACTACTTCCATCTTTATACTTCTGCCTTCTGCCCCTTGCAATTTGTCTTTGTATTAGTCATGCTAAAACTAATTTGTACGGGCATACTAAACCATCATTTCTCACAACATGGAGTTCAATGCAAGCTGTTAGAATTAGCCACTTCTGCCATAGGTCCTTCTGCTTTTGGTGTACCCAGTCTTGAACACATTGTTTTCACTTATGCCATGCAAAGAAAATAAGTAAGAGAGAATACTGTGTTACAAATTGTAAAAGCTGAACCTGGAAAGTGATGTGCATTCCTTTCTCTCATATTTCAATAGGGAAAATTCAGATGCCTGGCCTCAAATTCACTATTCAAGGTATAAGTTTATGCTTTTTCATAATTAAAAAAAAAAAGCTGAGCTCCTAAAGGGAAAAAAAAATGACTAAATGGCAGTGTCCAATGCGATTATATTCCTGCTCAATTTTACAATATATGTTATCTTCATCCTTGGGTTATACCTTTTACCAAGCAATGCTTTTGTAGTCTACCCATTGCTACTCATAAAGTTATAAAAAATAACATAAATTCATAATAGTTTCACGTTTGCCATGACATTGAGCAAATTTAGTGAGAACTCAAAAATGAAAATGCAATCGTTCTAAAACAGTGCTTTTAATGCCCCTATTATTATTACAATATTAAAACAAATAAATATGTATGTAGAGTAAATAAAGTCTTATAAATGTAATTCTATTAGAGAAAGAAGGCAGAAACTTCAGATTAGATACCAACCCCCTGGACTTCATATAGTACATTGCTATTGAAATAAATATCCATATTTTTTTTCCAAAGTGTTCTAGAAAGAAGCACAGCAACCAAAAAGCCATCTGAGTTAACTATATTAGAAGTGATGGAAATAAATGAAAGTCTTGTTTTGGCAGAATTATGATTTCTTTTCATTACTGAGCAGAAAGGGGAGCTGCAGTGTCAAGATGATGATCTATGTAAGGGAAATCATCTGCTCATATAGGAACGGGGCCAAATACTAATGTCGTCCAGAATGCATCAATGTGGAATGATCAAATATCCTTCACTTGCTATGGTGCATGCAAATTAGTTCTGATGAATATGCCTATAAAGGAATGGTAAGTGTATAAAAAGAAGTTACAATGTCTCAAACATAATTTTCTCAGATTTAAATAATTTCACCCAAATTAAGAAAGAAGTCATCAAGGATACACTTACTAATAATTAAAGAGGAAGCCTAAACAACACCATACATAGAGAACACAAACACACACACACACACACACACACACACACACACACACACACACACAAAGTTGAAAAGACCTGCCAAAGGTTCTTTTCTCAGAATAAAAATAACATTTTTAATGGCCAAAACTCTGCACCTCTTTCTGACATCGAACTCTTTGGTGATACTACGATGCTGCAAAGACAAATAAAATAGATGAAAGGATAATTTTCTCTGTGCTAAAAAATGCTTAAATAAAACCTGATGATAGAAAGGTAGACTCTACAAGATTTTCATTTGTGATGGAATTCATTCTTCTTTTGAGTAGCTACCCTAAGGGACAGTCTCTAAAGAAAACACATAAAATCTTGGATTTTTTTCAAATGATGGACTGGCTGATTTTGGGTGGAAATGCCAGTGAATATTTAATATGCTGTGTAATTACTAGGATAGTTATAATCTCAGTTGAAGCCCTGATTATGAAGCTGTCAAAAATTTAATTACTCTGCTATATCATTTTTCCTCCTATAAGTTCTAGTATTTTTAGTGCATGAATTGGCAGCATTCATGAGTTTGTGTCTTTTTAAATCAACACATATATTAGATCTCAGCAAAAATGCTAGGCAGTATTTGAGGACTCCAAGAAGATAACACATCTGGTTAAAGAAGATATGATGTCAGTGGAAGAAGACACAGTGTCTCTAGTAATAGAGTCAGTAGAGGATAGAAGGGGGCTTGGATCTGGGTAAGTTAATGCAAGATATAAGCATATTTCCTTAAACGTGGAAGTAAAATGCAAAAATAAAACAAAGAGGCAGACTGGAAATAAGAACGTCCATTCCAATTTTTAAAAAATGTGTTACCAAGGCTTTTGAATTGCCCTAAAACTTAATGATTTTAATTGAACAATCTCTTAAGAGACAAGGCAAAACAAACACCCAAAGACAAGTAAGACTAAGCAAAGCAACACAAAGATAATAGTATAAAAATGTATTCCATGAGATATAAAGCTAATGAGACAAATATTAATAATCGATGAATCTAGGTGAAGGGCAGAAAGTTTTTAATTGCACTGTTTTTGTAACTTTTCTCTAGATTTCTAGATTTGTGAGACAGAGGCTAATGTAGAAATGATCTACAAATAGAGATATCAGCTACTGCCACAATTAAAGACTATACAGTTGTTTGGTGAGTAATAACCAATACGCCCATTTATTTTAAGAGATATTAGGCTCATAATAAATAGATCACAGAGAGGACAAGAGTGAAAAACATTTATGTAAACAGGGGCATTATTTAGAAAACTGCATATAGTAAAACAATAGTGCTAATCAGCTCCACATTTTTGTTTTTTCACCCTTAGAGCACAGATAAAAGGGGCATTCCATTACCAAAAAAAAAAAAAAAAAAAAAAAAAAAAAAAAAAATCCTTTCCCACTAAATAAAATGAACTAGGAATTTAGGTGAAAGCTAAGATTTCTTTTAAGTATGCTGATAGCTGGAAAAAAATTGTTTTAAGTTTGGCATTATGTCTTCAGCCTTCCAGCCAGCTTTCTATAAGCCTGATTTACACAGAGTTCTCGGGAATAATTCTTGCTCAGAGAAGAATTTGAATGAAATACCTAGTAGAAAAGCCAACTGATTCTTGAAACCTTAAAGGTAATACATATCTCATAAGCAATCAAAGGTGTAAATGAATCAAGACAAAAAGCATAATGTTGAACAGCCTGGAAAATTTTGAGTCACAGAAACAGACAAAAACATAGAATTAATGATATGGTTTGACTGTGTGGCCCTACCCAAAGTCATCTCGAATTGTAATTGCCATAATCCCCATGTCAAGGGAGAGACCTTGCAGGAGGTGACTGTAAAATGGGAGGGGTTTCATTCCTGCTGTTCTTGTGATAGTGAGTGGCTTCTCATGAGATCTAATGGTTTTTTCAGTGTTTGACAGTTCCTCCTTCACACTTGCTCTCCCTTGCATGTAGCCATGTAGGATGTGCCTGCTTCCCCTTCTGCCATGATTGTAAGGTTCTTGAGACCTCCCCAGCCGTATGGATCTGTGAGTCAATTAAACCTCTTTCCTTTATAAATTCCCCAGTCTCACGAAAGTTCTTATAGCAGTGTGAGAATAAACTAATACAGTCAAGCTCCCTTCAAGTATAAAGTCCATTCAGATAGAAAATACTAAGCATTCAAGAATTTAAGACATGCAGAATCAGTGATTCCACCAAGGGAAGGAAAACATTTGAAAATAACACATCAACAACGAAGTTATGAACTAAAAAAGGAAAAATTTGAATCAGTGACTCTGCATTATTTTGTAATGGTGTAAGCATGCCATTATACAATTTGTTAATACACATAGCCTGTACAACACAAAGAGTGAACACTAATGTGAACTTCTATTAATAATATTTTAATATTGACTCATAAATTATAACAAAGGTACCACATTCATTTTTTCTAATATTAGAAGAAACTGATAATAGGTTTGCAAGTAAAAGGGCTTATGGGAACTCTACACTTTCCACTAAACTTGGCTGGTAGAGATATGAATCCTAAAGGTGCTTCTGGTGAGGCCTCAGAAGGAGATGAAGAACATGTTATTGGTTAATGGAGAAAAGACAACACTCATCATATAGTGGAGAGAACTTGACTGAATTATAGTCTACTGTTGGAAGGAAAGTATAATTTGCTAGCAAAGAACTGATATTTCCAAGCACAATGTGAAACAAACTCTCTGGTTTCTCCTTGTTCCTTATATTAGCTAAATATGAGAGGAAATAGATAAAATGAGGAAGAAATCATTAAGCAAAATGAAACCAGCACTTGAGGGTTTAGAAAATTCTCTGCTCATCCAGGCAGCAGCAAAAGATGAGAAAAAAAGATGCTCTGGAGAGAATATTAAAGCTAAGAGATTAGACAGGTGATGTATGGATTCAATCAAACATCTAAGGAGAAATCAAGGATAAAAATTAGGTTATTCAGGAAGGATCTGTGGAGAACTTTTATATCTAGTGGCTTAGAATCCCATGAATTGCATGGAAGACTGAAATGCGTTATGAGAATTTTATACCAGCAGACACCATAAGCTGGGACTGATAGTATTGAAGATAGAAGATAATAAGTGAAAAACAATATTGAGAGAAGAGCATAGTTGCAGATGCCAGAAACAACACAGCACAGCAGTGGGCCCAGAGTTTGGGCAGCCCAACAGGGACTCCAGGGCTAAGAGATGAGGTCACTGTCTTGCAGGATCCAGTGAGTGAAGCATCAGATTACAGAGAATTAGTGTGTGGCCTTAAAGTCTAATCAAATTTGCCTAGCTGGGTTTCGGACTTGCTTGGGACCAAAGACCCATTTTATGCTTCCAAATTCTCCCTTTTGGAATGTGATTGCTACCTTTTTTCTGTCTTATCACACTATAAATTTCTTTTAAGTTGAGTTATACTAAGTATGCTATAGGAGTAAAATGCAATAAAATTGGAAATGAAATACAGCAGAAAAGCTAAAAAATTCAAAAATGTACTGCTAAATAACTAATGTGTCAAAGAAGAAATCATGACAGTAATGAAAAATAATTTGACTTAGTGGAAAATGAAAGCAAAACACACTAAATTGGATAGAATACAGCTAAATCAGTGCTCAGAGGAAAATTTGTAGCTGCAATATGCTTGTATTAAAAATAGAAAGGTCTCAAATAATGAACAAATCTTTCACTTTAAGAAATTAGAAAGAATATTAAGAACAAACTAAACCTAAAAGAGAAAAATATATATAAAGATTAGAGAAAAGAATAAATAAAATGGAGAACAGAAAAATGACAGAGAATATCAATAACCATTGTGTTTTTTAAATTAATTAACAAAATTATTTACATTTTAGCTACTTATAAGATTGTACAAACTATGTAATCAATGATTCCTGGTGCTTTTAATTTGTTAAATGGGTAAAAAAGCAGTGTGATGATGAAATTAAATGGCAAGTGCTTAGTAAATAGCCCCATCTCAGGTCCTTGGTATTTGAATGAAGTTCGGACTTTGTACATTTGAATATAGTTATGCACAGATGTATTTAAATGTGTGTATAAAGTATATTTTCTCTGTAATTTATGTTCTATAATTTATATTCTTTTGATATCTACTGCTTAAAATTTTACTACAAATTTGATATGATTCTGAAGTCTAATTCTTAAAGTTCAGATATTAAAGAGAATATTTACATATTTTGATTGTCTTTGACTTCCTACCTTTTGGTCATTTCCTGAGATAATGTTATATTTCAATTAAAATTTTAAAAGTTAGACAATTTAATCACCATTTCATACTTTATTAAGTAATCATGGATTAATTTATTTTACCATCACAATTTAGTTGAGGATAAAAAAGTTTATAGTCCTCTCAAACAAATAACTATTTAAGGTTAATTATTTGATGCCGAGTGATTTTGAACTGAATAAAATTAATTTATTGACAAAAATGTATAATATTACAATCTTAATTAAATAATCTTAATTTATATCTGAAAGGGTTAACAATTTTGAAATCTAAAATTATTCATTTTAAAATATTGGTTAAGAATCATTTTACCTTGAACTTTTTAGTGTAATATTTCTTAGTCCACAGTGAATCCTTTGAGAAGTGAAGCAAATTTATTTCCCAAGAGACAGTGGATCACACAGTGTTGGAGCAAACAAACACAAAAAAACTGACAGTGTATTTACATTTGCCTCAGGGGAACTAGTACTTCCGAATTTTGTGACAAAGTCTAATACTTTGAGGGAAATTTGATCTTTCTGACAATTCCACCAAGTTATCATCTCAAAAGCAGAAAGAATTTTGTCAAATTTAAAAAATGAAGGCATTTTATTATTAACAGATAAGAAAACATGATATTTTTGCACAGTATTTAGTGCAATGTCTTTAGAATTTTAAAGGCATTCACTTTGGGCAATATTGCTCCATATTAAACAGTCTAATTTTTTCAATTGTGCTATTTAGTTATTACTGTCTTATAACCCAGGGAGTGTACCCAGCTCCCAATGCTCCTAGGTCCTTGGAATCTCTAACCCCTATAAATGGGGAAAGAGGCCCCAGAAGGGTGGTGAGTTTACCATATGAATAAATTTGTGGACCTAAAGAGTTTTTCAGAAAAGCAATTTATTAGACAGAGAGAGAGAGAGAGAGAGAGAGAGAGAGAGAGAGAGAGATCTTTCATAATTGGTTAAAATAATGACAAAACTATGTATGTATTTAGAGTATTAATTAGAAAAAATTTAACATCCAGCATATTTTTTCCTTTGGCTGTAAAATTTATAAATAAAATAATACTTATTTTGAATAGCAAATTATCAAATGTCAAAACAAAATGTAATATCTGAGATGTAAAATTTTTTAAAATACAGATACACGCACACACACACACACACACACACACACACACACACACACACACACTTTACTAGGTGCTAGGTGCTGATAACTTTGAGTTCCTTGTTTGTCTGCTTTCAATGTGTTGGAGAGTAAGATAAGATTTTGTATTTGAACATCTTATGGAAAAAAAGAATTTCAAAGTTAAGTTGCAGGTTTTTGTAAATCCGAGATATGTAGGTGTTGGAACAGACACTGAGGCCATACTTCATGGGATTGTAAAACACAAGACAAAGTTGTGTAGTGCTTAAAGATGTGACAGATCAAGGCTGCAAAATGTGGCTCAAAATAAAATTAAAATTGGATTCTTGAATTATACACAGAATATATTAAAATAAGGTAATTTATGTGTGAGACCAGACTAAATGAATCTCTTGAAAAAACTGTTGTCTGAACAAACATAGTCTCACTAATGGAAAGGAATAAATCATCAATTAGTTTATTTAAAAAATTAGATGCTTCTTGCATACAACTTAATAATATATCATAGCGTTTGCCAAGAAAAGAAGTGTAGAATAATGTCAAACATTTTATCTTCAGATGACTTTAATCAGATGATTTGTCCTTTTATTAATTAATTAGTTAATTTTTACTTAGGTTTTATTGAAGTATGATTTTCATGGATCAAATTAATCAATTTTAAACAAATAGTTTGATACGTTTTAAAAATGTTTGCTATAATTTAATCACTACCACAGTTATGATCTAGAACATTTTCATCACTCACAGTTTCCTCATGCTCCTTTGCAATCAGTCTCTTCATAAACTGTTCCCTAACACTACATTAAATAAAATTGTATAATTTGTTATCTTTGGGACTGGCTTCCTTCATATTCCTCTGAGAATTATCTTTGCTAATGTGTTTATCAGAAATCAATTTATTTTTTATTTCATTATATGCATATATAATTTATCAGATTTTTAGACAGAACAAAGAAAGTTGCTATAAATGTCTGAGGTCTTGCCTCTGGGGTGCACATGTTTTAACTTATTTTGGTAGTTACCTTGAAGTGAAATTGTTTATTCAATAATAATCATAGGTTTAGCTTTCCGGAAACTGTCAAATCATTTTTGAGAGTGGCTAGCCTATTTGTCATTGCAATTCAGGGAAGTTCATCACTGGGGCTTGGTAGTAGTCATTTGTTTAAAATTCAATCATTCTAGTAGGGGTGTGAAGTCATCTTATTATGGTTTTAATTTGCATTTCATAATAATTAATAACCCTGAGAACCTTGCTCTGTGCTTAATTATCATTCAAGTACTTGGTTTGGTAAAGAGTATCTTCAAATATTTTGGCAATCTTTATCAAATAATTTTTATTAATACATTGTAAGAAGTCTTCTTGTATTCCAGATACAAATCCTTTAACAGATAAATGCTTTATCATATATCTTATTTCAGTTTTTCACGATTTAGTATATCATATACCTTATTTCAGTTTTTCATTCTTTAGTACTATGCTAGCTACACTTACTTTGTAGTATTCCTTTATCAGTATGAGAAGTTTACTTTCTACTCCTCGTTTGCTGAGATGTTTATCATAAATCACTGTAGAGTTTTTTTAAAATTACGAGATTGTAGTAACATTAAAAAATTGGTTACAGGCAAAGAATAATGCTCTTATTACCTTACAAACAATAGTACTGGATAATCAAATAGTATATAGGGGAAACATCTCTTTATAAAATCATTACGATCAATAAATGAAAATAAATGACATAATTACAATATCACAATTTTGCAAGGTCTAATGAATGAATATGAAAAATAGTTTATTTTTTACTTTTATTTATTCTTTCTCTAACACTTCTTTTTTTATATACATCAGTTTCTGACCTGTATCTTTTTTCTTCTCTCTGAAGACCTTATTTTGACATTTCTTGTAAGGGTCTCTTGGTGATAAATTCCCTCTCAATTTTTAGTTCTCTGAAAGAGTCTACTACTTTATTCTTGAAGGATAATTTCACTGCTTACGGAAGTCTAGGTTGTTGATTTCTGTTTTCTTTCAACATTTTATGTATTTTACTTCACTCTCTTCTTGCTTGCACAGTTTCTGAGGACAGTGTGGTGTAATTTATATCTGTGTTCTTCTGTGGATATTTTTGTTATTGTTGTTCATTTGTTTTGTTTGTATTCCACTCTATGTCCCCTTAAAATTTTAACTCACAAACTACTGCACACTGACTCTGCAGCAATCCATCCATTACAGATTAAAGTGCTCTTACTAATATTGGTTCCAGCTGCAGGCTTCTGCTCCTGGACTTTTTTACCTGGACTTCTTTATCCACAAACTGTGAGTTTCTGTATCTCTGTTCATCTCTCATCATTTTCAGCGGGAAAGTTTTTTTTCTATTACTCATTTATTTGTTGTATCTAAATGCTGATTTTCGTTAATCCAGCTTTATTCTGGTTGTAAGGATTAGAGTGATAATCTCTAATGTCTTTACGTGTCAGTTCAGAAATATACGTAAAATGCAAAAGTATGAAAAAAAAAGTTTTCTAGAGGAAAACAAGGGATTAAATATAGGTGATTATGAATTTCTTAATGAGATGTTACATACATCAAAAAGATGATTCATGAGAAAAATAAATTTTATATTAAACTACATTAAAAGCAAACATTTTTGCTCTATGAAAGACACTATTAAAAAAATAGCACAGACCACCAACTGGGAACAAATATTTATGAAAGACAAACCTGATAAAGAAGTTGTATCTGAAATATACAAATAAGTCTTAAGACTCCACAAGAATAAATGAATAACCCAATTAGAAAATAGACAAAAGATCAGAACAGACACTTCAGCAAAGAAAATACATGGATGCCAAATAACCCTATGCAAATATGCTCATCACAAGTCACGAGGGAATTGTAGATTAAGACAATGAAATACCATTACATACCTGTTAGAATGGCTAAAATCTAGAACCATAACAACATCAGATTGTAAGGAAGTGAAGTAAAAGCATTGCTGATTGAAATTTAAAATGTTAGAGTCACTTTGAAAAAATGGTTTAGAAGTTTCTTACAAAGCTACATATAGTCTTACCATATAATATGACAATTGAAATACTATTTACCAAAAACAGTTAAAAACATGTCACAAAACATGCACATAAATGTTTACAGCAGTTTTATCACTAATTGCCCAAACTGTAAACAACCAAGATATTCTTCAATAAGTATATTCATATATGAAATGTGTTATAGTCATACAATGGAATGCCTTTCTGCAATACAAAGAAATGTGCTATCAAGCTATGAAAAGACATAAAATGTATGTTGTTAAATCAGGCCATCTGAAAGATTACACACTGTATGATTCAAATTATATGACATTCTGGAAAAGGTAAAACTAAAGGCAATAGAAGATGAGTTTTTGCCAGGAGTTGATGATAGGGAAGGAAGACTAAGAAGATGAAACAGAGGATTTTTACGGCAGTGAAACTATTCTGTATGATAATGTAATGGTGGATACATGATATGAAGCAATTGACAAAACCAATATAATATTTAACACAGAGTGAACATTAATGTAAATTATAAACTTTAGCTATTAATAATTTGCCAATATCATTTGCAATAAATGTACCATGATAATTAAAAATATTAATAATAAATACAACATAGTGGGAGTACTGTATGGGAGCTCTCTGTACTTGAGTTCAATTTCTCTATAAAATTAAAAATGCTCTAAGAAATAAAGTCTATTAATTACATGAAAAAAAAAAGTCCTAGGACTACCTATATTGAGGAGACACTTCTTATCATGCTGCTTTACCTTTAATCTATTGACCAGAGAGGTGTACCGTGGATAGATTTTAGGGTATTGAGAAACTCCTCAATCTGTGGGAAAACTTTATATCCTTGTAATGTACAGTTTGTATGAAATTCTTATTATAAACATTGATCTGAAAGCTTAAAACCTACACTGAAGTGTTAATGTTAATCTTGTAGTCTATTGCTATTTTCTAAAATCTTAATACATATTTCTTAAGCAACTTAACTCATGTAAAATATTTTTCACAGACAATTCATTTTTCCAAGTCTTGACAGCGTAATTTAGTTATCGAAAATTTCCTGATACATTAAGTAACCAATATATTAAAAACTTTTATCCAAAATTGTATGTGCTCATTCATTTAGCTTTGTTGTTTTCTTTTTAAACACAACCGTCAGTTTACATGGCACTTTTGGCTTCTAAACTACACAGATTTTTGCTGTTATTTTTCACAGTTCAGAAAGAATGACCTGCCCCATGTGATTTTTGGTAGATAATACATTTCTATCTAAATCTTAGTGTTCATGTCTTGAAGAACCCTGGCAGCAGCAGCATTTTGATTAAACTAATAACTTAGGTTTCACGCCAGTTGAATGCATAAAAATCTTGACTTCACATTTGCTGTGACTACACTGCAATGAAGATAGATAGTTCAAACTATTTTGATTAAAAGTTCTGATCATCGTTGCATAATGGTTTGGCCACTGTGAATATGAAATAGGCTAAATGAATTATAGCACATGAACTTAATCAACTTCATCTTGTTTATATCCAGGCTCCTCTCCAACTCATCAAGGTCATTTTGAATTTTAATATAGCTTTTAAATGTGCTAATTGTCCTACCCAATTGGTGTCATCAGCAAATTTACTAAAGATACACTCTGGTTCATCACCCCAATCATTAATTTTTAAAATGTTTAATAGTAGCATACTAAGTGTGACCCCAGCAAAAATATAGTTAGCACTTAAAATTTCAAAAAATGATACAGTGTCATCAATTGATGACAACTTGATACTTTCCATTGGTTAAAAATAGATTTTTAAAAATTTTATTAAAGTATCAGGTTGTGTTTATCTATGCTATTGTCAGGCATTTTGATCTTAGAAAATAGGGAATGTGTCTACGTTATTCCTTGCTGATATTTTGATACACTATCACTTCTGTTTGATGTGCCTGAAATTAAAATATCCCACCTATCATCCCTTCTGTCTTATGTGACCTCAGTTTTATAGGAACTAACACTTGAAATATTTAGGGCCTGTACTTCACCATTGTGCCTGGTTCAATCACCTTAATATCCCATTACCTTGCCCTTCCAAAGTCCTATACATTTTTACTCCATTCTTCCCCAGGCAAAAACACATGATATGTCAACATTTCAAAAATGTGGATGACAAGCATCCTTCCACAATCATCCTCAGTTGTTGTTCTTTCTTATTTTAATATCCCTCTTTAATAATAATTTTACTTAATATCAACACAGAATCTATCAGCCCTATCACCTTTCAACATTCACATTTCCTTAATAGGCTGTTTCTTCTTTGTTCAGGGTACAATCTATGGAATGGTATCACTATTCTCTAGCAAACCCAACTTCATACTCTTTGGCCTCTTACCTATGTACTTGACTCATTATATTAACGAGGGCTGCCATAAAACGTATTGCAAACTGGGTAGCTTAAAGCAGCAAAGATATAGTCTCTCACATTTCTGGGGAATTCAAGTCTGAGATTAAGGTGTTTGCAGGGCTACGTTCTCTCTGAAGTTCTAGGGAAGAATCTTCCCTTGCCTCTTCCTCATTTCTTATGGTTGATGGCAACCCTTAGCATTTCTGGAATTCACAACAATTCTGTCTCACTACAATTTCTGCACTGATCTTCACATGACCTTGTTCCCTCAAGGTGAGTCTTTCTATCCAAATCCCTCTCTCCTTATAAGAATACGAGTCATTGTATTTCGAGCCCACCCTAATCCGTATAACTTTATCTTAATTTGATAACCTCTGCAAAGATTCTATTTTAAAATAAAGTCATATTCTGAGGTTCTAGGTGGACATACATTTTGAGGGGATATTATTCGCACAGTATCTTGACAAGTTCCAATCCTTGTTAGACTCACAAAATTTCTATTGCATTTTTCAAACTGAATTTCATAATATATCTGCAGAAAATAATGTGAACTTGCCACTTAAAAATCATAACAACAAATCAATAATATCTCTTACTATTCACAAGTCTTCCTATTCCTTAGAAATGCAAGTCCACCTTCTTTGAGGGTTATTTTACTTTTTATTTAATTATCTAAAATGTACATTTTAAGAAAGGAGATGTCAACTCACATAACTAGCCACTTCCAGTTTACCATAACCAGGACTGATTTTTTAGGGTATTTACTCCATCGCCTTCCACTTACTGGAGAACTAGACTCCTAAAACAGCTCCCCGTATTTTCTTTTCTTTTTTTTTTTTCCGAGACAGACATTCACTCTGTTGACCAGGCTGGAGTACAGTGGCATGATCTGGGCTCACTGCAACCTCTACCTCCCAGGTTCAAGCGATTCTCCTGACTCAGCCTCCCAAGTAGCTGGAATTACAGGCACCTGCCATTACGTCCAGCTAATTTTTTGTATTTTTAGTAGAGGCCGGGTTTTACCATGTTGGCCAGGCTGGCCTAGAACTCCTGATCTCATGATTTGCCCTCCTCAGCCTCCCAAAGTGCTGGGATTACGGGCATTGTGCCACAACGCCTGGCCTATTTTCACTAGCATTCAACTACTGACTCATCTTCTTGTTCTTAGTAAACAACTTCCACTTATTTTTTACTCATTTCTATTTCATCCTGCTGTATCTGGGAGTACTTTAACCAACACTTCACTAAAATTATTTTATTTCAGTTTAATAACTCTATTTTCCCAAATTCTTAAATCTTCTATCTGGTTTCACCTTATGAGAAATCTTAACACTATTAAATCCAGTCAACCATATTTTATATTTCTTAACATTTTTTGTTAGTTGCATGACTAACACTATTCTCCAGACCCCTTCTATATTGTTGGCTGTACCTTTTCAGTCTTCTGATTTAATTTGTGTCTTCCAAATTTAACTAACTGCTCCAGCACTGGAGGGCTATAGAGCAACCATTTCAGCCCTCCTTTCAGTATACCTCTGATTTCCAAATAAACAGGCACCTAAAGGATGATTTCATCCCACAGCTTCGAGGTCTCTAGCATGCATATATATATATATATGCATGCATATATATATATATATATATATATATATATATATATATATATATATACACCCACACACACACACACACATATATATCTCCTTAGTTTCTTTCCAGCTATCCACCATTTAGATCCTCAGAACAGAAACCTACATGCTACATTCTATTCTGGTCTTTCATTTTCTCCTACCTCTAGTCCAATACACTTACCCTAGATTTAGAAAAAAACAAAAAACATGTAGACAGTGAGTCAGAGCAGATAAATAGTAGAGGCCAAGGATGTTATATCTAGAGAGTTATATGTGTTTGGTGAAGCAGTTTAACTTATTCCCATAACAGAGTAATAAATACTTATAAGACAAACATAAAAATTTCAAAAATGTCTCTTTATTGCTGCTTAATTATGAAAAAGGTTAATAACTCTAAAATATTCTGGAAATGTATTTCCTTTTTAAGAAATGCTTAAAACATATTTTTCAAAGAACTATGTAATTATAGATACAGTATATACTATTAATAAAATAAAACACAAATATGTCAATGAATTTGCTAATGAACTTTAAAATCTAAAAATAGAAGAATTAAAACTGACTCAAGAAGAAATAGTCTATTTCCATATATTTGATTATTTACATTAAATCAGTTGTTAAAAGCTTTCTCCCATCCAAGAAAAGGAAAAAAAAAAAAAAAAAAAAAAAAAACTAAACACATATAAAAAGTAAACGTGATAATTTTACTGATTAAAGTCTTCAAGGAAGCGATAAATAAAATCTGATGAAAACCTTTTTTCCCATAAGAGAACAAAGTGCCTTCTGTAATAATGAGCGAATATTAACAGTCATGAACCATATCTAATACTAAACATGAGGGATGAGAAGATGGAGAAATTGTCAGAATTCAGAGACAGAGAGCATAATGTGGAGGGAGCTATCTCTCTTTTAATTGTTCAAGGGTCAATTGAATGTCCACTCTAAATTGCTCTTTGTCATTGATCATACAGGGCAGTTTTGTTCCACTCACAGAATATGGTAAAAAGGATATCTAGAAAGTTGACAAGGGATACATTACACTGCTGAAAAACCTTATTTTGCAAAATTAAATATGCATACACAAAGATAGACACCTGGAAAATAGAAACTTACGAATGCTTTATTAATTGTATGTGTGAATGTGTATATTCTCATGAGTATATAAGAGGATGTAACATTCAACAGGTTCTTCCATAAACATTTAATTTCTCTTTGTTTTACTTTTGATTTTGTTGTGCTAATTTACAAAGATTCAAGCTATTCTAGGAGTGAGCATTTATCTCCTCATCCTTTCCTACCATGCAGCTTACTATGGATTTAAAATATTTCCCCAGATCAATCGTGTATTTGAAGACTCATTACAAAGAGTTATGAAGAAAAGTTATCTGAGGCTAGAAACCAATGGAATCCCATAGTAAACGACACACAGTGAAAAATAGTAGTGTCAGAGTTGATGACAGAAAGGAAAAGGTCAAGATTACACATGGCTTTTTAGAAATGATTCCGGACTTACTCTGAATATGACAGAAGGCTTTTGAATCTGATCTGAGGGGTGACCACATCTGACATATTTAAAAATGACCTCTCTGGGAAATAGAAACTAGACTTGTGAGGCAGAACAAATGTGAAAGCAAGGGAAATTAGGCGGTTATTGTGTCAATACTCCAGGAAAGAGATGATAGTTGTTTGAACCAGAGCGTTGCAGGGGATGTGCTAAATAGCGGTAACATTTGCTCATGGATAGTAAAGAGTTGGGAATATTAAAACATTTAGTGATGTAACAGTTGACTCCTGAACAACCCTGCAGGTATGGGCTACGACCTCAGTATTTGAAAATTCATATATAGCTTTTGATGCCCCAACTTTTAACTACAAATAGCCTAGAAGAACTCTAGAAGAGTTCACAAAAAGATACATTCCACTGCTGAAAACCTTATTTTGCAAAATTAAATACACACACACACACACACAGATAAACATTTGGAAAAGAGAAACTTAAGTATGATTAATTGTGTGTTTGCTTGTGTATATTCTCATGAGTATACAAGAGGATGTTAACACTCAACAGGTTCTTCTATAAAAGTTGACAGACGCCTGTGACCAGAGCCTTACTGATAACATAAAGAGTTGATAGTTGATTAGCACATATTTTGTATATTATATGCATTATATACTGTTTTTTTTTTTTTTTTTTTTTTTTGAGACAGGTTCTTGCTCTGTTGCCCAGGCTGGAGTGCAAATGGAGTGACCACAGCTCACTACAGCCTCCACCTTCTGGGCTCAAGCGATCCTCCGAAGTGGCTGAGACTACAACCCTGTGCCACCACCCCTAATTTTTGTTTTTTGTTTTGTTTTGTCTTGTTTTTGGAGAGAAAGGGTATCCCTACGTTGTCCAGGCTGGTCTTGAACTCCTGGGCTAAAGTGATCCTCCTGCATTGGCCCCTTAAAGTTCTGGGATTAGAGGCATGAGCCACTGAGCCTAGCCTTATATACTGCATTCTTACAACACAGTATGCTAGAGGGAAGAAAAAGTTATTAAGAAAAGCATAAGGGGTGTTCCATTAGACAGAGGGACAGACAAAAAGAATGCCCTGGTAGAGCACGACAGTCATTGGTAGAGTATTTTGCACAGGATAGCTGCAGCAATGTGGAGGTGACCCTCAATGTGTGGTCGCAGGATCCCATGAGAGTGAGAGGCTTTAGGCAAGGTGGACATCACCTTGCCTACTGGGTGGCACAGATGTTGGGCATGGAAGCAGAAGGCTTGGATTGGCTTCTGTTCTGGTTTCCTGGGGGGGGCCGCTGGGACCAGAGTCTTTGGAGGGGTGGTCCCATACATGCCACAGTGAAAGGATTTTGGGAGGATCCAGAATGCTGATGGTTTTCTACCTATGTATGTCTGGTGCTACTGGTGGCCAATGCACTGCTGGTTTGGAAGGCATTTTGTGTTGCCTCTCCCATGGCAGAGCATACTCATGATGTTCACCTTCTTGCTGATGTTGAAACTCTGCACTATGTCGGCCTGGCAGACATAGTGGAACCAAATATAAAATGACAGCCTTTGCAAACTTCCCTTCTCAGCACTTCCGGCACTGGGGCAGTTTCATGAGCTATGTACCCTGTGTTCTAGCCTTCACGAAGTTGACAGGCGGCCTCGCTTACCTGTGCATCCACTCTGCCTGCGGAGGCCCTGGGCATCCCGGCCAAGGCCACGCTGAGCATGCAGGAGCCCGACCGGCAACAGCCACCGGTGCAACCAGGGCATGGGCATAAGATGGTGCTCGCGAGAACAAGCGGTGACACCTTCAAAACAGCGACAGCTTCAAGATGGCCCTGCAGTTCTCCGTCTGCGGCAGGTGCTCGTGGACCTGGCTGTCCTGGGGCAGGGATAATCCTTCCCCCGACACTCCAGAAGACTGCGCTCAGTGCAGCGGCCCCGGCCGGATCCAAGGCCCTCAGAGGCAGCCTGAGAGGACCGGGACGCGCGGCGCCTGCGCAGGCGCTGGCTGGACGCCTTGTTGCGGCGCCTGCGCAGGCGCTGGCTGGGAGCTGTGTTCCCCGGATGCTGGAGGGCGGGCACCGCGGCCCCCTGCAGGCTGACTGGGTTCTGTGCGGAGAGAGCGCGTCCGGGCGCAAATTCTGCATCAGGACCCTGCGGCGCTCTCAGGACAGGCGGTGGGGGCCCCTCTGTTCTCCATCACAGCACCTGGTGAGCGAATTTTCTCACTTCAAGGGGTGGAGGGGTTAAGGTGTTTTTTTTGTTTGTTTGTTTTGTTTTGAGACGGGGTTTTGCTCTTGTCGTCCAGACTATAGGACAATGGCGCCATCTCGGCTCACTCCCACCTCTGCCTCCTGGGTTCAAGCGATTCTCCTGCCTCACTAGCTGAGATTACAGGCGCGGTACCACGCCCAGCTAATTTTGTATTTTTAGTAGAGATGGGGTTTCTCCATGTTGGTCAGACTGGTCTTGAACTCCTTACCCCAGGTTCGGCCTTTTAAAGTGCTGGATTACAGGAGTGAGCCACTGTGCCTGGCCGAAAGTGTTTTTAAGGTGATAGTAAAAGCGTCTTTTTCCTTTTCCCACTTCCTCTGAAAAACATGCGTGCGTGTGCAGACACACACACACACACACACACACGGCCAGAACCTGAACCGGAATAGGCAAACTTCCGGCCCTAAGGGACAGCGGACCCTCAGGAACCTTCCCTGCTCTTGGTGGATCTGCGCCCCAGCTCCCTGGTCCGCCTCAGCCGCATGGCTAGCTTCCCCGTGGGGTTCAAGGACCCTGAGTGCAGGCGCAGAGCGATAAGACATGGCGTCAGGAGTTCCTCGCACGTCCCTGGATCTACAGAGCCTTCGGCCTCAGCACGCCCCTGGCTGGACGCCTCTGCGCCCCAGTGCGGTGGGCGCCCACAGCAGGGCAGGGGTGTTCTCTGCCCCTAGTTCGCATGGAAAGGAGGCCGCCAGGACGCAGTGGTCTCCGTGCTCTCGATTTTCTGGCCAGATCCGGCCTTCAGAGTGGCCACCTCAGGAGACTCAGCCCTGCCACCCTGGTGCGCGCAGGGACGCCCCCTTGCCTCGCTGGCTGTTTCCGGGACACCCGAGTGTAGACACCCAGTGGACAACGGGCCAGCTCGAGTCTCACCCTGGCTGGGCATGAGCCAGACTGCGACCTGAAGTGTTCCGGTCAGAGTCTCCAGTTCTCGAGTCCCAGGCTACTGTCGGACAGACCAGGAGGCCCTCGACCCTCGAGGGCCCATTGGGAAGCGAGGGGTCCGGACCTGGCTGCGTGGACACAGCCCCAGCCACCTGCCTGCAGAGAGGGCGGGTGGGTCTTCCCTTGCCGAGCGAGTCCCCTTTATTCTGGATTTCGTCCACACTGCTGGACACAGCTTTGCAGCCCATTCTCCAGGACAAAGAGAAGGCGTCGCGTCAGGGGAAGGCATGCAAGCCAGAAGCCCCAAGGATCTGCAGGCCCCGGCTGCTGGGACGCCATGTCGCACCCTCTGCTGCTCTCGGCTCTGGGCCTGTAGTGCCCTCTGGGGCGGTGGGCAAAGGCCCAGGTGCCCTTGCCGTCCTCTGCTCAATGCCCACCCTGCCGTCTTGTTCAGAAGAGTCCACTGCTTCTGGCTGCGATCGGAACAGCTGTTCTGACACTTGTCACCCCATATTCTGCCCACCTCCCCGTTTCCAGTTTAACACGAGGTCACATTGTTCTCATAAACCCTGTGCTGCCTCCAGCCGGCGCCCAGGCCCCAGAGTTGTAGGTCTTCCCTGCGGCTCCCATAGGCTAGGTCCTCTTTCCTTCTGGTCCTCTTTCCTCTGGAAGGCCGAGGAGCAGCTTTCGTGTAGTAGAAGTTAAAGCTGTCAGCGCCAAAACGCGAGGACTTCAGTGTTACTTGCTGTGGCTGGTGGGAAAATGTTCAAAGTTGTTTCTTCCTCCTGATTTTTCCTCGGGGGGGGGGGGGGGAACAAAACAAAAACAAACAAAACAAAAAAAAACAACAACAACCAAAAAAACACCTCTTGCGTGCTTGAATGAGAATCTCCCTTAGCTCTTTGGCCTGTAAGATGCTTTGAACATTTCAATTTGTATATCTAATGAAGGGAGATGTTTGTAGAGGGAATTGCCTGGAAATTAAAATGTCACCAATTTAAGTCACAGTGATGGTGAACGTATGTGCCCCCATGTGGCGAGTTTGAATAAAGAAACCCTTTGTGGAGCCAGGAAAAAAAAAAAAAAAAAAAAATCATAATTCATTGGTAAATAAGTGCCTGAATTTTCTGGCTGTAGCTACATATTTGTCAGTTTTCAGGGTACATTAAAAGGAAGTCAGTGTGAACTTTGGTAGGGGACAGAGGAGCAAATACTGTGTCTACGGAATCAAAGACATTTAACAGTTGGGAAAATTAACAGGATCCAGCCAAAAATTCTGACAAGTATCGACCAGTGAAGTAAGCTAAAAATCTGAAAAGGAAATATCCTCCAAATCACCGAAAAGACAGTTTTTCAAAGGGTAGCAGGGAGTCGCTTTCAATTCAAGTGATTAACTGTTTCGAGTACTGTCAGCAGGTTATGCTGAGGACTTAGAATTGATCCTTGATTTTTTGCATTATGAATTGTAGGGGTAGTTTTGTTAGGAATTCAAATTCGTAAAAACTACTCAGAGCTACCCTTTTGTAGATTACATGCTTATATTTTTTGAGTTAGATTAATAATATAAGCACAATATTTTATGAGAAATCCTCCCATTGTTTTTGCCAAGATTGAGAAAACCTAACTTCATATTCACATTTTTTAAAATACATGCTTAATTTTTTCTTGAACTCTAGCTTTTAACATACTTATTGATACAGACTAAATAAGTTTATTATTTAACTGCAAACAAATTAATCTTAAAATGTTATTATGTTAGATATAAAGTATAATTGCCTATAATGTGATTATTTAATTCAATTTCAGTTGATATATAACAAAAGTTTATTTGAAATAACTGAGAAAATAACAAGAAGATAGATCACAGATACACCAAATGTGAGAATTACAGATATTAAATCTTAATACAGTTAATGGGGCAAGTGTTTAATCCTTAATCCTTATTGTACTTCATGAAATTAATTTATAATGAGGGTTCAGTGCATTTATTATCATATTTTTATAGAGAACCATTGAAATTAATTAAAACCAAGATAATCTGATGATAATTTGTATTATTTCTGTTAATATTTTTATGTAGAAAACTATAGACAAACCCAATTTTTGAAAATATATTAAAATTGAATTCTACATACTAACATTCATTTAGCATAGCACTAAGACTATTTATTTGCTTTTCAGACTTAATATGTGATGATTACAGATTTATTTTTTCATTAATTTTCGGCTAGGAATACAGAAGATATATTTTGTCCCACATAATCTGCTAACTCTGTATGAGACAAGTGGGAAAATATACATACTACTTACTTTGGCATTTCTGAAAGAACCAGCTTTTATTATTTTACTAAATGGGTCTTCGTCTATCAGCTACCTCTTTGGCTGACGTATTTTACATTTAACTGTAATCATGGGAGTCTGAAGTCATAACTACACAATTTTATTGAGGAAGAAAATGATTATGCTAATACTTCTGATTTTTAATTTTGTATATAATAAACATACAACTAAAGAAGATAAAATGTCACATTCAAACAAGCTGTTTCTAATATGGAGAAAATTCAAGGTCTTCTAAATAGAAATATTGGTGAGATGAAAAAAATAAGTCTGTTGGAGGCTGAAAACTGTTCTCCACATAGGAGATATAAATATATGTGTGTGTGTATATATATATATTTAACACTACTGAACTCTACACTTTCAAATGACTAAGTAGGTAAATTTTATGTTAAGTGCATTTTACCACAATTTTTTTTAAAAAGGAAACAAGTTCCCAGGAAGCTGAGCATGTTGAATAAAACCATTTCTATTGATCTTAGCTTTTAAAATCCTGGATGGGATATGAAGTATATCTCAGGACATTTTGGGATGTAATACTGTGCTCCCTATATACACAGTGTATTCCAAAAAAGTTGGTATTTTTTTAAAGTAAATCAAACCAAAAAAAGATAAGTTAAATTAAAATTTTTAAAAATGCATTACAATTTATAGTCATTCATAAGCATAGATTTTCATGTGAAATATATACAAAATATTAGGTGGGTTCTTTTTTATTAATTTTACAAAAAATATTATAATGTATAACTGTAATTTTACATTCCAAGATTTAAATTTTGGAAATGTTCATATAATGTGTAGGTTTATCTTTTATATGAGAAAGTGTTCCACTAAAATGTTGAGTTTTATATGAATATTAGCTGTTACCACATCTTTGTCCTTTAAAAGTCTAAGAAATAGGAAATCCAACTACATTTAAGTTATATACCATTGAAATAATCAACTTAGATGTTAGAAAAAAATCGTTACTGTTAAAGACTTTTAGTACAGATAATTTTCTGTGTTGGAACATGAAATGCTTCCATTGCTGTTGATCCATTATGTTTCACTTTATGAAACTATACATGCTCTCAGGAAGATTAGAAAAATAACAGAAAATAAAATATTGAAATATTTATAAATTTCAGTAATCATTCTGATTATGAAAGAATTATAAAAAGTCCTCTTGGTATAGCAAATTATTCATATTTGTAATTTGATGCATGCAGTGTGTGACTGTTTCAGAAAAGCTACATAAATATATTTATTTATTTATTTATTTATTTATTTATTTTTTCACTTTAGGTTCTGGGGTACACGTGAAGAGCATGCTGGATTGTTGCGTAGGTGCATATATGGCAATGTGATTTGCTGCTTCCATCCCCATCACCTATGTCTGGTATTTCACTTCATGTTATCCCTCCTCAACTCCCTGCCCCCACTATACCTCCCTCATTCCCCTCCGACAGACCCTAGTGTGTGATGCTCCCCTCCCCGTGTCCATGTGTTCTCACTGTTCAACATCGCCTATGAGTGAGAATATTCGGTGTTTTATTTTTTGTTCTTGCATCAGTCTGCTGAGAGTGATGGTATCCAGGTTCATCCATGTCCCTACAAAGGACATGAACTCATCATTTTTTATGGCTGCATAGTATTCCATGGTGTATATGTGCCACATTTTCCCTGTCCAGTCTATCATCAACGGGCATTTGGGTTGGTTCCAGGTCTTTGCTATTGTAAACAGTGCCACAATGAACATACCTGTGCATGTGTCTTTATAATAGAATGATTTACAATCCTTTGGATATATACCCACTAATGGGATTGCTGAGCCAAATGGAATTTCTATTTCTAGGTCCTTGAGGAGTAGCCACAACTGTCTTCCACAATGGTTGAACTAATTTACACTCCCACCAACAGTGTAAAAGCATGCCTATTTCTCCACATCTTCTCCAGCATCTGTTGTCTCTAGATTTTTTAATGATCGCCATTCTAAATGGTGTGAGGTGGTATCTCAATGTGGTGTTGATTTGCATTTATCTAATAGTCAGTGACGATGAGCATTTTTTCATGTTTGTTGGCCTCATATATGTCTTCTTTTGAAAATTGTTTGTTTGTATCCTTCTCCCATCTTTGAATGGGTTTGTTTGTTTTTTTTTCTTGTAAATCTGTATTAGTTCTTTGTAGATTTTGGATATTAGCCCCTTGTCAGATGGTTAGATTGCAATTTTTTTTTTTTTCATTCTGTTGGTTGGTGGTTCACTCTAGATGATTGTTTCTTCTGCTATCTGGAAGCTCTGGAGTTTAATTAGATCCCATTTGTCTCTTTTGGCTTTTGTTGCCAATGCTTTTGGTGTTTTAGTCATGAAGTCCTTGCCTATGCCTATGTCCTAAGTTTTCTTCTAGGGTTTTTATGGTGTTAAGTCTTATGTTTAAGTCTCTAATCAATCTGGAGTTTAGCTTTGTAAATTTATTTCTATTTTATACCTAACCATATCAAAGTGGTAAGAAAATTAAAGAAAAAAAAAAAAGAAACATTATAAAAAACAAAACTGATTCCTCTAATCTGAGGTAGGTTTTATTTTGTTTTTGCCTTTTTTTTTTCTTTTGCCAAATATCCAAAAGTAAAATAATTAGACCATTAAATTGAAAACGTTTCAGGTCATGTTTTCATAAAAAATGACATTTCATGTCATTGTTATGCAAACAGCATCAAATTCAATCTGCACCAATAATATTTTTTTACTTTAATATTTTAAGCAAGATGGTTCTAATACTTTTAAATGAGTACTTTATAGTACTTTTCTCTTTCTAGCTAATTATAATGTTCTTGGACATAATAGAAGAGAAAGAATTTACCTTTGGAGTGAAAGAGTGCTGAAGTAGGACTGGTAGTTTGGTTAGAGAACATTGTACAAAATCTAGTTTAAAAAATTTAAAGGGTCTGAAGCATTGTCCGCTAGTTGTCACATGTGGTACCTATGCAAATTTCCTTGAGCAGGTGTTAGAAAATTTGTGAAATTCTATTCAAAACAAGCATGCAGAAGTTCAGTCTGGTCTTCATAAATATAACCCAACATAAATGATGCATAGAGTGCATAGCTGTGTTCCTTATGTGCTGCAGTCAGCTCCAACAGCCCTTGGGACAAGACATCTGGAACAATATGCCATTGTGTTTGACTAATCTTTCTCCTGAATATCAGCTTAAACTTGCCCATTATTCCAGGAAATTCAGAAAAACACAAATATACACAAAGAGCTATAAGACGTACCTTATGTAGTAATATATATATATATATATATATATATATATACATAAAATGAAATAATGGTACATATCTGTATGTTTAAGTATGACACTAATTCGGTTTTTATTTTCTGCTAGAAAGGTATTCATAAAAAAATAAAAAAATATATATTTATTGCAGAAATCCAATATATGAACTATAATAGCAAATGTTTGGACTATGTTAAAAACATCAATAAACTCATAATTCATTCACTAAATAACCAGATTGTTTACAGGTCTGATTTTTTAAAATGATTTTTCTTTAAGTTTTATCTATGAATCAGAAATATTAACTGAATATATCCTAACATAGAGATATTTTGTTAGACATTTTTTGTGATCACTAATGTTTCTTTCTGCCTGGGCATAATAAGTGCTGTACTTCTCAGCCCTCTTTTAGTTAGTAGGGCATGTAACTAGCAAACTGATAGTCTATGGACAAAAGAGTTTTATATTTGCTTAATGAATAGAAGATAAGCAGCAAGGAAAATGAGGATTGAGGCTGTAAAAGTGTTTGTTTTAGTGCAATACTATAACAAAGTGGCTATGTTGTCTGGGATGAATACCTGCAGTTTGTTGTTTGATGCCAAGGAAATCATGGACACAGACATTCAAGGGATGAGCTGAAGTATAATAGGCAAGTGAGCAGAATTTTAATAGGCAAAAGAAAGAGGAAAGCTCCCTTGTGCAGAAGAAGGGCTTCTGAACTGGTTTCTGGGTTTGTGGAGAGATGCCAGTGGTTTCACAGATGAGCTTGAGGAGGTGGTGTCTAACTTACATAAGACTCAAAAGATTGGTTAGAATAGGTTTGTCAATTACATAATGCACAAAGAAGCTGGCCATCCTACCATAATCTTTTACTATGCGAATGTGTTTTCTACCTGGCCAGTGCCGTGTTGTCTGTTCTCTTATTGCACACATGGTAACAAAGAAAAAGAAAGATGGAGCTTGCATGTTGGATATACCTGGCTGCTAGGTAGCCCTTTCCTATTGGCCCAGCTGCCAGCATTCACCTGTGTAAGCTTCTAGCTTACTTATTTATGTCTTCAGCTTGATTTTTTAGGCTACTTTTTGTTAGAAAAGAAATTACTTGGGAATTGCTTTTTATTAAAAGGGAAACCTTGCTGACTACTCTCTTACCTTCGCTAACTGCCTAAATAATTTCTTTTTAGCTCTTGTATCAAAAATATATATAATATTTTTGTTTTCTGATAAATTTGCAAGTATTATATATGTAAGGTTTATTGCCGAGGTAAAATGAGGAAACTGAGGCAAGTATAAGAAAATGAGAAGCTAATTTATTCGGCTCCCGGGTGATGTTCTGCGGTCCAGGAAAGGGCCAAAGAAGTCTCACCGAGCTGTTCAGGGAGTGGGGTTTTATGAGGAGGGAAGGCAATTGATTGACTATTGGGGAAACAAAGCAAAAGCAATCTTACTGGCTGTTAAGAAGCAGGAAATACCTGGAGCTAGTTGTCATTGGTAGGTGGGCGGGACCTTGGGCAAGTGAGCCTTGATTGGCTATTGGGGAAACAAAGTGAAGGCAATCTTATTGGCTGTTGAGAAGCAGGAAATACTTGGAGCTAGTTGCCATTGGTAGGCAGGCAGGACCTTGGGTAAGTGAGCCTGCCAGGGCGTATGGGGCAGACTGCTACTGGGAAGGGTTTGGTGGGACTTCTTTAAAGAATTTTTCTGCAGGGTTTTTCAACAGCAGGCTGGGGATTGGATGCATAGTTTAGTGCTGAGTGTGGGCTTGGGTATGGTATGTGGAGGCAGGTGCGGGGAAGCCATGCAGCGAGGCCGGATGATGAGCTTGGGTGATGATGTAGTTATCAGGCGCAGAGAGAGATGGATGTGTCCATTTAACCCTCTGCGAGGCAGCCAGCCTTACAATATATACTTATTGAACCTAAAACTTTTAGGATAAATGTTGAAAAACAAATTTTATAGTTGTATTGGTTACTATTGGCTGCATTCAACAAAATGCTTTGAGCAAGACATAATCTTGGGGGCTAGGAGGAAGGCCTATTTTCACATAGAAATGAGAGAGTAAAGATAGGCTAAATATGTAGAGACTTGTCACGTTAGACTAGCTGACTGTTTTTAATCCCCAGAAAGTAAGAAATGGAGTATAAGAGCTTAAATAACCTTTGAACAAAAAAATCATTCAGTCTAATATAGTACTCGAATATAAGAATTAGTCCAAGGGCTGCATCCATTAAAATTGCTTAGTTGGGCACAGTGGCTCATGCCTGTAATCTCAGAATTTTGGGAGGCTGAGGTGGATGGATCACCTGAGGTCAGGGGTTCAAGACCAGTCTGACCAAAATGATGAAACCCTCTCTCTACTAAAAATAGAAAAAATTAGCCAGGCATGGTGGCAGGTGCCTGTGATACCAGCTACTTGGGAGGCTGAGGCAGAAGAATCGTTTGAACCCGGGAGGTGGATGTTGCTGTGAGCCAAGGTTGTGCCATTGCACTCCAGTCTGGGCAACAAGAGCAAAACTCCACATAAAAAAAAAAAAAAAAAAAAAAAAATTCTTGATGAATAAAAGTGCTCATGGCAAAGAGTTTGGGTCACAGGTAGTTTCCTAGGGCTCCTGTAACAAAGTACCACAAACTTACAGCAACAAATATTTGTTCTCAGGACTCCACGTTTCGGTCCCCTTCCACAAACACCCCTTCGTGGAAGCCATCTTTCTCTCTCCTGGATTTCCCCTCTGGAGTCCCCTTCCACACACTCATGGAAGGCTGTCTTCCCGTCCTAAACTCCATCTCTCTCTATTCCCTTCCACTCAGTGTGGAAGCTGATTTCCTCTCCTAGATTCCATTTTTCTGGATTCTCTCACTCACTGTGAGAGTTAGATGTTTCTCTCTCCTTCTCCTATTTCTCTCTCTCTTTAAATAAATGACTTTCTAAAAAAGAAATTTATTCTCTCACAGTTCTAGAAGCTAGAAGGTACTAACAAAGTTGGTTTCTGCTGGAGTCTCTGAGGGCAGGATCTGTTCCATGCGTATCTCCTAGCTGTGGTGATTGACAGCAATCCTTGGCAAGTAGTCACATTGCTTCAATTTCTACCTCAGTTTTCACATGGCATTATTGTTTGTCTCTGCATGTCTTTGTCTCTTCTTATAAACACAAAAAATTAAATTTGGGATCAGTTTTAAATCTTAAAACAACGTCTTAATTTACATCTTATTCATATTTGCAATGTCTCTATTCCCAAAACGGGTCACATATCTGAGATTGGGAAATAAACATATCTGTTTGGAGGACATGTTTCAACTTAAACAGGTCTAGTCATCTAACTGAAGCCCAGCAGGCTCCAAGTAACTGCAATAAGTTAAGAAAAGGAAGCATGGAAGAGAAAGATAAGTAAATTAACCTGGTAAATAATGCCATGTAAAGAGTTTTGAGTATGGTTATTGTTCATGGGGCTGACCAGAAGCAAACAAATTAGAAGCCTAACCCATTTGGTTTATTCTTTTTTTTTTTTTTTTTTTTTGAGACAAATGTCGTGGTATTTTGACTGGAAATATCTTTTACCCATCAATATTGCCCTGGAAAATATAAGCTATTAAATCTTATTATAATTAATCATTTTGGCCTTCAATGTCCCTGCTTTTAAAGTTTAAACAGTCATAATGCATGACTCATGTCAACTTTTAGAGAACTGAAAACTATAAACATGTGACTGGGTACAGTGGCTCACACCTGTAATCCCAGCACTTTGGGAGGCCGAGGCAGACGGAGCACCTCAGACCAGGAGTTTAAGACCAGACTGACCAACATTGTGAAACCCAGTCTCTACTAAAAATACAAAAATTAGTTGGGCGTGGTGGCAGCCACCTATAATCCCAGCTACTCGGGAAGCTGAGGCAGGAGAATTTCTTGAACCCGGAATGTGGATGCTTCAGTGAGCCAAGATCGCACCACTCCTAAGTCCAAGATTGCACTCCAGCCTAAGCAACAGAGACTCTGTCTCAATAATAATAATAATAACAAATAAACAAACAACAACAAAAACAACTAACCATGTGAAGGAAGCTTTAGGATAATGCCTGGCAAATAGTAAGATTTTGATAAATGTTGGCCATTCTTGCCATAGTATATTTATAAATTATACCTACATTTATGTCTACATGTTTAAAATTAAAGATGGGATAAGTTGTCCAGCAAACATACTCAACATTTGAGAGGCTTATTATACTAAAGCTGCTTTCTCAGAAAAAAATGTCTGCTTCATGTCAACTAGCATTGTAAGGTCACATTTGTGGTACGTGTTGGAACTATGATGTCCTTGGGAGCTTCATTCTTTTCTCAGTCAACTTGGAATCTTGGGTGTCTAAATCTCAAACACCAAAAAGGCCTGTGGTTTTTATGGCAATTCATGTGTGTTATTTAGTCACTGCTTTGTAACAAACCCACTGATTACTATTGTTTCTGAAGGTTGGTAGTTTAATCAAGGATTAGTTGGAGATCATTGTTCTAGTGTTGGCTGATTTCAGGTATGTGTCCTCTAGAGTAGACAGTCTGTTGGATGGGTTGACTTAAGATCAACTGATACAGACTGGTATTAACTGAAATTCCTTATCTCTGCTTCATACATTGATGATGTTTACCTGAGTTTCTTGCCAAAGACAGGTTTCCACCATGTTTCTGTTAGCTAAACAGTACTCACTGTACAGGAAAGTAGACATCACCACTTGATAGGAAAAAACTAGAAAGCCATATTGTAAAACTTAACAAAGACTCTCACTAGGAACAAAAATAGACCTCTCTTGAGACAAAAATAAATGGAGAGAAATTAGGACTTCTAAGATAGCTAATAGAATTTCCTGAACTAAGACATTTTAGAATAAAAAATCATATTTATTTAAAGTCTTTACATCTGGTCCTAATATGTATATAAACCTCTTGTTCTTAAATACAGTATTATTTTTGTATTTAACAATATCACCAAAGTGGCATTAGGTGGCATTTTTTCATACCAAATATACTTTAATAAATTAACACTAAAGTAGAGGCTTAAAAACAACAAAAATTTATTCATCTTATAATTCTGTAGATCATAACTCCGAAAATCAAGATATTGGCAGTGTTGTGTTCCTTTTGGATGCTTTAGGGAAGATTCTGTTTTGGGTTTTCCAGAAGAGGCCACCTATATTCCTTGGCTTACGGCCTTTCATCTCTGACCTCTGTTTCTTTCACCACATCTCTTTCTCTGACTATAAATCTCCTGACTACCTCTTTTAGAACTTTGTGATTACACTGGGATGCCCAGATAATCTAGGAATAACTTCACCTCTCAAGGTCTTAATTTAATCACATTCACAGTGTCTCTTTAGCCATGTAAAGGACATATTCCCAGATTTCAGAGATTCATATGTGGACATAATTGCATGAGTCATGAGAGGGATAGGATTCTGCCTACTAAAATATCGCATTGTAGAATTGAGCTTTCAGAAGAACAGCCTATGGCATAAATGTTTCTAAGTTTCTGGGCATATTATGTCTATGGTACATAATACTGCTGCTGTTTTGGGTTATGGTATGTTTCTGTACACATAGAAATGGAAAGAAACTCCATATAGGAATTTATTTTTAATGATAACATTTATCACTTGCCTTCACCTTAAAAATTCCCAGTTATATTTCAGGGAGTGACTATTTTAACCATGTTAATATACAAAATAAATATGATGGATGATAAAAATTCTAATGATGTAATATAGGGAGTAGAAATAAGAAATTTACAATATTTAATGTGACATTTTCTTAACTCCAACTTAAAACTCCATTCACAGGAACACATAAAATATGCTGCTTAGTTGTAGTATCTTTCAAATGTGCCATTATAATTTAGAAAGGACTCTTAGAAATGTATGCTTTAATTTTGCCTTTACTCTTTCAATCTTGATTTTAAAACGTAAGGTTGTACAATCAATAACTTCTGGAGTTAAGGAGATTTATTTTTTATAACTTTTGATAACATTTCCTTTGCGTAAAACCTCTGACACATTTAGGAATAAAACATGAAATTTCAATAAGTCTATTTCATATAAGCATTGTATGCTTCCTACTACCTGATTAGACAATGATATTGGATTTTGGTAGCTTCTGTTTCTCTAGTTTTGTCAGACTAATAGTTATCAATATTACAGTGTGATTAAGACAAACTGAACTAAATTGCTTGTGATGTGTTAGTAAGAGTTATGCCAAAACTTGAACTGAGCAAGCTAAAAAAGGTTTACCTATTTGGTGGGAGGAAAGAAAATCAAAGCTTTTCCTTCTTTTGTATTATAACTCAAAACCGTGTTTTATATAAAGCAACATCTGAAAGCACAAAGGCAAACAAAATTGTTATGTGATAATGTTTGGATTTGTATCCCTGCCCAAATCTCATATAGAATTGTTATTCCCAGTGTTGGAGGAGGGGCCTGGTGGGAGGTCATTGTATCATGGGGGTGGATTTTTCTCTTGCTGTTCTCACGATAGTGAGTTTTCACGAGACCTGTCTGTTTAAAACTGTGTAACATCTCCTCATTCACTTCTTCCTCCTTCTCCAGCCATGTAGGATGTGCCTGCTTCCCTTTTGCCCATGACCATAATTGGAAGTTTCATGAGTTCTCCCCAGCCATGCTTGCAGTAAAGCCTGCATAACCATAAGCCAACTAAACCTATTTTCTTTATAAATTACCCAGTCTCAGGTAATTCTTTATTGCAATTTGAAAATGGACCCATATTTAAAATTAGTTCCCAGGAGTGGAGCATTGCTATAAAAATACCTGAAAATATGGAAGTGACTTTGGAACTAGGTAATGGGCAGAGCTTGGAACAGTTTGGAGGGATAAGAAGAAGATAGGAAGATGAGGGAAAGTTTGAAACATCCTAGAGATTGTTAAACTGTTGTAACCAATATGCTGATAATTATATGGATAATGAATTCCAGACTTGAGGAAGTCTCAGTTGGAAATGAGGAACTTATTGCGAATGAGAGTAAAGGTCACTTTTGTTATCCTTTAGCAAAGAGGTTAGAGGCATTGTGGCCCTGCTCTAGAGATCTGTGGAACTTTGATTTTGAAAAAGATCATTTAGAGTATCTGGTAGAAGAAATTTTCAACAGCAATGAGTTCAATATATGTCCTGGCTGCTTTTTACAATGTATGCTCATATGCCTGAGCAAGAGATGATCTGAAACTAGAATATATATATTTGAAAGGGAAGCAAAGATTAAGTTTGGAAAATTTGTAGCCTAATCATGTGGTAGAAAAAAAAAAATCCAATTTCTGGAGAGAAATTCTGACTGGCTGCAGAAATTTTCAAAAGTAAAGAGGAGCCCTACCTGTTAATAGCCAAGAAAATGGAGAAAATGTCTTGAAGGCATTTCAGAGACCTTGCATCACAGGCCTGGAGGCCTAGAAGGGAAGAATTATTTCAAGGGTCAGGCCCAGGGCCCTGTTGCCCTGGGAAACCTCAAGACACTGCTGCCTGCATCCCATCCACTTCAGCTTCAGGCTTAGCTAAAAGGGACCCAGATTGCTGCTCAATCTTACACTGCTGATCCAAAATGTGCAAGACCTAAGCCTTGGCAACTTCCATGTGTTATTAAACCTGTGTATGCATGGAGGGCAAGAGTTGAACCTTGAAAGCCTCAACTGACATTTCAAAAGATGTATGGGAATGCCTTGATGTCCAGGCAGAAGTTTGATGAAGGGGTGGAGCCCTCATGGAGAACCACTACTGGGACAGTGCAGAGGGTACATATGGGGTTGGAGTCCCGACCCAGAGTCCCCACTGGGGCATCACCTAGTGGAGCTGTACGAAGAGGGCTACCATCCTCCAGATCCCACAATGATAGATCCACTCACAGCTTGCATTGTGTACCTGGGAAAGCCACATGCACTCAATGCAAGCCCATGAGAGTAGCTGAAGGGGCTGTTCCCTGCAGAGCCACAGGGATAGAGATATCCAAGGCCTTGAGAACTCACTGCTTACATCATTGAGGCCTGAATGTAAGAAATGTATTCAAAGGAGATTACTGTGGAGCTTTAAGATGTAATGACTCCCCTGCTGGGTTTCAGATTTGCATGGGGCCTGTAGCCCCCCTCCTTTTTTTTTTTTTTTTTTTTGGCCGATTTCTCCCTTTTTAAATCTGTGTATTTACCCAATGCCTCTACTCTCATTGTGTCTTGGAAGTAACTAACTTGTTTTTAATATTACAGACTTGGAAGCAGAAGGGACTTGCTATGTCTCAGATGAGAGTTTGGACTGTAGACTTCTGAGTTCATGCTGAAATGAGTTAAAACTTGGGAGATTGCTTAGAAGGGATGATTATATTTTGCAGTGTAAGAAAGACATGAGATCTGGGAGGCATCAGTGGCAAAATAATGTGGTTTGGATTTATGTCCGCATCCAAATCTCATGTCAAATTGTAAACCCTAATGTTTAACATTGGATCATGGGGGTAAATCTGTTGTCACTGTACTGTGACAGTGAGGGAGTTCTCATGAGATACTATTGTTTAAATGTGTGCTTCTTCTTCCTGCTCCAGCAATGTAGGATGATGTGCCTACTTCCCCTTTATTTTTCACCATGATTTTAAGTTTTCTGAGTCCTCCTCAGCCATGCTTTCTTTACAACCTTCAGAACTGGGAGCCAATTAAACCACCCCCTCTTTTAAAATAAATTATTCAGTCTCAGATAGGTCTTTATAGCAATCTGAGAACAGACTAATACAGTATGCTTTATAAATATAAGGATTGATTTATAAATGTAATTTTATTCGTGTGTATCAAAGACTGCTTAGAATCATAGATAAAATATTTTAACCAATAAATGATTTCAGATTATTTCTTGCTGTTCTTTCTCTTGAATGAAGGCAATTAACTATACCCTACTCTTATAGGGCCTATTATTTACCATTGTGTGTAATGCACAGTACATTGCTAATTGTCTATATTTATTTAGATATCACTTTTTCTCAGAATAAATTAAATATGTGGAAATTTTAGCATACAAACAATATTAAAATATACTACCAAGAAAATAATACTCTCTTACCTATAGTAAGAAAAATCTTTTACATATTAAACATTTGATCTGGAAAAAATTAGGTGATGATTTGTGTGTAAATGTTCTGTTTCTCATTGGGATAATAGAGAATATATAAAATGTCTTGGGGGCACACTATAGGATACTATAAAGCACAGAACAATATGAATGATATGTGTATGTGTGTGTGTGTGTGTTTGTGTGTGTGTACTCATATATAGTACTGAGGAAAAAGCAAATAATGGAATAAGATATATAAAATAGCATATATGAAAATTTTGTAGACATACAAAAGAGTATTAAATTTATTGCTAAAATATACAAAATAAATGAACATATAGAAAATATCTAGGAATAGTGGTCTTTGGGTTGTAGAGAATGAGAATAAAAATAAACAAACTAAATAAAAAGAAAAAGAAAAAGAAAATAAAAGTGAATGAATAGATATAAATGGATAAAACAACAGGAGTGTCTTACGTAGACTAGAGCAGACTAAACAGAATTTGTCTCCTTAAATTCCGTCCATGAATCTTAGTCAAATATTGTTGCAATCAATAATTATGTGCCAAACAATTTCTAAAATCTCAACAGCTTACAAAAATAAACAATCATTTTGCCTGTGGATTTACAGGTGAGATAGAGTAGCCTAATTTCAAGCTATTGTTAAACATCAGGTGTTCTCATTCTCTGTGGTTTAAAAATGATCCAAGGTGTGGTTTTCTCACAGCAAATAATAGAAGCACAAATGTACAGACCAAACCAAGCAAATTTAAAGGCTTTGTTTCAATTTATCCACTACTATTTGATTGGTCAAATCATGTCACATGGCCTAGCTCAATGTGTCAGTCTGATTCTGTCAGTGATACATATTTTACATCTTCTACTAGGAGAGTGTTATGTTACATGGTGAAAATTATATGTACTATATATATATATATATATATATATATATATATATGTACATATATATAGCATACACACACACATATCTGTGTCACTGCTCCCAGAAACAGTGTATTACTATTTCTCATAGCTAAGTAGTGAAAAACTGAGAACAATAATTTTATTTATCACAGGATGCATATACCCAGATATTACAAATGAAGCACAAATACATCTATATAAAGTTATATAAAAAGAAACAATAATATCCAAAAATTTTCAAAAATAAATAAGACAAGATATAGTTTTAAATGAGGCTTATTCTGTTTGAAGCCTTTTTCTGGTGTTTGCTTAGTTTCATGGTAAAAGTAATTTCCCCTTCCTTTTGATTATTTTTCTCTCTCTTATGAGAACGATCTCTCATGTCCTTTGCCCAATTTTTAATGATTTTTTTTTTCTTGTTGAATTGTTTAAGTTTCTTACAGATTCTGGCTTTTCAATCTTTGTTGGATTCATAATCTGTAAATTTTCCCATTCTGTAAACGGTTTGTTTATTTATTTCTTTCTTTCTTTATTTTTCTTTGCAGAAACTCTTTAAGTCCCATTTGTCAATTTTTGTTTTTGTTACATATTCTTTTGCAGTCCTAGTCATAAATTCTTTGCCTTGGCTAATATTCAGCCAGTTATTCCTAGATATTCTACTATTACAGTTTTAGGTCTCATATATAACTCTTTAATCCATCTTGAGTGAATTTTTATCTATAGTGAGAAATAAGAGTCCACTTTCATTTCTCCTGCATAGCCAATTATCCCAGCATTGTTTATTAAATAGGGTGTCCTTTTCTCATAGTTTATTTTTCTGTCAAATATCAGTTGGTTGTAGGTATGTGGCTTCATTTCTAGGCTCTCTATTGACCTTTGTGTCTATTTTTGTACCTGTATCATTCTGTTTTGGTTATTATAACTTTGTTGTATTGTTTGAAGTCAGGTAATAGTGATGCTTTCAGCTTTGCTCTCTTTTGTTTAGAATTGTTTCAGCTATTTGGGTTCTTTTTTAGTTTCCTATGAACTTTAAAAAGTTTCTTTTTTTCGAATTCTTTGAAAAATGATGCTGATAATTTGATAAATATCGTGTTGAATCTCTAGATTACTTTGGGCAGTATGTTTGTTTTAATAAGATTGCTTTTCCAATCCATGAGCATGGGATGCTTTTCTGTTTGTTTGTTTATTCTATGATTTGTTTCATGAGTATTTTGTTGTTCTTCTGGTAGAGGTCTCTTACCTCCTTGGTTATATGTATACCTAGATTTTTGTGGTTGTTGTTTGTGTGTTTGGCTATTTTAAATTGGATTGAAGTTTTTACATGTTGCCAGCTTGAGTGGAAACACATAAAAATGAAACTGATTTTTGTATGTTAATTTTGTATTTTGAAACTTCATTGAAGGTTGTTTTCAAGTCTTAGAGTCTTTTGGAAGAATCTTTAGGGTTTTCTAGGTATCAGATAATGTCATCAGCAAACAAAAATAATGTGACTACATCTTTTCTGCTTTCAATGTCTTTTATTTCATTTTCTTGACTAATTGGTATGAAGGACTTCCAGTACAATGTTAAATAGGAAAGGAGAAAGGGGGCATCTTTGTCTTGTTTCAGTTCTTAGAGGAAATTCATCCAGCTTTCCCAATTCAGTATGATGTTGGTTGTGGAATTGTCTTATATGGCTCCTATTATTTTGAGTGATGTTTCTTCATTGCCTAGCTTGTTGAGGGATTTCATCATAAAGAGGTGTGGCATTTTATTGAATGTATGTTCTCCATCTATTGAGATGATCCTATGGCTTTTATTTTCAATTCTGTTTATGTGGTGAAAGACATTTATTGATTTGCATATGATGAGCCATGCTTTCGTCCTTGGGATAAAACTCACATGACCATGTTGGATTATCTTTTCAATATGATATTGGATGTGACTTTCTAGCATTTTGTTAAAGTTTTTGCATCTCTGTTTATGAGGGATATGGGCCTGTAAGTTTAATATTTCTTGGGTCCTTGCTTGGCTTTGGTATCAGGATAATACTGGTTTTATAGAATTAGGAAAGAATCTCTTCTCAGTTTTTTGAATAGTGTTGGTAAGATTGGAACCAGCTGTTCTTTGTGCATCTGATAAAATTCAGCTGTGAATCCATCTGGTCTGGGCTTATTTTTGTTACTATTTTTTATTGCTAATTTAATTTTATTACTCATTGTTGGTCTGTTCGGGATTCCTATTTCTTCCTGATTCAACCTTGGAAAGTTTTATGTTTTCAGAAATTTATCCATTTCCTCTAGATTGTCTGATTGTGCTTATTTGAATATTCTCTCTTTCCTGGTTTATATAGTTAGTGGTTTATAAATTATTTTTATTCTTTCAAAGAACCAACTTTTTATTTTGTCAATCCATTGTATGATTTTTTTGGTCCCAATTTCATTTAGTTTTGCATTGTTTTTTGTTAATTCTTTTCTTTTGGTAGCTTTGTTTTCAGTTTGTTTTTGTTTTTCTAGTTCCTTGAGGTGCAAGGTTAGGTTGTTAATTTAAAATCTATCATTTGGACATAGGCATTTTATGCCTATAAACTTTACTCTTAAGACTGCTTTTGATGTATTCCAGAGATTTTGGTATGATATAGTTGTATTTATTTGTTTCCATTTAAAAAAAAAAAAAACATTCTGCCTTAATTTTGTTTTTTACCCAACAGTCATTAAAGAGCAAGTGGTTTAGTTTTCACATACTTGTGTGGTTCAAAAGTTCTCCTTTGTATTGATTTTTTGCTTTATGCCACTTTAGTCCCAGAAGACACTTGATACAAATTTGATTTTTTTAATGTATTGAAACTTGCTTAAGGGACAAGCATATGCTCAGTTTTGGGGAATGTTTCATATGCATACGAACAAAATATAAATTCTGAGTTTGTTGGTTGGTATTTTCTGTGGATGTGTATTAGGTCTACTTAGTCGAGAGTCCAATTTATGTTCATAGTTTGTTTGTTGGTTTTCTGCCTTAATGATATGACTAGTTCTGTCAGTGGAGTAATGAAGTCCCTCACTATTATTGTATGGCCACCCATCTCTTTTCTTAGGTCTAGTAGTACTTGTTTTTTAAAACTGGTTACTTTGGTGTTGGGTGTGTATACATTTAAGATAGATAAATCTTGTTGAATTAAAACTTTTATCATTATATAATTCTCTTTTTTTTTTACTGTTCTTGATTTAAAGTCTATTGTATATCATATAATAATAGCAACTCCTGATCTTTTATATTTTCTATTTGCATGATATTTTTTTCACTGATTTACTTTGAGTTTGTGGGTGTTTTTAAACATTAGTTTGGATTCTTGTAGTCAGTACATAGTTGAATCTTGCTTTTTATACAATTTGCTAATTTATGTATGTAAGGGGAATATTTAGATTATCTACATTCAAGGTTAATATTGAACATGAGTTTTGTTTTTGTCATAGTGTTGTTAGCTTATTGCTGTAATCTCAGTTGTGTAATTTCCTTGGAGGGTCTATGAACTTTGTATAATATTTACATGTCTTTTTATGGTGTCAGGTATTGTCCTTTTGTATCCATGCTCAGGGCTTTTTTGAACATTTTCAGTAAGACCAATTTAATAGTGACACACTCACTTAGCATTTGCTTGTCTGGTAATGAATTTATTTCTCCTTCATTTATGAAACTTAGTTTGACAGGATATAAAATTTTTGGTTGTCATTTTTTTTTTCTTCAAGAAGGCTAAAAATAAGCCCCCAGTTTCTTCTGGTTTGTAAAGTTTTTGCTGAGTTCACTGTAATTCTGATGAGCTTTCCATTATAGGTGATTTGACATTTCTCTCTAGAATATTTTAAGATTTTTTTCCTTAGTGTTGATTTGGATAATCTGACGACTATATAGCTTGATGATGTTTGACTTTTGTATGATACCTTCCAGGTGTTCTCCAAGTTTCCTATTTCTGGAAGTCTATCTCTCTAAGAGGATCAGGGAAACTTTCCCTAGTTCCTCAAATATATTTTTCAAATTTCATACTCTTTCTTCTTCTCTCACAGGAATGACTGTAAGTCACAGGTTTGTTTGCCTTACATAATCTCATGTTTCTTGAAGGTCTTCTTCACTTTTAAAAATCATTTTTTCTTCATTTTGTCTGACTGGGCTAAATTTTATGACTAATGTTCAATGTTAATGTCATATTTTCTCTAGAATACAATTAAAAGATTTCAACTTTATTTTGAAATTCATTTGGTGATTTTTTAAAAAATAATTTCTGGATTAAAAAAAGAATTATCTATCTCATCTTTTATAATCCTAAATTGGTTTTCTGGTTTCTTTGTTTTGTTTTTCAAATCTCTCTTAGATTTTGTAGAGCTTCCTTACTGCATTTTAAACAGTTTATAATTTCTGAATTTTCATTTATTTAGGATTCATTTGTAGAGACTTAGTGCAATTATTTGAAGTTGTCAGTACAGTGTGTCTTTTTGTACTGCTGCTGCTAGAGTTCTTGCACTAATTCATTCTTATCTGATGTAGCCATCACCCCTTATTGTGTGATTTGCTAGTATTTGGATGGAACTTTTTATTCTGTTTTTCCCTTTATAGTATAACTGTGGTGTATGTTGTGTTGAATTGTTTGACTTCATTTTTTGGTGTTTTCAGGGGGACAAGGCTCTGTATGGGTTCCTTGGTTATGAGTTCCTCTGTATGGTTCCTTTGTGGTGACTTTCTTGAATGTTGATTGTTGTACTGGAGTATTGGATTATGAGCCTACACACTCTGTTCTGCAGGGCTGGTGGTATGTGTATGGATGTCTCAGTGAACTTATCTCAAACACTACCACTGTGCTTTTTTGGCCACAGGTATTTTATTTGGTCTTGTAGTGAGTCTACAGTCCAGTAAATTGCACTCTAAGAGTTCTCTCATGGGTTCTCTCATGGGTAAGGTTCTCTCATGGGTAGCCCAAACCTGAGTGGCGGCACTAGCCCTGATGGGGGTTGGAGGCAGTTCATGTTGGGATATGCTGAGGTCTCAGGGGGAGCATTAAGGTGACTATATCAACATCTCTTCCTAGGAAGTCAGGAATGTGATCCACTTTCCAATCACACCCCATCACAGGGCTGATGACCTTTAGTTCTTGTAGACACTGTCTTTTGGGTTCCTGCTACAATGCAACTAAAGTCCCTGCAAATTTTTTTCTGGCAGATACCACTGAAATAACCTGTGTGCAGCTGCTACAAAAAGTGTTAGAAATTCTGTCTCCAAGGATATCCACGCCATCCCCCAGCAGGGAAACTCTGTTGCATCTGCAACAGTGGATAGGAAGAGTGGTAAATGGCTCCCAACTCACATCCATTCCTGGCCACAGGTGCTGGCCCCTCAGAGATTAGCACCACACTTATATTTCCTTTGTCCCAAGAGGTGTTTTGGTGGGTTATGCTCCCCACTAGGGACTGCCCACACAAAGGGCTAAACCTCCAGTGATCTCACAGCTCCTCGGGGTCCCATGAGTACACTGTGGTTGCCAAAATCAGAATAGGTTCTGGTTATGTTTGTCAGGGATCTGGTGATATTGGGACACAGGGTAGGTTTCCCAAGTAGAACAGTGGTACACAATAAGTGCACAATCACAGTGGCACACACTAACCTAGTTTGAGTCTGAAGGAAGTGAAAATTCATCTGCATGAGCTGGTCACCTAGTGCTCTATCCCCAGGAAGCACTCAAATCGCCACCAACAGTGTTGCCTGGGATTGCAAGGCCAGAGGGGATTCCCAACATTTTGGTAGTGAGCAGTATGTCTCAGGAGTGAAAGAAGTAATGAAACCTCCCCATCTGCGCTTTCTGTGGAACTCCAGGTTGCCTAGGGGTCAATCTCTGCCAAATTCTTGTACTTTCCCTTTCTATATAGCCCAGCTTCTTCCCTCTAGAGGCTTTCCAACAGGTGCCAGCTCTCTTTTCTCAGCTTTCCATTCAAAAAAGACAATTCACCTTTGACTTTTTGTTTCCTTCTGAAGAAAACTGGCATTTGTTATATCTACTCAGAGATCTTGGAGAAAACATTAAAAACAAAAATAGCTGGGCGTGGTGGCTCACGCCTGGAATCCCAGCACTTTGGGAGGCCGAGGCGGGTGGATCACGAGGTCAAGAGATCGAGACCATTCTGATCAACATGGTGAAACCCCGTCTCTACTAAAAATACAAAAATTAGCTGGGCATGGTTGCGCACGCCTGTAGTCCCAGCTACTCCCGAGGCTGAGGCAGGAGAATTGCTTGAACCCAGGAGGCGGAGGTTGCTGTGAGCCGAGATCACGCCATTGCACCCCAGCCTGAGTAACAAGAGCAAAACTCTGTCTCAATAATTAATAATAATAATAATATAATAATGCATAAAATAAATAAATTTTAAAACTTTTTAAAAAAACATTTCTTCAATGAAAATACATCCTTAGTCTATTAAAATGCATATTAGATATTTACTAATTCTCAAAATTTCTAGGAGTATATCTCGTACTTTACTAGAGATAAATCTAATTTAATGATTAATTTTTAACTTATTATTACACAGGCCTTGTATCCTTTAAACAATTTCTAATAAAACGCTTTAGATTACTTAGCCTGGTAAAAATTCCCCAACCACTCAACTGGCCAACTCCTCACCAAAGTGTCACTATCCTGATATTTTCCATACTTTATTTAGTGTATATAAATCATTTTCATTCTGAGCACCAAATTTTCAGATTTTAATTCTAATAGCTATAGACAATTTTAAAAACTATGGGATACAATGATTTATAATATTTATATCTGATACACTGGTTTTCACTCAAAATAGGGGAAAAATGACTTTTTATCTGTTATTATGATGAATGATAGACATTAAATCACAATCTATGTTTACTTTGAAAAACTTCAGGTTTGAATTACTTTTACTTGACTGACATTAGAAGTCATTTTATATTAAGTATTACTTTGTTTTTCTTTTTACATTTTGAGTGTGCTGCTATAGATAATTCATTAATATACTAAATTATGACTAAACATAAATGATGATGAGAACCACATTAAGTATTCAGCCATTATAGTAGGATAACTGTAAAATGCTAAATCATTATCTTTCTTTAGGAAAGCAAGTTATCTCAGCTTGAACTGCTCACTAAAATGGTTTGTTTTACCTTATCATGTAGAGGGCCTGGCACATAATAAATTAACATTAATTGCTGATAAATTCATAAATCAATTAATTATAGTAGCTACTAATCAATGGTTAAATATTCTACGGGAGTAATTTAGGTGATATTTAAAACATTAAATGTACACTTTATAAGGGAAGTACACATAGACACACATACACACACACACACACACACACACACACACACACACACACAATAGATTGCCCTTTTCATTCAGCAGTCACTGAAGATAAAAATAAAAGAGTGTTCTATATACACCACCAAAAAAAAAAAAAAAAAATGGTGCTTAATGGAACTAAAGGCCAACGTAGTCAAGGTGTGATTAATACAAGTAATTTTTTTTACAACTTTTATTCCTGCTTTAATTTCATTGTCTATTCCTGCTTCCAATTTTTAAACTAAACAATCACTAGCATTTTTTTTTGCAACAATTTTCTAAGTGATTAAACATTAATTATGGGTTAAGCAGAAGTTTTTGTGAATAAATTTCTTATATTTTTATGCACCAAAATATGTTTCCCCAAAATTTATATGTTGAAGCCCTACCCTCCATGTGAATCTTTTGGAGATGCGGCCTAGTATAGGAAGGTGGTTAAAGTTAAATGAGGTTCCGGGGTGGTGCCTTGATCCTTCAGAACGGTGCCCTTCAAGGAAGCAGAAGAGACACCAGAGACCTCTCTTTCTTTCTGCCGTGTAAGAACACAATGAAAAAGTGATCATTGGAAAGAGAGGTCATGGAAAAAAGAGCCCTCAGGAGAAGCTAACCTCTGCAGAAAACTTCACCTTAGACTTTCCTGTGTATGAACTGTGCAAAGATAAAACGTCTGTTGTTTAAGCCAACATCTAATGTCAAGTAATTTAGTAAGGACAAATAAAGCAGATTAATTGTTATCAACTTCTTGCTAGCACCAAGGTTTTCATTGCTATTATAATTTCACTTTAAATTTTCAGGAAGAAAATGGCAAAAATAAGCAAGCAAAATGTTAATAAATTATAATCTAGTAAAATTGATAGAATTATATATAACTTGTGAATTTTCATCAGGTATTTTACACCTGACTTTTGTTACACTGTTAAGTAGGAAATGTCTTATTCAGTATCTAAAATATCTATAGAAGACTTATTCAAAAAAGTGTTCTGTCCCACTCAATGTTTCTCAAAATTTAATTGAGATTTTGTTTGCTTTTCAAATATCATTTATACTTGGAGTCTTAAGCATAAGATTTTATAATTTTTTTCATTTATTTTAATATTTATTAAGTATATACTATATCTCAAAAAGTATAAATATATGTTTTCATTATTTGTAATCTTTGTGTCTTAGGTTCTACAATCCAATAGAAGAAACCTATTATTTAAATTGTGTATAACAAAGGGTTTTTTTGTTTCGTTTTTGTTTGTTTTGTTTTGTTTTGTTTTTTTTGAGACAGAATTTCACTCTTGTTACCCAAGGTGGAGTGCAATGGCGCGATCTCGGCTCACCGCAACCTGCGCCTCCTGGGTTCAAGCAATTCTCCTGCCTCAGCCTCCCGAATAGCTGGGACTACAGGCACGTACCACCATGCCCAGCTAATTTTTGTATGTTTAGTAAATACGGGGTTTCACCATGTTGGCCAGGATAGTCTCGATTTCTTGACCTCGTGATCCACCCGCCTCTGCCTCCCAAAGTGCTGGCATTATAGGTGTGAGCCACTGCACCCGGCCAACAAAGGTTTTTAAGACATTATCTTCTTATAGCAGATTTAGGGTCACAGCAATATTGAGAGGGAGGTATAGAGATATTCTGTATCTCCCTGTTCCCACACATGGTGAAGCTGTCAATTTAAAAGATTCGTTTATTTAAAAACCATTGTAATTACAATGACTAATGCTTTGATGAATAATTTTATGCACTAAATTGACTGGACCACAGTTTGCCCAGGCATTTGGTCAAACATTATTCTGGGTGTATCTGTGAAGGCATTTTAGAATGAGATTAACATTTGACTTGGCAGACTGACTAAAGCAAATTGCTCTCCCTAACTTGAGTTTGCCTCATCCAGTCAATTCAAGGCCTGAACAGAATAAAAAAGCTGATTAAGAGGCAACTCCCTCTCTCTGCCCAACTGCTTTATGCTAGAACATTGGTCTTTTCAGACTCAGACTGTTCTTCTTGGATCTCAGTCTGTTCTTGGATCTCAAGCCGGCTGAGTTTCAGAATAAAATTACACATGAGTTTTCTCGGACTCCAGCTTGTTGACTGCAAATGCACTGCATGCATGGTTATAGATATAGAGAAGTGCATGAATTTTCTTCGCGGGGAGAAGGTAGTAAGGAGATGCTTAAAGTAAGCTAGTCATCGAAATATCATTGATCAAGTGTTCTAAAAGTACCACTTTCGAGATAATGTGAGACTGCTGTGCCAGGTCATTAGGGATAAGGGGAGATTTTCTGAGTAGAGTAGTAAGTAAATCTTAATCCAAGCAATAATTAATCAAGTTTAAGAAATAAGATATTGGAAAGTGAATGAATATAATTTCCAAAGGATCTGAAATAGTTCAGCATAATTATATTATAGGAGTGGGGCTGTCAGATATTAGGAAGTGATAAAAGATGAAGAGAAAAAAGGAAACAGTTTAAAGGACAAAAAGTATGTTGTAATCTGTATCAATTCCCTGTGACATGATGTAAATACTTGAAAAGTCACTTTTCCTCAGTTAAAAAGTGAATGACATGAACAAAGATATATTTCAGAAAATTACTTTGAGTTTTTTTATGGCATGCTATCCAGCCAAGAGACAACCCACACACATGGAAAGATAATACTAAATTTTCTGTTTACTTTTTATATAGAAATAAGCAATAAAAAAGATTTGACAGTATAATGTATGGATTAGCAATATAATAAATGTATGCATAAATATATGAATATTGGAGATGCATAATTAATATTTGTTTTATACTGAAAGGTATGTGCAATGATAAAAATATGAAAGTCGTTCTAATAGGCCAAAATGCATAACATTTAGTATATAATTTAGGTCTCTCAGAGACGATCATTGGCCTTATCAAGCAAGTAACAGTTTATGTAAGTGTTCAAGCAGTGTGAAATATGATCATTCAGTACTAAACATCTACATTTCAAAAGAGGTCAGGTTTAGTGGCTCATGTCTATGTTCCTAGCACTTTGGAAGGCTGAGGTGAGAGGATCACTTGAACTCAGGAGTTAAAGACCAGCTTAAACAATATAGTGAGATTCTGTCTCTACAACATAAAAATTAAAAAATAAAATTAGCTAAGTGTAGTGGCACATGCCTGTAATCCCAACTATTTGAGGCTGAAGTGGGAGGATCACATGAGTCTCTGGATGAAGGCTATACAGAGCCATAATTGCATCACTGAACTCCAGCCTGAGTGACACAGAAAGACTCTGTCCCCAAATAAATAAGTAAATATTAAAAGAGTACTAGACATTTGTTTTATTCTATCAATCCTGAAGGTCAATTAAAACAAACACAGGAAAGTTAAAATTAGATAAATTTTATCAGTTAAAACATGATATATAATTCCTATAAACAAATTTTATAGGTATGTCTACCTTTTAAATAAGAAGAATGTTCAAAGTTTACAAAGGTATATAAAAGAATACAAAAAATTTGAAAATCTTTTATTTTTAAGTCAAAATTATAAAGCTATGAATATAAATTAATTTAGATATTTAGTATGCTTAAAATTATCAATAGAATTTTGGCTTATCTTGCTAAATAACACTAAAATTCATTTGAGAATTAGAAAGCATTCAAATATAGCCCATAAAATATGATAAGAAGACAGTTGAATAGTTATTGTAAAAAACATATGCACAATATTTTTCTTACTTTTTTGACAATAATATATTTTAATTTGTTCCCAAATAATATTTAAGCAATAAAACAAGGGGAAAATCACTTTTTTTCTATTTCTTCCTTGAAAGACAGAGGTGAACCAGGGTATAGACCAGGGGCATATAGGCAAGACAGGCAACTTAAACCTGTGACCCACCAAGGCTGCATGTAACAATCCACATTCACCCATATCCAGTAGTTCAATCTAATGCAAACTGAGAAGAATCACGAGCTTATTTTCAAGTTAATGATAATGGATGTTATTTTACTTATGACACTATTTCTTAAAGTATGATTCATGAATAATATGAATCATTACATGGTTTCCTAAATAAAAGTTCAAATTTTGGGACAGCTCTGTCAAACCGAATTTATTAATATTTATAGGAGTGAGACCAAGGGATCCACCATTTTAACAAGTATTAAGTGATCATTAAGTATATTATATTTAATTTTAATTGTAAATTTGTTAGTCCCAGTAATAAGAGATATGTGTCATGGTCATTTTATATAACTGTTTGGCCAAAGGTAGTAAGTAATAAGTAATAAGTATAAGTAATAAGTAACATGCTATTCTTATTACTCAGGTGGTTTCAGTTTGTTGTCAATTAATAAAACATGTCTATGAAGTAAAAAGATATAACATTACACTTTTCTTAACAGTATTAAAAATACAATATTTTAAAAATAATTTTGTATTTTGTAATATTTATATATAGATGAGGATTGTAATTATCAGTAGTCTCTGCCATCAGCGCGATTTGTCTTTGTATTACTTTACATTTCCTCATTGATGGAGGGGGAATAAGTATAATTTTGTATAAGGCTGTTGTGAGAGTTAAAGTAATAAGGATGACTGCATGTTTGGCAAATTGTAAGTGCTCAGTCTGATATTACATGTTATCAATCATATAATACATAAATACACATGCATTAGTTATTATGGTGAGGATGAATGGTTGCAGACAATCACAGTTAACTTTGTCTTTAAATAGTTATTGACAGACAAAAAACAACATGTAAAATTAATGGTCCTGAGGATTTTAAATATAAATTACAAACAAAAAAATCCAAACATAATCCAAGCATAAAACTCCAAGCATAATCCAAGCATACACACACACACACACACACACACACACACACACACATATGTAAATATATATAAAGCAAACTTGTTAATTACAGCATATGTATATGCTATAATTATTGATTGTAATATAGAATAGTATGATATCATTGCATATTAGTATTGACACAAATTGTACACGTTTATTTTTGTAGTAAATGTTAACCTATAGTTATCTATTATTTATAACAACTTTCTGTTACATAAATTTTATTAAATTTATTTCAACAATGAAAATATTTTATTTATATAAATCACAAAATGTAGATCTAAGACCTAAGGTATTGAAAATTATATATATTTGTGGCATATATATCTCAATACAGCCCATAATGATTGACATTGCTATTTCAATTAAAGAACTGCTTATTTATACAAATGATATTTTTCTGTGAAAACCACTCTTGTAAGTATGTTAAATAAACTGTGTCAGCAGCAGTGGCTTGGAAACAGAAATAAAGAATGTAAACACTGCAAAGAAGCATAGAAGATTAAGTTGAATTGCCATGTATACTTAAGTGATATCTCTTGCTTTTCATCTACTCTTTACCTTGCTTCATTTTTTGTAAACTTCTCAAGGGATCCTCTTTGAATCTCTGGAGAGAGATAGAGAGAGAGAGAGAGAGAGAGAGAGAGAGAGAGAGAGAGAGAGAGAGAGAGTGTGTGTGTGTGTGTGTGTGTGTGTGTGTGTGTTTTCTGAGTATACTGCAGAGCAACAATCCTCATGGTCACATATCAGCATCCTCTACTGCTTTTCCTTCTGCCACACAGGTGGCAATTATCGAGTCAGATCTATCTCTCCTCATGAAAAGCCAAAAGAAAAAATAATCCCTAAACTGTAACCCAGAAACCTATGATGATCAGCAAGTTAATTATCTGAACAGTTAAGGTTTCAATGGACACTATATTCATGAAAACAGCATTATTAGTAGTAGAAATAGTCTCTGGGTTTGGTAAAGTTATAATTGACAGATACTATAAGGGTAAAAATCATAAATTTAAATCTGAACCTAAATTTTATTTTGATTTTAATTATTACACATATAAGTTAAAAGGATAAAAGGAAATATATTTCACTAAACTGTTAATATATAGTAAGAAAAACATGGATCTTTTGGCGCATTCAGTTACACTATCTGTGTATATTTTTTCTTTTTATAAAGAATATATTACAATAATCATTCTGAGATTTGACGTTATGTTTTCTCAATAGAATCATCATTTATTCTGTCAGTTAAAATCGCTTGGCTTAGCATTCTGTAAATAAGTAAGCTGCCATTTGGTAATAGTTTTCAAAAATGTCAATGCCTATAACTTTTTTTCCTCTAAAGTAATACTTCTAGTACTTTTGGAATCTTTTATTTTAGAAAAGATAAAGGTGATATATAATATTTATATTTTAAAAGAATATTAATTGTGAAAATAAAAAACTATCGAGAGACTCAAATTATTTATCAATACAAATCATTATGATCTTTTTCTATATGGAAATTTGTTAATGATCATATAGCCAGGACAATATTTATTTTTGCAAAGGTCATATGTTAAAAGACAATTATACTTAACCTAGAAAATTAGATTGCTTCGCTAGTAAAATATATGAAAATTTTTGTCATTTCAATCCCTAAATGAAAATTTCAATAGTTGGAAAATAATCAGTGATTTAGGGTAGTATATTTCCAATGAAAAGTCTTTAACTTAACTTTCTATTATATATAGTATAGATTCAATTTCAATTTATCTTTCAAGTAGCATTTATAATGGGTATTTCTGAGATGAATCTCAAATAGTATTATGTCAAACAAAATGAAGAAAACTGTAGAAAGCGAGCCTAAAAAGACAAAATAGAAAACATCTTCAGAATAGAATTGGACAAACTTACCTAAAAACAGTTTTCATTTCTATTGAGATTTATCTGTCATATGCCCTGAAGTAAAACAGAAAGAGCCCATGGTGGAAAAGGAAATGATTCTTTCACCTTAGCGATTTCTCTCCTATCACTGTAACTTCCTAATTTTATATATGAGGTAGAGATAGAGCTAGAGGCAGAGACAGAGACAGAGATAGAGAAAAATATTAAAACCATTGATCAATTATCCTACCCTATTTATTCTCAGTCCCACTTTTAGAGGTAATCATATCGATCAAATTCTGCTCTTACTCTTGTGTTAGTTTGCTAGGGCTATCATAATAAACTACCAGATTCTTGGTGATTTAAATAACAGAATTTAGTGTCTCCCAATTTTGAAGACTAGAGGTCAGAGATCAAGGTCTCAGCAGAGTTGGTTCCTACTGAACCATAAAGGGAAGGATCTGTTCCGGGACTCTTTCCTTGGGTTGTGGATGGCCAGCTTCTCCCTGTGTCTTCCCTCTGTATCTGTGCCCAGATTTTCTCTTCTTATAAGGATAACAAGCTTATTGCATTAGAGCCTACACTAATGACTTCATTTTAATTAATTATCTCTGTACAGACCTTATAAACAAATATGGCACATTCTGAGGTTGTCTGGATTAAGATATCAACATGAATTTTACAGAGACATAATTCAGCCCATAACTGATTAATCCCCTAATAGTGAGCATTGTTCATACAAAAGCTAATAAAGTTATTATAGAATTTTGTGTTTAATAATGACAAAAAACTTTATGAACTATAAGGATTTTAACTTTTTATACTAATACATTTTATATGTATTTAATGATATAATTAAAATTCAATACCAAATGTTTTATGTTATATATGAGTAATATATTTTTTGTGCCAGCCCCCCACCAACCCTCTATTTTGAAGGGACAGAGTCTCCTGTGACACCCAGGCCGGAATGTAGTGGTGCAATCATGGCTCACCGTAGCCTTGACCTCCCAGGTTAAAGTGAGCCTCCTACATAAGCTTCCCAAGTAGCTTGTACTACAGGAACACCCCATCTGGCTAATTTTCTAATTTTTTTTTTTTTTTTTTTTTTTTGGTAGAGATGAGCTCTCCTGGTGCTGTCCAGGCTACTGTCAAACTCCTGGGCCCAAGTAATCCTCCTACCTCAGCCTCCCAAAGTGCTGGAATTACAGTAGTGAGGCACTGCTCCTGATCTCTTGCCCTTTTTTGGATTTTTCTCTGTATTTCATTTTATTAGTGGTAGTTCACAGAAGAATTGTATGCCCTTTTATTATTTCCATTAAGATAAAAGTTCAGTTTCTTCTTGAAGATGCTGTACTCTGAGTTGGTTTAGTTGTCTGAATTTCTGTGAGAATTTGAACAAAATTATTTCTCAACATAAGTCACAATACTCAGCATTATCTCAATTACATTTTTAAAATTAATTCTCTCTTTTCTGGAAATCTTGCTTTGTTTTTATATTGTTTTGACTTTTAAGCTAGGAACCATAATTAACTCTTTGTTACTATTATATATTTTACAAAACTGTTGACTTAGTATTATACTATTGTTTTTCCTGCATACAGAATTCCAGTCTTAAAATAATTCCCCACTAGAATTTACAATTAAAATTTAATGCCGTCAAATAAAAAAGCAGGGCACCCATGTGATTCTAATTTATTTGTAAATACCTTCTTTTTTATGTTCCTCCCTCCACTGAAATTCATTCCAGTACTCTGATATTAATGGCTCTGAAATTTATTAATAGAAATTATATTACATGATGACAAAAGATGAGAAATCCAAAGATTTGGAGTCACAGCTAGGTGGAGAGACCAAGGAAAGCCGATGTATAGTTCCAGTCCAAAAGTGGGTAGGCTCAAAGCCCAAGAAGAGTTGATGTTTAAGACCAAAAACTAGAAAAGACCAATGCCTCAATCAAAGTAGTTAAGTAGAGAGACTTCAGCCTTTTTGTTCTACTATTCTGTTTTCCACTGATTGGATGAGACCCACTCCCATTAGGAAAGGCAATCTGCTTAACTAAATCTACCGATTCAAATGTCAGTCTCATCCAGAAACATTCTCACAGAGAAGCAGAATGTTAGGCCATGTGTTCAAGCACTGGATAACCCTGTCAAGTTGACATAAAATATTAATCATCATAGGTAGTAAACACAAGTTTATAATGTGTTTGTTATTGTTATTATGTACATCATATTATTTATGCAACTGATAATTGTTATTCTTAGTAGTTATGTTCTATAGCATAGTAACTAACACTAGAACACTGCTCCTAGGGGAAATACAAGTTTAGGTTTTTGTGAACTTCTAATCAGAACATTTTATTCAACCTATCAATATATAGCTTTGCTTTATATGTGTTTTTCCTTAAAGCCATTTTATTTAATATGTAGTGTTGATTTGTAAACATTAAACTGATGGTAGACAGAATTATAATTCATGATTCATTTAAGCTTATCTAACACAAGTACAATACATTCTGCATAACTCATATTACATCTGTCTTGTGCTTGAGAGCACCAGAAAGCACTTCAGCATTATATTTAAGGTCATTTAAGCAGCAAAATGACCAACAGAAAGTAAAAGATGTCAAAAATGTACTATGCAGACTGCATAAAGGATACTTTTTCAAAAAAGCCTATATTACAGTTGATATAAGACAATAGAGCTTTGCTTTATTTAACTTCAGCTGGGAATGTGTACTCAAGTGACCCAAATTTTTCACCAGGGTACATGTTCACACATGACTGCAAAAGTGTCTTGAGTGGTGATTTTGATGTTACAAATAAATCTTAACTAGTATGTGCATTCTCAAATACAGAATTCACAAATAATGAGGCTCAAATATATATATTACTATTTCACGGGTGCTGTTGTTATAAGCACATATAGTCTTTAACTTATAATAAACCTGGTGCTGTTGTTGTAAGCACATATGGTCTTTAACTTATAATAAACCTGGGATCTACTTACTGTTGTTATCCCTGTTTTAGAGACCAGGCAGCTTTTGCTCAGAGATAATTAAGTAAATTGTCTAGAGAAATAAAGCTAGGAAGTGTTGGATCTAGGAAGGGAATAACTGGGTACTTGGGCCCCCAAGTCTCTCCTCTAATCTTTATGCCATTCAAGATCAACCAGAAAATGAATTCTTTTCTTTTACCAAAATACTTGATTCCAAATATTTTATTCAAATCTCTGGATTAGAATATGTTACCATAATTTAAGTAGCAGACAAATAGAAGGATTAGATCTTGTTAATTACTCATGGTTAAATACAAAAATTTGTTTGAAAATATGAAATATGAAAATATAACACTATTTTGTAATCACTTCTTTTAAATGATACTATTATTTTGTAATTTATAAAAATTAAACAGAACATTTAAATTAGTGGAAAAACAATGAATAGTAAGTATGTTATTATAAGGAAGTTTTGCAAATTTCACTGCAAATAAATTAATAATTAAGCACATCTTAAATGTGGGTGCTGTTGAATTATCTGCTTTTGTTCTAAGTTGTGATCAAACAGGATTTGTTTGCTTAGCAGCTTCTTATTAAGTCATTAGGATTGCATAGCTAAGGAAACAAACAAAGCTTCTATTTCCAGGCAGCTTCCTCTCTGGCTCAGAGCAGGTGCTTTCATAGCTTTTATACTTCTCCTATGGGTGAGTTCTTCCAGCTCCTGAGGAGGTGGTAATGTGCGTCAGTTTCATCAATACCAGCTTCAATCCAAGGAATGTCATTCTGAATATAGCAGGAAACACATAAACCACCTGCATTTAAGTACTTGACATTTTGGTGAAATACAACAGCAATACCAAAAACTACAACTGTTTGACTTGTATTCATTTGATTATTATTTATTTTCTGTTTTTATGGAGCAAAGTTTCAAAGAAAGCACAGTTATTGTTTAATGAAAACAGCAGGCAATGCAATGCACAGAGAACTGCTCTTCTTTTCCCATTTGAGAGACCAGAATTTTAAAAACTCAATTCCTCCTTGAAAATCATTCAACTTTTTATTCAAATTATAAACATTCAGGCTACCAACTGTTTGAAGAATTGAATGAGAATTTCAATTTGAAATTGACATAAGAATTTTTTTGTTGTTCCAACTGGGAAAAGGAATTCAGCTTGGTGCTTATGAATTTTATATACACTGTAATAGTTTTTTTTTTTAAGACAAAAAATTATAATACTATTTTTCCCTGCTCTTTTTCTTTTTTCTATCTTCCTTTTCATGATCATACTCTTTTCCTGATTTCCTCTTTTTCTTCCCTTCTCCAACTGGCTTCTCTCCAATAGCATTCATTCATTTCATTGAGTCATAAATAGTTAATGCTGTCATTTATTCTCTGCATATTCATTCAGTGCATATTTGCATTGAGAGCCTAATGTGTACCTGTCTCCATTATATGTGCTGTGGATAATTTCCGAAAGTCTTTGTCCTCATGCAGCTTTCCTTCAAGTAAGAGAAAATTATAAGTTAAATCAAAAATTTAAACATTTTCTTTACATGAATTACATTTTTTCTTAATTTATATTTTATATTCTTAATTTATATTTTTATAAAACATTTGAATATATCATATATTTTCCTCATGATTATTTATTTCTAATTTTGAATAAAAAATAAATGGTCAGCATTGTAAATACAGTACAAATTTATACATATTCTTTACCACAATGAACATTGAAGGTATATTGCATGAAATTTAGGAAACTGAAAGTCACTGGTCTTCTGACCAAACACCAGACCAATGGGCTAGATCCTGAGAAAATGTCCATACCATGTGATTCCTTAATGATTTACTTTATATGCAGTTTACTGTCAATCCTCTTATTTTCCCTCCCTCTCTTTCTTTTAACAGATGTGTATGTGTGTATTAGTTAATTCTCATGCAACTATGAAGAAATACTGAAGAAAGGATAATTTATAAAGAAGAGAGGTTTGATTGACTCACAGTTCCACATAGCTGAGGAAGCCTCAGGAAACTTACAATTATGGCAGAAGGCACCGCTTCACAGGGTGCTAGGAGAGAGAATGAATGCAGAGAAAAGGGGGAAGCACCTTATAAATGCATCATATGTCATGAAAACTCATTTGCTATCACAAAAATAACATTAAGGAAACCACCATCATGATTCAGTTATCTACACCTGGTCCAGCTCTTGACACATGAGGATTATTACAATTCAAGGTGAGATTTGAGTGGAGACACAGAGCCAAACCATATTCTCCTACACCTGGTCCCTCTCAAATCTCATGTACTCATATTTCAAAAGACGATCATGCCCTTACAACAGTCACTCAAAGTCTTAACTCATTCAAATATTAACCCAAAAGTCCAAGCCCAAAGTATCATCTGAGTCAAGGCAAGTCCCTTTTACCTATGAGCTTGTAAAATCAAAAGCAACTTAGTTAGTTCCTAGATACAATGAAGTTATATGTTGTACAATGATGTACAAATATGTCCATTTCAAATGGGAGGTGTTGTTCAAAACAAATAGGGCAGTTGTTAAACCTTTGAGTTCCAAAATGATCTCCTTTGGCTACACGTCTTACATGCAGATTATGCTGATGCAAAATGTGAGCTCCCACAGCCTTAGGAAGCTCTGCCCTGTGGCTTTGTGGGGTACAACCTCACTCTTGGCTACTTTAACAGTCTAGTATTGAGTCTCTGCAGCTTTTTCTAGTGAGTGGTGCAAGCTGTCACTAGATCTACCATTCTGGGATCTGGAGGACAGTGGCCCTCTTCTCACAGCTCCATTAGGCAGGGGTCCAGTGGGATACTGTTGGGGGGTTCAACCCCACATTTCCCTTCTGCACTACCCTTGCAGAAGTTCTCCATCAGGGCTCTGCCTCTCCAGCAATCTTTTGCCTGGACATCCAGGCATTTCTAAACATCCTCTGAAATGGAGGTGGAGGTTCTGAAACCTTAATTCTTGACTTCTTTGCACCTGCAGGCCCAACACCACATGGAAGGCACCAAGGCTTAGGGCTTGCACCCTCTGAAGCAGTGGTCTGAGCTGTACCTTGGCCCCTTTTAGTCACTGCTCAATCTGAAGCAGCTTGGACATACAGCACCCTGTTCCGAGGCTGCAAGGGGCCCTGGCTCCAGCCCATAAAATCAGGTTTTCCTCTTAGGACTCTAAGCCTGCAGGGGAGGGCTATCATTAAGGTCTCAGACATGCTCTGGAGATATTTTCTCCATTGTCTTGATGAATAATGTTTGGCTCCTCATTACATATGCAAATCTCTGCAGAGGGCTTGAATTTCTTCCCAGAAAATGGTTTTTTTTTTCTTTTCTATTGTATTATCAGGTTGAACATTTTCCAAACTTGTATGCTCTGCTTCCTCGAATGCTTTATCACTTAGGAAATTATACCACCAGATACCCTAAACCATTTCTCTTAAGTTCAAAGTTCCACAGATCTCTATGGCAGTGGCAAAATGCTGCCAGTCTTTTTGCTAAAGCATAGCAAGAGTTATCTTTATTTTAGTTCCCAACAAGTTTATCATATCCATCTGAAATCACTTCAGCCAGCATTTCATTGTTCATATCATTATCAGCATTTTGGTCAAAGCCATTCAGCAAGTCTCTAGTAAGTTTCAAAGTATTCCTCATCTTCCTGTGTTTTGAGTTCTCCATGTTTCTAAGAAATTACAAACTTTCCACATTTCTCTCTCCTTCTGAGCTCTCCAAACTGTTCAGCCTCTGCCTGTTACCCAGTTCCAAAGTCACTTTCACATTTTTGGGTATCTTTACAGCAGCACCCCACTACTCCTAGCAGCAGTTTTTCATGCTGCTATGAAGCAATACCCCAAAGTGGGTGACTTGTAAAGAAAAGAGGTTTAATTGACTCACAGTTTGCATGGCTGGGGAGTCCTCAGAAAACTTAGAATCATGGAGGAAGGTATCTCTTCATAGGGCAGCAGGAGAGAAGTACAGAGCAAAGTGGGGAAAAGCCACTTATAAAACCATCAGATCTCAGAACTCACTACAAGGAGAACAACATGGGGAAATCTGCCCCCACAATTCAATTATCTCCACCTGGTTCTACCCTTGACACCTGGGGATTATTACAATTCAAGGTAAGTTTTGCGTGTCTGGAGCATAAATAATTTTTCTCCTCCATAGATAGCCTGAGACAACTTTTCATGTCATTTAATTTAAATGTGAAACAAAATTGTTGGTCTAAATGTTCCTTATCAACATATATATATATTCTAAATGTTCCTTATCAACATATATATATATATATATATATATATATAATGCTGTATTTACTAACACCATCCTGCAATAACTTAGTCCCATATCTTTTATATAAACACATTTATTTAATAAGTATAAAACAATGGAATAAAGTAATACACATTTTAAGTATTCAGATAAAAAGAATCATAGCAAGAATATTTCTAACAGTGGAGTACAAAAGAAGAAATATAAATTTTAAAGAAAGTAGAAAACCTAAAAGCAGAAATTTAATTAAAGTATTAGACCTCATAAAAGAGACAAAAGCACTTTGGTTTAAATATTTTTATGAAGACCGTTGACAATTTTACAAAGGCATTTGAGAATTTTAATATTTTCTTTCTCTGTAATTTTAGTAGACTGGAGTTTCTGCAAATTATTCTATCAAATTATCCTCTTTAAAAAAAAGATAGAATAGTCTCACATATTAGATCTTCTAATAAATGGAAAAATACCCATTCAGTATTAAAACTTTCCAACTTAATTTTACATAATTTTTCTATGTTTAAGATAATACTAGGGGCTCATAGAAAAGTTTGAATTTTTATAATTTAAAATCTTGGGTTTAAACAATAACATAAGTAATGCCAAATTATCTTCAGTAGTTCATTTATGTTGAGTAATGCTACAATAAACTTGAGTAAAAATCTTAATCTCATGATTTTTGAAAACTATTCATGTACACACATACATATGTAATACAATTACAACTTTTAACGTTAGTAAAATAAATTGAGGTCACACATGAATAATTTAAATCCTGTGTATCAATATTTATAATTATATAGGAGAAAATATTAAAAAGATAAAAAGAAGTATTTATTCTTTGTCAAACTCCAAGGAATCAATTGAATTTCATTCATGAATAATTAACATCTTCTCAGAAAATAATGATTATATTTTAAATATGTTTTCCATAAAAGTGATGATATTTTAGTAAATATATTTGATGGCAGGAAAGCGGATAATGACAGATACACACTCTTAAAGGAAGTAATTTTAGTTATTCTTGTATATTTTACATTTAAAATCCTATAGCACAGACTTTAGGTTTAATATAGGAAAATGGAATTATATTTAAATAAAAAGAAATTTTGAATTTTGAAATAGTTATGAAACCAATATGATTTAATGCCAATTCATGAATTGTGCTTTCTCCTTATTTAACAAAGGTTAAGATAGCAATGTAGTGTAGAACTGTAAGTGCAAGAAAAACCTATTATATTCATATATATTTTTTTAAGGTTTACTAATCTTGTAGGGCATTTTTTGAACCTTTATAATATGAATATTCATGTCTTTCTTACTGTAGGTTTGTTTCTTTTTTACTTTTTTTTTGTCTGATTTGTTTCTTTTCTCCTTCAAGAAGTTTCATTTTTAATATATAAGTTTCCTATATATGTTTCCTATCTCTCTTTACAATCATGAGTTTTTTAAATTGCTCTATGCTGTCACATAATTTCAGCAACTAAATTTCAATATTCTTAATTTTTTGGCGGGTAGAGGGACAGAGTTTCCTTCTTGCTATCCAGGCAAGCGCACTACAACATCTGCCTCTCGGGTTCAAGTAATTCTCCTGCCTCAGCTTCCCAAGTAGCTGGGATTATAGGCATGTGCCACCATGTCTGGCAAATTTTGTATTTTCAGTAGACAGGGGGTTTCTCCACGTTGGTCAGCCTGGTCTTGAACTCTGGACCTCAGGTGATCTGCCCACCTTGTCCACCCAAAGTGCTGGAATGACAGGTGTGAGCCACCACACCTAGTCCCTTAATGTTATTATTAAGGGTATTTATTCACATTTTTTCTTTCCTTGAAATTTTTAGGGTGAAAATTAGTTATATAATTGCTTGCTGTTTTTATCTGTTCTACCAATAAATTATATTTTTATATCTGCCTAAGAAGTCTTATTATTTGATTTATAATGACTTCAAAAGGAGTTCACTGCTTGGAGTTTTCTTCAGAGTTTTATTATAGTAGTTATAATTTTCCTTGGCTTGCCTATATCAGAAAGTGTAGGTCACTTCATCAGCCAGACTTGGGTTTTTCATACATATCTTGGAGAATTGGCAAACTATGAATTTTTAGCATGATTTATTTTTAAAAGAATGCAGTGTAAATTATAGTCTGTGTCTTAGTCTGTTTTGTGTTGTGATTACAGAATAACTGGGACCGAGTAGTTTATAAACAATAGAAGTTTTTTTTTTAGCTCATGTTTCTAGAGGATGAAATCTGTAAGAGCATGGTGCAGGCATTTGTGAAAGACTTCATGCTGCATCTTTTTATGGCAGAAGGCTGAAGAACAAGCAAATATAAAAGCAAGAAAGTTAGACAGTGCAGAACTCACTTTTATCACAGCCCATGTTCACAATAATGGTATTAATCCGCTCATGATGATGGCGAAGACCTCATTGTCTACTCACCACCCTTAGCTATTTGAATTCTTAATACAGCCACCACGACAATTAAATTTCAACATAACTTTGGGAGGGACCATTCAAACCACAGCATTTTAATGCCAGTCTTTCAAAACTCATGTCCTTTTCACAGATAAAATGTATTTATTACATCCCTAGAATCCCAAATTCTTAACTTGTTCCAGCACCACCTCAAAAGTCCAAAGTCCAGACTCTCATCTGAATTAGATATGGGTGTGACTTAAGGCACAATTCAACCTGAGGGAAGTTTTTCTCTATTTTCGAGCTTGAGAAATTAACAAGTTGCATGTATCCAAAGCAGAATTATAGAACAGATATGGGGTCGACATTCCCAGTCCAAAAGAGAGAAATAACAAGAAGAAAGGGGTAACTGGTCCCAAAAAGTACAAAACTCAACAATGAAAACAACATGAAATCTTTAAGATCCTGAATAAGTTCCATTGATTCCATGTCTAATATCTGGCACACTGGAGCAGGAGTTGAACTCCCAAGACCTTAGGCAACCCCACCCATATAACTTTGCTAGTTTAGTTCATCCAGCAGCTCTCATTTGTCGGTATCCTTGCCTGCATCTCTCCCAGGCTGATGCTGCAATGTGTTAGCTCTACAGTTATGAGGTCATGATGATTCACTACTACAGCTAAACTAGGCATCACCCTAGTGGGGGATCTCTGTGGTGGCTCTTCTTTTGCAACAAGTCTCTGGCTAGGTCCCTAGGTTGTTGGTGACAACTTTAAAAATCGAGGTAAAGGAAGCCATGCCCCCACAGCTCTACATTCTGCACACCTACAAAATTAGCACCACATGGACACAACCCAGGCTTATAGCTTGTACCTTCCAGAATGGTGGATGGAGCTGCACTTGGACCCACTTGAGCTGTGACTGGGGCAATCAAGAAGCTGTGTTAAAATTTGTGTAGCAGAGACATGGAGTGATTACAGGCAGCTTGTCCTAGATGATGTCCTGTGCCTGTCTCTGGAAACTTCTGCCTTCCTTGAGTTCTAGGACTATTATAAAAGGATCATCCTCAAACATCTCAGAAACCCGTTTAGGGACATTCTACCATTGTTTGTATGATCCCTTCTCTCTGTACTAACCTTTTTAGCAAATAGTTGCTTGGTCATGTCCTTGGTTTTTGCTCCAGAGTATGCTTTTTCATTCTTTAAACAACAGGGTGGAAAATATTCAAAATCTTTCTGTGCTATTTCTCTTTTAATTATAAATTCTACCTTTAAGCCATTTATTTTATCTTCACTTTTTATTGTATGTGGTTAAAGGTAGCCAGGAAATTTCTATAATATTTTACTAAGAAACTTATTTCACTAGATATCCTAGTTTGTTGCCCTGAAGTTTAACTTTTCATAAAACCCTACAGCATATGCACAATTTATTCACATTATTTGCTACTTCATTACAAGAATGGGCATCTCTCTAATTTTCAATAAAATATTCCCTTTTGCGTCTGAGACCTTATTGCAATAGACTTTACTGTCTGTACTTCTACCAATATTCTGATCATGACCACTTAGGTGTTCATGTTAGATACCTTCTCTAGGAAGTTCTAGACTTTCTATACCTTTTTTAAAAATTTAGTTCTGGACTGTCATCAGAATCACCCTTGACACTCCATTAATGGCACTCTGGGCTTCTCTAGCATACTCCTTCAAAGTCTTCCAGCTTCTAGCAATGACCTGGTTCTAAAGCTACTTTCATATCTTCAGAGGGCAGCCTCATTTCTGTGTACCAGTTTGTGTGTGTGTGTGTGTGTGTGTGTGTGTGTGTGTGTGTGTGTCTTCATTTTGTTTTACTATAACAATACATAAGATTGGATAATTTATCAACAATATAAGCATGTTTACTTTAAGATTCTGGAGACTTGAAAGTCTAAGAGTGTGGCACTCATATCTCATGAGGGCCTTAGTGCTGCACCATTCCATGGCAGAAGGCAGAAGGACAAGAAAACACAAAAGCAAGCAAGAAAGAGAGGGCTGAGCTCTTACATCAACCCATTCTATATTACAAATTTACTCCATTGAAAACAACATTACTCCATTAATGAAGGTGGAACCCTTATGGCCTAATCACCTCTTAATAGTCTTACCTCGTCTTAACACCAGCAAGATGGCAATTAAATGTCAACATATGTTTTGGAGCGAGCCTTCAAATCATTGCACCAGGCTATTATAGACCTCTCTATTGAGAATGGTACAGGGCCTCTTATTTCTAAGGTTACCATATGTTGTTTGAATAAAGATAGCTTTAAGAGCAAGCAGAAAGTTCAGAACAATAATGAAATTGGTGTAAATAAGACCATGGACTTTCAGGGGGCCAGTGCAAAGCAGATGAGTAAGTCAGTTATTTCTTGATCCTGACAGTATCCATTCAGTGGGCCAGTTTGACCTTTTCACATAGCCTCAGATTAGTGTGTTTTCCTTTGATCTGCCAGAGAACTTAGCGACTTCCAGACTTCTGTTTCTTAGACACTATTCTAAAACTTGAGAAAATGACACCTAAACACTGTGTCTTAAACACAAGAACTGAAAGCCTCAGAGATCTCAGAAACCCCTTTAGGGACGTTCTGCCATAGTTAGAAATCCACTCTAGATGCTATTTATAAAATAGGTGGATCTGCTAGTAGTAACTTAGGATTATAGAATCAGAGAAATATATTTTGTGAAACCTAGAAAGTACACATCCAAAAGTTACTCATATCTGCACTTAAAAAATAGACACTCTCTTGGAAATTCACTCAGCTCTGAATACCTCACATGTGATTTTCAATGTATATATTAGTTCTGAATCATGTATTATTTTCATGTCTTAAGTTGTATATTTAAAAAATAAGTAATATCCTTATAAATGAAGAAAACAATGAAAAGTATAATCACATTATCTTTAGGCGAATATGGTTTATAGATGCATATCTAAATACAGTCATTCCCTCATTATCTATGGGGTACTGGGTTCCCCAGTGAATACCAAAAGTCTGAGATGTTTCAGTCCCTTAGTTACAATGGCTCAGTACTTGTATGTAACCTGTGCACATACTCCCATAATAACTCCAAGATATAACTAGATTATTTATGATGTCTAATACAATATCTACACATTACTTCACTTGCATGGATTCAACATAATGTTAGATGCGTATATAATTCCAGTTTTATTTTTTGAATCTTTGAGGAATTTCTTTTTCCTGAATGTTTTTTATCCATCATTAGTTGAAACCATGAATGCAGAGCACACAGATATGAAAGGCCAAGTCTGTAAATATTTTCCATATATCTGTACACATACTTTATTATAAGAACATTGAAATAACATATACAAGAAGGAATGTAAGTACTTCAAATTGTATGTATATGTTTTAGATTGCTTAAATGTGCATTCAATTTTCAATTAAAATTATGTATAGATATATATGGTTTGAGCCGGGCGCGGTGGCTCACGCCTGTAATCCCAGCACTTTGGGAGGCCGAGACGGGTGGATCACGAGGTCAAGAGATCGAGACCATCCTGGTCAACATGGTGAAACCCTGTCTCTACTAAAAATACAAAAATTGGCTGGGCATGGTGGCACACGCCTGTAGTCCCAGCTACTAGGGAGGCTGAGGCAGGAGAATTGCTTGAACCCAGGAGGCGGAGGTTGCGGTGAGCCGAGATCGAGCCATTGCACTCCAGCCTGGGTAACAAGAGCGAAACTCCGTCTAAAAAAAAAAAAAAAAAAATATATATATATATATATATATATATATATATATATGGTTTGAAATGATATGTTAAATTAACTATATTGTATTGTATGTTCAATTTTAATTGTCGTCTCTGATATGCTCACTAGCTTTCAGACTGTTTTAAATAATAATATTATGTGTACATAGAAATAAATGCAATCTCAATTCAAAAGTTTAGTTTCATCCTAATGGTCCTTTATTTCTGAGTGTAGCAATAATTACAAACTGGATTCAAAAGTTATAATTCCTTTCTTTATACAGTCCTTTATTTCTAAATTTAGCCTTAATAATCCAATTTTTGATTGAAAATGAGTCTTTTTTATGAAAAGTCAAGTCTTGAGACAAAGAATTATCTTATCATCATTTAGTGACAATGCATAATAAAATGAATTTCTGGGTAATATCAAAAGACTTTATTGTGAACTTTCATCAGAAACCCATTATAATTCATTTGAAGAAACTGACATGCAGCATATTACTGCAATTTACTTTTTTGCCTATGAGAAAGAAACCTTGCTTCGAAAACGTATTGAAGTAAAGGGGAAAAATTTCACTTAGATATAAATCTAGAGAAAAGAAAGACCAAAAAAAAAAAAAAAAAAAAATTCTGAGGTCCCGGGTTTGCCATTCATGGGAGGAGGATTACTTGTAAACAAGAAAATGATGGATTCATGATCAGCCTGTTAATGGTAACAGCATAATCAGAAGTTAATAATGAGAAGATTTTCATGACCACATCAGAATAGCTTAGTAAATAGTACACTTGAGATTTTACAAATCCTGTATATAAATAAAAAAACTCTCAGGATGATATTTCTGTAAGACTGTACTTAAATAAAAAGCATATATTTACAGAAGTAAATCTACGTTTAAACCCTTTCAATCTTGAGGGCAGGACTCCACAAAGAACTTACTGCAGGCTTAGATGCTCTAGCAAGCTCAGCTTTAGTGAAATGTAATTTCCAAGACCAAAAGGCCAACATACTTGAACTGATTTAACAAGTACAGGCGGAGTATTTTTGAAGAAGTTATTTAACCCATTTGAAACTCATTTTCTCAGCTGAACCTTAGAAAATGTAGATTCTATGAAAATAAATGAAATGTTGTTTACAAAATGCTATTTCTAGGACATAACAATCCTCTTTTAAACACAAACACACCCCAGTAAAATAAATAGAAAAAATAAATAAGATGTATTTAAGAATATTATAACTCATATTTGTCTGTCTACCTACAAATGTTACAGCAATTTACCTGGATTAAATGGCTTTACAATTGTTTCATTAGGTGAGAAAAGAAATCTTAGAAGCAAAATTTAGGTTAAGACTCGGTGGATAAGATCAATGTCTCTCTCCTTTCTCTATTGCATACTGCTGGGTCTGATTTTTTTTTTTTTTTTAGTATTAGAAATCATTTATATTGACCAATAATGATGGTATCCACCTATTGTGGTGATTATTCAAGTAAGTCAAACAGCTTATTCAAGACTGTTCTTTTCTTACAATATGTTCCCCAACTTTTATTGCCCAACTATTTTATTCTTCCTCTTATTTTCTACCATTTCATTTCACTACTATGGGCATGACTAAACAAACTTACTACAGTCTCTGTAAAAATGTATATTTTGAAGCATAAAGTAATTAGAATATAGTAATAGAGATTCAAATGTGGGTACCTTGCCCATTTGTCATGTCCTCGAGGTTTTACTGAACTGGACAGCAGTGTTTTTACAACTTGCTACTCTCAGGAGAGAGCTTTGGGGCTCTTGCTTCATACCACACACTTGCTGTAGGAAGAAACTGATCCCGTCAGGACCTGTCATTTCTTTTCGTTTTTAACCGGGAGAAAAGCACACACGACACTGCCCCTGATAGAACACAAATATTCTCTGAATACTTTGGAGAACATTAAGAAATTCACATAGTAGGAATTCACCTAAGATTGATGAAGGAATTGAGAAAAGCATACTTTTCAAAGTAAGATGAGATTTATCAGCTATTTCTATCACAAATATGCTGGCAGAAGAAGGTAACAAGCCCAATTATTCAAAAGATGACTATAGTATAGACGTGGGGACACTTCATTTTAGAAAAGTATCTGTTTTTCTATTTTTATTGGGCCTCTTAGCTAAGTCATAAACTTGTTTTATGTTCTGTGGGATTTTTTAAGATGGAGTCTTAATCTGTCACCAGGCTGGAGTGCAGTGGCACGATCTGGGCTCATTCCAATCTCTGCTTCCCAGATTCAAGCCATTCCCCTGCCTCAGCCTTCATAGTAGCAGGGACTACAGGCAGGCACCACGACACCTGGCTAATTTTTTTTTTATTATTATTATTATTTTAGTAGAGTTGGGGTTTCATCATGTTGATCAGCATGGTCTCGATCTCCTGACCTTGTGATCCACTGGCCTTGGCCTCCCAAAGTGCTGAGATTGCAGGCGTAAGCCTCCACGCCTGGCCTTCTTTTTTCTTATTATTTAAAATAGATGATTCAGGAAACTTCTTTATGTAACCTCTACATTCACCTTCTATAACCTTTTCAGTGAGTCTTTAGAAGGACTAGCAATAGAATTCTTAGATAATGAAGGTCACTTAGAGAAAGTAAGCCTTCCTGCTTTAACATGGTTCAGTGTTATTTATATTTGAGATAACTCCAGATGTTTTCCAAATCTTGCATGTACAATTCCCTTGTTCAATTTTCTATTAATGAAGACACCTTTCTCTTATATCACTCATTTTTTTTGTATTGGTATGATAATGCTTTTTTATGTAAAATGACTATTTTTCATAACACTTAATGTGATTATGCTCTTATTTGAAAATTACTTCAAGGATAATGTTATATAATAATGATCTATAATGTACAAGGTATAACTGCAGATATATGTGTAGCAGTATGGAATTTTAGGATGAGTTCTGTTAAAATTGTGGCTCCATTTTAATAGCCACAAGTCAGTTATGATGGAGCTATACAGGTCTTCTCTAATACTATTATATATTAAACTGTCTATATCCTGCTGCACTAATATGGAGAATAAAAAATAAGTTGATTGAAGTCCAATTTAAATTCAACAACTAATAAATATAGGATACAATTTTAGTATTGAAAATATCTTAAAATGTGATATGTGAAAAGACTATTACTCTGAAACTCATTTACGTAAACATAAATGGTATGTTAGGACTTTAAGCTGTGAGTTTAGCAACTTTTGTGACAGATAACTTAGGTGAAATTGATAATGTTCTCATTTCCTTATTGTATAAAAACTGGTAGCTGTGGTTCTTTAAAAGTAAACATAGTAAACATAGTAAATACATATTTACTCCCAAATTGACTAATCTAGAAAAAGAATTATTAAAAAGATACATATATAGCAAACTGAGTTAAGGAATTTTCTATGACCTTAGTTAAAATTCATATCCTCCAATCTAGTAAATGTGAAACAGTGTACAAATATTTCTTTAACACAATACTTTTGTTAATTTTCTACTTGAAAATATCATCAATAAGAAATACTAAATATCACTTTTTTATCTTTGATCACAAAATTATGTTATATTTACATAATAAATTATTCACATATTTACAAATAAACTGATGCAATTCACACACACACACAGAAATAAATTCAAAGTTTATAAGCATGTATACAGCAATAATTTTTATTGCTTATATTCAATCAATAGATGAGTCAATTGACTGAGGTTTTCCAGTCACTCAGGAAAGTATAATGATACATAATCATAGAATAGTGAACTTTTTTTAGTTTTTATATTTACTGGCTAACTTACTTTTTTCTAAAACAGTTTATTCCACTTGCATTTAATATTTTAATTGAAATTTGTTTTATTTTTATATAATTATATAAACTAAACTGAGTATTATATAAATACTTAAATATACTGAAGTAGAGTTCAATTTTTATGGAAATAGTCACATTTTTTACAGTGGGACTTTTGCTTCCTTTTGAAAATAAAGTTAGATCTATTGCTCACTCTCTGTAGGGAAAAATGGACAGTTCTTCAGTAGCTTCATATAAGATCAGCATCTCCTAAATTTTAACTCCTCTCCATTTCATGTGCAGGTACCATATCTAGGAAAATAATTTAAAAATTTTTTTCAATGACCAAAAGTATGTTCCCATGCCTTTCAACAACATGACTAATGATGCACCTTCTGTTTTGACCATAGTTAAATCTTTAGAGGTGTGAATGACTCCCTGCCATCCACAGTGGAGACTGTCATGATTTCTCTTAGCAAGTTTCCAAGTGTGAAATAAACCATGTATCATATGTCTTTTTTTTTTTTTTTTTTTTTTTTTTTTTTGTCATCAGTTTAAATAAATATTCTCTGGCTATGCCTGTGATGACCACAGATTGCTTTCAGTTACGAGTTCAACTGGGCCTAAATACCTAATACTATAACATGAAGAAGTTAAACCAGAAAATGTCTAACGTCTCTTCCAACATTGAAATATTGGGCATGCCAGTGAACAAACAATTTTTTTTTTTTTTTTTATATTACAGCTTTGACTCCAATACAAAAAAAAAAAAAAGTGCTAGGGAATTTTGTGTCTTTGGGGTAAATGTTTAAACCATATAACAGATGAAAATCATGGAGATATAAGGCATGGATTTCCTACAGTTACAAGCTATTAATGGGGGCAGGAGTAGCCTAGAAATTAATTTAAATAGTGCTTGAAAAATGTTATAGTTAATGAATAGAAGACAGATGGATCCTGGAGAATGACAGTGGATTATCATAAACTTAACCAAGTGGTGACTCCAATTGCAGCTGCTGTACCAGCTGTGGTTTAATTGCTTGAGAAAATTAACACATCTCCTGGTACCTGGTATGCAACTATTGATCTTTCAAGTGCTTTTTTCAACAATCCTGTCTAAAAAGCCCACCAGAAGCAGTTTGCCTTCAGCTGGCAAAGCTGGCAATACATCTTTAAAGCCCTACCTCAATGGTGTATCAGTTCTTTAGCCCTATGTAACAATTTAGTTACATAACATAACAGGGATCTTGAGAATCTTTTCCTTTCACAGGATATCATATTGGTCCATTATACTGATGACATTGAGCTGACTAGACCTAATGAAAATGAAGTTGCAACTACTCTAAACTTATTGGTAAGATATTTGCATGTTAGAGGATGTGAAATGAACCTGACTAAAATTCAGGTTCCTTCTACTCAGTGAGGTTCCTAGGACTCTGGGGCATATTGAAATATTCTTTCTAGACTGAAGGATAAGTTGTTGCATCTGGCCACTCCTACAACCAAGAAAAAGGCACAACATTTAGGGACTGTTTGCATTTTAAAGGAAACAGGCTCATCATTTGGATGTGTTACTCTGGCCCATTTACCAAGTGACCCAAAAAGCTGACAGTTTTGAGTGAGGCCTAGACCAGAAGACTCTGCAACAGATCCAGGCTGTTGTGAAAGCTGCTTTGCAACCTGGCGTTATGATCCAGTCGATCTATTGGTATGTGGATGCTGCTTGGAGCCTTTGGAGGGTCCCTATATGTAAATCACAGTAGAGACCCTAGGGATTTTGGAGAAAGGGCCTGTCATCTGCACATAACTACTCACCTTTCAAGAGATAGCTTTTATTCTGCTACTAGATCTTAGTAGAAAATGAAGACTTGACCATTAGCCATGAATTTACTGTGATACTTGGGCTGCACATAATGAAATGGATATTTTCTGATACACTTAAGTCATAAAGTTGGGTGTGCACATCAGCACTTCATCATCAAATGGAAGGGGTATACATGTGATCCAGTCTGAGCAGATGCTAAATGTATGAGTAGCTTAAATGATGAAGTGCCCCAAATTCCCATGGTTTCTACTCGTGGTATGCTATCTTCTCTCTCTCAGCCTACACCTATGTCAACATGAAGCATACCCTCTAATCAGTTAACAAGGGAGGAAAAGACTGGGGTCTGGTTTACAGATGGTTCTAAACCATATGCAGGCACTACCCAAAAGTGGACAGCTATACCACTACAGCCCCTTTCTTAGATGTCCCTGGACAGTAGTAAGGTAAAATCTTCTCAATGGGTGGAATTATGGTCTTGGGGGGATGCACCTGTTTGTGCACCTGGAAGGAAAAATAGCTAGGTGTGTGATTCTATTAAATACTAATGGGCTGTAACCAATGGTTTGGTTGGATGTTCAGTTATTTAGAAGGCTTTATGTGCTCTAACTCAGCTCCCAACACACAATACTGTCTCCCATAGCCAGGATTCATGGCTCCAGGAATAAAGGGGTGCAATAAGAATAAAATCACTCTCAATTGATCCTAGTAGACTATTAGCAAAATTTTTATTTACTGTTCCCATGGCTTTACATACTGCTGGCCTAGGGGTCTTAGTGCCAAAGCGAGGAATGCTTCCAATGCTTCCATCGTGAGAAACAACAATGGTTCCATTGAACTGGAATGTAAGGCTGCCACTTGGCCACTTTGGACTCCTCACATCTCTGAGTCAACAGGCTAAGAATGGAATTAAGGTGTTGGCTGGGGTGATTTACCTGGACTACAAAGGTGATATTGGACTATTGTTCCAGAATGTAATTTTACATTTTGAATTTACTAAAGGTAGATGGATTGCTTGTAACACAAAGGATAAATGCAAAATAATTACGTTATTACAGGATGGATACCCTGTTCTCTAGTATGTGATGATTATACATTCTGTGCCTCTATCAAAATATCGTATGTGCCCCATATATACACCTACTATGTATCCAGAAAATATTTTTAAATATACAAAATTAATACTAATAAGAAAATTACTTAGACTATGGCATCTTGATAATTGAATGAAAATATAATAAATTTAAATAACAACTGTTCTCCAATACTGGTATTTGTCTGCATAGCTATATATATGTAAGAAATCACAAAATATATGTCCCAATGTAGCAGAATATCAAAGATTTGGAGAGACCATTGGGGGTTGCAGGAGAATTTTGTTTAATGTGATTATGGGCTTAGTGGAATTACTTCCTAATTCTGAGCAAAAGACAAAGAAAATGGAGTGCCTTTTATGCACCTAGGTGGTACAGGATGATGATGCCGGAAGTAGGTTTTAAAGAACAGTTAATTAACTTGTGACATGTTCTGTGATGCACTTTGCATTTGAAAAGTAACATTTTGAGAAACACGTTTTGCAGCCTTGAGCCTATTTGCTTTGTGAATTTGTAGCTGTTGAGCAAGAAAACAAGAACTTTTAGATGCCTGAAAACATGGTTAGAATTTTTTTAAAAATAAATTAAGTTAAATGATTTATAGGAAGGCAGTTAATATTCTGTCTTAAACAAAGCTGGGAAAGTATTATATTAAACAGCACACAAAAAAACAAAATTTATTATATAGCAACTACTAATTGTAAAGTTTTTACTATTATTGCTACTATTTAATTTCCTTCACGAATATTAGCAATTATATTAAACTTGTTCTAATGTGTATATATATATATATATATATATATATATATATGGATGACAGATGATAGAAAACTGAACATAAGTATAATTTAAAAAATATGTGTAGTTAGGATATATCAACTTTAAACATTTAGGGGATTACATTAAATTTCATTTATTGTAGTATCTTTTATTTATGATGATATCCATTTAATTACAGTCTTAAAATTTAAGAAGTAAAAGGTGACTGGGGTTCAAATTTAGTATACTTTTGACTGTTTTACTTGAACACATACCATGTAATAATAAATGAAGTCTATTCATTTGTTCTAAATTTTCTAATAATTGATGTCAAATATGTTTTCTAATTCATAACACTTGTTAAAGCAGTAGAAAAATGCAATTGCACAAGATTTGAACATCTCTTTATATCTAAGATTAATAATGTTTTACATTTTATTCAGAATAAACGGTTATTTAAAGAATATGTAATCTTTACCTACAGAATTGCTAATAATATGGCAAGTTATTTAAATAATAAATCATATTGACCTTTTATCCTTAATGTAGTTATTCTGAATAAAACACATTTTCATGAAACTGTTCATATAACATTTATTATGGCTATTATTATTGTTTTATCTTCCAATTAAAGAATTTCAGAATTAAGGAATTACAGATTATATGGCAATGTGAAAATCTGTAGCAAAGTTGTTATATTGTTGCTGTCTTTCTTTTTTCAGGTTTTATACATGATCACTACACACCTTAAACTTGTTCTCAACTAGGATTTTTAAGAAAGAGGCTACATCATTTTTCTCCACTTATTTACTTTCCATTTATTATTAAATTGTTATATTAATTTTTATCAAAATATAAGGACACATATTATGAAATATTAACTGATTCTACACTTGCTTTCCTAGTTGTAACTCCACGGAGAGAATTATTTTAGAGTCTAAATTATGTTGACATATGCCTTATTCTGGTTAAATATTACTTATGTAACTACTTCTTCATTTCTTATTTTGGAACATGGTCTATTGATGAGAATTTTGACCTCTTTCAATCCATTCCCATTTTACTCAATCCCAGTTTTCTTTTATCCACATCACAAATATAGTTAGATTGTGATTTTGGATAGACAGACTATAGATTATTATTCAAATTTCTATTATTCTGATAATGTAAATTTTACTTACATGTCAGTTACAGAGTATTTGATCATATCATTTTATGGTTTGGTAGAAATTCATAATTTCCTCAGACTTAACAATCATCATTTTTTTTGGCTTTAGTTTCCAAACATATCTGTACTTGTTTCCTATGATTGCTAAAGCAAATTACCATAAACTTTATACTTAAAATAACATAAATTTATTCCCTCAAATTTCTAGAGGTCAGAGCCTGAAATCCAGCTGCCACAGGGCCATGCTTCTTCTGAAGCCTTTAAAAAGAATTATTTTTATTATTATTATTTTGTATCTTTCAGCTTCTATTGATTCTTGTAGATCATGCCTCGTGGCAGCATAACTCCAAACTCTGCCTCCATCTTTTCTGTGTCTCTGGCTCAAATATCCCTCCCATTTCTCTTATAAATATGCCTACACATTTGATTTAAGGTCCACTCTAAATCTAAGATAATCTTGAAATTCTTAATTAAGTCTGCAAAGGCCTAATTTTCAAAGAAAGTCATGTTCACAAGTATTGGCGTCAAGTTTTGAGGGAACAATTCAAGCCACTACAGTATCAAATGTGTACAAGCACATTAAATGTTTTATCAAGTTCAATATTTTAAGCAAATCTTTTCTAAAGTCTCCACACCTGCTCCAATTTAGACAGTGGTTCTCTATGCCAAATACCTGGCTCTTACTTTAGAAATTCCTTTCAGAGTCATCTGAAGAATTGCTTCCATCTGTGTCTTTTGTTGAGAGCCTGTTTTTTCTTAATCCAGTGTCTTATTGTTTTCTTTCTTGGTTTATATCTTCCTTTTTGTATGTCTATATTCTCTTTTATCTCTCTCTCTCTCTCTCTCTCTCTCTCTCTCTCTCTCTGTCTCTCTCTCTCTCTCTCTCTCTCTCTCTCTCTCTCTCTCTCTCTCTCTCTCTGTGTGTGTGTGTGTGTGTGTGTGTGTGTGTGATAGAGTCTCCATCTGTGTTGCCAGGCTGGAGTACAATGGTGCAATCTCAGCTTACTGCAACCTCCACCTCCCAGGTTCAAGCAATTCTCCTGCCTTAGCCTCCTGAGTAGCTAGGACTACAGGGGTGCACCACCAAGCCCAGCTAATTTTTGTATTTTTAGTAGAAATGGGATTTCACCATGTTGGCCAGGATGGTCTCAATCTCTTGAACTCATGATCTGCCCACACTGGCCTCCTAAAGTGCTGGGACTTTGCATGTTTATAAATGTCTTAATTCCAAATTTACCTTTAATTGTAAATGTTGCGAAGCATGAATGTGTAGATTTTATAATGTGTAAGTAGTAGGTTAACTTTCATTTTGTTTGTAGTAGCCTGCTTGCCACCTTGATTCATGGTACTGAGCTTTGCTCAAAATAGAAATAGGATACACTTGTGGATGTGACAGCATAACTATTTGCATCCCAAAGCTCCCTCAGAGGTATACATTACCAGTTCATCTACATTATTTCTTGAAAATCTATATTGTTTGATTTGTGTGCTTGAGTTTGTTTGTTTATTATTTCAATAGCTTTAAGGATACAAGTGATTTTTGGTTATGTGGGCAAATTGTATTCTGGTGAATAATGTAACCATTACCTGAATAGTGTTGATTGTACCAAATAAGTAACATTTTATCCCTCACCCCTCTCTCATCTTTCCATCTTCAGAGGCTCCAATGGTCATAATATACCTATGTAAGCCTTTGTGTACCCATAGCTTAGCTCCCAATTATAAATGAGAATATGCTGTATTTGATTTTTTGTTCCTAAGTTACTTCACTTAGGAAAATAGCCTCCAGTTCCAAACAAGTTGCTAAAAATAATAATTTTTAATATCTTTTATAGCTCAGTAGTATTCCACAGTGTTTGTGTGTATGTTTACATATACATATTCATATGTGTATCCATATGTAAAAATATTTCTATATATATATATTTATAATAACATTTTATTTATTCACTCATTGGCTCATCCACTAATGAGCACTTAGGTTGATTTCATATCTTTGCAATTGTAATTGTGCTGTGATAAACACACACAGGCAGATGTCTTTTGATATAATCACTTCTTTTCTTTTGAGTAGATATCCAGTAGTAGGATTACTGGAACAAATAGTAGATCTACTTTTAGTTCTTTGAAAAATCTCCATTCTGTTTTCTCTAGGGGTTGTACTAATTTATACTACCACCAACAGCGTATAAACGTTCTCTTTTCATCACATCCACACCAACATATATTGTGTATCTTCTTTTAAGAAATGTCTGTTCATGTCGTTTTGCCCACTCTTTAATGAGATTGTTTTTTCTTGCTGATTTGTTTGAGTTTCTAGCTTATTTATTATATGAAGTAATGTAGTGTAAGTTTTTTTGATACTTATTTGTCGCACATGTATTTTGATGATGTGATTTGGACTGTGTGCAACTCTGACACAGAAAACTAGAATCTGTGTTTGTGTGCTTTAGGACTCCCAGTAGATCATAATGTCTCCTGATGATATAAATCTTTGCTTGAGATAAAACTTATGAATGTTCCTTATTAGGGTCTTGAGTCTTACCACTTATCCCACCAAGTATAATTGCTGCAGATATTCCTTTCCTTTGTGTTTTTAAAACACCTTTCTGTATAGTAATTTTTATTGTTTTTTGACAAATGTTTTTATATATTCTGATCCTTTATATTTGGTTAAGCCCATTGGGTTATTTTCTTGAAGTTTCTAGGATCTTACTTTGATATTAACTGACCTGAAATGTCATAATTGACTTGTCTTAGTGTAGGATTTATTTTATCCTTCCAGCTGCACTTTTGATATGTTCTTTTAGTCTAGAAATACGTTCTTTACATTGGTAATATATTCTTGCATTATACTTTTGATGGTGTATATAATAGCCTTCATTTTAATTTTGGTTTTGTTGTTTTCTGGAATTTCTATCATCAGGCTTTCATATCAGCAGGGCTAGTCTTATAAATTTGTTTTCTTTTAATTTTTCATATTTTTTGTGTTTTTATGTATAACTTCTTCAACCTTAATTATATGTTATTTTGGTTATCATATAATTAATTTACAAAACTCATTTTCTCCCTCTGGTTATTCTTTTATATAGCATCAGATTTAAATAAGTGTCTTATATTTCTTAATGAGACTATCTGTGAGATGTTTGGCTGCTGATTAAAAACTTTTGCATGATTTTCCAGGCCTGATCATGAGTAATTACAAAGGCTTGAGCTGCAGGACTCAAGCTGCTCTTTCAACACCAGAGCTGGTGCACAGCTTATGTATACAGTCTTTGGAAGAAGTGGCAGTGAAGGACTCCGGATCCTCTGGCTAGTCATACTCCTAACATGTTTGCATTCCAAACTTAGGTGCCTTCATTCTTTTGTTTATTCACTTATATTATACTTTAAGTTCTGAGATACATGTGCAGAATGTGCAGGTTTGTTACATAGGTATACATGTGCCATGGTGGTTTGCTGCACCCATCAACCTGTCGTCTACATTAGGTATTTCTCCTAATGCTATCCCTCCCCTAGCCCCCCACCACAGACAGGCCTGGGTGTGTGATGTTCCCTTTCCTGTTTCCATTTGTTCTCATTGTTCAGCTCCCACTTATGAGTGAGAACATATGGTGTTTGGTTTTCTGTTCTTATGTTAGTTGGTTGAGAATGATGGTTTGCAGCTTAATCCATGTCCCTGCAAAGGACATGAACTCAACCCTTTTTACGGCTGTATTGTATTCCATGGTGTATGTGTACCTTAGACAGAGGTCTTCATCAGATAACTTAAGGGAGTAGGAGAGAAAAACCTTGAAAATAGTTTTCTCTGCTCTGACGTAGTACTTTTTACTGTTCCAACTCTGACCCTGTCAGCTTTTTCTCCCTACAGACCGTAAAACTGTTGAAGACTTTTATTCATGCTCCCTCAGCAGTGAAATGCACCACCCCCAACAACACACACACACACACACACACACACACACACACACATTTGTGTTGATCTACTTTACTCTCAATCAGTGCATCCTTCCATATGGGAAAATGGAACATAGAGCTCCACTGCAATCTCTGGTTGTAGCTTTTTGCTTCTATCATCACAGGAAACGATTAGAGGCTTTACACTTTCATTTTTGGCTTGCAGCTTTAATTGGCTACTCAGACACCTAACAACTCAGCTCTTTTGCCAGCTCAGTTGAGCTCCTGACAATTTGTAATACGTTTTTCAAATTTGCTTCTATCTTACCAGTCCATGCTCCTAAAGGTTACATTGTTTTTTTTTTTTTTTTTTTTTTTCTTTTTATCTGGATCATTCACATAGATCCATTGATGGCCTTCTACTCATATTTATGACATAAATAATGGCTTTAAAACTAAAAATTTTGCAGATTTTTGGACATTCTATTTCTAGGTATGTAGCACAGGTTGGCTTCCTATTGTGTCTCATTCTCCAAATTAGTTGGATTTACAATTAGATATATTTATCTGACTGTCTATTTTATATCTCTGTGTTTGTCTGTCTCTTCACAGATAGTTTTATTTTCTAATTATTCCTAAACATTTATTTTATATAAAATAAAACATTAAATTTTATTTCCTTTTAAAAAATTGAAAAGAGACATAAAGAAAATTACTGAAGTTCTAACTTCCTATCCTAATTCTACTCCCAGATTTAAGTGGAAAGGTGTTAGTAACATGCTATACAATTGTGTGGCACATCACATATGTGCAAGTAGCCATTGTATATATTGTAAACTCACTAATTTGGTATAATCATGCACCTGCATATCAGTGTATGTAACAGACATATTAGAATAAATATTTAAAAGAGCATTCTTTCAAAAATTTATACCTTATTCCATAATCTTAGACCTAGGTGTTTTTTAAAGGCAAAGTGAATTTCATTGAATGGGATTAAATACAAAAGTCTCCACCTTTGTCTTTGTAAAATGATATGCTTTTCCTCAGAGACTTTAGAACCCTTGGAGTTTATGGAGAATGGGAGCTTTCTGTGTTTCTCTCTTGAGTAATTTTGTTTATTCTGAATAAATTTTTATTTATTTACTTTTGAAAGAAATACTTCTTTCAGGGCTTTCGATGATTTTCTTAGTTTGTATGCATTCAATAAAGTGTTCCTTTATTGAAATCTCTTCTTTATTCTGTTATTTTTTCTAGATATAGAAATTTAATAATCTAAGTTAGATATTTTTATTCTTTCACAAGTTTACTCTTTTACTTCTATGGTTTCTGTTGAAAAGTCTAATTATTTCACCTTTGCATTTCATGTTTATCCCTAACAACTTTTTAAAAATGTCCTCTGTGCCTTTGTTGTTAAAATAGTTTAACAGATGATTTGGTAAGCATGTTTATAGGTGCCTGATTATGTTTTTGGTTTTCTTTATAGGGTTAGCTGAAACTCTTGATTCTGTGATTTGATGACTTTCATTACCAGAAAAATTTTTGATAATCATTTTGTTAACTTCTTTTTCTACTATTTACTTCTCCTTACCTGTTGTGAGAAGGATTTACATGTCTTAGGTTATTAGGACTTTGTAGGGTTTCCTCCTTACTCTCAGATTCTAATTATACATGTTAGTCCTATTGATATGGTTCTTACAGGTATCTTGTGGATTTTGTTTGTTTTCTTTTTTCTTTTTGTACTTCACTTCAGATATGTTCCATTGATCTATCATTGAGTTTAGCAGTTCTCTTTCTCTTTTGTCTAGTGTACTGTAAAGCACAACTCCTGATAGTTTATTTTCAGGTCTCACATAATCATGAGTCTGAATAAATTATAACTCTGTTAAAAATACTGAAATTTTCCATGTCATTTATACTTTTCTTCATTTTTTCAAAGTTACTTTAAGATGCTTTATGTAAACTCTAATATCTGAATCATCATCTATAAATCTGATTCTATATTTGCATTTTCCTTCATTACCATTCATACTTTTCTACCTCTTTGCACACTGTATGCTGGAAATTTTGTATAGGAAAACCACAGAGGATCTAGATGATTCTCCCCAAAAGATACAACTCCACTTTTACTCTATTAAATAGAAAAAAAAAAAAAAGAGCCTGGTGTATCTAGAGAGGATGATTCTTTCTGTCTTGTCTGCCCTGCAATATTCCTCCCAGACTTTTGATGAACTCCTGGTAGAGCTGTGACTCTTCACTTAGGACAGACGGAAAGGGCATTAGTTTTGTGTTGAAAAGATTTTGAAAGTTTATGTGTAAGGTTCTCAAACCAAAAACCTTCAAAGATTGCAAATTTCTTAAGGTCTATCACCTCTTTAATGTAGTCTCACTGTCTCCACTAGGACTTTACGTACTGTTAACTTTGAGGCTGCAGATGTTTTCACATCACCATGTAAAACCTTGTATCATAGTACCCAGCACCTCCAGTGAATTTCACAAATATTTCATGTTCTAAAAATGTCCACGTGTTCCTCTTTTTCACATCAGAGTCCCACAGCCTGATCTGAGCATGATCCTTAAAATTGGCAGTTACATACTGCAAACAAAGCAGTTGATAATCCTCAATTCACCACGAACACACATGCACTCTATGCAATTTTATTTTATCACATTTTTGCTGTTTCACATCTATTATACATATATATATATGTATGTATAGCAAGTTAACTGGCTAGTTCTAGCTATTGCAAGGCAGCGTTGCCCTTCCATAGTCTCAGATGCAACCTATATCCCCGTATATTTTAGTGAGAAATTTAAAAGTAGGTTTGAAAATACCCAGTTAACACTTTGCTTAAGTTCTCAGTGCCTACTTCTTTCTTCAGTTTCTCTGGTGTGCCTTGCTACAGATTTCACTTTTATGATATTCCACAACCAAGTAAACTTCTCTTTAAGTCCAAGAATAATTATTACTAATAGAAGTTTTCATAACAGGGCAAAATAATGTTTTGTTCATAGTCAAAGTTTAGTGACAAGGTTGACTTTGCTGCCACTGAGGCATTGAGATCCCAGAAGTCCCTGTAAAGGCCTTATTCTGAAATTTCAGAGTTCAGTTTCATCAGCTTTCAGAATGAGCCATAGATGTTGGTGCCCTGTGAAATCACTGTGTCAATATATAATTGAAATGTAAATACCCTCATCTAGTAAGAAGCTTTGTGTCGAGCTCTTGGAGGGCTTTACAAACATTGTAACTCTCACTGTTGTGCTAAATAAATGTGGACTCTCCCCGTAAAATAGTTCCCACTTCTCAGGATCAGGGTATTCTCTATATAAGCCAATTCTGTAGAACCTTTTTCTTCTCTTGTCTTTCTCTTTCTGTTTTGTTTTGTTTTGTTTTGTATTGTTTTGTTTTGTTGTTGTTTTTAGATGGAGTCTTGCTCTGTTGCCCAGGCTGAGAATGCAGTGGCGTAATCTCAGCTCACTGCAACCTCCACCTCCTGGGTTCATGCGATTATCCTGCCTCAGCCTCCAGAGTAGCTAGGATTACAGGTGTGTGCCACCACACCCAGCTAATGTTTTTCTATTTTCAGTAAAGACGGGGTTTCACCATGTCGGCCAGGATGGTATTGAACTCTTGACCTCAAGCAATCTGCCCAGCTCTACCTCCCAAAGTGCTGGGGTTACAGTAGTGAGCCACTGCACCCAGCCAAGTAGGATCTTTTACATCAGGGATTCCCCACAGGTTTTCTATTTATTTTATAGCCGGTAAGATGGTAACAGTTTTCTTCCTCTTCTCTTTTCTCCTTCCAATCTTTATATTTGTTGTTTCTGCTATCTCTTATTATTGGAGAGAGGTGGTTGAGAAAACAAGTTCTTCCCTTTTGGGGAAAGAGGTTGAGAAAACAACTTCTTCCCATTGCTTTGAAAGTTTGTACCATTATTTCTACATTCATCTCAACTGTGGAATCACCCTCAGCAGATATTTGGACTTAGGTTTCCATTTACCTCTCCATAGCTGTATCCTTAGAGAACTAGGTAGAAATATTTAAATTTCAGAAAATGTATTCATATATATATATATATATATATATATATAGTGTTTTAGGTTTTGGGGTACATGTGAAGAATACACAAGATTGTTGCATAGCTGCATGCATGGCAATGTGGTTTGCTGCCTTCCTCCCCATCACCTATATCTGGCATTTCTCCCCATGTTAGCCCACCCCAACTCCCCACTCCCCCACTGTCCCTCCCCTAGTTCCCCCAAACAGACCCCAGTGTGTGATGCTCCGCTCCCTGTGTCCATGTGTTTCCATTGTTTAACAACCACCTATGAGTGAGAACATACAGTGTTTGATTTTCTGTTCTTGTGTCAGTTTGCAACATTCTTTCCCTTAATTTTTCAATTTGTATTATTTCAGTTTCAAGTAATTCATTCAATTTTGATGATGGTGTAAATATTATTTTCTGCTTTATTTTGTATGTTTATGGGCTGTTAAGTCCCTTGTACTTTCTATTTTTGTTTCTTCATTTCTTTCAAATAAGCCTGTGTAGTGTCTAATAATATTTCATTTGTCATGAATTAGATGGAGATTTTATTCTCTGTTCACTCTCTAATAAATCCAAACCCTTCCTTTCTCTCTTTGCTGTTAGAGAAAAAGAGTTATCTAAAATCTTCATCCAGGTTATCTCTTATGGGATTTTTTGAAGAATATGAACTCAATGAGCTATAGCCTGTCTAAAAATTAATTTACTTTTCAAGAAAATCTCACCCATTTTCAACAGCATATTAAGGTAAATTGACTAAAACTGGTATCAGTCAAAATTTTAGTTTCTACCTGCCTTACATCAATTAATTGTTTCTCTTTGCTGTCTTTTAATATATTACTCCATCTGCATATTTTGCCATAGAATCCTGACACTGTGACACTTTCAGACCTCTTCTTCCACGAAAGTAGCCATACTTGTATCCTTACCTACAATAAACATCCTCTATTGAAAGTTTAACAAAGAACTGTCAATGATTCTCTAAATTAAACAGTCTAAACTTTCCTTTGCAAACATATCCAAAACTTACATAAGCAGTCATTGTAAATAATAATACAAATAATGATAACTCTTGTGTTAATATTTTTTGATACCAGATGATATTACATGTAATGTCTCATTACTTCTAAACCACGACCATAGGAAGCAGTTGCATGATTACTATCATTATACAGAAGAGGAAGCTAAAGCCCAGATACATTAAATAATATACCTAATATACCATAGCTACTCTATGGGAAACTAAATTTCTACCTGAGCACTTAGACTTAAAAACCTTTTCTCTAACACTGTACTAAAAGTGATTTCTACCACATCTCGTTTGATATTCTCGGTCACCCAATGGGAAAAAGACAGATGGGTCTGAGGTAATGGCAATGTGCTTACTTAAGCTTAATGAAGTTAAGATTCCATTTGCCGTCGTGGTCTCCTTAATGATGAAATCAATACATTCCTTGCTTTCCGTGGGCAGCTATTGACAAAGTGAATCTGTTTTAGCCATTCTATTTAATAGAAAACACACTAGTAGTACCCTTTAACCTAGTACATCATTACCATCCTACATAGAATAAAGACACTCATTTTATAAAACACAGGAGCAAGAAAAATAATGTTTGTTATATTATACCTTTCTAATCAGAAATCTCTCTGTGGAATAAGAAAGTCTAATTGTCCTGTGCCATGGGCTCTGGTTAGCAGTTATGGGTTAAAAAAAAAAGGAACTGTGTGTGTGTGTGCTCGTGTACATGCATAATAATTGATCAACAGAACGACAACAAAATGACGTATATTATTGTTTTTAATATATGTTTATTATGTAATATGAAAAGTTCAATTAACTACAACTGGCTCAATAGCTATCAGAATGACAATTTAATAATGGATACCAAAAAGATAATGTTTAAAACCATAATGACTCATTAACTTTAAAATGTATTATGAAAAACATTGATTTCTATCCCATGCTAAAGCTTTTGTCAGCAGGAGACCATTATGAATTTGATGCTTGAGAAGGAAATACTGAACAATAAGTCTTAAAAGCATTCTCATTTTCTAAAGGTGGAAAGTAAAGAGTGTCCAAAAGCCAAGACTGTACTTCAGGAAGAAAACATATAATAAAAAATACCGAGTTTGATATCACTAAACACTAAGTAGCTGTGTAATGGGTAAAACTGCAGAAGTATTTTCAAGGGTTACATTAGAGTGACAGCATAAAACACATAAAATGTGTTAAAAATGTATTTTTGGAAAACTTGTATTTCTTGAGAAAGAGTCCAGGAAGCCAGACTTTTCTTGGTAACATATGGATCACAGTGAAAACAGTCAAATAATTTTCTGACTTTTCTTTTTTAAGAACATAAAATTGACTGTCATTCTAATGCCAGTAGGTAGATGGAAACAAGATTCTTCCCTAAGGTGGAAAAAAAAAAAAAAGTCCTTACTCTACAGAAAATGCCTGCTTATACATTTGCTATTTAAGAACTAAAAACTGTGTACTATATATGTGCTATTTGGGAACCGATATTCTGTCATACCTTTAAAATGGTAGTGCTAATTTAATCACTTATTCATATAACATTTCTGAAAGTGTTTCTATATATTTTTTTCAGTAATGTTTGCTAACACTTAGTGGAGTTTGTGATGTGTCCTTCAACACAAATCCACATCAAATGTTCCACAAGTTGACCTACAGATTTTATACAATCCTCATCAAATTACTAGGTGTCTTATTCAGAGAAAATGGCAAAGTTATCCTAAAATTTATATAAAAATAGGAAGATTAAGAATAGTTAAGACACTTTTTTTTTTTTTTTTTTTGAGACGGAGTTTCGCTGTTGTTACCCAGGCTGGAGTGCAATGGCGCAATCTCGGCTCACCGCAACCTCCGCCTCCTGGGTTCAGGCAATTCTCCTGCCTCAGCCTCCTAAGTAGCTGGGATTACAGGCACGCGTCACCACGCCCAGCTAGTTTTTTGTATTTTTTTTTTTTTTTTAGTAGAGACGGGGTTTCACCATGTTGACCAGGATGGTCTCGATCTCTCGACCTCATGATCCACCCGCCTCGGCCTCCCAAAGTGCTGGGATTACAGGCTTGAGCCACCGCGCCCAGCCAAGACACTTTTTAAAAAGAAGAACAAATCTGGGGGATTTGGATTCCTAAATTCAAAATTTCCACACAGCTAGAATAATTGAAACAGTATAGTACTATCTTGAAGATAGCCATATATGTCAATAAAATATAACTTAAAATCTAAAAGTAAACTCTTAAATGTATAGTCAACTGATTTTCAAAGAAGGATTAATTCAATTCAATTAGGAAATCAGTTGGTAAGAAATATTTGAGATTATCAGAGAGCCATATGCAAAATAAAGATGAAATTGTGTCAAAATAATATACAAAATTAACTCAATATGGATCAGAGACCTAAATGAAAGAGAAAATACCATTAGAAACTTTGAAAAAAATGTGACTAAATCTTTGTGATCTTGAGTTTGAAAAATTATTCTTGAATATGACACCAAAATTATAAAATGAACAAATAGTAATAAATTAATTCAACTTCATTAAACAAATATTTGTACTTCAAAGCCCAGTATCAAGAAAATAAAGGACAACCATAAAAGGAGAGAACATATTTTTAAATTATATATTTGATTAGGAACTTTCTAGAGTATGTAAACTACCCTTACAATTTAATAGTAAATAATAAACAAGCACATTTAAACCTGGGCAGCAAATTTGAATGTTTTCCCAAAATTTAAAAAAAAAAAAGATGAAAAGCCTTAAGAAAACAATCAACCTTAATCATAAAAAAATGCAAATCCCAGCACTTTGGGAGGCCGAGGTGGGTGGATCATGAGGTCAAGAGATTGAGCCCATCCTGTTCAACATGGTGAAAGAAACCCTGTCTGTACTAAAATTACAAAAAAAAAAAAAAAAAAAAAAAAAAAAAAAAAAAAAAAAATTAGCTGGGCATGGTGGCGCATGCCTGTAATCCCAGCTACTCAGGAGGCTGAGGCAGGAGAATTGCCTGAACACAGGAGGCAGAGGTTGCGGTGAGCCGGGATCGCACCATTGCACTCCAGCCTGGGTAACAAGAGTGAAACTCTTTCTAAAAAAAAAAAAAAAAAAAATGCAAATCAAAACCACAATGTGATATCATTTCACCCCTAGTGTAAATGGAATGGCTGTAGTAAAAAAAGACAGATAATTACATTGATAATGATGTAAAAAATTAAAATACTGTTATGCTGTTGTCAAATAATACAGCTGTTATGGAAAATAGTTTGGCAGGAGAGATCCAGGATGGCTGATCACTAGCAGCTCAGGATTGTAGCTCCCAGTGAAAACTCAGAGAACAAGAGGGTGCCACACTTTCAGATGAATTTTTCTTGCTCACATACCAGGAGATTTCCAGTGGAGGAGCCCCTCGGGTTGCCAGCACGACTCTTGTGGCCAGCAAGGCAGTTTTGCCACTGCCTTGGTGTGGCGGTTCTTGGTGCAGAGTTAGAAAAGCACCATCAATCTTAATACCACTGTTTTGACCGGTGCAGTGGGTTGCTCAGATTTTAGCACTGGGAATCAACAAGTTGGACATCCACTCAGAAACCCAATAATAAAGATGGTAATTATAAGGACCACAGATGGATAAATCTATAATGAAGGGAAGAAACAGCCTAAAAAGGCTGAGAATACCCAAAATCAGAACACCTCTCCCTCTACAGGGGATCACAGTTCCTCATCAGCAATGGAACAAGGCCTGATGGAGAGCAATGTGTTCCATTAACAGAAACAGGCTTTAAAAGGTGGATGATAAGAAACTTCTGGGAATTAAAAGAACTTGTTCTAACCCAATGCAAAGAAACTAAGAACTTTGAAAAAAGGTTTGACGAAACATTAACAAGAATACATAATTTAGAGAGGAATATAAGGGAATTAATGGAGCTGAAAAACACAACACGAGAACTTCTTGAAGTATGCACAAGTTTTAACAGCCGAATTGATCAAGCAGAAGAAAAGATATCAGAGGTCGAACACCAACTTAATGAAATAAAACAAGAAGACAATATTAGAGAAAAAGGAATAAAAAGGAATGAGCAAATTCTCCAAGAAATATGGGACTATGTGAAAAGCCTTAATCTACATTTGATAGGTGTACCTGAATGTGACGAAGAGAATCAATCCAATTTGGGAAATGCACTTCACAATATTATTCAGGAAAACTTTCCCAACCTAGAAAGGCAGGACAACATTCAACTACAGGTAATACAGAGAACACCACAAAGATATTCCTCAAGAACACCAACCTCAAGGCACATAATTGCCAGATTCACCAGGGTTGAAATGAAAGAGAAGAAAACTGAGGGCAGCCAGAGAGAAAGGTCAGGTTACCCATAAAGGGAAGCTTTTTAGACTCACAGCAGATCTCTCAGCAGAAATCCTAAAAGCCAGAAGAGAGTGGGGGCCAATATTCAACATCCTTAAAGAAAAGAACTTTCAACCCAGAATTTTGCATCCAGCCAAACTAAGCTTCATAAGCAAAGGAAAAATAAAATCTTTTGTGAACAAGCAAGCACTCAGAGATTTTATCACCACCAGGCTTGCTTTACAAGAGCTTCTGAAAGAACCACTACACATAGGAAGGAACAACCAGTATCAGCCTTTCTAAAAAATACCAAAAAATAAAGAGAATCAACATAATCAAGAATTTACATCAACTAATGAGCAAAACAGCCAGCTAACATTAAATGGCGATATTAAACTGACATATATTAATTATAAATTTAAATCGACTAAATCTCCCAATCCAAAGACATAGGCAGGCAAAAAAAAAAAAAAAAAAAAAAAAGTCAAGACCCATCGGTATGCTGCTTCCAGACCCATCTCACATGCAAGGATACACAAAGACTCAAAACAAAGGGATGGAGAAAGATTTACTAACTAAATGGAGAACAAAAATAAATAAACAAATAGAAAGCAGGAGTTACCATTTTTGCTGATAAAATAGACTTTAAAGCAACAAAGATCGAAAGAAGCAAAGAAGGATATTACATAATGATAAAAGGATCAATGTAACAAGAAGAGCTAAAGATCCTAAATATATGCGCACCCAATACAGGAATATCCAGATATATAAGACTTATAAAGAGACATAGACTCCCACACAATAATAGTGGGAGACTTCAACATCAGTATTAGACAGATTAATTAGACAGAAAGTTAACAACGATATCCAGGACTTGAACTCAGATCCGAAACAAGTAGACTTAATTAACATGTATAGGACTCTCCACTTTAAATACATAAAATACACACTCTTATCAGTACCACATTATACCTATTTACAGGTTTAAATGAAATATTGGTTGGCTGCTTGTTAGTTATTTTCTTTTATAATTTTTTTTCATGTCTCTATTATAAAGCACAATTATTGACATACCCATTTTTAGACTGCATTCTAGCCTGGACAATAAAGCAACACCCCCATTCTTCCTCCCTCTTCCTCTTCCTCTTTCTTCCTCTCCTTCACTTTTTTGTTTCCTTTCTTTTTCTTTCTATCTTTCTTCTTCTTTAAAAAAAGCCAGACTGGAGATTCCTGGGCAGAAAAGCACCATGAATCTTAATGCTGCTGTTTTAGCCAACAGGTGGGTTGCTCAGATTTCGGGGCTGGGAATCAACAAGTTGGATGTCCACTCAGAGACCTCATTTGAAAGTTGGCAATTACAAATATGACAGGTTGATGAACTCATAATGATGGGAAGAAACCAGCATAAAAAGGCCAAGAATATCCAAAATCAGAATGCCTCTCTTTCTACAGGTGATCACAGTTCCTTATCAACAAGGGAACAAGGCATGATGGAGAACGAGTGTGTTCCATTAACAGAATTAGGCTTCAAAAAGTGGATAATAAGGAACTTTTGTGAGCTAAAAGAACATGTCCTAGCCCAATGTAAAGAAACTAAGAACCTTGAAAAAAAGTTTGACGAAATAACAAGACTAGACAATTTAGAGAGGAATATAAGGGAATTAATGGAACTGAAGAACACAATACAAGAACTTTACAAAGTAAGCACAGGTTTTAACAGTCCAAGTGATCAAGCAGAAGAAAGGATATGAGAGGTTGAAGATCAACTTAATGAAATGAAAATGAGAAGACAAGATTCGAGATGAAAGAGCAAAAAGGAAAGAGCAAAGTCTCCAAGAAATATGGGACTATGTGAAAAGACCTAATTTACGATTGATAGGTGTACCTGAATGTCATGAAGAGAATGAATTCAAGTTGGAAAATAGTCTTCAGGATATTATTCAGGAAAACTTTCCTAACCTAGTAAGGCAGGACAATATTCAACTCCAGGTAATCCAGAGAACACCACAAAGATATTTCTCAAGTAGAGCAACTCCAAGACACATAATTGCTAGATTTACTAGGGTTGAAATGAAGGAGAAAATTCTAAGGGCAGCTAGAGAGAAATGTCAGATTACCCATAAAAGGAAGCCTATCAGACTCACAGCAGATCTCTCAGCAGAAACCCTACAAACTAGAAGAGAGTGGGGGTCAATATTCAATATGTTCAAAGAAAAGAATTTTCAACCCAGAATCTCATATCCAGCCAAACTAAGCTTTATAAGTGAAGGAAAAATAAAATTTTTCAAGAACAAGCAAGCACTCAGATATTTCATAACCACCAGACCTGCTTTACAAGAGCCTCTGAAAGAAGCACTACAAACAGAAAGGAACAACCAGTATCAGTCATCCCAAAAATTTACCAAAATGTAAAGAGTATCTCTATAATGAAGAACCTACATCAACTAATGGGCAAAATAGCCAGCTAGCATTAAATCACAATATTGAACTCTCAAATATTAATATTAATCCTAAATTTAAATGGATTAAATGCCTTAATTAAAGACACAGACAGGCAAATTGAATAAAAAGTCAAAACCTATCTGTATGCTGTATCCAGATCTATCTCACAAGCAACGACACACAAAGACTCAAAACAAAGGGATGGAGGAAGATTTACCAATCAAATGGAGAGAAAAAAAAAACAAAAACAGAAACAAAAACCAGGAGTTGTAACTTTTGTTTTCGACAAATTAGACTTTAATAGTAACAAAGACTAAAAGAAACAAATAAGGACATTACATAACGGTAAAAGGATCAATGCAAGAACAGGAGTTAATGATCATAAATATATATGCACCCAATGTGGGAGCACCCAGATACATAAGACAAGTTCTTAATGACTTAGAAAGAGACTCAGACTGCCACACAATAATAGCAGGAGATTTTGACACCACATTGTTAATATTCGACGGATCAACCAGATAGAAAATTAATAGGGACATCTGTGATCTGAATTTAGACCTGAAATAAGCTACTTAGTGAATATTTATGGAATTCACCACCCCAGTTCTACAGAACATACATTTTTTCTCAGTATCATATTACACCTATTCTGAAAGTGACTACATAATTGAAAGTAAATCACTCTTTAGCATTTGCATAGTATCTCATAGACTTAAATGACATATTCATTGGCTGTTTGTTTGATATTTTCTTCCCTTATTCCTTCCTGTCTCCATTGTTAAGTACAATTATTGGCATAAAAGAGGTTTTTGTTACCTATATTTAGATTGCATTCCAGCCTGGGCAATAGAGTAAGAATCCTGTTCTCTCTCCCCCTTTTTCTTTCTCTTTCTTTCTTTCTCTCTCATATATATATATATATATATATATATATATATATATATATATAATGCTAAGATAAATGCGAAAGAAGCCAGTCACAGAAGCCCATAAATTATACATGTCTATTATATGTCCAGAATTGAAACATCTATGGAAGAAAAAAAAATTCTAGTTGTCTAGGGCTATGCAGATTGGAGGGTGGGAATGTTTTAAAATTGATTATGTTGATGGCTCCATGACTTCTGAACATGCTAAAAAATGTTAAATTGAACATATGAAATAGGTAAACTTCATAGTAAGTGAGTTATAGCTTAATAAAGCTGTGTAAAAAATAAAACACCTAATTGGAAATTTAATTACACAGTTAATTTTAATATAATGTATTTATATCATTATATGAATCACTACTTTCCATTTTGTCTCAAAAACTCTTTTCTGGACCATAGTTTAAATTTCTAAGGGTAATGAGGAAACATTACTCTATAATACTTATTATTATATAATATTTTAATGAAATAAGTGCATTACTTATAGTATGATGAGCTATCATAATCTTCACTTTACCTAATGTCATCATATCAATTTTCACTTCACTTTATTTTTCTCATCTTTTTTCTATTAAGTGAGACAATGATATTCATGGTATGAGTCTGAGTATCATAACACATTCTACATTCTAAGAGATAATTATTGCAGAAGCTCAACCCTACATATTATGAGCTGTTGAATGGTGTCCCCAGAGCCACTCTCAGGTGTGTCAGAACCTAGAGGAACTGTTTACTCATGGTTATAGTTTATTACAGTTGAATGGATACAGATTTAAGACAGCAAAGGACAAAAAAAAAAAAAAAAAAAAAAATAAAAAAAAAAAAAAAAGAATGGAGAAAGGTTCAGGAAAAGTTCACAGGTAAACCAAGAAGTGGAGAAAATTTTGAATTCCTGCTTTCCTATTGAGAGAGAAAATAAAGGTAGAAGTAGAAGAAAAACAGTATCCCTATGGTTTAATGTTTTCCTATCTAAAGAAAAATAAAGGAAAGTAGATTGTACATATGGAAATAATGATTTTTTTCACCTTTTGGTGATAATTTTCCTCTTATGGTATATTGTTCAATGGATAATGTGTATCTGCATAAATTGGAACAAGGGAGAAGCATGGACAACTTTCTTGACTCCTTATGTCCCTACTCAACTCAACTCAACTAAAATCAGTCATCAATGCTGCCGATACTCTCATCTTTATATTTAAATGGATTTTCCTATTTTGCATTTTGTATTTTTTTACTTTCTCCTTATTATAATCATATTTAAGTTCCTAGCATCAAGAACCTGACTTACTGCTAGTGTCTTCTCAGGCAGATAGTTAGAACTATTTTGAGTAAATTTATTTTATTAAAGCAATTGACAACAAACATTTATAAATACAAAGGTTAGCTCAAATAAAAGAAAAAAATAGCTCATGTCCATGTCCACAGAGAGAACAGGGACCAATGTAACAGCAGAATCCAGAGACCATCTCTCTAGATTTCTAGCTATAAAGTAATACTTCATTTGCGAAATGGAATGAAAATTTTATTTTAAAATAAATAATGCATAAATAGGTGAATGAATATATATATACAGACAAATTAGTAGATATGAGAATGCTATACAGAAGTTAATTAATTCCCATTGTAGTTGTCCTTATACAAGAGAGTTTAGTCTGGGTCTCATTTTCCTAAAATATGAGATAATAAATAGTATTGATATTTTTGAGATCATTTCAATTCTATGCTAATTCTTTGACAAAAGAAATGGTAATTGAATGAAAGCATCATATTAACTTTAGCATTATTCTTGTTTTTTTTTAGTAAAAAAATCAAATCTTTAAATATTTATGAGATTAAAACAAATACAATAACCCAATATCTGTAATAAACTAACTATGACATGGATGGTTTTATTTATAAAAATAAATGATAATTTTAGACGTACTAGCTAATATTTAGGTAGAATATTTTAAAAATCTAATCATGCTTTAAAACTTTTTTTTTCCTAATTTGGTTTTAGTACCTTTAGGCTATTTGCTTTTCCAAATGCTTAAGGAAGCAAAACAGCTGGAAGTGGTAAATAAGTGATTCTTAAATTTAAGTAGACCCTAAAAAGAGAATCGTTGTAGTATAATTTTAATTAAATGATCCTTAACTGATCATTTTCTTTTAATCTAAATGGAAAACCAACATCAAATACGTATATAAGTTATGGAATTGATCATGACTTGTTCAAACTACAAAATAAAAGCTCACCAATATGACTTTTACACTCCCACCAACAGTGTAAAAGTGTTCCTATTTCTCCACATCCTCTACAACATCTGTTGCCTCCTGATTTTTTAATGATTGCCATTCTAACTGGCATGAGGTGGTATCTCAATGTGGTTTTGATTTGCATTTCTCTAATGACCAGTGTTGAGCTTTTTTACATGTTTGTCAGCTGCATAAATATCTTCTTTTGAAAAGTGTCTGTTCATATTATGTGTTCACTTTTTGATGGCGTTGTTTGTTTTCTTCTTGTAAATTTGTTTAAGTTCTCCATAGATTCTGGATATTAGCCCTTTGACAGACGGGTAGATTGCAAAAAATTTTTCCCATTCTGTTGGTTGCCAGTTCACTCTATTGATAGTTTCTTTTGCTGTGCAGAAGTTGTTAAGTTTAATTAGATACCATTTGTCTATTTTGGCTTTTGTTGCCATGTAAACTAATTCAACCGTTGTGGAAGACAGTGTGGCGATTCCTCAAAGATCTAGAAATAGAAATATCATTTGACCCAGCAATCCCATTACTTGGTATATACTCAAAGGATTATAAATCATTCTATTATAAAGACACATGCACATGTATGTTTATTGCAGCACTGTTCACAATAGCAAAGACATGGAACCAACCAAATCTATCAAAGATAGATTGGAGAAAGAAAATGTAGCACATATATACCATGGAATATTATGCTGCCCTAAAAAGGATGAGGTCATATCATTTGCAAGGACATGGATGAAACTGGAAACCATCTTTCTCAGCAAACTGACAGAAGAACAGAAAACCAAATACCACATGTTCTCAATCATAATTGGGTGTTGAATAATAAGAACACATGGACACATGGAGGGGAACATCACATGCTGGGGCCTGAGGGATGGAGAGCTAAGGGAAGAATAGCAGGGAATGGGGGAATTGGGGAGAGATAGCATTAAGAGAAATACCTACCATAGATGATGGGTCTATGGATGCAGTAAACTACCACCATGGCACCTGTATACATATATAACAAACCTGCACTATCTGCACATGTACCCCAGAACTTAAAGTATAATAAATGAATTTTTAAAAATATAAGACTTTTCTTCTGAACAGTGGGTTTCAACAGCAGGCTTAAAATGTTCAGTAAACCATACTGTAAACAAATATGCTATTAGTCATATTTTGTTCCATTTCTAGAGCATGAGCAGAGTAGATTTAACATAACTTTTTTTGTTTGTTTGTTTTTTTGTTTTTTGTTTGTTTGTTTGTTTGTTTTTAGAGATAGACTCTTACTCTGTGACCCAAGTGGAAGTGCAGTGCTGTAATCTTGGCTCACTGCAACCTACTCCTCTGGGGCTCAAGTGATTCTCCCACCTCAGTATCCGGAAGAGCTGGGATTAAAGGTGAGCACCACCATGCCTGGCTAATTTTCTTGTATTTTAGAAGACACGGAGGTTTTACCCTATTTCCTACAGTGGTTTGAAACTCCTGAGCTCAGGAAATCTGCTCACCTAAGCTACCTAAAGTGCTGGGATTAAAAGGATGAGGTACTGTGCCTGGCCAACATAACTCTTCAGGGTCCTAAAATTTCATCGTAATAAATTTGCATTGGCTTCAATTTAAAGTCACCAGCGATATTAGCCTCTACAGAGAGAGCCATCCTATCCTTTTGACTCTGTAGCTAGGCACTGACTTCTCTAACTATGAAAATTCTAAATGGCATCTTCTAATAGAAGGCTATTTGAGCTACACTGAAAAAATGATGTGTAGTGAACCACCTTTATCAATGATCTCAGCTAGATGTCCTGAATAAATTGTTGCAGCATCTGCATTCTCACTTGCTCCTTTATCTTGGCCTTTTATATTGTGGAGACTGCTTCTTTCCTTAAACCTTATGAACCAGGTTCTGCTAGATTCAAACTGCTTCTAAAACTTTGTCAGAGGGAGGTGGAGGGAGACAGTAAGAGAAAAATGAGGGAAAAGCCAGTCAGTGGAAAGTCAGAAAAACACACATCTATCTATTGAGCTCATAATTTTTTATGGATCTGGTTTGTGTAGACAAAAAATAATTTCAACAACAACATCAAGGATCACTGATTACAGCTCACATATTAATAATGAAAAATAAATAAATAAATATTGTGAGAATTACCAAAATGTGATGGAGACATACAATGTGAGCATATGCTTTTAGAAAAAATGGTACTGATAGACTTGCCTGGTACAGGATTGTCACAGACATTCAATTTATTTTAAAGATGCACGACTTGCATTTTTAATGTTTAAATAAAGTACAAAACAAACTGCAAAGAAATGACATGCCTATACTATCCTATTGTTTTATTATAATTTAAATATTTAAATTATCTATTAATTTATTTGTTGCTAGTATTAACTGAGTTGGGGGCAACTTAAAAAAAATCTTCGTTCACATATCTTTGCTTTCATATTATCAGTCTCTTGTTTTGCATTATGTTATCTTTGAAACATTCTATTACTATTTTAAGTAATTCCCTAATTACTAAAAATGTCTTCTTTTAAAATGATTATTTCTATAGTTTTGCTATCTATTCTCCACGTTATGTGTTTCCACTAATGTTGTTTTGTTTGTTTATTATGGCTTCTTGCCTAAAGTTCTTATTATTATGATTTAAAGAGATGAGGATATGAAAGCTGACTCGGTGCTCTATGAATCTATACGGATCAATATGTCTGCACCATACATACTACTAGTCATTATACATGAGCAACCAAACCCACATTACATGCTTTATTGCTTCCAAGGCATTCATTTAAATAATGAAGGAAAGGCCCCACTGATTTTTTTCTTAACCTGGGGCATTTCTTTTTGTTTCTCATTATGCTTGTTGGAGAACAGGAAGAGAAGTAAATGTGTACACTTTTTCCTATACAGACCTTGAATTAATTCTTGGATTTTTGCCTAATTTTTAATCTAGTTACCTGTTGTAGCAAGTCTGCAGTCTATACATAATATGTTGTTATATAGATTTCTACCTTTTTAACAGCTCCTTTATTGTACATTCAATCTTGCTGTCATTACTTCCATTTTAAAAATTATCCATCTATTTTACAATGTCTCTGCATGTATTACAATTTGTCACATACTGGTATCCTCTTTTCTTTTCTCTAGCATGCTATATATTTAAATTTTTATTGTATTTAGTGTCACCTAAATTATATCTTTGCCACACTTAAAGTCAGGCTCACAGGTATGCTCAGTTTTACATTTCGATCTTGCAAATCTTTAAACCATTGGCAATTCTGATAGAATAAACTTAAAGAACAGTCTTTCAATTAACCAATATAGGCAAATTAATTATTATTTTGATGACCAAAGCAATATAAACTGATTAGAAATTCTCTAAGGGGAGACTATATCATATTATATGTGTCACTCCATTTATAGCTTCTATACTCAATAGCATTTTATTTTAATTTAGTAACAAAAATAGATCAAATTTGCTTGTTTCAGTTGATATCTGGAACTTTTACATGCAATAAAACCCTAAGTTTTTTTTTTTTTTTTTTTTTTCCTCTGCACACACATCCAGAGTGATTTTATATGTGTAAACACAAAAATGTGACATCAAAAAATTCCTTAAAATTCTAATCCACTTGTGGTATAACAGAACACACTCAATTGTATGTGCTGTAAATAGCCCAACACATTGTATTATAAATGATATGGTAGAAAATGAATATATGTTCAATTTTACCTACAGAATTTATAATCAATCATGAATTAAGGACGTAAAGGAAAAAGCAAATTATTTATGTAAGGGCTTAATAAAAATAATTTTGTTATTTTCAATCATCCATTGTATGCAAAGTAATATAAAGTATGCTTTTCCTGCATACTGTGTGATCATTATTCATTCTCTGGGGTTTTCCTGCTCTGAAATAGACAAAATTAGTTTATTTTACCAGGAGGTAAATTGGATGAATGGCATTGCTCCTAGCTGAACATACTGCCCGTAGCTGCTAGTATGCCTTCAAGTTCTAGTCCTAATTAAGGATGTTAATAAGTCAATGTGTTTAGTTTTTGAAGAAAATTATTGAAAGTAAATTCAAATCAATATACTTTTCAATTTTATAAATTGCATTTCCAGTAATCATTTCTTTCTGTAGTTTGGAGTCCATCAGCTGCTCTTACTTTGGTGACAGGTTCTTGAACACTACAATAAATGTGACAATCAATGCCTTGGTGGCCAAAAATATTAGATGTGCATCTAATGGAACGAATTAATGTAATTATATAAATCTTATGTGCTTCCCTTCTTTGATTATTTGTCTGTAAAGATGAAATAATCTGCAGTGTATACTGTATTAAATAAACACTAAATAATATTTCCACATTCCTCCAATTACTAAAAATATATAAAACTAAACAGATTCAAATGCTTGAAGGTATTTAATTTCTTTTGACTTGCCAAATATGTTATAGACAGAGAGGAATTATTTATTAAGGAAATTGCATGACTAAAAAGTAAATTTTCTACATACCCTGTTAAAAAATCCAAGCTCACTGGAAAATTGAGACAGGCAAATAATTTGTCTAAATATTACATACTTAAAATAGAATTTATTTTAGAAAATATTTAATGTCAAATGCAGGCATAATATTCTAAATTTCATTTGATGTATAAGAAATGAAGTATTAAACAATTCTTTAGATAATATAAGTCTCAAGTAATTATAAAATAAAATAAGCACAAGAACTGTTTGTTCTTTTTAGTATATGTGAAATATAAAAGTAAATCCTCCTTTAAAACTGCATCTCATTTTCCTGAATAATTGACATACTTAGGGACCAAATGAATATTTCTTAAGCACCATCTTAATTATTAGTGGAAAAATAAAGTTTCTTTAATTATGCTTTAAAAATTGACAAAAATAAAGTAAAGCCTAATATTTCTATTTGCATTTAAATACCTCAAAACTGTAATAAAGATGTTTTAAAACTCATTTTTATATATTATCATCTATGGTAAATACAACACTTTTAAATCATCCTACTTAGTACCTTCTACTTTAATGACATATTATCAGTGGCTCCAGACTTTGTTTGAAATTCCTTTCTATGTCTTAGCTGATGCATTTTGTAATTAAGATTCGGAGAATTAAAATTACAGCTATGATTTCTTCCTCTGACAAACTCTCCAGGTTAACTTTTCTTTTCCTGTAATTACCTTAATGGTTTAGCTACTGCATGTTATCCCTGGAAATCTTAGAAACTAGGTAAATGTCTCTTGTAATGCTTCCTACTGCAAAAGGTCTCATTGAGAACTATGAGTTAGGCAATAATAAGCCGAAAAAGAAAATATGTTTTCTTATAAACATCTCTAAGTACTGAATGTAACAAATCTAACTACAATGGAAGAAATACAGGCATGATGTATTCTTTATGATCAATAGAAGATCAAATTTAAAAAGGTAATCTCCTTTCCTCCAGTCTTGGTTAATGGTAAAGGGTTGGATTTATCCAACCAAAGGTGTAAACTCAAGTTAACCACACAGTATGTCATTTGGTCTAAATATTTGTGCCTCTGCTCACCTTCTACATAAGCTACAGTTTTCAGATATTTTACAAATTCAAGTTATTTGCCATCTAAATGTAAAATGAAAGGTAAATTCAGCCTTTGTATTGAAAGTCACCAAAATAAATTCAAAGTCACAGATAATAGAAAGCACAAAGACAGGAGCATAGTTTTATTCATATGAAACTAAGGTGTTTTTGTCCTTCTGATTGTTGAAATAGGCAAAAATATTGTAATCTTCGCAATTTTATTGTATGGTATTAATAGCAATTATTTTTTACAATTCTAGCACTGACTAGGGTGAGGTAGTATTTGTTATCTAGTCCATCTGTCTTGCTTCCAAAATTAATGTTAAATTATTTCAGATTAATAACCTCAGGCAAATAACATACATAATATAATGCCAGGAAGTATTAAGTGCATTATGAATAAAATGAAGGCAGGACAAGAGTCATGGTGACTGGTGGTTATTTTGGATAGGCTTAAGAGTGAAAAACTTTTTGTGAAAATGACATATAAACATAGATAAGAATGGAATGAGGACAAAGCTGTATAAATGTTGATTGTGATACAATGTTCAGCCAAAGGCAAATGCAAATTTGAGGACATTTTCTGCCCTTTGTCTCAGAAGGCATAAATAAAACTAATGTCTTCCAGATACATCATTGTCAATATTTACCATATGATCATTTCTCTGCATGGACACTGCACTGAAACTCTCATACATGTGGTATATTCTATATGTATTAGATTACTTATTGTTCCCCCAATTCCTCACACTGATCACCAGTATGTTTGTTCCCAAATCTTTATTCAGATTAATGGCATTACTGTACACTTGAAACTAGCAAGAAACTTCTCCATGTATAGTTATTGATTCTTATTCCTCTGCATATTCACTGGACTCTGTTTCTGGGTTTTGGGGTTCAGGGTAGCCCTCAGCTCCCCTAAGAGGACATTTCTCCAAGTTCTTGTTCCATCACTCTCTAAAAAATGGGAGAGGAAACTATGGCTCAGTGCACTAGTAAAGTAAAATACCTGACTCAAGAAGTGTTTGCAGAAAGCGATTTATTTAGGTAGAGAGGGAAAAAGAAGGAGAGAGAAAGAAACAGCTAAGTGAGAGAAAGAAAAGCCGCTCTGACACTGAGTGAGAAGGGTTCCCGAGGAGGAAAACCAGAGAAGGAAAGCTGCTCTCACCCTGAGTGAGAGAATCCAGAAAGATGGAATCCAGGAGAGAAAAGACAGCTTCCACACTGAGTGGAAGAGAATTGACAGAGAGATGGAGTTTAGGAGGGGAAAAGCAGCTTCCACGAGGGTGGAAGGGGATCCCAAAGGGCAAAAGTCCAGGAGAGAGAAAGACAGCTTCCAGGAGAGAGTTTGTGGAAGGGGATTCAAACATGGAATCCAAAGGAGTGTGAAAGAAGGAGATTTTTAACCTGAGACGAACCCCCACCTTCTCTAGGATCCCTGGCCTAGAGGAGTAAGGAGTTCCTTAGAACATTTGCTGGAGTGATTGACTTTTGACTCTTCACATACCCTTGAAAATTAAAACAGAAACTGTTAAATCTCCCAGATGGAGAGAGATGGGAGGGGGGCATGGCACAGGGAAGTTCTTGCTCTTAAAACTATAGCCCCTTGTGGACCAGGAAAGAGAACACATTTCCTCATTCCCCATTCTGAACAGGAAAGTTCAACTTTGTTGGTACATGGGCGTCAATCGCTCTTTAACTACTTCCTGCTGAAATGGGGCATAGAAGGGGCCCTACAGTTGAGATTTCCTTCAGAGGGGAGCCTTTCAGGGGTACAGGTTGATCTAGAGGTTCACGATAGAGCTCATGAGCCAAGGACATCCAGGGTTCCACCCGCAGGATTATTTATAACCTTATGGTTCTGGAGATCTTGTCGGAAAAGCAGATGTAGATTTTCTAATGGCTTGCAGGGATATGAAGGATTGTCTCCTGAAACTTCAGGCTGCGGAGCGGAAGGTTTATGACTTTCTTCAGGAGGTATCCAAGGCTTCAGCCAAGTGTGATGAATTCATGAATCAATTTCTACTGCCTTAACTGCCATTGGGGTAGACAGAATAACTGAAAATGGTCCTTCCCAGGATGGGCCTAGAGGGGGAGAGTCTGAGGAGAGATAATTAACAAGCACCAAGTCTCCAGGGCAGGAGAGAAATACTGAGAAGGCCATACCAGTGTCCAGGAAAAGATTAACTTCCTGGACCTCTATGGTCAGCTTTATCCAGGGCTCTGTGGGGGTGGCAGCTTATGCTGGGACTTGCCCCAGGCACTCTCAGTCCTGCCATTGGATCATCTGGTCAGATACCTCAGACCCTGAGAACCTTCATTCTGTGGGACAGTGTGCTTTCTAGTGATTCGCTTGGCACAGCAGGCATGGATGAGATGGTGATCCATTCCTTTGGGGACAATTTCTTATAAAATGTCCCTTCAGACTGCACCGATAAAGCTCTCCCAGACTGGTGGCTAACCCAAGCCTTTCCCTTACTTGAGCCCTGGTGTCTGCTTGCCTGAAGGCCATAACTAAGGCAGCAGCCTTTCTCTGATCTCTCCTGTTCTTTTCAGCCTCTTCCTCCTGGTCTCTATTATAAAACACCGAGGTTGCCTGATTCTGTTATGATTCTAGACTCTGTTCTCGACCCAAGGCCAGCTTTTAAAGTTTTCTCCTGATATATGCTGCTGACTGAGTAATAAACTTGTCCTTTAGTATTAACTGACCCTCAATAGAGTCCGGTGATAGGGGAGGGTCATACTTAAGGCCTACTTTCTGAAGGCTTCCCACAATCACTAAAGGAAAGCTGTTGGGTTTTCTTCCCTTCCCTTTGGGAGCTAGGTTTTCCACTCAGCAGAGGGTAATTTGGCCACATTATTTGGCAGAGAAAAATGAGCTACTTCTTTTTTAAAGACTGTGTGCTAAATTGGCCCCAATTTTCCAGTATGCACTTTAATGGGGACTTGATCTTGGAAAGATTGGCACCCATCTGAAATTGAACACAAGGAATGCCAGCATTCCTGGTTATTTAATTATGGCTGCTTGACCTGAGGTGTCCCCCAGGTAAAGATACTTGGAGCATCCTCCTTTCCTTTCCTGGATTCCATCTTTCTGGATTCTGTCACTCAGTGTGAGAGGAGCTTTCCTTCTCTGGTTTTTCCCCTTGTGGGAACCCTTCTCCCTCAGTGTGAGAATGGCTTTTCTTTCTCTCACTCAGTGTGAGAGTTAGCTGTTTCTTTTTATCTTCTTCTTCTTTTTCTCTACCTAAATAAATTACTTTTCTGCAAAAGCCTTTTGAGTCTGGTATTTTACTTTATGAGTGCACTGCACGGTGGTCTCCTCTTCTGTTCTTAAGTGAGTGATAGACCAAGAACCTGAAGAAACGTTCTCTCAAGGGAGCTGAGGGCTCCCCTAAATCCCTGAACCCTGAAACCCAGATACATTTTCTTCCTCTGATGGTCTATATTCTTCTCCAAGTCTGTTAGCATAAGAAGATATACACTGTATTTATTATAGCAAATCACATGTAACCAAAAAGTTCAGTCCTTAAACGTCACCCAAACAAATCGATTTACATTAGTAATTTATGCAGTCTGTATATTACTACTTTTCTGGCAGGATTGTATTGTAGCCTGAGCCTGACCCTTGTGTGGCATTGCATGCCTTAAGTCAATATGTGTCTTTTATTGGCATACTTAGTCTTTCTGAGCTACTGTAAAGCAGCTGAGTCTAGATTCATCATGAATTACAGGGTACACTGTTTTAGGTAATTGTTTAATACTTCTTTGCTGAGACAGACTTCTGATTTATTATTTATTTATTTTTATTTTTATTTTTTTGTGACAGACTCTTAATCTGTCACCCAGGCTAGAGTGCGGTGTTGTAATCTTGACTCATTGCAACCCCCACCTCCCACGTTTAAGTGATTCTCCTGCCTCAGCCTTCCAGTTAGCTGGTGTTACGCATCATGCCCAGATAATTTTTCTATCTTTAACAGAGATAGAGTTTTGCCATATTGGCCAGGCTGGACTTGAACTCCTGATCTCAGGTGATCCTCCCGCATTAGCCTCCCAATGTTCTAGGATTACAGATGTAGTCACTACACCTGCCCAAGTTTTGATGTTTTGATCAGAATGTTTTCCTTTTCTTATACATGAATATAATCATTATGTTCTCGATTCTAGGATTTTTGTTTCTGATTTGCTTTCGTCCTGCACCAATCTAACTTTGCATTAATATTGACACCAGGGATTGTCATATAACATGGTGGATTGGAGGCAGTGTTAGCATGCCTCTCACACTTGGAAAAACAAAATAAATAGAGATTCACATTGTAAACTTTTTTCCAAGAAGCTGTGAAGGAACTTAACACCAAAAAGGAAAGAAAACACAAACTCTTGAAAGAAGCAGGAAGATACAACATACACTGCATTCTGATGAAAATCTGTGAATTCCCAAAATTTGAGAGGGGGAGAGACTACTTCCACAAAATACACCCCATCTGGAGAACTTGGCAATCCAGCCCACAAGGGAAGGCCTTAACCCTACCCAGCACTGGAAATGAAACAGGAAACAATGGGAAATATAAAAGTATCAGAAGTGGGAAGAGCCTACAATGCATTTCCAGTCTTCAGCACAGACTGAGGAAAGGCTTTCCTGATGCTCTGTCACCAGGGACCTCACTGAAATTTGCCAACTAACTCAGCCAGCAGTTGCATGTTGAAAAAGCTACCAACTGAAATTCACAATATAACATTGCAGGGAGACAGACTGCTTTGTCCAGAACAGGGAGACAAGTGGGAAGTGTGGCTGCAGCCATGAGCACAGGAGCTAGGCATTCTGGCTTTTGAGGTGGACAGGAAGGGGCGTGGCCTGAAAGCTGTGGTTCTTGTCTCTAAAGGGAAGGCTTATGCTCTGAGGCAGTTGTGACTTCTGTGCTTAGACACACAATTTAACTAGCTACTGCTAGCAAACACTGTGGATGAGAGAAATGTCTTGCCAAGTGTGTGGGATCTGGGTGACGCTTACTGCCACCCACTACTCCCCACTCCCTGCATAATTCTTTATTGCAGCAGAGGCAGCTATGATCATTTTGGAACATTACCCACTGGCCAGAGAACTGCCTCCCCATCTCCCCAGGGCCTTCTGCTTGCCTGGCACATAGAGAGCCAGAGTATTAACCTGTCTGACTTAGCCTCCAGCTGTTTTTGCCTTTCCACATGTCCAGGTAGCTTAACACAAATGGCAGAAACTTTTGAAAGCCTTATGGCTCTGCCCATCACCTAATAAACCAGAATATATCCCCTGAGTGACATAATGCAAGCACAAATCCACCTGCATCCATCTCAGCTAGTGATCTTTTATAAGTGCCACCTCCTGAATAGAGATCACCTGACGGACAATTATAGCATCTAAAGGTGTAATAAGAATGTACTGATGAAGTAGAAAACTTGTGTGTGAGCTCAGTTATCATCATTGCCTGCAACACTGTGGTTCATCAGGAGCTTCTGCATCTGTACACATGGCCAGATCACTACCACTAAAACTGATATTTGAAAAAGCCAACACACTAAGCCTATTTAAAATCAAGAAATCTGAATCTACATCACTCCCTTGCCACATCTATCAGAGCATATGCTGTTGCCTGCTCCTGGGAGATTTGAGGACAGGTCACATCACTGGATCCACTGGGCAGCAAGACCCAGAGAAGCAGCAACATTTTCAGTTGTTTAGCTCACAGGGACTCCTACTCCTAAGGGAAGGGGAAGTACACAACATCAAGGGAATACATCATGGGACAAAGGAATCTGAACTGTAGACCCAGATTTTTCTCCTTTCAGCAAGGCACAACTGCAGTGCTGAGTTCAGCGGAAAAAAAATGCGTAGCTCTACCAACAGACAGGCAGTTCTGGTGCTCATGAAGGGTCTTCAAGAAGACTTATTTTCCCTTTTGTTCTTCACTGCAGAAGCAACTGGGGCATCTCCCATGGGAGCTTAGCATGGGTGCACATATAGACAGCCTTTCTGAAACACTTCAGGGTGATTGAATCCCCACAGGAGAAACACCCTCCAGATATGGGCATGCACCAGTAGAGTCACAATTTCTCTCTATTTGACATCAACATTCCTGCAGATTTAAAAAGGTGCCTGCCTGGTCTGAATAGCCAGAACACTGGGTCAGGAGTATGTCTGGGAGATGGATAGCCTTCCTATTGGCCTGGCAGGGGAGCTGAGGTAGCTTTAATGCATTTCACTGAGATCTTCCCTGACTACCTCTGTCAAGACTGGTACTTTAGCCTTCTGTTATCTATTGAATTTACCCACCTACTTTAGCCACAAGCAGTTTCCACTCAGGGACACCTACCCTACTGGCATGAAGGCTGAACTACTTAACCTAGTAGATAAAATGTTGGGGAAAAATAAATTTAAAAATTCATACCATGTGGGGAAGCGGTAAACTTCAAAAGACCTCTGCCATTTCAAACCCATATCAGACAGTGGACTTGCTGGCACACTCAACACACATTGTGGCTACAATCATCTGAGAAAGCCATTATTAAAACAACAACAACAACAAAATTCTAGAACCAAGCAACTCACAGTCTTCACCTCTAGAGTACCAAGACCTGAATTAGACTGCAATAAATTATAAACATTAAAGTCACATTCTTAAGAGGGAAAAAAAAGTTAAATAACATAGTCAAAATCACACATATAAAAATAAATAAAAGATATAGCCTACCCAAATGAGGTGAAAAATAAAATTCTAGTTATATGACAAAATAGGATTCTATCACACCTCCAAAAGATCATACTAGCTCTATAGCAATAAATTTAAACCAAGACAAAATCTTTGAAATTCCAGTTAAAGTTTTCAAAAGGTTGGTGGAATTAAGCTACTCAAGGAGATACAGCATAAATAAATTAAACAATTCAAAATATAGATATAAATTTTCTAAAAAGACAGATTAAAAAAATCAAGATTTCTCAAAATAAAAGATGTACATAGGGAATTACAAAATTCAGTGGAAAGATTTAAAAATAGTCTAGAAAAGGTAGAGGAAAGAATTTCAAAGCTCAAAGATAAAAAGTTTTCCAATTAATCCAATAAGACAAAAATAAAATAATTTAACAAATATTCCAAGCAATATAATATTGTATTAGCCAAAAGAATATTTGGTTTTCTCAAGGTTTAAGAAAAAGCAAAATAAGTTAGAAAAAAAAAAAAAAGAAGTAGGGCCAGGAGCAGTGGCTCACGCCTGTAATCCCAGCACTTTGAGAGGCTGAGGCAGGTGGATCACGAGGTCAAGAGATCAAGACCATCCTGGTCAACATAGTGAAACCCCGTCTCTACTAAAAATACAAAAACTTAGCTGGTCATGGTGGCACGTGCCTGTAATCCCAACTACTCAGGAAGCTGAGGCAGGAGAATTGCCTGAAGCCAGAAGGCAGAGGTTGCAGTGAGCTGAGATTGTGCCATTGCACTCCAGCCTGGGTAACAAGAGCAAAACTCTGTATCAAAAAAAAAAAAAAAAAAAAAAAAAAAAAAAAAAAAAAGTATTTGAAGGAATAACTGAGGAAAAATTTTTGGTCTTTTAGAGATTTAGATACCAAAATACGAGAAGCCCAAATAACTGGTAGATTCATCACACACATAATAATGTTTCCACAAGTCATATAGCCAAAGGCTATCTAACGTCAACATTAAAGAAATAATTCTGAGAGCAATGAGACAAAAGTATCAGGTGACCTTTAAAGGAAAACCTATCAGACTAATAGCAGACTTCCTGTCAATTCAAGAGCTGACCTGGATTTATTTATTTATTTATTATTTATTTATTTGATAACATCTTGCTTTGTCACCAGGCTGGAGTGCCATGGCATGATCTCAGCTCAAAGCAACCTCCGTCTCCCGGGTTCAAGCAATTCTCCTGCCTCAGCCTCCTGAGTAGCTGAGACTACAGACATGTGCCACCACACCTGACTAATTTTTGTAGTTTTAGTGGAGACAGAGTTTCACAGGTTGACCAGGAAGTTCTTGATCTCTTGACCTCGTGATCCTCCTGCCTCAGCCTTCCAAAGTGCTAGGAATACAGGTGTGAGCCACCATGCACAGCCAGACCTGGCTTTTTCTGAAAGCATTCAGTCATATGTATGAACAAAGAGATGCTCTGAAATTGGAATTTATATTTAAAAGAGAAGCAGAGAATCAAAGTTTGGAAAATTTGCAGCCCAGCCATGTGGCAGGAAAAAATATATATATATATATTCTAGAAATAAATTTAAGCCTGCTGCAGACATTTGCATAAGCAAAGAGGAGTCTAATGTTAATAGCCAAAACAATAAGGAAAATGTCTCCAGGGCATTTTAGATACCTTCATAGAAGCCCCTCCCATAACAGGCCTGGAGGTTTAGGAAGGTGGAGGGAAAAATGATTTTGTGGCCCAGGCCCAAGGAATCCCTGCTCTGTGCACCCTCAGGACATGGCACCCTATGTCCCAGTCACTTCAACTCCAGCCCTGACTAAAAGGGGCCAAGGTACATCTCTGGTCATGGCTTAAGAGGATGGAAGCTCCAAGCCTTGGCAGCTTCCAGGTAATGTTGAGCTTGTGGGTACACAGAGGGCAGGAGCCAAGGTTTGGGGAACCACATCTAGATTTCAAAGTATGTATGGAGATACCTCAATGTCCAGGCAGAAGTCTGCTGCAGATGTTGAGCCCTCATGAAAAACCTCTACTAGGGTAGTGTGAAGGATAAATGTGGCATTGGAGTGCACTAGCAGAATCCCCACTGGGGCACTGCCTAGTGGAGCTGTGAGAAAAGGGTCACCATCCTCCAGACCCCAAAATGGTAGATCCACTGACAGCTTATATTGTGCACCTGAAATTGCTGCAGGCACTCAATGCCAGCCTGTGAACATAGCCACAGGGTCTCTACCCTGCAGAACAGCAGGGGTGGAGTTGCCAAGGGCTTTGAGAGCCGATCTTTTGAATCAGCATGCCTTAGATGTGAGATATGTACTAAAAAGGGATGATTTTGGAGCTTTAAAATTTAATGACTGCCCAGTTGGGTGTCTGACTTTCATGCGGCTTATAGCCAAAAGCCTTTGTTTTGGCTGATTTCTACCATTTGGAATGGGAAAATTTATCCAATGCCTATATCCTAATTGTATCTTGAAAGTAACTAACTGGTTTTTTATTTTACAGGCTCCTAGGTGGAAGAAACTTGCCTTGTCTCAGATGAGATTTTGAACTTGGATTTTTGGGTTAATCTTAGAATTAGTTAAGACTTTGAGGGGCTGTTGAGAAGGCATGATTATGTTTTGAAGTATGAGAAAAGCATGATGTTTTGGAGGGGACAAGCATAGAATGACATGGTTTGGCTCTGTGTCTTCACCCAAATCTCATGTTGAATTATAATTCTCAATGTTGGAGGAGAAAACTGGTGGGAGGTGATTGGATCATGAGGCCAGATATTTCCCATGCTGTTCTCATGATAGGGAGTTCTATGAGACCTGATGGCTTAAAAGTGTGTGGCACTTCTATCTTCATTCTCTCTCCCTCTCCTGCTACCATGGTAAGATGTGCTTGCCTTCCCTTTGCTTTTCAATAAGACTGTAAGGTCCTGAGGCCTCCCAGTCATGTTTATTGTTAAGCCTGTGGAACTGTATTTCAATTAAACCTCTTTTCTTCATAAATGACCCAGTCTTGGGTAGATTTTAAAGCAGTGTGAGAACAAACTAACATAAATATCTATTCTTACATCAGATAAAACAGAATTTAAGGCCACAACAGTTAAAAAAAAAAAAAAAAGAATGTCAGTATATAATGGTAAAAGAATTAATCTAACAAGAAGAGATTAAAACATAAATTTATGTGCACCTAACACTAGAGCACCCAGGTTCATAAAACGTTTACTACTGAACCTAAGAAATAAGGCAGGCAGTAACACAATAATAATGGTGGACTTCACTACTCGACTGACAGCACTAGACAGATTATCA